>NC_136062.1:88583823-89236323 GCF_964261635.1 Lissotriton helveticus | reverse complement strand
CTCCTTCTCTATGACCGAATACGATGGTTCAGCACCTTTTAAGGTACGAGACGCAAACGCTATTGCCCACTCAAACTTGTCTTTCCCTTGCATTAATACAGCTCCCAGTCCATATGCACTCGCATACACAACAATGACCGATTTTCTATTGGGATCAAAAGGTTTAAGTGCTACAGCATTTATGATGTCCAACTTAATATTTTCAAAAACCGATTGGCATTCAGTATTCCACATAAATGTAGCCCCTTTTTTCATTAATAATCTTAAAAAAAGACTTTTGAGGCAGAATTGGACACAAATTTGGAGTAATACTCCGCTGGGCCTAAAAAGGAACGTAATTGTTCCTTGTCAGACGGCGATGGAGCATTCATAATTGCATCTAACAAGTTCTTCTTAGGCTTAACACCATCTGCTGACAAAGTATGACCAAGATATTTGATTTCCTTCGTGGCAAATTTACATATCTCAGCAGCAACAGTCAAACCAGCACACTGAAGTTTGGTCAGGACCTCATTTAAAACATTGTCATGGTCAGTTCCACTTTTCCCCCACACAAGTACATCATCTTGAAATACCAACATATTGGATATGCCTTCAAGGACCATGCACATAACTCTTTGAAAAACAACTGATGCCGAAGATAAACCAAAAGGCATTCTCAAAAATTGGAAGGCACCCTCTGGCGTTATAAAAGATGTTAAATGACGAGATTCAGGGTGCAATTTTATCTGGTGGTACGCATTCGATAAATCAATAGATGAAAAATACTTAGCGTCCTTCACAGATGCTAACATCTCATTGATCTTGGGTAAAGGGTAACGATCCACCCAAATATTTTTGTTCAAGTCCCTGAAATCAACGCACACGCGAAATTTTCCGTTGGGTTTCCGTGCTAAAACCACTGGACTAAGCCAATCTGATGCCTCAATAGGCTCAATGATGTCTTGTTGACATAACCTATCCAGTTCAATCTTTAATTGGGACCCTAACACCAAAGGAACATTGCGCACTTTGTGAACTACAGGTATACAATCAGGTTTGAGAATTATACGATGTTCAAATTTTTTAAGACATCCCAATTTGGAACTAAATAATTCTTATGCCACTTGAAGCCTGCATCACTATGAGTTAATAAAACTTGGTCAGAAATTTTCTTATGCGATTTGAATTCCGTATCACTCTGTGTTAAAAGAACTTGGTCAGGATGATTTGGATTTAGAATTATTTCCAAATTCTTCTGTTCTTTCCATCCTAACAGAGCTCTTCCCTTTTCTACAACATAAACTGTTCCTTGTGTACTCCTGCCTTTAAATACAATATCACTAACAAAACATCCAATTACTGGTAATCTGATGCCCAAATAACCCACAGGAGTTTTTTCAGGACACGCAAGATCATACTTGCCACATAACTCCCACATGTTTTTGTCAATTATAGTATACGGTTAACAGGAGTCTGCCCACAGGAACAAGCTGCAATTGTTGATAAAAACCTCACATTTAGGTGGTTGAGTTTCTTCAGATATTTCATTCACTTCATTATTCCAGATTGCCATAACTTCAATCTCGCTATCACTACTTAAATAAGTAGATTGATCAACTAAATTAACAGAATTTTTCCATGCACTAGGATTGTCGGATCTGCACTTTGTTGCAAAATGCCCAGTTTTGTTGCACTTGAAACACGTGACATTTGACGCAGGACACCAAGAATTTTCAGCGACATGTCTACTATTCCCACACCTAAAACAAAAACGTTTGTTAAAACTTTGTGTTTTGTTGGGAAATGATTTGTTTAGTGGCATAGCTTTCCTGCCGTTACTCGAAAAGGTTCGAGGTTTAACCTTGACACCATCATGTTTTGTACTATATTTGTTATCAAAATACTTAGGTTTGTTATTAACAACGGCACACACACCACTTAACTCGATAACTTACAAGAATGTAACACATATATTGAATGCTTCCCATGATTTCCTTTTAATAAATGAACCATGGTAAATATCATTGATTGCTCGCAACTCAGACATTGCCCTTCCCCAATCCAGGCCATGCATGTACTGGAATGTTTCGTGAGTGCCTTTTCGGAGGGCAGGAAGAGTTATGTGCCAGTCTGAGTGCAGTGGTCATGTGAGTGCAAGGGTAGCAGCGTACCTGTATGAGTTCAGGTTGTGCACGTACCTGTGAATGCAGGGTGAATGCTGTGTCTGTGAGTGAACAGAGTGCCTTTGTGAGAGCAGGTAGAGCACTGTTCCTGTGGGAGAGCAGGGTGAGTGGTGTCTGTGTGAGTGATGTTCCTTTGTAAAATTAAGGTGAACTGTGCGCCTGTTGTGTATAGAGTGAGCTATGTGTCTCTGTGAGTGCACAGTAAGCAGTGTGTCTGTGTGAGTGCAGGATACACTGTGTGTCCGTGTGAGTGAGTGGTAAGCTGTTTCATTAGTGCAGAGAGAGCGGTGTTGCTATGTGAGGTCAGTGTGTGCTGCACCTGAGTGAGGGCAGAGAAAGCTGTGTGTGAGTGCAGGGTGAGTTTTGGGTTTGTGTGTGCAGCATAGTAAGTGCAGGAGGGTATCATTACCACCGTTTAGAAACTTGTAGTAAGTTTTCTCGAAATTTTCAGTAAAATACACAATTCGCACCCAGGTGAGAGATTACAACTTGCACCACCTCTTTCAACTCAGACTTGCTTGCTGCATTAGCTTTCACGTTATTCTCGATTCGAACCATTTCACCTAACCACTTTTAAAATCCTCTAGCCGCCACTCATAAGCAGGCTGATGGAGTTAAGGCACCTCGTGATCTGTGTGCATCCTTTGTTTCAGAACAGCAATGCCCATACAAGTTAATTTGGAATAAGTAATGATATTAGTACAATAATCAATGATGTATTGTTAAATGCAATTAATGTAAAAAAGCAATCATTACCAAAAACGATTAATGTAAACATTCTTTTATCTTAATTTTTATTTCTTAGCAGCAAAAGAGCAATTAAAATATTTTTGTAGAAAGTACAAAGGGGCATATCAACAAGCGGCAGTGATAATATTATCGCTGCTTTAGAGTCCGTTTTCGGGCGGAAAGCGGCGATAATATTATCGCATTATCAACAAGGACACGCAAGCGAGTGTTTCCTTGCATTAGTGCCCCTTGTCAGCACGCCTCCCATTGCATCACTAATGAGATGCAAAGGAGGCGTGCCTGACAAAACACCATGAATAAATATCGCTAACCCAGCTTCGTGAAATTAACAACGAGGGTTAGCGATATTTGAAATCGCGTT
The DNA here is from genome assembly GCF_964261635.1 of Lissotriton helveticus. Lineage (NCBI taxonomy): Eukaryota > Metazoa > Chordata > Amphibia > Caudata > Salamandridae > Lissotriton > Lissotriton helveticus. The sequence continues at coordinate 89,233,047 of NC_136062.1, read as the reverse complement.
AAGTATGCCTTAACGCAGGAATTTAACGTCTGTTAAATTCCTAACAAAGGCATACCTAACATGAAGGGTGGATTGTGTGGCTAAGACCACAGGCCCTATCACTAAGAATATCACCTTTTCCATGGAACATCGCTGGAAAACCAGCTATGTCCCATGGAAAACACTGCTATCACTGGAATAATTATCGCCATTGCGCTATGCGTTGTTGATACAACGCTAGCATGGCGATAATTTCCAGCGATAGCTGGCAATATGCAAACTGACGCTAAGAGTGGCCACCGATAATTAAAGCTGCCGCTTGTTAATATGCCCCTAAGTGTGACAAGTGAACACACAGTGGTTGATAAGTGCAAAAAGACAGCGCTTTGGTGATCATAATCAAAGTATTCGGAGATAAGACAAAGAACAGGGTCACAATAAAGTTCGGAAAAATGTATTCCAAAATGAAAGCACAGAAGAATAAGGAATGTATTTGTTTAATTAGGCTCTCTCAGTAATGTCTTTATGCCATATGGTTTGGCTCACACTGAATGATTGCGTCATCATCAGGACAAAAAGAAGAACAACTAAGAACAGAAATTGTAAGAAGCCGCGACTTCAATTGGTAGGAAACGATGAAATTGAGGTCAATTGGTAGGAAACGATTAAATTGAGGTCACTGTAGATTCATGGATGACTGAGTGGAGTGTCCTTAAGAAATAGCATGCATCCATTTCTGAAGAATCAGGAACAGGAAAGGGCGTGGGTTGCCTTTAGGTTCTCCTACCTTGGCAGTGACTGCCAAAGAACTCTGCATATGGTTGAATAAAAAGTTCCAGCCTACATTCAAATAATAATTAAATAAATGCTGAGTAGGAAATACATCAATTATCAGCCCACCAAGGAGGAGCTCTATATATACCCAAATGAATAAGGTAGACTACTGAAAAATCAATAGTTCTGCACACATTGACTGTCACCTGTCTGGACAATCATGACCTGATAGTAAAGAAGGCAACAATAGCTTCCTGAAGATCTGGAGCTACAGAATCCAAAAATGGGGGGCCAATCGCTTAAGAACAAACAGCCAACCTACCATTTTGGGAAAACTAGCAGCTTCAGATTGTGACTTCTCACTCAGTGGAGAACAAATTAATTGTTGGTGGGGGGAAAAACCAGAGTCCAACCCACAGAAACAGATCCAAGCTCACGAACACAAAAGATTTCTCTCAGGCCACACAGGCCTTTCTCAATCAAGTTAGTTGGCAAGCCAACTGCGGAAAGAACGGACAGCCCTATAGGGTCAAATGGAGAGCAAAGCAAAAAAGCAGAAGGTTTTCCAATATGAGTGTGTCCATTAGAGACAGACATCAGCTCACCTACACTTGTAGAATATGGTTACTTATTAGCAGTAGGTGTAGTAGTGTATTTTATTTATATTAAAAAACACTATTTGCTAAAAAAAAAATAACCAACATCTACCTGCACCGTTCATATTGTGGTGCAAACATATCAGCTATCCCTGTGTCTGAAGGAAAACAAAGTATGCGTACATGGGTTAGCACCTGGTGCACCTACTCTTTCATGTTAATTATACATGATCATGCTGACACAATTCTCTCTAATAACTCAAGGCTACTTACAAAAGTTAGTAGCTACTACTTAGAATCTTTCTCCTGTAGAGTTTTTTTTCTGCAGAACAAAAACACTTGTGTGTAACATACTGTATAAAAGACAGCTGTCACCAGCACACAGAATTACTCTTCAATTCAAAGATTATAACGTGTTCAGTACTTCTGAACCCATGCTGTACACAATTAGGTAGACAAGTAATATAGTACTTACCCGCCACTATATAAACTATAAAACAAACTAGCACACTCATTGGATTATGCCATCAGTTTTGCCATCAGTGATATCATCAGTGATCTCATCAATGATTTATTCTGAGATGTCATAAGTGGTATAAAAAATTATATCATTGAACATGTCATGAGTGATGTCATATGTGAGGTCTTAAGTAGTGCATGGCTGGTGGGGCAAGCAGCAGTGCATAGTGCTACTTTATCCTTTGTTTTTTCAGTGAATTTCTATGCTTTTTTATACGAAAACAGATCTTTACACAACACCTAACTATAACATTACTTAAACCTTTATTAATTTCAGTGAATTTCTATATTTTTTTTACGTACGGTAATATTGAATTAACATACATAAATGCAAACGCACGCTGAACATGGGTGGGGTTGGCTGCATGCCTGGCTTGTAGGTTGTGGGGAGTGACTGGCCTCTCATTTCAGACTCCTTTATTAGATGACAGGTGTGTGTAGTAGGGTGTGTGGGGGGACTGGCCTCACTACTGAGAACTTTCTCTGTAATGATGGCTGTGTGTAGTAGGGTGCAGAGAGGAACTGGGCTCTTCTTTCGGACCACTCTCGCACATGATGGGTGTGCATAGTAGGGTGTGGGGAGGGACTAGTCTCTCCTTTCAGATTCCTCTCTCAGATGACAGATGTGCGTAATTTGGTGTTGGGAGGGACTGACCTCTCCTTTTAGACCCCTCTCTTAGATGATGGATGTGCATTGAAGTCTGTCGGGTGGGATTGACCTCTCCTTTCAGACCCCTGTCTCAGATGACGGGTGTGCATAATAGGTATGTGGATGGGCTGGCTTCTCCTCTCAGACCTCTCTTTTAGATGATGGGTGTGCGTAGGAGGTCGTGGGGATGGCCTGGGCTATCTGGGCTCTCCTTTCAGACCTCTCTTTCCGATGATGGGTGTAAGTAGTAGGGTGTTTGGAGGGACTGACCTCTCTGTCGAGGCCTCTGTCTGTAATGATGGATGTGCATAGTAGGGTTTGGGGAGGGACTGGGCTCTTTTTTGACACCTCTATTTCACATGCTGGGAATGCATAGTACAGTATGTGGATGGACTGGCCTCTCTGCTGAGACCTCTCTCTCAAATGACGGCTGTGGGAGTAGGGTGTGCAAAGGGACTGCCCTCTCCTTTCAGACTTCTCTCTCAGATGACGGGTGGGCATAGTAGGAAGTGTGGAGGAAATGGCCTCTCTGGTGAGAACTTTCTCTGTAATGATGGGTATGTACAGTTAGGTGTGTGGATGACTGCTCTCTCTCAATTGGGTGGACTGACCTCTCTCTCAGATGATGGGTGTACACAGTAGGGTGTGTGCAGGGACTTGCTTCTCCGCTGACACCTCTCTCTCTCTCTCTCTCTCTCTCTCTCTCTCTCTCTCTCTCTCATGGCGAATGTGCATAGTAGGGTGTGGAGAGGGATTGCACTCTCCTTTCAGGCCCCTCTCTCAGATGACAAACGTGCTTAGTAGGGTGTTGGTAGGGACTGCCCTTTCCTTTCAGACCTCTCCCTCAGATGACAGGTGTGTGTGGTAGGGTATGTGAAGAGAGACTGGCCTCTCCACTGAGACCTGTCTCTTGGACAATGGGTTTGCTAGTAGGGTGTGTGGATGGACTGGCCTTTCCTTTCAGATACCGCTCTCAAATGACCACTGTGCATAGTAGGGGAGAAGTCCTGGCCCGTCAGCTCAGACCTCTTATTTGGATGATGGGTATGTGTAGTAGGTGGCGGAGAGAGACTGGGCGCTCCTTTCAAACCTCTCTTTCAGATGTGGATGTGCGTAGTATGGTGTGTTGAGGGACGGGCCACTCTGCTGAGACCATTCTCTGTACTGATGAGAGTACGTATTAGGGTGCGGGAGGGGAAGGGCTCTCCTTTCAGATCGGTTCTGTGCCAGACCACTCTCTCAGATGATGGGTATACGTAGTAGGGTGTGTAGAGAGACTGACATCTCTACTAAAACCCCTCTCTGTAAGGAGGGGTGTGCATAGTAGGGTATGGGGAGGGACTAGGCTCTCCTTTCAGACCCTCTTTCAGGTGATGGGTGTGTATAGTAGGGTACTGACAGGGACTGGCCTGTCTGCTCAGACCTCTCACTTAGATGACAGGTGTGTGTAGTAGGGTGCAGAGAGGGAGTGGGCTCTCCTTTCAGACCTCCCTCTCAGTTGGCAAGTGTGCATAGTAGGGTGTGTAGAGTGACTAGCCTCTCTGCTAAGACCATGCAATGTAATGAGGGGGGTACCATATTAGGGTGTGAGTAGGGGAAGGGCTCCCCTTTGAGATCTGGCTCTAAGATGACAGGTGTGTGTAGTAGGGTACGTGGAGGGACTAGTCTCTCTGCTGAGACCTCTTTCTGTAATGATGGGTCTGCATGGTAGGGTCTGGGGAGGGACTGGGCTCTCCTTTCAGACCTCTCTCTCAGAGAACTGGTGTGCATAGTGGGGTCTGGGGAGGGAATAGTCTTTCTTTTCAGGTCTCTCCCTCAGGTGACAGGTGTCTGTGGTAGGGTGTGTGGCGAGAGATTGACCTGTCCATGCAGACCCCTCCCTCAGGTGACAGGTGTCTGTGGTAGGGTGTGTGGTGAGAACCTGGCCTGTCCGTAGAGACCTCTATCTCAGATGACAAGTGCGTAGATGAGTCTTAACTCTATTCACAGCTCTTCCCAAGACAATGAGCATAATAGTAGACTTGATAAACATTGTCACCATTAAGACTCCTTTCTACAGTCCCAAGTGTGCCTAGCAGAGTGTATTCAAACATTACCCACTCCTTCCTACTTTTCACAATCCCGCAAGAGGTTTGCAAGATCACAATTTTTTGAAAATAAGAATTAGCTGATTACTCATCACAGTACTTATCTATTGCACACTTGTTCTCCAAAACAAGGACCACAATATGCATTCCTACTAACAGAGTGTATTGAGAACTCGTCTACTCCTTTTTGCTATTCCCGATTCTGCGAGAGTTCCACAAGATTGTAAAATTTTGTTAAAAACAATGTACATTGATTTTCTTTACAGTGGTTATTATCACTTAGACACCTCCTCTTAAAATCTAGGGGGACGGCATGCCTTTCTGCTGCCCCTTACATAGCTTTTTTACTTCATTTCCTCAACTTACATTTTTTCACAGTAAATAGTAAAGGTGGCCATTTCATTTCTATCATTCCACCAGCCAGCCAATCATAATGCTCGCTCTTTCAGGATTCACAGAGAACTCTCGCTCCCTCAAGACTATGATGGCTCACAGGAAAAACGGGCCTCATGACCAATCGTGGGGCTCCATTTTTGATTTCACACTCTCCCCCTTAATTTCTCAAAAACTACTGAAAAGATTCACACCAAATCATGACAAGCACAATCTGTGGCTCAAGATCTAGCTTCCCGCGAATTTGGTGTCATTCCGTTCAGCAGATTTTGCTGGAGCCCTGCCTAAAGAAGACTATGGAAAATGCATAAAGATTTGATTTATTGGGACCGCCCTTTTTGTCTCAGACTCCGCTTGACGGACACACAAAACTTTCCAGAAAAGAGCTGAGGTGGATTAACTTTTTGGGGGAAAGTTTCCTGAAGATTTGTCAAATGATGCCAAAGTTATGAGCAAGCCAATATAAACATTCCGCCTATGGTAAATCAGACCTAACCGTAACTAGCTATTGGCAATATATCTGTTTCCCTGCCAGCAAAACAGAGAACAATTGCTTTGACACTCGGTAAGCTGCATGTTTAGCAGCTCCCTCTGTGTCAAAGCAATGCAGGCTCATGCAGGAGGTAGGTAGCTGTCAGGGACTGCGGGGTCCTTGATGCTCTCCCCGTGGTCCCAACAAAGGTATCTAGGTGTCCTGGGTAGGACCAGGGCACACAGAATAGAGGCCAGGCCCCGGGCAATGGGATCCCTGGGCCCGAAATCAGCCCAGGGAAGGGTCTGTGTGGCCTCCCACACCCATTTGCTATTGGCTGGGCCACAGGGGATGGGGTCCCCGGGGATAAAATAGGCCACACGGCCCCCTTCCCTATTAAAAAGCAGTACAATAAAAGGCCAGGCCCTGGGCATTGGGGTCACCACAGATGAAATTGGCCCAGGGAGGGGGCCTTGTGGCCCGCCTCCCATATCACAATTAAAAAAAATGAAAGGCTGGGCCACGGGCATGGGGTCCTCAGGGCCGAAATTGGCCTAGGGTAGTGGGCTGCTTGCCCCCATTCACCATTGTATAAAGGCCGGGTACCGGGGGAAGGTATACCTAAGGCCGTAATCGGTCAGGAGAAGGGTGGCCATGGCCCCCTCTCCTAACAAAAAATAGAATATTTAAGAGGGTCAAAGGGAATATATTTAACGACCTGTCATCTCACTTCCCTACATTATAGTCTCATCATACTAAACAGAAATGACCGGTCCTCTGTGTGTTGCTGTACTAGTAACTGAGAAAACAACAGGACTCATGCAAAAAGTGAATGAGTTACAACTGGCTGAGATATTCCCATCAGCTCACCCTTCTGGCGGAATCTCATCATGTGGGATTTGTTAATCCATCCAACAAGCCGCCCAAACCATCAGATGATGGTGCGGATATGGATGTAAAATAGAAACTCTAGCCAGAGTGTTACTCAAGGGGTAGTGCTAAAGGTGTGAAGTGCAGTGCTGTAGTGAAGTGAAAATTAAAATTAACGACTTAGACAAAAAATATGTTTAATGAAGATTGTCTAAGTGTCAAAGTTAAAACCACGCCGGGTAGCCTAATTATATAACTACACTATGGCGCTGTGCAGGACGGTCAACACGTTTCAGCCAAATTGGAAATCTATCCGGCTTTCGTCAGGACCTAGATGATAACAAGCTACTGCAACATAATAACGTGAAATGTGCAAAATTTGTAACCAAAAAAGTGTTTTTACTATATATGAAATACTTATATCTACCAGAAACTTGGAGCCCCAATGTGCACTGGAAGAAGTACATTTTGTCTTAATCCTGTTCAAAGAAAACATACAAAAACAGACACATATTTACATGTATATCCACATATTTACAAAGAAACTGTACAGACAACACACTAGCATAAGTGTATTATACTCAGCTAATTCATGAGCACATTAACTCTATTACAGGGAGAAAAACCTCTCTGTAATACTCACCCCGCTTTGCGTGGGAGATGACCTCACCTCACCCGGCAACTGCTCGGGTGTCAGGCTCCGCCGTCGTACTTCTTCGGGATTGTGCTGATTTGCCTATAACCTCCCTCGCGCGACGTCCCCAAGAGTCTGGAGTATATACACAGACTACTAGGATAGTCAAGTGAGGGAAGGAAAGGTAGGGGACAGTAGGGAAGGAGACCTGAAACGACAATAACATACACTAAGTATATGATTCTTCAGTAAACACTTCGTTCAATGTCAGCACACATACCCTATTACTAACCCCTGTATATTCCTTATCCCTAGCTGTAAAGAAAAAATAGTGAAGGCGTAAACCAGGGATGAGGAATGAGGTGAGAACAGAGATTCTTCTACTGTAATAGAAAAAACATGAAACAGGTTTGCGTGATTAGCCTATTGAGTTTTGTGATGTAATTCTATTCCTATTACCATAACCACACATACCTATATATACATGAGTTCACGTTTTGTAGATAGACCAATCCCTCTGATTCTCCCCTCAATCAGCTCCCCTGTATCTTGAACATAAGAAGAACAGCAAATGTGAAACAACGAAAGAAAATATTTGTTACGCCTAGGTTAATTGATTCTTAACCTTGCTAGCTGTAACATACACCTTAGAAGTCTGGTGTTTCAAGGTTCCCCTTCACAACACCTCCAAAGTAGGAAACTAAATGACAAAATGAGTATGGTTGGAGCCCCAACCAATCCTTAATCCATTCGAAGGAACACCACATTAAATGTCAGTAAACAAGGTTGGCTCCGTTCTACAGAATCACAGAGCGCAAATGTTTCCTGGCTGCTCCCCGTAGTTTTAAACAGCAGAATGTCTCTCTCTGCATAAACGAGCAACACCAGGATGTGTTCCTTAGCGAGATTCGACTCGCCTCCAATCGACCCCAAACCTACCTCCGGTACAGTGTCCACCGGAGACGATCACTTTTCAACAGAGGCAACGCTTACCGGTACTGCTGGAACGAAACATACCAGCCTCTGACTCCAGAAGATTTATCGGCCCCGTCTTCACCGACGAGCAGGGATTTACTTCCGATAATGCGTGCCATGCATCAAGCACGCAACGTCCTCCCAGAGCATGCCGGGAACTGTAGTTTCCGATGTGTTGGGTTCTCGCTGATGCCGGTCAGTGACCCACATGTTCGGATCCTGACATCGGGAATATGAGGCCCCGCTCTAATATGTAAAAAGGAAAAAGAGGCATAAATTCCAAAGTTGTATATGCCCTAGCTAATAGCTATTACATCAAAACTTTAACAATCTGGGTGTGAACGCTAGCATTATGACCCATGGAGCTGATAGCACATGTATTGGCAAAAGAGAAAGACAAGGAGCACGTGCCCCAAGCAGCTACAAAGATTAAACAAGGGAATAGAAAAATAGGGAATTATTTACTATACTCCCATACCCATAGTGGATTTGATTATTTAAAAACCTAGTTACTACAAGGTCAAAAACTAGACCTAGGTCCTGACGAAAGCCGGATAGATTTCCAATTTGGCTGAAACATGTGGACCGTCCTGCACAGCGCCATAGTGAAATTATATAATTAGGCTACCCGGCGTGGTTTTAACTTTGACACTTAGACAATCTTCATTAAACATATTTTTTGTCTAAGTCGTTAATTTTAATTTTCACTTCACTACAGCACTGCACTTCACACCTTTAGCACTACCCCTTGAGTAACACTCTGGCTAGAGTTTCTATTTTACATCCATATCCGCACCGTCATCTGATGGTTTGGGCGGCTTGTTGGATGGATTAACAAATCCCACATGATGAGATTCCGCCAGAAGGGTGGGCTGATGGGAATATCTCAGCCAGTTGTAACTCATTCCCTTTTTGCATGAGTCCTGTTGTTTTCTCAGTTACTAGTACAGCAACACACAGAGGACCCCTCTCCTAACATACATTTTTAAAATCGGCTGAAGGTAAAACTCTCCAGAGGCCCACCCTCTTTATCAACCACTCTGCAAAAGGGCCTCCTGGCGCACAACTAGTTTGGGGATAAAGCCTCGTTCGCTCCTGAGTGCCTTTGGGGCCTCCAATCCCTCCCGTTACCTCCAATAAGTCCCACACAGTGGGATTACTGTGAGGTCTTTGGAGGCCCGCCCCCTTTTTCCATCACTCTACCAACGCGCCTCCTGGTGCACTACTGGTTGGGGGATGAATTTCCTTGGCTCCTTAGGGTCCTTGGTGGCTAACTACTACTCCTGTTACCTCCAGAAAGTCCCACAGAGCAGGACTGCTGAGAGGTCAAAGGTGGATGTCATCAGTGGCCCGCCCCCTTTCTCCACCACTCTGCAAACATGCCTCCTGGCACACTAATGGTTGGGCGATAAAGTTTCCTTGGCTGCTGAGGATCCTTGGGACCCCTCTTTTTGCCTCCAGTATGTCCCACACAGCAGGATTGCTGAGAGGTCTTCGAAGGCCATGCTCCCTTTCTCCACCACTCTGCAAACGCAGTTCCTTTAGTGCAGGTGTTTAAAGTTCTATCCACTCTTGAACTCCACTCTGTAAATATATTTATTAGATATTACATAGGACCTTTGTCTATTATTTCATTTTTGTTGTGACAAATCTGAAGGCCAGAATTACTTTGATATTCCTTATTAGTAATGCCTGGAATGAAAATGAGGGATACAGAGATCTTTATGACTTTTAATCCTACTTGGCTTCTTCCATGTATTACAAATTGACTTTCCAGTCTTCATCTGTGTTGGTGCTGACCAGAGAGGTCTTACCAGTAGTAGATTGTGGGCTATACAAATTCCAGAAACATAAAATAACATCTTGCAGGTAAAAATGGAAAATAACATATGGTACTATCAGTGACACTTTCATCTGCATATTTACTGCCTGCTGGGGATTGTGGCATTTGTTTTTGCATCCGCAATGCACTAAAACTCCATTAAACCAGTTTTAGTCAGCAAAACTAAACATTTGTGCAATTAGCATGTTTTAGTCAGCAAAACTAAACATTTGTGTATCAGCATGTAGTAAATAGGTTCTCACAATTGTTTATTCATATGATTTAATTAACTTAAATAATACTTTTATATCTGGTGCCATAAACTGATTGAGAATGAGAGTTTCACTGTTTACATGTGATCGTGGCTACTTTTTCTTGGTTGCAAGTTGGAGTGTTGCGGGCATTCTGCTCAGTCACAGAACTGTGCACAGAGACTCAGGACCTCAGTGAATTAGGGTGTACCAAAACTCACCTTAGTACCCAAAATCCCCTCAGTGTCACATTAGCTCTTCGTCCAATAGCAAAGTCACCAATGATTAGACAACCCAGAACATGCGACTTAGGATACCTCAGGTAAGGTGGGAAACATGAGCACTCTTTCGTTATACTCTCATATCAGTCCAGAACAGGGAGAAAAGGGAGACAAGAGCAAGTTTAAAATGTTTATTTCAACGCCGTGATTTCAGGTGCAGCATCTTAGCTAATACAAGCAGACATATGATAAGAAATAAGATTGTCAGCATAGTTAATATTCCATATAATAAAAAGGGAGAAAGCATGTTATAATGCTAAATGAAAACAGGTTAAATATATACCTATATTTCACCCTCCCTTGCTAGTAGGTTATTTTATAACTAACGAAGGTCTCTTAGGCTTGCATGGGCGACCCCATACCTAGGAGTTTAGCAAGAGTGAATCACATCGAGTTCAGCACAAGCTCGCAGCATACGAAAGTTCTCCAAGTGTGTTCAATCATGCCTACACAGTGTATTAATAAAGGCGCCAGTATCTGAGCTGTCCACAGCTGCATATATGTTATGTCTAGAACGTGCGCTGATCCGTTCGAACAAAAGCAACAGTGTTGATAACCTTGAAGGCCTCGGCACTCACTGTTCAGACTGCGCTTACAAAGCAAGTCTAGCAATGTGGAAAAACAAGTTATTCTCGTGTGAAGCAAAACTCAGCCTAACTTGAAACAATAACTAACGTGTGTGCCGTGTGCAAAAGAAAGCAAAATGGTAAAATGCGTTTAAACCTCTAATAAGCTCATGCTAACTTAACACTGTAGAAACGCAAGGCTCAGCCCCACTACACCCTCCCTTGATTGGAGCACGGATAAGAAATGTGGGCAAAGCATGAACGCAGAGTTCAAGTTCGAGAGATACAGTCAAGTTCAAATTTGCCATAATGGAAAAACGGATGAAAAATTCCGAATATTGAAAAAAAACTCAAAATTAGTAATTACTTTTGGGCATAATAAAGCCAATAGGCCTAAAAGAAGTAAAAAATATATATTTGATGTCCGACATGTGACTCCATTCGTGAATAAGAGAGAGCACGAAATGCACCTCACTCCAATAGTGTATTTGCACAGTAAGTTGAAACAGCCTCCAACAGGAAGTCATTGTTCTCAACTGAAAACATTTCAGCCAGCCAATTTAATAACGGGAACAAACATACATGTTCCTCAAGAACCGGAGCCTCTAGCACCGTCAGAGGACAACTTGGATTTACTTCAATATAACTGCGTGCCAAGAAATCATGCGCCGCTGCAAAGATATTCCAACGTCCCAGGACTCAAAGGCCATAATCCTGCCTCCAGAACAAAGCAATTCATGAGCAAATAAGGGGCCCATAAGTTGATCATAATCTGCGTTGGGAGACACCCTACTGCAGAGACACAAATCCAGAGCCCATTCGAAATCGCAGCTCAGGCAATAAAAGACAGGCTGGACGCATGTGAAAAAGGGAAATCGAAACGGTAATCCATAAACTGCACTCAATGTAGCAAGAGGCAGCGCTCCATAGAAACTAAGCATTCTGTTGCGGAGCAGCAACAGCCAGGGCAAATCGTCTCGTGGCACAAGATGTGCATCCATTCTGAAATAAGCAAAGCAGTAGAAGCCAACCAGAGCAAGCATCAAGGAAAATCCACCATAGAGGCTGGAGAAAATCGAATTAAAAAATGCCGGGAACACACCAAATATAGTTTGGAAAGAAGTCACAAGGCCACTACTAACAATTTAAAAAAAGTGAGCCAGCCCTGTTGTCGAGGAGGCATTAAAGATAGTGTGAATTAACTCCCCGAAATGCAAAGGCAGATCGGTATTTAATAAGGCATGCACTTCTGTGCGGGCATTTGCCATGTAAAGGACAAATGTTTTACGGGCAGAAGTAAGAGCGACTTCTTTCTGGGACAAAAAAGCTCTTATTCGACTCATCTTGTTGAACTCTGCCTTCAAGGTCGGAATCGACAGCCAGATGGAAACATCCAGCCTCCCATGTGGAGGAGGAAACATTACGTTTTTACAACAAACTAATCGTTGGGAGACCGTAAAGATGTAAGGAATTCCTGCCAGCATCCCACAACATTCTTCATTATTTAAAAGTAAATAACTACCGTTTGCTAGTATTGTGAATGTGGGTGTGCTAGCAGGTGTCGGTGTCCCTTTCAAGACACAAGCCAAATTAGGCGCATTCTGATTACACGAGCCATGTAATTGGATAGTCCTACATACTAACGAGTGATCAGGTGTTGTTGTGAAATCTTCACCATTCAAATAAACCTCTTTTCCCACCCTCAGGCACCTATAGGTAAATGGTAGTGACCAAGCCTCATGGAGATAAGCGGTACCCAGAGGTTCATACCTGCCAATAGCATAATACTTCATGCAAGCTTCGAACTTGAACAGAGGAAAAGGTAATGTTAATCGCCCATGTGCGAGCCACTCAGCAGAATTTGTCTCGGCCAGAGAAAACAGCAAAGGTTCTAACTTTTCAATATGTAACATAGAAAAAGTTGCATCTTTCATAGACATGAATTGCTGTTTGTCACTCAAATTAAAAGGGGCAAATAATGAGGATGTGTTCATGTAACCCCAAGGCACTTTCCCAGCCTTTAACATTTGTAAAGTCCATGCAATCTGCATAATGGAACGCAACTGATTTCGCAAAACAGGTACAAAACAGAGACATCTTCTTGCACAATATCAACAACAGACGAAACAATGTTATCTAATGTGTAAATGCGGGAAGAAAGCGTGTTAATGCTGTTATCTACAACTGCTAGCACTTTTTTTAAATTAGCATGATCTATAGCTCGTAAGCGGGAAGCAGCCTCAATATGGGACAGTTTTCAAACTTCGTTGTAAATAGCATATATCCACATTTTGGATCTGTCAGAAGCAGGGCCCTTGACAAAGTCATTCAGATCAACATTGTCAGTCAATTTAGACAAATAAAGCTTAACTGACACTAAAGTGGAGGGTTTGAGACAATTCTGACACAACTTGCCTACGAAATAGGAAGTCACAGAATGGTCACTCTCAAAACGGGGATCCACCCTAACCTGTGTGTAGCCAGGGGCTAAACCCAGAAAACAATGTTGGCAAGAATCTGCTCTTCTGTGCCACAACAGCCAACCCTTAGGATCCAAACTGGATATGTTAAACGTAGAATTCAGTAAAAGGGTCTGTAATTCCCTCATAGAAATACTGGTATTATTATCCCAACCGGGGTATTCTAATTCTGGAAAAGAAGGAGCATTTAATGTTTTAGTTGTAGCCAATCCAAAGCAGGTGGTTTGTGAAATAGTCGAATTCAAAAACAAAATATGGTTCGGGATGAGACATGCACGATGCAAAGCCTCTGTGCCTTACACTTGCCAACTTTTAGAACCACAAACAGATTTAAGATCAATAGTATCTTTCCACAGTTCATAGCCCCCAATAGCCAATTGGTCAAGAAAGGACGTGGAAATTAATATAATAATTTAGTGTGGGTCAGTCTAACTTTGGAAGTGGACTTTCGGTCATTTTAAAATAAAATGCATTAGGATTTGACTGATCAAAATCAGTAAAATAAGTGAATCTCTTTAAAAGAGTATTTGAGCTGCCTTCCACTGGAGCGGTGCAATGTTCCCATTGCGTATAATTAACCATATTCCTCCTTGTGTTTGCCTTCAGCAGGTAGTGATTGCCATAGTGTTGATAACAGAACAGATCACCATAATTAGCAGAATCTAAGTATAAATCCTCAGCATCAAAGGCAGCATAATATTTAAAATCTGAAAACAAAGCCTCTACAGCTTGAACATCCCAATCATCAGAGCGTATATTTTGTTTTATCACATCCCCCATAGAAACTCTTAGTACATTTGGGACATTAATAACCTCTGTGGGACCATGCATTTGAAATTTAACAGCATCCCATACAATCCCATCTAAAACGGATGTACCATGTTACTCCGCATACTTTTACTCCGCATACCGTTACAACGCGACTTTTACAACGCATACCATTACAACGCATAGCGCTTTGGGGTGCTGGATAGTGGTAAGTATAATTTACTATTCTAACTCCAGTCCCCGTGGACCCTAGGGAAGGTGTTGGATAGTAAATTATACTTATTCCCTATCCTAGAGCGCCCCCCAGCGCAATGCGTTGTAATGGTATGCGGAGTAAAAGTTGCGTTGTAATGGTAGTGCGGAGTAAAAGATGCGTTGTAACGGGTGTATACCATCTAAAACGGGCTAATCAGAATTGTTTACATAGCACAGATCTGCAGGCATCTCAAAGGCAACATTAGGCCTGTTGTTAGGAGCCGGAGCCAAAACAGAATTTCTCAATATCGATGGACAGGAGACAGCAGGAGTCATACTGAGAAGAATCGGCCACTCTGTATAATTTGACATTGTCAATGGAGATGTACCTTTTTTCCTTTCGACCTGGAAGTGGAGTTAAAATGACTGTTCTTGTGCCCTGCACGCCAAGTACAGGAACTGGAGCTCGATATGAGGGACCAAATTCTTTCTTGTTCTCGATCTTCTCTCGGACCAGTTCTCCAACTTGGGGTAGCCAGCCAACTACCGGAATCTGCAACGCAGTATCAGATGTGGAGGGCAAGTGTTCCTTTGCAAGATTGTCTCTCGTAGATTCTTTAAAAACATTACAATGTTCATCTACGTCACAGGGGGCAGCAGCCGCCGCCTGGTCTAGACCTTCAAGGTCCGGGACAAACATTTTGATACCAAAGAGCATCTCGTATGGGGTCCGCCCACCCAGAGACCTTCTAGGGAGATTATTAAGTGCACGCTGTACGCTATTGAGATGGACCAGCCAGTTCCTGCCGGTACCTATAACCCTAGCTGTCACTGATTGCTTTATATCATGGTTCATCTGCTACACAACACTATTACCCTCAGGTCGGTATGTAGACGAAAATTTGACTTGGACCCCCAATGAACTCATGGCATCCTTGTACGCCTTAGAGGCGAACGCTGGACCCTGGTCCGAATGGAATGTGCCACACGCAAAAATTCCCACAAAGACACGCCAATCTCTTATGACAGTTCGTGAATCAGCACTTCGGTGGGGCCACACCCATACAAAGCGCATACAAGAATCAACTGCAACTAAGATGTACTTATACGCAGTATCTGAAGAAAAAGGACCGCAGTGGTCCAAATAAACACAACAAAGTGGTTTATTGGAAATGTACAACTGTGTTTGGAGCGGACGCGCAGCAGACGAAGGCTTGATCTGCTGACAAATATCACATTGAAGGTCATAATCACGCGTCTGTTTGTACAGTCCCTGCCACCAAAAGTGAAGTTGTAGCTGAGATACGGACGCCGAAACGCCCGCATATGCGGGCGCAACACCCTCTTGGACACCCTCTTGTAACCAGCGCTGACCTGCGGTCCGCGTTGGGAATCAATCTGTCACCAACGCCTGGTATTTTCACATAAGGAACTTTATCAGGACTTACATGATAAGAATACTTTGAAGGAAATCCAGTAGGATATTTACTTCCCTTCTCAGTAGCGACAATTGCTGCCAAGATGTCATCATCAATCTTAATTTTGGAACGTGTAACCGCTGCAACTAAATATGTTGAAACTGCTGTCTTCCCGGCCTCATCGGCCAAACTATTGCCAACAACGTGAACTCCCAACTGGCGTGCTTAGACCCATGCGCAACTTGGGCAGAAACATCAGTGTAAATGATACAATGGAAATCTTCCAAAGGGCGCATAGTCAAAGGGATAGGATGAACAAATTCATACTGCAAATACTCCTGCGACCGTAAGGAGGCATCAAAAATGAACGTGACATCCGGAGACGTCAATGATGTTGCCCATTGTATCCACCGTGGGTGCAAAGCTTTAGAATTAGGTAAACTGGCTTTCGTCACTGCCTCCAAGGCAGGATACGGGGTAACAACCAACATGCGTTTTCCCTGCGAGAGTGCGCATTCCTTCAGAATCGCCATTTGCACTGCTGTCAAAACTTTTTCCACAATGGAAAATCGCATTTCAGCCGAAGTGTACAAGTGTGACTTGTAAGCGATGGGTACTGTGTCACCTTCGTTAAAAGTTAGGTATGTGAAACCCACCGCCCCAGGGACGATTCTTATCACCAAGTTGGTGTGGTTATCACGAGTCAGTAAGAATTTAGATTCTAGTAGATCAGCCTGCAAAGATTGCAAAATGGCTTAATGTTCAGGCAGCCAGCATGATTTGGTAAAAGTTGGTTGTATCAAAGCATATAATGGCTTGATATGCTTGGCATATTTGGGAATATAAGTAAGCCCGAAATTCAAAAATCCCAGCAAGGATTGCAATTTTTTCAGTGTTGTAGGAGCGTGCAGTTGTGGGCATTTCTCCAAGAAGTGAGGAGCCAATCCTCGACCTTCATTGTTGAGCTCATAGCCCAGGAACAACACTGTGTACTCTGCGATGTGAGATTTTGCAAAGGTAAATTTGTAACCGAAGTCCGCAAAATTGCAAATTATGCGGTTAACGCGGCACAGATGCGGCCATAACTCGTCGTCTGTGAGATAAATGTCATCCACATACGAACACGCATTTGGGTTGATTCTCTCTAAAAGAGAAACTATACGGGCAACAAACCCACCCCAACTATTCTTATAGCCCATTGCCAAACGTCTGAATTTTTCTGTGTGCCATCACTGGTAAAAGCAGTCCATTGACTACTTAAATCGGAAAGATTGTGGGCAAAAAAAAACATTGGATATGTCAAGTGTGGTCTTAAACCGTTTACGCACAAGACCATCCACCAGGGCAGAGCCGTGGGTATTCTGTATTGCACAGGTACGGCAATGCGAGTTTAGATGCCGGTAATCCAATATCAAACGGTAAGAACCATCAGGCTTGGTCACAGTAAAGAGAGGGTTATTCATCGGAGACACACAAGTTTCAATCACACCTTGATATTCTAATTGTTCAAGGATTTCTGCGACTGAAGCTTTTGCTTCATGCCGCATGGGATATTGGGGTTGAGGCTGTGGCATAGACCGCAAGGGATTCTCGTGTTGGGGGGAAAAAATGTATCCCAACCACAGTGAGTATGGTACAAAGCAGGCACAAGGGCCTTAGCCCACTCTTCTGCAAAGTTCAGCGCATGGTCCTTTGAAACTGTGTGCGCGAACAAAGGGTCGTGGCCAGTCAGCCTCCGCTAACAAAATGTCATACGTAGTCATAAGATTTTCCCAAAATACCCCTTTATGGTATGTTGTATGTCACCTTTAATTAAAAGGCCGATTTCAAATAACCTATCAGGGGGAGCTACTCTAGTATCAACTGTCTCAACAACAACAAATTTGTCAGTTGCTGTCACCCCCAGTAGTGGAAGCAGGGCTTCTCGCACCATGGTAATCTCCGCCGCGCTGTCCAACAGCGTCAGCTCCCACATCTGATTCCGAAGCTGCGTTCTCACTATCTGTGGCATATCTCGCTGTTAAAGCGGCAACTTTCTTTTTCTGAAACTGTGTTTTTTTGTGTGAAGAATTGTCCTGCTTGCCTTTTCCGTCCTTCCGGCGAGGCTGGTCGCGACTCTGCTGGCCACCCCTTCCTCTGACGTTGCTGCCACCACTGGATGATGAGGCCGAAGTGTCCTGTAAAGAACGAGGAGAACGTTGATCAGGAACCTGAAATCGATCAGGTGACTTAATCGTAGCACGGTCGCGCAAGTCATAAGAGCGCTCAGTAGACGCAGGCACTGATGACGCAGGACGGGACTCCTGTTTCTGTTGTTGTTTACCCTGTTTCTTCTTTTTGTTCCAATTTTGCTTCGGAGCTTTGGATTGATCGTCTTTCTCAGACTTCGATCCATGAGTCTGTTTTTTATCTTTAGCAGAAAAGGGCTTGACACCTAAACTACGGTCTACGGTCTTATAAGCGCAGGTAATAATTCTCGGTAACTGACGGGGTTTATCGGCATCGGGGACCTCGCGTAAGGCATTAGACACTTGGAAGTTCACCGCATCTCCCTTTATATTAGCAAGGACGAGGTCGGAAACTACATGAAATGGGCCAATGAGTCTCATTCCCAATTCAACCGCAGCTTCAGGTCCATGTTCATCTTGAACGCGTTTGATGACCGTCGGCAGGACATCCATTGACGGACTGCTGAAGCACCTCGTGTACACTGCCGCAAAGATTCTACCCCAAGACTCGAAGTCACCGGCTTCAGGCACCAAGTCCTTGGGTAAACTAATTGTAAGAATTCTGTGTCTTTCTAAAGGACTCGAATTAGGAAAAACTGCTTCCAGCTGGTCAAATTTTTCCTCAAGCCAGAAAGGCATATCATCCTTATCCTGGGGACGCTTGCCCATAACTGCATTAAACATGACAGGACTAAAGCTTCATCCCGCTCGGTCCAGCTGGGAGCGCCCCAACACCACGGGCCCGCCCTGGAAATTGCGGGTAATATATTAAACCAAGGCCCTAATAACTCCAATAGCGAAGGTATACTGGGACCTCAATTCAGCAACGGGGACTGCCTCCGCACGAAGATACGGGGTAAATCCAGCCAAAACAGGCCAAAAAGCGCCTGGAATGGACAAAGGACCTACTCTAATCGCCGTTAAACTGTGGGTAAGGGTGCCATTACACCAAACACTGCGCTGCCATGCGGAAATCGGAATTTCCTGTGTCCTATAAGGAACATATTCCACGGGCACGACTGTGTGAGTGTAAGTGTTAAACATCTGTGTAGCCGCATCCACAGCTGGAAATGTTACCCATGAGTAGAAGATCTTAAACGGGTAAGCTACCTCAGCACTCACCACTAAAATAACTGCCATGCCCTCCAAGCCAACGTTATAAGCCTGCAAATGATTGCAGACTGCAATGCGACTATGCTGCGGTATGTCAATGTCAGCCATAACAACACAGTTAAGAAAGATACAAAGCAAAACAATGTAGCACAACTGGGTAGTAATTCAAAAGGAAACCGTTTTGAAAGATTCAAGCTTGAAAAGACCCATGTAACTATAGGTAGGTTTATCCGTCACCACTGTTAACCAGAAACAATAGTGAGTGGGTTAAGGACTGATATAAGCACTACTCAAGCGTCATGAAATCGGGCCACCAACGTTGGGCGCCATGTTGCAGGGATTCTGCTCAGTCACAGAACTGTGCACAGAGACTCAGGACCTCAGTGAATTAGGGTGTACCAAAATTCACCTTAGTACCCAAAATCCCCTACCAGACTAGCATCAGTGTCACATTAGCTCTTCATCCTATAGCAAAGTCACCAATGATTAGACAACCCAGAACATGCAACTTAGGATACCTCAGGTAAGGTGGAAAACATGAGCACTCTTTCATTATACTCTCATACCAGTCCAGAACAGGGAGTAAAGGGAGGCAAGAGCAAGTTTAAAATGTTTATTTCAACACCGTGATCTCAGGTGCAGCATCTTAGCTAATACAAGCAGACATATGATAAGAAATAAGGTTGTCAGCATAGTTACTATTCCATAAAATACAAAGGGAGAAAGCATGTTATAATGCTAAATAGAAACAGGTTAAATATATACCCTCCCTCGCTAGCAGGTTATTTTATAACTAACAAAGGTCTCTTAGGCTTGCATAGGCGACCCCATACCTCAGAGGTTAGCAGGAGTGAATCACATCGAGTTCTGCACAAGCTCTCGGCATACGAAAGTTCTCCAAGTGTGTTCAATCATGCCTACACAATGTATTATTAAAGGCGCCAGTATCTGAGCTGTCAACAGCTGCATATAAGTTATATCTAGAACGTGCACTGATCAGTTCAAACAAAAGCAACAGTGTTGATAACCTTGAAGGCCTCGGCACTCACTGTTCAGACTTCACTTACAAAGCAAGTCTAGCAATGTGGAAAAACAATGTATTCTCATGTGAAGGAAAACTCAGCCTAACGTGAAACAATAACTAATGTGTGTGCCGTGTGCAAAAGAAAGCGAAAAGGTAAAATGGCGTTTAAACCTCTAATAAGCTCATGCTAACTTAACACTGTAGAAACGCAAGGCTCAGCCCCACTACAGGAGCGTGGGCCGCAAGGCCGATTATGTAAGTCATTTTGTTTTGCCATTGCAAAGGAGAGAATGCTCTTGCCTTGGGAGATGCCATCTGGGTCATTGTCTCCTTGAATGTATCTTTGAAATGTTTCTCTTTCGGCTGCTTGGCATTGTATTATGGTTAGCTACGATTCATGCCTTCATTTGATTTCTCTTCAGCGCTATCATTCCTCTTCCTTTCTCAACTTTACAGACTCAATTTTCCTTGCCTGCATTATTTACTCCTTACAATGACTTTCTGATATGGTATCATAGTAACACAGGCCCTGATTTAGAGTTTAGCTGATGGATTACTCCATCACAAACATGTTGGATTCCCCGTCCATCTTATTACAATTGAAATATATTCTATGGCACTTGTAATAAGGTAGGCAGGATAGTCATCACACTTTGATGGTGTGGCCCATCTGCCAAACTCTAAATAAGACCCAAGGTTTCCAGTTACAGGAGGCCCCAGGAGATTGTATTTGCCTTGTGTGACACAGGCACTGCCCCCAAAGGGCATTCTCAGAACAGGGCTAGTTCTGCACTACTCAAAACCTAGTCTTCCCAGAAGAGGGAATCTCTAGACCAACCTGGCTGGATGGGATTTTGAACTTTCTTATTGAACTGGCTCTGACTGGTCATAGGTTGCCAATCTTCCCAACGTCCTAAGACTGTGAATATAAGCGTTAGCCCCCCTCCAGCTTGTTGAAAAATTATGCATGCTGCCTGTTTCCTCAAGGCTAGGATTGAATGAGATTCCCAGCAGAAGCTCTGTTGGCGCCTGCTGCTGACCTCTGTCAGGTGTTGAACCATGGCTTAGCGCGCCTGCCTAATATTGGGACTACGAGTCCCAGAAGCCTTAGCGGCAGGGAGGCGGGACCTATAAAGAATCAGCGGACCCGGAGGTCGGGTTGCATTGGATTTGTGTTTGTTCCGGTTATGTGAGCGGTGCGGATGCCCGTTGAACTAAGGACCCGTGGTGCTTCGCTGTGCTAGTGCGAAGACACAGATTATATAGCAGGACCCGCATCGGGGTCGGAACTAGTAATTGGCTGGAGAGGCGTGACGGCTGTTGCGCCGGGAAGACGCTGTGGTGCTTCACTGGGTTGCGTACGCGAAGACACATCCCCCCAACGAATCTCCTGTGGTAGGGAAGACACATGTCGGCTCATGCGTGGTGGAAAACGCTGTGGTGCTTCGCACAGCCTTCATCGGAACCTCTGAGACCGCAGCGGAGCGGGTCGGCTGGAGTCCCGTTGAGACACTGTGGTGCTTCGCAAGTCCTTGCGTGAAGACACAGGCTCCGGGTGATTCTTTGAACTTTGGGAGAGTTTCTCTTGAGGAGGAGTTTTTCGGAACCCTATGAGGAGAGTTCTCACCTTGTACTGAGGAGCCCATTAAATTGTTGACTCCGGTGTTATTGGGGTAAGGCGAGCAGGTTCTCTTCTCCAGGACCCTCCTCTTCTCATTTCCTTTATTCTCTTTATTGTTTCCGGGCTCTGGTGTATGAACTACAGATATTTGTGTATGCTTCTGTGCCATTAACAGAACAGGGGGTGCTTTATTGTTTAACTGCTAAGAGACTATGAATTCGTTTATTCCTGGCGGTTTCCTTGGTATCCTCAGAGCGTGGGCCACCGGTAGGTACATGGAACGGTTTACCGAGTAACAAGTCCTTGAGGAGTGATAGGGGGAATAACGTTGTGTTTATGTTGTCATAGGAACTCCCCGGGGGCGTCACGCAGCAGGAGAGCGTCAGGCGACAGGGAGGTCCTCCCCGCGAGTCCTCTTAGCAAGGTAGGAGCACGACACTATCAGTTGATAGAGGTAGTTAGGTGCCCAGGAGTGGAATTAATGGGCTCTTTCTTTGTTTTCCAGATTGGTAACCCTCCCTGGCCGCACCATCCCGGCCCTTCACATTTTCCATCGCCAGATCACCTCTAAGCTTGGGGTATCTAAGAGATCCTAGCTTGGGGAGGTCTGGAGGTGGACCCATTGAGCATCGTACGGATCCTGAAGAGCGTGGGGTACCTGACAACCTCTCCTTTGTTGACGTCCCTAACCAGTCTAAAGAGATGTGAGACAGAACATCAAAATAAGGCAGGCAGAATATCTGTTATGTTTGTGACTGGTTCACGAGACCCTAAATCAGCACAAAGTCTATTCCAGCTAATCGCCCCACCACTCCTCTCTCCAACCATGCCTGCTTAGGACCATAAACCTGAAACAAAATATCAGATTGAACAATGACTATGACAAAAACATATACCATAATGGGACCCGTAGAGCTGCTCAAAGCTGCCAGTCTACAGAAAAACATAAACTGCACTTCTATCCCTCACATCTCTTTATCCACCATGATGCTAAGTGCTGTGTCCTATAACATGATAACTGCACCCACCACATATACCCAGGTGAGCGATGGAAACATGGGCAGCGTTCCACAGGACATTGGCACCACAAGATTGGCAATATGAATCATGCCCATGGAACTGTATTGCACTCCCTGGCAGGGGTTTCTTTGATTGACTGTATACCTTACACCAGAGTTACTGCTGACCCCTGCCACACTGGCTTGAGACTGATTCCTGGGGCTATACTTCCCAATTTCTACCCAGGTGTTGCCCGAGACTGTAGTTTGGGTCCAATCTGAGACTACTGATGACAAGTGTGCCTGAGATGGTATAGGGGCAGTTCGGGCATGGTGAGAAAGCCGTCAGGCTGCATGGTGTGTAAATTTCACCCATAGGCTGGTAGCGGTGAGTACCCCTGTGGCTCCAGTGGCCCCCCTTCCTCTTGTCACCTAGATGCACCGGCATGGCCGGTGGTGAAGGCCAGCGCAGTGTCAAGCAAACAAAGCTAGAACATTTTGTGCTTTCAAAGACTCAGGGCCCACATGCAAGGCCCGTGAGCAGGCGCAGCCCGCTGCCTCATCATCCGGTGGTGAAGAATCCCTGACAGTACAAGACATCATGGTAGCGATGCAGGGGGTACGATCCTTGATGGAGGCATGCATAGACTCTGTCACGAACTAAGGGACATATGTACAAGCCCCTATCGCCACCACAACAGCACCTATAGTGACGTTGTGGTGGCAATAGGGGCTGCACCTTATGTACAAGGCAGCGTTAAGCCACTTAATGGGGCTAAATGCTGCCTTGTACATAAGGCCCCCTACTATGCTAAGATTAACGTGAAAGGGGTGGGCAGTGGGTGTTGCGGTGAGCGTTCCACCACAACATCCATTCATTTTGACGCTGCCGCCTATGTACAAGGGTGGCGTACGTAGGAGGCAGCGCCAAAATTAAGACCAGGTAAAAACTGGTCTTAAGATGGCGAAACGAGGAGAAATGCATTATTTCTCCTATTTTTTTCTTCTTCCATATGAGCTGCCTTATGGACACACATGGAAAAAGCAAAATGCCATTGTTTGTTTATGTACAGGAAGGTGTTTCTTCGTGTACATAAACAAACTTTTCATAAAAATGCCATTTCGTCACTTTCATGTATGTTGCATGAAGCAGCACACATGAAAGTGACAGAATAGCATGTCTAGGATTGTTTATGTGCAGGAAGAGACATCTTCCTACACATAAACAACCCTCCCCTACACGCAGGCATCCTTGAACTCTGGTGCAAGGTTGCCTGCGTTGGAGCTAAGTTGCTAAACTTAGTGCCATGGCAGGGGGAAATGCAAGGCTGCACCACATTCTTGTAAATATGGTGTAGCCTTGCATTTCAGAAGTGGAGGAGAGAGGCGTTAAGCCAGGAAGGCTAACGACTCTCTCCTCCACTTCCTAGTACATATCCCCGCAGTATCCTTGCCATAAGTTTGCAAGCGAAAAAAGTGGAGGACACTGCAACCATCCTCCAACAAGATGCCAAGACCCTCAAGACACATGTTTGTGACTTACAGGTGGTGAATACAATTATGGAAGCCCAGTTGGAAGATTATGAAGGAAGGGTCCGGTGCAACAATTTGCCCATATTGGGCATCCTGGAGCTCATAGAAGGGCCTGCGTAGACTTTTTTGTAGAAGACCTTGTACTCCAAGAACCTCGGTCGCAAGACCTTTCAAAATACCTTTCAGTAGAACAGGCCCACAGAATCTCAGGAGGAGGCACTAGACCAGAGGCTTCTCCCCGAAATATAATAGCCCAGATCTTCAATTTCAGAGACCGTGAAGTCATACTGCAAACGGCCAGTAGTGCTCCTCCAGTGACGTTTGAAAATGCGCAAATTACCTTCATACTGGATTTCACTCTCAAAGCACAGAGACAACATTGTAGCTTTCTTGAAGTAAAAAATGCATTGAGAGACAAAGCAATGAAATAT
Organism: Lissotriton helveticus; assembly: GCF_964261635.1. Classification (NCBI taxonomy): domain Eukaryota; kingdom Metazoa; phylum Chordata; class Amphibia; order Caudata; family Salamandridae; genus Lissotriton; species Lissotriton helveticus. The sequence continues at coordinate 89,208,370 of NC_136062.1, read as the reverse complement.
TCAATGCTTTTTCCGGCATGGCTGAGAGTGGAGTTGGTGGAACGACTTGGTTCTTCTCAACCCCTGAGGAGGCCTGGAAGTGGCTGGAGGGACAGAGAACAGTGGACAAACAATGCACCGCGGACCCTCAGAGCTCAATTGACTAGCAAGCCAAAGACTGACGCAGAGACATCACTTATCCTGACACCCGAGAAAGTGGGTAAGGGTGGTCAGGATTACATTACAAGACATTGTTGACCAACTGTGGATTATGATGTATGGTGGATACTGTGCACTGATCTCACCTATTTGAAAGACCTTCACAATGGGCTGGCATTCAACTGCAAGGTGATGCCCTACATTGAACTATCCTACATGTATGATCTCTTAAGGCTTGGGCTTAGGGTATTTCTTAAACTTTGTTTTCTGGGAGGCGGAAGGTGACACTCCATGTTGTCCACAGTTGCGCTATAAGTTTTGAGTTGGGTTGGGGGGACAGGCACACTGCAGAGTTTGGGGCGGATAGCTTAAGTTCGTTATGCAGGGAGGCAGGTTGGGGGTTGTTTTTTCATGAAACAGATTAAGTACGTTTAAACAATCCAGGGGGTAGGGAGGAGAGATTTATGGTTTCTTAAGGGACACTGGCCTTCGACTCACTTGCTAACAGGGTTGCAGCAGTATTTCACCACACCAGCCAATTTTGCTTGCTTGTATGGGCTGGATCCAAGCATAGCCAGACGTTCAAATGTAATCCCTGAGATAGACAATGTTAGACCTGTCAGCCCTAGAGTGGTCTTTCCCTGTTTTTTTGCCCTTGCCTTGTTTTTTCCACCCTCTTTTTCGTTGGACCTAGGTCTCCGGGCGCCTTACCATTGCTAATCAGTGCTAAGGTGCAGGTGCTCTCTACTACCAACATGGCTGCCACAGGCCCCTGCTACTGTGGAGTGGTCTTTTTAGTAGCACCCTAGTAGCCAGGAGCTGGCTGAGCCCTTAAGATACTGTTGCAACAGCAGCCCTCTTTTCTGCCCATAGCTAGACTAGGGAAGCTCCTGGAACCTTCCAGAATAGGGGAGGGGTCTCCATTTGCCGCCTTAGAGAGTGGTCACCTGACCTGGGTATATTTAAGGAAATGAGGGAAGCTTCTTAGACAGTTGGGGCATCATTGACCTGGGGGAACCTATGCAGGAGTCTTAGGCGGTAGGGCAGAGAGGAGGAACCTATACCACTAGATGTGACTGGGCCTAGGCGCTGCCTTCTAAGTTGAGTAAGGGACTCTGACCAAACCCACTGACCTGGCCCAGCGTGGGGGGAACCCAGGGACCACCTGCTGTGACCTACCAGAACCAGCCTGTCTTCAGCCACCAACTCAACCCCCCCTCTCAAGAAACTACCTACAAAGGTTGCAGGAACCATCAAGCGCCAAGAAGAACACCTAACTGCACAAAGGACTACTGGGGATCAACAAGGTCCCGGCGCTATGTCATCTCTGCGCTCCACTGCTCAGCCTGTGCCCCCTGTCGCAGTTGTGGTCCTGAACTGCCTAAATTGCCCCTCAGTCGCTCTCCTGCTGTGCCCCCTGAGAAGCGCTGTAATTTGCAGACCTGCTGTGACTCCCGAGTTCCTTGTTGTGCCCATCGATCCGTTGCCTCATCAAGCCCTGTGAGTGTCCTGAAAGCGCTGTGCCCTAGGAGCGCCGTGGCCCTGGGAGCCGTGATTGCATTCCCGAAGCGCTGTCCCTTAGAAGCGCTGTCCTCCCCAACTCACCGCTGCAGCCCCGGTCCTCTGGGAGCTCCTGAAGTGCTGCCGATCTTCACCACACGGCCTGGTGCTTGCCTGGGGGAGGCCCCCACTAGCAGTAGCACTGCGGCGGCCCCCAGTGTCAGGAGAGGGCCGCCGGAATTCGGAGTGGGCCGCGCTAGGCCCTGAAGCCGGGATCTGCCATCACGTGACGAGGGCGCATCCTGGACTCCGCCCCCGCCAGCACCGCACACCCATTGTGCCATTGGCGGCTGCGGGCGCACCTTCACTGAGGCCGTCCCCAATTTGTCCCTGGGCCCCAGGAGTTATCGGGAGGCCCGGGACCGACTCCTCCACGGCGTGGGGGGTTCCCTGGAGATCGTGAGCTCTCCCCCCCGACTGGCCCACAGCAGCGCCAAGCTGAGGGAGGCCTACTGGAGGGCAGGAGCCCTCCCATCCAGCCCACAAACCACCGCAAGGGGCCCGAGTAGGCCCGAAGGACAAGGTAACCCCTGGGGCAGGAGGGCGGCCAGCTTGAGTGAACGCGGGGCCTCCAGGGAGCCAGAGGGAGGCCCCGAGATCGCCCCTCCCCTTGGGAGACTGTTGTTGGGCCCCGTTAGCCCCCGTTTTCTGGACGGGGCCAGAGCCCACATTAAACATTTGGTCATAACTGATTAAGAGAGTTAACCCCTGATTAGGGGGCTGTTATTTCTAGGCTGCAGGAGCAGGGAGGACCTCAATACAGGCCCTGCTGATTCAAGGAGCTTGCTGAGAATAATTGCGAATGCAGCCTAGTTAATGAAATGTTACCGGTTCCTTTACTCAAATGGTTTTACTGCTTCCCTAATGAAATGTTGCCTGAATTCTAGAAGAATAGGACTGCCGATGGTTATTTAATTAAATGTTTACCTTGGTTCACTAAGGAAATGTCGCTGGAGGTCCCAATGCTTTTACAATGAGATGTTACTAATGAGTTAATGCTGAAGCTACTACTGGATTACCCAGAATGATTTGCCAGTCGTGATTTGGTCTTAGATAAAGGAGTATTATTTTTAACAAATCAGCTGGTGTGGTGTCAGTTATTGTGTGTGTGTCCTGTCTCAGTGGGTGTGTGTGCTGTATGGTCACTTTACACCTAAGCTTTCGGGTGCCTTCCTGCTCGCTCCAAGCTACCCCCTGTGGAGCTGGTGACCCCAGTTATCACAGACAATGTAAATCGTTGTGCATAATGGATGCACAGGCTCTCTCTGATACCCAACTCTTATCATCGAACGTAAAAGGACAAGGGGACAGAATTAAATGGGGGATAGTGTTTCAGTTCCTCAAGAGACACTCCCCTTATGTGGACTTTTTACAATAAACACATCTTAAAGGCAAGCTTGCAAAGCCTTAGATCGCTGGGGGTACACAATTCTGGTTCACACTGGGTTTACTTTGGGTTCCAGAGGTACGGGGATATAACTAAAAAAAACAACTGCCATTAACTGTGAATCAGTCACGGATGGGTCAACTGGGTAGATATGCAGCCCTCTCGGGGACATGGGAAGCTATGGCAATAAATATTCTGTCTGTCTATATTCCACCAGCTCTACATAGTGTCACTGTTCCCGAGTTAGGTAAACGTCTACTTGAACTCCCAGAGGGGGAACTACTAATGGGGGAGATTTTAATATGACAACGTGCAACTCTACAGATCGCTTACCCACTGTCCTACGGCCCCCTTCCAAACATCTTTGATGGACTTTCTCATGGCCCTGGGGATGGCGGATGTCTGGCGGACGCATAACCCTAGTACTCAAAGCTTCACATTTCATTCGGGGGCCCATGGTAGTGGGATATCCGACCACTCCCCTGTGCATATTATAGTCCTTATAAGCAGCGGACACAAAAAATCATCTCAATAAACACATTGCTTAAGATCCCAGGTATATGTGAGGGTCTGACAAAAGCCACGGGATGGTATTGTAAGGAGAATGAGACATCAGAAGAGTCCTTTCAGGTTCTCTGGGAGGTGTATAAAATAGTCATTAAGGGATGTGTGTTTTACCTGACAGTTGGACACAAAAAGGAGATGAGGGCCTCGGTGGAGAGATTGGGTAGGATATTCTTGCTCTTGAAGCTAAGTTGAGTGCATATAATACTAGTGACACCAAAGAGGACTTAGACCATACACAACATGAATATAGAAACCTAGTGAGAGATGCACTTAAACTAGCCACCGAGCAACACAACATCACAAATATGCGCTCGGTGACAAGGTAGGGAAACTTCTTGCGTGGTTGGATAAAAGTGAGAGAACAATTTGTTGAGTTACCGGTATTCACCTGGAGGGTGGAGAACCCCTCACTGATCCTCAAGATATCACACATGCCTTTGCAGACTACTATGCACTCCTCTGCTGCCCCTGCATGGCGACTGTGAATGACTTGCGCAAGTTGCGACTCCTGATTCGCTTCACGGCCAATAAAGCTTTTATGGAAAGTGACCCAACTGAGGAAGAAATGTCCCAATCAATTCGTAGAATAAAATCAGGTAAGGCAATGTGGCCTAATGGACTCCCAATAGAATTTTACAAACTCACAGCACCCATAATAAAACTATATTTGCACAAGAAAGCGGTGCTCCCCAGGGATCAACAAATTGCTTCCATAGTGGTAATCCAAAAAGAGGGCGGGCCAGTGGAAAAGTGTTCCTCTTAAAGACCAATCTCCCTTCTAAATGCTGAGGTTAGAATTCTTGCTAAACTAATGGCTCTCCAGTTGATACAAATAATCACCAAAGTAATACACCCCAGAGCAATCCGGCTTCATGACAGTCAGAAGTACGGCCCTAACCCTACAGCACCTCCATGGAGTGCTGGCACAGGTAGGTACGATCCAAGAAGATGCTGAAATCCTATTGCTTGATGCCAGAATGGCCTTCCACAGTGTTGAGTGGACATACCTGTTTATGGTAATGGAACGGATGGGCTTCGGCCATAGGTTCATATCGAGGGTACGGCTGCTGTATACCAATCCTCCAGCCCGAGTGGTGAACGCTAAAATCAGGAGTTCCCCATACAGCGAGGGACCAGACAGGGTTGCCCTCTCTCGCCCCTACTATTCGCCCTGATTTTAGAACCATTAACAACATGGGTCCCTACAGACTCTTTAATGTGTCGTTTGCGCTGGACATAGGAATGGGTAGACAGAGTGTCTCTCTACGCAAATTATATTTTGCTATATGTCACAGCTCCACGAACCTCCATCTATAGAATGTTGGATATATTTACTACCTTTGGCTAATATTCAGGATATATATAATGAATTGGTCTAAATGAACAATGTCTTTTCTCCACAGGGGTGCCCCTGCTCTGCCACCGGGCTGTGCAGCACATGTAGAACTTGATGGCTTTTGCTACCTGGTCACTACCAACCCTGATTTATTTAATGTCAACAAATTGCAAAACCTATTACAATGACTTAAAGGCAATGTCCATCATTGGAGATCTCTTCCACTTTATCTACTTGCACGTTCAGCCTTGTTTAAGGTGATTGCATTGCCACATTTTCTCTATGTGTTCCAAAATACACCTTTCCCTTTCCCCACCGCTTACCTTAAAACCATAGAGAGCAAGGTGATAGCCTTGTTGTAGAATGGAAGAGCCCCTTGCATAGCACTACAAAAACTAACAAGAGACTGGTATGATGGTGGCATAGCTTCATCAGATATCCAACAGCATTATTGGGCGGTACAGCTGGGGACCATTGATCAATGGGTGCATAGACCGGCTGCTCATCAGGCATATTGCATGGACCATTACACCTTACAGCCTGGGGCTACTTGCGAGCATTATACACCTCGCCAAAACACTTATCCCTTACATGACCCACTGCATTTACATTTCAACTTTGGAACACCACCCTTAAAGACTGGATTGAGGAGATAGGATTACTCAGGCTACTGGGCATGTTGAAACTGAGACCTGGCTTTGATAAATGGGATTTGATAGGCATTTCAAGGGTTGTCGATCTCTGGTCCCACGGTGCAGTCTTGCCGTTCTCTGATCTCCCGGGGCATATGATCCTGCCGTCATGAAAACCTTTTGCTATCTACAAGCCCAACATGCCCTACAAGCAGCAATTCCCAAGAGAGAGGATCTTCCGGAATCATCACCACTGGATGACAGACTATTAGACTACCACATGAACCTTAAAGCAATCTCCCTGACATACAGAAAATTGAATAACAATGCCCGGACACACTCATTCAACTAAGAAATCATTGGGAGACAGATCTGGGAGGCCTCACTGATGGAGATTGATTAGAGGCTTTAGCCTCACCAAAAGAAGTGGCAATTAGAGCACGGTTCCGATTAGTTCAACTCAAAATACTGTACAGAGCCTAATTGTCCTGTAACACAATGGTCAAGGTGTGTGGGAGACCAGACCCGACCTGTCACTGACAGTGTGGACGGGAAAGTACCTTTTTCCCCATAATTTGGGAGTGTCCAGTGATTCAAGTCTTTTGGGCAGTAGTAGTGGCATGTATGAACGATATCTGTGGTGGCTACTTGATCCCTTCAGCTAAATGGTATCTCCTAAATGTGTGGGAGGCAACTGATCTTGGCCACATGGAACAGACTTGGGCCACCCTGGGCATGATGATTGCAAAACGAAACATAGCCCATTTTTTCCAGGGAAGCCCCTGCACCTTTGCCTAGAGACTGGAAACGAGATATGGACTGGTATATGGTGGCGGAGAGGGTAATATATGAAGGGTGAGGCTGCCCCCATGACGATATGGGGCCAGTGGAATGTTTATAGACGTGGTCCATGCGTTGCTTCTATAGTAATGTCTTCAGAGGTAGACATTTTCAGAATTGTCACAATCGATGTATGTTAAGATTACAAGATACAATGTAGCCACAATTTTGCTGCCTGGAGCTGGATTGAGATGCATATATTGTACACAATAACTGATATTGAACTGTAGCTGCTGAGGTATATCAATATACTTTATTTGTCTTTGTACCCAATAAAGAGATGTTAGAATTAAACACATTTTTAAGTCTGTCGCAATCCAATAAACACCTGTCAGCTTTGGTACCTGAAAGATGAAGAAATAGACTCTTAATGTCTTTTCTCTCTCTGCGACTAAAAGAAACACCTTCTTCTCTAGAAGTGAGTGCAGGACTTGTAAAGGATTTACCTCTTTGCAGCAAGCCTCGGGAAAGGTGTTGGCTTAGTCCTGACTTCAAAGAAAGATATAAAAACTCAATCCAATAGCCTGCTCAGACTAGCCAGAGCTGCCAGCCATCCAAAGTGGATCTTTAAGATGCTCGTAGAAATTACCAGAAGAGGCCTCCTAATAGACAGTCTGGGTCAGGCCTGGCATAGTGAGGACATTTTTTTCTGTTTTCCCAATTAGTTTGAGTTTGAGTTTAAAAATATTTCTTAAGCGCGCGTACACCTAGCGGTTTCCTGGCGCTGTACAGTACTGAACCCCTGGGGAGCAGAATAACAAGAGCGCAGAAAAGGGGTTTACTGGGAAAAGGCTTGTGTGAAAAGGAAAGTTTTGAGTGTCTTGCGGAAGAGTGTGTACTGGGGACAGGATCTCAAATGAGCCGGGAGGGAGTTCCAGAAGGCAGGGGCGAGTGTGGAAAATATGGATCCTCCCCACTTTTTACGTTTTGAAACGAGGGACTACGAGCAATTGTTGGGTGGAAGAACGCAGCTCCCTGGGAGGAACATAAGAATGAATTTCAGAAGTGATAAAGGCGGGGGCTGAACCGGACCGGGCATTAAAGATAATGCATCCTAGTTTGAACTGGGCTCGTTCACGAATGGGGAGCCAGTGTAAGGTCTTAAGGAGGGGAGTGACGTGGTGAGACTTTGACAGATTGAAAACCAGGCGCGCCGCCTGGTTCTGGACCAGTTGGAAGCGTTGCAGGCTGTACGCGGGCATACCACAATAAAGGGCATTGCCGTAATCCAGGCGGGAAATCACCATTGCCAGGACTATAAGTTTAAGGGCAGGGACTCTGCTTTTGAGTGATATGACCTAAGGAACCTTTCCCCATATGTCTTTAAGTGTGAGCTGATTGGGGGCGGAGCTTGCCTAAGCTCAAGATGGCGGCGTAGTCTAAGCGCTCTGCCGAGCCGTCCAAATATCCACAAGTTATCCGGCATAATTGCTATGACATCCACACAAGATTAGCAGAATTTGTCACTGGAACCTATTGTGCATCTAATGAGCTGCTTGGTGCTTAGCTGTCATCACGGAAAGCGCTGAGACCGGAGTGTGATGCAGAGGCCCGACGCGTGACTTCTGGAGCCGACTCAGAGAAGCGGGCGATTTCCTGACTAGTGGCGTGTGATTGTGCCACCTGGAGCCAAATGTCCTGTGCTGCAGAGCCTTGCTCCAGAATCAATGATGGTCGAGACTGGTTGACTAGATGGGCAATGGGGCGTGAGAAGTACGAGTGGCGCCACTGCTGGTACTCGGTCTGAAGCACAATCGCCTGCCGACTCAATTCACGCGGTGGCAAGTGAGTTGAGCAGAGAGGAAAAGACCGAGGGCAGGTACGGGGGTCCTGACGATTGCATCACTGATTGCGAAGCAGTGCGGGAGGACAGACCTACCTGATTGCAGCCCTCCTCGCATATTGGATAGACTTGCATTCTTCTCCCTGGGCGGCTGCTTGAAACCGGGAGCAGCCATTTTGTGCACTAGTCTGCCCATCTTGCGGGGAACGTCGGGCCTGGAGGGGGCGCAATGCGAAGGCCTTTACCCCCTCACCCCCATTAGACCTCCCGCTGGTTATTCAGACTGGTTACCGACCATTGTGCGGGACGGTAACCTGGACGACTTCAGCAAGGGCCGAGTCTCTGTGCGAAGCAACATTGACGAACAGGGGCCCAGGTACACGGCTGTGCTGAGGCTGCGGGGATGCTATGAGTTCCCCTGACTGTTGGGGAAAGTGGATAAAACACAACCAAAGCTCCACTTTGAGCAACGGAAATCTAGGCTCCATGACTAAGAATGAACACGCAGAGGATGCACAGCCCCTTGAAGACGACCTCCGCACCCTCTTAGCGGCGATGCAGAAGAGCTTACAACAAAGCTTATCAACTATTGATAGTAAGTTAGACACATTGGCTCAACGCATCACGGAGCGTATGGACACGCAAGAAGAAAGGCAGGACATGACGGAAACGCAGAGTAGCGGAAGTGGAGGAAGCCCAGACGGAATTGAACACCGAGCAAAAGCAGATGGGCAAACTGTAACACATCCTCCAAGACAAAGCCAAGGATCTCAAAGCAGCAACATTAGAATCACGGGTCAGAGTCGACACATGTAGGAAACATGGAACTCTTTGTGGAGAAACTGCTACAAATGTCTGGGCCAGAGGCCTACACCTGGTGCACCGTCGAGGCCAATCATTGCCAAACTCCTCAATTACAGAGATTGTGGTGCGGCATTGAAAGCGGCCCATGAAAAACAAACATTGCAATACGAAGGGTCAATGGTATCACTCTACCCAGATTTCACACTTTGTGTACAGGAGGCTCGTCGTCAGTTTGCTCTGTTGAATAAGCAGCTACATGAACAAAACTTGACTACCCCATGCTATATCCGGCGAGGCTGCGCGTCAACAGACAGGGACGCTCTTGAATCTTCCCAGATCTTAAAACTTTGCAAAAAGCTCTGAAAGAATGGACAAAGGACAGACCTCTACAACGAGTTTTGTCAGACCACGATGAAACTGATGGACGCAGTTTGAAGGAGCAGGACTGACTGTCGACTGTCACCACATAGCAGAAAAGAATTTTGTTAGGAGGGAGGCGGGTGTGGGAGGTAAGGAATGGAAGAGATATAAAGAGTGCTGTTGGAACAGGGAGGCGGGTGAGTGTTTCCCATAGACATAAGAACAATAAGTCGTATTATGGACATGCTGAACCATTAATGGGGAATGAAGAAGGCGTACATCTACGCTATAGTGTTCTATGAGTATATGTGTGATACCGAATGGGAAGCATGATGCACAAAGCATGTTGGGTGGCAAAGGGGATAGAAGCTACGCCTAGTGGGCATTTGAAAGGGCTAAGTTTGGGCAACATCTGCCCCAGTGTGTGTACCACTATTTGGAATTGAGTAGTTTATGTTTAATGTTCGTAACAGCAAAAAAAATATGGTCCTTTTGCAAAGGCAATGGGAAAGTTGGGGGGGGCTTTTTCGCCAATGCAGCGTTGGGGGTTGCACGGCGTGGGCGGGGGGAGGGGCACAGGGGCACACAGTACATGCACAATTGCAACTGCTACACTAACAATCTACCAGTTGGGACAGCTGTATTTATTTTATATCTGAAGATGCACAGAGATGTTCAAGCACATACACTAAGCGACATACATGGTTCCTTCAAACACTATGACACCGTCACATAATTCTAGGATTAAAGCCTTGACATGAAATGTCCGAGGCCTAAATGACCATAGGAAGCTAAGGAGTGTTTTTACATATCTCAACAGACACTGTGTTGATATAGCACTACTCTAAGAATCATACTTGCCGTTACACAGTGGTATGTTCAGATGCCGAGGGCTAAAGGGTAGGGTTCATGCAGCAGGGTTCACAACGCATGCCCGTAGGGTGATCACTTGGGTCAACCCAAAGGCAGGATGGATCTGGAGCCTCTGGACACGGATCCAGACGGTAGATACACTATATCGAGGTGCACAGGGAAGGGGCTGGATCTGATTATAGTTAATATCTATGCGTTCTCCCGTACAAGGAGGCTTTACACACTATTCAGCCCAATACAACTTACACACTAGGATTGACTAGTGGCTTGCCTCTAGGAACTTACACACACAGATCCGCGACTGTGCGGTACTACCCCACACTTATTCGGATCATTCCCGGTGTTACTGGTATTAGAAACTCCCTGCAAGCGTATCCCGCCTTTCACCTGGCTATTTCCCCCATACTCCCTATTGGACACGGTGTTCAAATCTGAGCTCCCAGAAGCAATAGATACATTTTTCGAATGTAATATAGGGTCAGTTGATTCCTTCTTGGTGGTATGGAAAACGTTTAAAGTTTTTATCGGAGGAATTGCTATGCCCAAACACTCTGGTGTGCTTAAGTAGCTAAGGAAGTGCCTTGCTGATTTAGAGGGTAGACTGAAGACACTAGAACAGAGGTTACTCTCCGGCGCTGATGAGCAGGCGCAGGAGGAATTTCAGGAACTCCTAAAAGAGTATCATGACGCGGCTGACTCAGAACTCATACACCTCGGCAAATATGCCACAGCTCGTACCTATGGGGAAAGCGAAAGGCCTGGTTCGGTTCTAGCCACTTTGTTAGATAAAACGCAGGTGCACAATGGGGGTGGTGGTAGTCCATGACGATCAGGGAGAGCCCATTACGGACTTTACAGGAATAGCAAACAGGTTCAAAATGTACCATACCACACTATACTCCTCCAGAGCGGAGGACCTTGACACACATAAACTTTCCCTGGTTGACGAATGCACATCGTAAATTCCTCATGAGGCCGCTTGAAACAGAAGAGATACCTGCAGCGCTGTCTGGAATGCATGTGAGCAGCGCCCCTGGCTCCGATGACTTAACGGTCTCCTTCTATAAGGAGTTCAAAGATATACTTATACCACACTTGCACACGCTGTTTGAAGAAATAAGAGAAAGCGGTCAAATGCCGCCATCAATGAGGGAGGTACTGCTTGTCGCCATTCTGAAGCCAGATAAATCTCCAACAGAGTGTGCGTCCTACCGACCGCTGTCTCTGCTAAATGTGGACACGAAAATATATGCTAAAATACTAGCGAATCGTCTGTCACCACTTGTACCGATATTGGTGGCGCCAGAACAGGCCCGTTTTGTCCCCAGTAGAAACCTGACATATAATTTACGGACAGTCTTCGGGCCATTCAACACACAAGACAGGACGTGTAATCTGTAGCCGTTTTTTTCTCCGTTGCTTTATGCACTTGTCACAGAACCGGTGGCCTGTGCACTGCGGGAATATGACAGATATAGAGGTATTCGCTTTCCGGGTTACAAATCAGTTATATCTACCTATGCTGATGACATGTTACTCTACGTCAGAGACCCAGAACGCAACTTATCTCCCATACTAGGCAAAGTATTCAGGGTCGGGGCAATGTCAGGCCTCCAGGTGAACTGGACCAAGTCAATAATTTTCCCTCTTACTCCCACTACCTCCTACTTTACCCCTAATTTCCCTTTGCAATGGACAACCGAACAAGTGAGGTATTTGAGGATTAAGATTCATACGGACTATGAGATTTTATTGTAGGAAAACTACGGTGTGGCGATCAGCAAGCTAGAATTCAATATCGAACGCTGGATACGATGGCCAATGTCATTAGCGGGTAGGGTCTCGATCATGAAAATGGTCATACTGCCACAGTTTTTGTTCCTGTTTAATAATATCCTGATGATCCTTCCGTCCTCCTTTTTTAAAACACTTACATCTCTATTAATTAGATTAGCTTGGGTGGGGAAGCATGTAAGAGTTAGGTGGGATGTACTAACACTACCATACCACCTGGAGGGACTGGGGGCGCCAGACATAGACCTGTATTATAGAGTGGCTCAGTGCGCACACGTTCATTACTGGATCCATGGCCCTGTAGACACACCGCACCTGCAAATCGAGAAAGTTGCGGCGGCACCTCTCCCGGTACCGGAACTTCTATTTATGCCTCCGGACAGTAGAATGAGTATTCTGGACTCCATCACTCCAACAGTACACACCTGGCATCATTTATTGAAGCTACAAGCTGGGGCAGTTCTGTATTCTCCACTTGCCCCCCTAGATTGGTGCCATTGGCTTCCCGCCTGCAGATATAAATGGGTTATCCAGACTCTAACGGGCATAAACATTAAAACAATAGGAGACATTTTTTAGGGGGCGTGGTGAAGAAATGGGATGCAGTGGAGAGGCAAGGACAGCAGGATACTCTTCTTGCCAGGTTCCAGTATCACCGAATGAGGCAATCATTAAAAGAAATTTTGGGTAATTATATGGCTGAACCGTCTGAGGTAGTAGCACTTACGTTTCTGATAAAAACGGAAGCGATGACGAAGATGGTATCCAAAGTATATAAGTTAACACAGAATTATCGGGCCAATCACTACACTAAGGCCAGACTAGCATGGCAAACCGATAAAGGCAAAAACATAGAGGACAGAATGTGGAAGTACTGTTGTGTGTCTCTTTAAATGGCCGACACAGGCTAATATATTTCAAATTTCTCAATAGAGTGTATTATACCCCAGAGAAGCGGCATTGATATGGGCTACAGGATACTGCCAATTGCGAAGGTTGCGGTAATGAACCAGCTGACTTCTTCCACCTAGCATGGCTCTGATGGGGGATCACCAACTTCCGGACCCAGATCTTTAAAACTCTACGGGAAATCATCACAATGGCCCTGACCCCTGATCCATTGCTAGCCTTACTGGGCTACTCCCTACCTCTCCCGAAGCCAACTAGACGATTGATAGATAAGGGGCTGTTGCTAGCTAGATGATGAGTTGCGATGAGATGGTCCCGTGGCCCGACCCCTACGCTAGCGTACTGGCCAAAAGTCATGATATATTGCTACACACAGACTGGACACTATAGTGAACTCCTTCCCCCACGTAACCGCCCCAAAAACGTTTCGGAATTATATCGTACGTATCTGGCCACTACTGTGAATTCTGAGGAAAGGACAGACACTACCGTACACGAATAGCTAACTGAGCACCTGATAAGATAAATGGGGTTGTAGAGAGACTCACTGTGCGCGATATTGTTATCTAGATGTGATTGACTCCATGTGCACTGGGAAAAATTGTAAGAGTGGATATGCACACTTGGGATAGTCTTCTGATTTCACAATGTATAGTTCTCCAGAGGACCGTCAGGGGGCCTCATACAGTGTAAAGCTGTCATGGATATTGCACAAATGTATACCAAAGACACTTGTTGCAATGTAATGATAACTGTTCTACTTCTGGACTTGTGGATGTGATATTCCTGATTGCAATACGTCATTGTACGGTGCAGAAGATCAATAAAGTTTAAAAACAAAAGTGTGAGCTGATTGTTCTTGTTTGACAGATGGCTGATGAAAAGATTATTTATTTCTAGAGGAGGAAGGCTGTCACAGGTATGATAATAATGCATGTTACATATAAGACCAGGCTGATTTATATAAATGTGACTACATTTACTGCATTATTGCATCACAGTGAGTTTTCTGATACCTTTCAGATTAGCAAGACAAAGAAGAGAAAGCTTCCCACTTCTTTCGAGCATGTGCTCTCACTGCAGCTGCAAGGGAAGATGACCTTATAGATATCCATCTTGAAAGTAAGAAGGAAAAAGCAATATTTGCTTCCGTAGCTTTCGTATGCTTCTGGAAAGGGGAATTGGTTCCACATATTTGTAGGAAAGGAGGACCCAAGCATGAGTGACCCCTCTGCTCTCCATAATTCATAATTGGTGACACTGTTATAGAAGAAACATATGCAGAGGCGGGTTTCGACACATGAGCCAGTTGTTGAGGAAAGATGCTTAATAACTGCATTCCAACTGCTGACAGATGACGGCATAAGGTACGTGGGAGAGTATACATGGCTTGGTATAACATAATCTTAATTAATTTATACCCGCATTTAAGTACGATGGTTGACAATATTGAGACGTTTTGGTAGGCAGTCAACTAATTTGTAATTAAATTGTGATGAAATATGATTGCGGGCTATCTATAATTTTTCCTAATATGCATATAATGATTTGTAGACAAATACTGCATAATAAATAATCATCATAAAAAAATAACATTTACTATATGTGCATGCTTATTTGGGGTAGAGAGGGACTCTATTTATCATCACCTCAATATAAGAGAGTCTCTGACATACAGTGACTCCTAACAATCCCTGTCTAACAAAGCATAACTTACAAGAAGAGGAGTGAGAGACACCTGCCAGTTCTCCTTTACTCAATAAAGGATACATTCCATTTCAGGGCTGAGGGGATCTCCCGGTGGAACGCCACTAATATTAGGGTGAACACAGCACTGGGGTTGCTGCCTAAATATAGTGCTTCTTTTCTCTGAAGCAATGCCTCATGTCTTCCAGCTGAAAGCCAAAAAGGTGGCTCAACTCTTTTCCCCAAGCACTGAAGAGAGGACCCATCTATAAATGATAATAACCTGATGGTAAGATGTACCATATATGCACACAGAAAAGGGGGGCCAGAGGAGATTCAACGACCCGTGAGGACAAACTTCCCAATTACTATCAGAAAGCACACAAGGGCCCTCGGGTCGGCCACTAGAGAGAAGGAGGAGGTAAAAGAGGCTGACTAAGAAGAAGACATCCCTTTAAAGGACGGTTTCCGTCACCCACTAGATGTGGCATGCTCCATCATAGGGAATCCTCCTCGCACCATGAAACCTAGTCATTGTGCGGGCTACAACCCCCTCGCTGCAAGGGAGCAGCTCAGTGATGTTCTGTTTTCAAAGGGATTCTTACTAAGACCCGATGTTAGCTGGTAGAATGTCATGAGGGGTGCAGTGCTAATGAAAGTGAATTAAAACTAGCTACACAGTTTACTGCATACTTATTCTGGCTACCTTGTGCAAGGGTTAAAAACAGCACGGAGAACAGGAGATACAACAAGAACCATTAGATTAAGTCATCCTTGACTTAGATCAACATGTTTTAGCCTATGACCTTGGAAGTGTCGTAGCTTTCTTCAGGATCATGAGGGAGATACTGCTGTAATAGTGATATCTAGAATTAGTGACAAAACTAGTGAAAAAACAATGGTAAATGTTCCGGTAAATTGTATTTGATGCTAAACCAGTGAGCCAGAGGTTGTAAGTTGATGGATTCACTGGTGGTACCTTTGGGGGAACAAAAGGAACAAAAGGCAACATACCAAACAATTTATGAATAGGTGTACAACTCATAGTGAGTCAGCCAAAATATTTTAAGTGAATCAAGGTAAAACAGTCTATGGTATTTGTGTTTGAGGGGCACGGGAGTTTCAAATAATGTCCACAGAAAATGGCCACCATGGCCGGTGTGGCATAGTCTATAGTGATGTATTACACTGTGTACTTATATCATGAGACTATGTTTGAATTATAGGCACTCACCTGCACATGTCAGGCACAGCACCCCAGCTGTCCTTAGCACAAGTGCTTAAGGTGTGTTGGCATCTCCAACCTGTATAATAAAGGCTGGGGCAATACTTTATCAAAATTAGAAGAATTTAGTTTAGATGAAGCAACAGGCAAGATGAGAGAGCGGAGACCTCTGCAACTCCTTAGTGCGAAAAATGAAAGAAAGATATCTATACTGTATAGTATCTACTACACCTAGTGGTGGGGACCCCCAGGGACTCCGACAAGGCAAAAAAGCATTTTGTTTTTCAGTGTTGCCGCAAAATTGAGTATGGCTCTGGGAATTCACTGCAAAATTGAAAAAAAACAAGTGCGGTCTCCCTCGCTTGTTTCTAGTTGAGCCCCCGGGTGGTGTCAAGGCCATAAAAATATAGAGGAGGTGGGCAACACGGACACCCGTCCTGGTCCTATCACGGCCTTGGGACCACCAGCCCCAATTACAAAATGGGAAGGAGCCATGCGGGCCCCCCTCCCGGGCCATTTCCAGCCCTGACGACCACCACTTCCCCAGGGCATGTCTTCATTGTTAATAGAGAGATTAAGGACTTGACCCCACACATGCCGGAGCAGCATTTTTGTCTGCTCCCTGTGTGCTGCCTCCTGCTGGAGGCGGGAAGCCGGCAGGCACCGTGGGAGCATTGAGGTGGTCCCCAACAGTGCACACTGAGTGGGCTCCATGGCACCCAGCATCAAGTGGCCGGGCCCCAGGAATGGGGTCCCCGGTGCCTAAATCAGCCTGGGGAGGGGAGCCACACAGGCCCACTCCCCCATCAATTCTTGGCTGGGCAATTGTGCGTTTGCCTTTGAAACCTTTTAGTGTTTAGCCATGCAGCATGTTATCCGTAACTTTTGCACACACCCACAGATCGGAAGGTGCACTGTAATGTAATGTGTACACTTGTAAAGCGCACTGTTGCCAGCCGGCGTCCTGGCGCTGTATACCGCTGGGGAACCCGTCCTGGCTTTCCCTGTGGGATGGTCCCTGTTGGGAATCCCCAAGGTGGAGCCAGCAATCCCCGGCGTTGACGGGGCCATTGTGGAGATTAGGCAAGCTAATGCCCAGAGTTGCCGAGTGGGACCCCTGGTTAGAGTAGACACCGAGGCGAGAATTATCGAGTCCGCTGACCCTGGTCCACGACCCTGCCGCGGCAGGAATCGAACCCTGGCCCCGGGCCAACTTCTGTTTCCGGGTCTGCCGCCTCTAACCAGTGAGCCACACCACTCCACTAAAGATGCAGACTGAGTATTGCTTAACATACTAGAGCAGAAGGATGCTGCGTGTACGAAGATGTCCCTTCAAAGAGGCTGCAATGGCACAATTCCACCGCTAGATGTCCCATCTGAAAGCCGCAAGGGAGACCCTTCACCGCTAGGTGTCTCTTTTGGAGGAAGTAAACTACGCTGCAGTATCACTGCTGAACCCTAGATTGAGTGTAAATAGGAAGCCTTTTCCAACTGAACTTAGTTTGCGTTATATTGCATTACGGTCGTTGACATGTGAAAAACTTTTAAACTGAAGCATTTCCAAAAACATTACAGTCGGAAGTTAATGTAACCACAAATTAAAATACATTACAGTCGGTGAAGTTTTAAAATGTATAAAGTGGAGCACTTGAAAATAAATTACAGTTGGGGAAGCATAAAAAGCATGTCAAAGTGCACCCAGTGTCCGATCAAAATTAATCTAAAAGTCTTAAAAATTGCGTTATAGTCGAAAAAGGCGGAAAGCGTGTTACCATGCACTTAGACCCCGTGGCTAATCAAAACTTAACACAACCACCAAATAAAATGCATTACGTCGAAATTTGAAACTGCAGCTATGATGGGAGGGACAAAGGAGGCAACAGATGACCAGAGATGGCCAACAAAAAAAAACAAATTGGTGATGTCCACTGGGAGGGAACCAAGCACCCAAAGATAGGATAGATGTACACAAGTGACCAACTACACTAAAGGAATTTTGAAATGCAGGCTAAACAACCAAATAAAAGCGCTAGGTGTGTTGAAAGCACTATACTGAATACAGCATGCCTCACAGAGCTACACAGACCTGACCTAAATAGGAACCGAGCATTGAGGGGAAACACACAGCATAGAGAGCTTAAACAAGGCCCAGATGGAAATGAAGTTGAACGGAAAGCAGCAAGGTAGAAGAAAGAAAAAGGTGGCAGAGGATCTGTACAGCAAAGTGTGAGAGAGACATGAGTCCTGAAGAAAAGATTAGGCGGACTAAGGGGCATATCATCAAGGCCATGCGATAATTATCGCTCAGCGCTCTTAGCGCGAGGATAATTATCGCCAGCCAACTCTGAATTTTATCGCGGAGATAGCGTGCTATCAGCAACTCTTATCTCCGAAGCATTAAAATTCAGAGCGCAAGCTGCCAATTGTGCGATTATCGCTGGAAATACAGCGATAATCGCACAAGGTTTGGCGTAAGCTTGCTGATAGGGCAAGGCATACTTAGCCACAATATCCACCTTACATAGGATATCATGGCTAAGTCAGTTTTGATGCAGGTGTAAGGAAAGTATTGATAACAGAGGTTATCGCTACTTTGCTTGTCGCTCTGCAGGTTAGCCTGCCCATTGATAATTGGAGAAATGTCGCTTAGCGACATTTCTCCAGTTATGTCAGGGCAGGAACGCCCACTTTGCATCTCATTAGAGATGCAAAGATGGGCATTGGGGGAAACGGCGATAATGCAAGGATTCACGCGATGGCGTGACCTTGCTGATTAGGTGATAAAATTATCGCCGCTTTCCTACCGAAAAAGGACGCTAAAGTGGCAATAATTTTATCTTCAGGGCTTGATGATATGCCCCTAATTAGGGCTCAATTTTAAGAGTTTATATCAGCCCACCACCAGCAGCTTCTAAGTGCATTACACATAGAAATCAAGTACATTTAGAATACAAATTGCTAAACTGCTAGGTGAACTTCTCACCCTATCATATATTGGGCTGGATGTGTCAAGATAGTTATTTGCAATTCCCTAATATACCATTGCTAAATAATAAGAAAATATCGATAAATTAAAACGACACCTCTGACCAACTGTAGCCACCACACAATCTTAAATGCCAAGATACCTTAATGTATAGTAAGAAAAAAACAATGGTTAATTTGCCAATGTGTTGGACCAACTATGAACAAAGCGAAGCGCAAAAATTACTTCCCTTGGCTCACATTAATAAAAGAAGCTACACACCCGCCTGTGCAGCAGTCCACGTCCGGTAACAGATGAAGTGCCTGAAAAATATGAATAAAAGACCACAGCCTTCACCCTGACTCCCAGTTATTGCGTGTTCACCAGGAGATGGATTGCCGAATCCCCAAAAATGTGCAAACCTCCGACAACGGCTCGCCCGGTTTAATTTGAAAAAACAAAGGTCCTGAGCAAATTAAAAGATATAAACAATAGTAATATAGAACACAATAGGTACTATATAGTTCTCCTGTCCAGCAGGACCAGGGATTTATTTTATGAAGTGGACATACATGTAACCATTGTGTATTTTTGTGTATGTTCTACTCTGGAGAACACTACCTACACTGATTTAAAAAGTGTCCAGGTTGCTCACTTTCTTTTGCCTGTGAAACTCTTTTTCTGTACGTCTTTTTCTACCACTGTGTCGCTTCCACTAGTACGGTACAGGACTGTGCCCTACTATCAGTATTTTATTCAAATTTATTGTGTTATTCCAAATAAAATAAATCCCTGGTCCGGCTGGACAGGAGAACTATATAGTACCTATTGTGTTCTATATTACTATTGTTTATATCTCTTAATTTGCTCAGGACCTTTGTTTTTTCAAATGACATATACCCTTGGTCCTTAGCTACCGTTTGGGTCCCCCTTGTTTTCTTAAAAAACGCCTGGTTTAATGGCACGGAGTTGAACCTGGCCAGGAAGTCAACTAGACCTGAACAAAAAAAGACTTCTGATGAGCGCGTTCCTATTGTTATAACGATATAACTGAAAACCTAACTGTAAATATACAGACACTGCAGCTATATTATGTAATGTATTATTCATGAATCCCTTTGGATAAGAAAGCCTCCTTTACAAAACAATGCAAAATGGCAGTGGAAAGAATTTCCTATAACGTATGTAAATAAACCATGTGGAGCAAAAGACTTTATGAAAGAACGCTCATGGGTGTGATAGAAATAGAGAAGTTCGTTTCTGACATGAGCCGGGAGCGTCATGGTTCCCACAGTCATCACCCCTCTGGTGTCAATAATTCCAACCCAGGTGTTATTGTGGGTTTCAGACAGCAAGGAGGAGGTTACAGTTTACGAGAGGCCGATTCAGTATGCAAATCACAAATACGATTACGCAAGTGTGCCAACCCCTCTGCCAATCAATGACTGAAAGAAGCCGAGAGTAACTAAGCACTATTTCTCAAGGGCACTTGTTTGAGAAGGGAAAGCTACACAAGTGGATGATGGGAGGAGAGTGGAGGCTGTATTGAGCTGCATGCCCCGTCACTCAACGTGTCTGTCCATTGTCAGGCAACCAGGCTACAAAAAGCCACTGCAGGTGCCCAACTATTAGAAATCAAGCTTTGAATGAGGTGTCTGTGGGAATAGAAGGGGGCTGGAAGTTCAACAAAAAACAAGAAAGCGCTGCTGAGTACCTGCAACCATAGCACACAAATCAAGCTAAAGACTAGCATTGGTGAAAGAAAGGAGACAGCCTCGTCATGATGTTAATGACATCATCGTGCATTACATGCAGCCACCGTCTTAAATTGGGGCAATATGCTTAAAAAATAAACCTAAACTAGACAGTCACGAGGAGGGAGAAGAGGCATGCTATAACAGTGTGATGGCCAAACAAAATGTTCTCTTAGTAAAATCACCAGGGAGGAAGCCAAACTCACAAAGGAGGGACATTTAAACAAAATGCACCAATCACAAGCCATCTTTTAGAAATGGCACAGATAACAACCAATGGCAATCGGTTGGTGTGCTAAAAGCCCATAGAAGAGATACACAGGCCTTGAAGAATGGGCAAGTGTTGTTGCGGCTAGACCTAAAAAGCATAAGCAGGTTGTTCCCCGTAGGTCAAGCCCACTTAATCTTTGTTTACATGCAAAGTCCTTTCAGGTAAGCCAAAGGGTGGCAAGGAGGAGGCCAGAAGGGTCTCATTCAGGTGCAGAGACCCAGTCATCCCTCGGGCCTTTTGTTTTTCAAAATCCGAATAGCAGTATACTGGAAAGGAAGAGAGGCACCAAGTGTTACAACATGGCTTTGGATTTGAAGAAATGGGCCACTACAAAGAAAGAAGTCATCATTTCACAACACAGATGAAATGGAAGGGGGACCACATACAATGGCTGGGACATTCACAAATCTAACAGCCCAATACTAATGAACCCCTCCAATACACAGAAAGTCTCCCACATGGATACCAAACAACACATGTATTTGTTGCACTATTCAAAAAGAAACAGGCCCACAGGCAATACATAAGGAGGTACAACATGTTTGATGCTAATACCCTCAAAGAATTTCTCACATTTCTTTTGAAGTTAATTGTGTTCAATTGTCCTTAATCAGATGAGATGAAATCCCTTCACTGCAAACAAATCTCCCCAAGTGCAATAATTGTGGAAAGTGTGGTTATTTCTAATGAACTCCACCTCAATACACTTGGATTTAAAATTCACTAACACCGCCACATATCCTTCTTGCTCAAGGAAAATGTACAAAGGGCCCAATAAAGTCCAAACATACCTTTTCCCACACATCATCAGCATCACAACCAGGCTGTTTGCCATCCAATGTCCACAAACCAATGTCTACACGTTTTTCAGCATCCCTATACGTTCTACTACTCATTTTCTCTTGATCATCCATTGTAGAACACCAAAACTTTTCCTTTAGTCTTTTGATCATCATGGGTTTCCCAAGTGTCCATTATGAACTAAAGCAACCAGCTTTACCCTTACACTAAATAGAGGCATACATCTATCACCTCTCAATATTCTTGGAAGTGAACTCTTACTGTGCAAATCTCCCTTAATAAGTGTAACCAAAGCTTGTAGACGCTAAGTGTAACCCCACCTGTGACCTATCATTTGGTAGGCATGGGATTGGGGCGCAGGGACTGTCTGGCCATGCATCTCTGACTCTGGGTTGATGGGAAGGTCATCTCGATGAATTTGACAGCAATGATACGAGTTTGTTATTAAGTGTACATATAATTTGACGGTCATTGATATGTTTACCAACATTCCTACTATTGTGCGTATATTTGTAATCACATACATCAAGATTGTTTTTACTGGTATTGACATTGCTATTTGTGCATATTTTATGGTCTACATTGACATTGCATTTACTGGTATTGACGTTGTTATGCGTGCATATATCATTGTGTAAATTGACATCGCATTCACCGATTTTAACAAAGAAAGAGAAAAGCTGTCTGAAATAATCTTATGTGTAGAAGAATTACAAATGGGAAAAAGGAGAGGTATTGTGATATTCTACAATTGTCAATACTTGATAAAACAGGCCAGTCATTCCCACAATGTCTTAACTAAGAGGTGGGGGAAACAATATGCTAAATAAAATAATAATAAAAACAATAAAAAGCCTGATTGAAGGGTCCCTGGCTTCCAAATATTCTCAGATTATTCTGACCAGAGGTGGTGAGTTTGGAATGCCGGAATAGGAATGATACTTTCTCAGCTAAACACAATCCCATAAATAAGCACTGTGACCTCTCAGCAGGCATTTGAAAAATGATAAAACGCACAGGGCCGGATTCACAAACTGCACTTTGTAGTACATTTTGTAGTACTATAAAATGTACTACAAAGTGCTATTCACAAACTGCACTTTTGTAGTAACTTACACTTTTGAATTACTTTGCTGCTTTTCAGTATTCACAAACTTCACTTTTTTTAGGAACTTACACTTTTGAATACGTTTTCTGCTTTTCAGTATTCACAAAATGCACTTTTGTAGTAACTTACACTTTTGTAGTAACTTACACTTTTGAATGTTTGCTGCTCTTCAGTATTTACAAACTGCAATTTTGTAGTAATTCACACTTTTGTAGTAACTTATATTTTTGTTGCAAGGCATTATCTTCAGTAATTTTTATGGGAGGGTGTTCCAGTACCAGTGGTTGGCCATGTATAGGGATGGATTCATCACAAAAATGTATTACTAAAAAGTGTAAGTTACTACAAAAGTGCAGTTTGTGATGGGGTGTGGCCTGACGCGATGGAATGAGGAGCGTTGGTGAGAGCTCTTCTTGGCCGACCGGTATCCAGCACCATCCTGATGGACTGAGACCAGCTTGAGGATCCTAACTATCCCCCTCCACAATAATCTACCATTGAGGGTCCAGTGGCTTTGACGGCAAACCCCGTTACCTGGGTGATATTGCTGTGAGGGAGCGGACGGGGTGTGTGGGCGTGCCCCGGAGACAAGGTGGTGGCATGCGTTCAGAACAGCGCCATTTAGAAATAGGAGAAGCGGGGAGATATGTCTGTGGCAAGTGAAGTTAGCAGTGTAGCCGAGCCACACCGGAGCAGGTACGGACTGATCTTACAGCCAGCTGAGCTGCACTGAGCTCATAGATGTAGCTGGTGGACCCGATGAGATGTGCCTTGCTGCTCGATAGCAGGGCGGTCTATGCAAATGTAGCTGGATGTCGACCCCTGAAACGAGCATGTTCGGAGGCTCCGGCCTGACTGCACTGTTGCTGGCTGGAGACTGCTGCGGACAAATGTGAGCTTGAGGGAGCCTGCTGAAAGGTGATGTGGTGAGTGTCAGATCTCGCGGCTCCAGCCGGGTGAGAGTCCTGCAGTAAGAAGGCCTACGAGCTGCAGACTTCACCCAAAAGACAGGTGGATGGCCGGTGCTGGAGGCCGCTGGATTCCCCTAGTGGCTGGTAGCGCTGATCCTTCTCCACAAGCCTATCAGCCCTAGCCCCTTGGGCCCACGGAGGTGGTTTGACGCGCGTTAAGGGGCGGCCTGCGAGGATGCTGAGAGCCGTGACCTACATCTGGGCCTGATGGCGGCCAGACTGGAGACCAAGAGGGTGGCTTGGATCCAAGCCTGGGGGAGTGGCTGAGATGTAAATCACCCTGCCGGGCACAGATGGAGGAGGCAGCAAAGAAGAGGCCTGACCTCAGACCTAGCTAGGAGGAAATTGACTCATGCACTACAAACCCCTATGTATGGCATCTTCTTGGGCCAAGAGAGGCGAGTGAACTGCCCGGGTGGTGAATTGCAGCCTATACCACAACTGTGCATTCTGTGGGCCAGCCTGGGAGATAGCTGTGGGCCCTTTGCTCTGGGCGATGGCCTGTGTTAGGGAGACTCTTGGCTGACTTGCTGCAAATTTAGAACCTATGTGTCCCAGAGCAGAATATTTTCATCATAGATGAATTGTCACCCCCCCTGATTGCAGCCTTCTTTGCCCATCCTTTGCCATTAGTCTTATCAGAAGAGTAGTGAGAAGGGGCCTCTGCCCCTGCCAGATTGAAGGTGCTGTCATTAACCGGGGCAAGAACACCGGGAGAAGGTGTTCCCTAGCTCTGTTTTGCTTTTGAGAAATATAGGCAAATCTACCCGTAGAATAGATCAGGATCCCCAGAGTGGGGCTGACTTGCTAGAGGGAGCAGCAGGTGCGTCTCAGCCTGCGGGGCCCTCTGGAGATCCACACGTTGCAGGACATTCTTCAGACTGCAACAGCCTCCTGGGAGGCACTGGAATCTAAAATAGACACTATGTCGCAGACTTGGGCCTCCTGCGAGATAATCATAAGCACCTCAAAAAGAGAGTCACTACAAATGAACGGTCTCTGGGGGAACTCGCACCTATATTGCAGCAATGAAGGAGCCATTCACAACAGTAGGAGCTAATGTTCGGACTCTGGAAATATGAGTGGAAGATGGTGAAAATCGCTCCCGCCGCACCAATACCCGAGTGGTGGGCTGACCCGAGAAAGTAGAGAGCGCCAACATGATGGACTATTTAGAGAATTTGCTGCACACAGAGGGCCTCTCTGTGTTCTTTGCACTTGAAAGGGCACATTGAGTCCCATCGAGGCCCCCTCAGCCTGGCGCCCCTCCGAGATCAATAGTGGCTAGACTATTGAATTACAAAGATAGCAATCATATCTTGAAGCAAGCCCGACGAAAGAAGGAGCTCCGAGTTGATAATGCTGAAGTGCAAATTTTACCTGACATCTCCAAAGCTGTCCAGTGACAAAGAGCATTGTACCAGAACGCTAAGAAAAAGTTACGACAACTGGACTTTAAGTACCCAGCACTGTTCTCTGCTAGACTGCGAGTGGTGACCTCGAAGGGGGCAACATTTTTCCACTCTCCACAGGAAGATGGTATTGGCTGGATGGCCAGTGAGGGCCGGGAGCTAACAAGAGCTCTAGACAACAAGCTTGTCGTACTGGTCTCTGCTGCAAATGCTTGCAGCGAGGCTCTCCTGCACCTTCTCAGGCCGAGGTTCAACTTGGGCGGCGGAGAGCAAAGAAAGTCGTAGTCAAGATGAGTGGGAGCAGACGGGCTCTACATCGCCGGAGGCGAGCTCTCACACCCACAAGTCAGACTCTGATCATGGTTCTAATGCTTCGGAGGGCTTGAGGCTGGAGATGCCCAAGGTGATGTAGAAACATTTGCGATACCCGACAAACTAGTAACATGTTGGGGAACTAGTACACTAAAATACCATGGTTTTCCCTCCCAGGGGACACCTATGAAACATACTGAGAGATGTCTAATTGGCTGACCTTGCAATACTATGAAATAAGCTGAGTGGCGATCTGATATCTGAGAGGGCTCAGTACTGCTTACCATGGAAGAACTTCCAAGGCTGACAGTGTTATCTATCACTGTTTGGATGAATGATGTTACTCTGCATGTCCTTGGGAGGTGGAGTTGGGTCACTAGTTTTTATGTTACAAGTTGGGGATTGATGAGTCGTACAACAATGTACATTGTGCCTAAACTGTGCATGCTGAGGCTACGGGACTGGACACTGAGAAGGGGGGTAATGTATTTTCCCCGAATGGCGTGCATGGCATTACAAATGACATATAAATGCTTAATGTGGAACATTTGAGGAATGCATACCATGTCAAAACACTATAAAGTATTCTCTTACTTGAATAGGAGAGGTGTCCAAATAGCACTCCTGCAGGAGATGCATTTGACAGATAAAGCGGGGCTTGCATTGCAGAGCCGCTGGAGAGGCCAAGTGTACTATACCTCATTCTCGGCCTATGCTAGGGGTATTCTCATTTGGGTTCGAGTGGGGGTCCAGTCCAACTGGTGTACAAATTGGTAGTATCAAAGGGTAGATTTGTGACTGGAGGGTCGAGATGTGACTATAGCAAATGTGTACACCCTGAATGTAGACCAGAGCACATTCCTAGAAATCTTGTTGCAACGATTAGCATCATACTTGACCACTGCGTCTATACTAGGAAAGGACTTTAACTGTGTATCCGACACCCAGTTAGACCGGTCACATCCTCCACTTGGCGATTCCCAAACCTTTTGTATCGCCCGGGCAGTCAAAGACTGGCAACAGCATTGGGGGCTCATCAACTCATGGAGATGGCTGCATCCACAGGAGCGAGATTACTCCTTTTTCTCTGGGGTCCACAAAGATCATGTCTGACTAGACCTCTTTCTCTGCACCCCAAACAAGCATGGCTCAGTGTCTACAGTGTAGTATCCCTCCCGCACTATATCGGATCACAGTCCTGTCCTACTGCAGTTACTGTGGGCCCAACCCCGACCCTCAATCCCTACATGGAGGCAAAAAACCGGAGTCACTGGGAGACCAGGTCTTCTGTGAGTTGCTCAGAACCAAGATAATTCAATATTTTACCGATAATACGCTACAGCTTCCTCCCCTCAGATAGAACGGGATGCTTTTAAGGCAGTGCTGCCGGGGTATTGCCTAGCTGAATCAGAAGGTATTAGGCGCTCTCTACTGGGTGACGTCCAAACTGCTGAGAGAGTTCTGAGAGAAGTGGAGACCGGATGCCTGGGCCATCCTGCGCTGCAATCTGAACTCCTGGAAGCTAAAGAAGAAGTGGTGGTGCGGGTAGAACGACTTAGATGCTTTGACTACAAGCAGTACACGGACAGAACACATGCTGAGATTCATAAATTTGGTTCCTTACTGGCTTGGTTTGCCAACCCTGATAAACACAGCTCGGCAATGGGGAAATTGGAGGATGAAGAGGGTAACAAGATATACTCACAGGAGGGTATTAATGACATATTCGCTCATTACTATTCGACCCTCTATCCTAGCTCTCCTTACAGGACACTGGCATGAAGCAGACATATCTGGAGGCCTTGCCGTTTGCATGGATCAAAGCGTAGTATGTGAGACTTCTTGTGGGGGATGTCAATCCACAAGAAATACCCTCTGCCATTAAACATATGGTGCGCAATAAGACCCCAGCATTGACGGTTTTCCAGTGGAATTCTCCGCCACATATTCTGCCGAACTAACGCCTCGATTAGTGGATTTATATGTGGTGGCTAGGGCTGCCAGCACTACTAAGAGGTAGTGATAGTCCCCATCCTGTAACCTGGTAAACCTGCCTATGACCAATCAGCCTATTGACCACTATTGATGGTTAACATTGATTACAAAAACCTGAGTAAGATCCTAGCAGCTCGGCTTTTACCCTTAATGTCTGAATTGATCTATCCAGATTAAGCAGGATTTATCCCAGGCCCTAATTAATACAGCAGGAAATATCCAACGGCTGTTAGCCATCCTGGAAGCAGAAAAGGACAGCCAAGGGGGTGCAGCAGTCTTCGCTGCCAAAACAGAAAATGCTTTTGATAGCCAGAAGTGGCACTATTTGTATGAAGTGATGGCTCGCATGGGTCTGGGCAAGGGCTTTATTGATTGGACTCAATTAATTTATACTAGACCTACTGCTAAAGTGCGCATGGGAGGGTCATTTCCGCGGGTTGTCTTGTAGGACGGGGAACACAGCAGGGTTGCCCCCTACTCCCCTTGCTGTTCGCCCTCGCTATGGAGCCCCTAGTGACTTTCGCCAGGGTTGAACATCTGTACAGATGATTCTGCATAGGACATCATTGTGACCGAATTCCACTTTACGCAGATTATCTACTCCTCTTCTTAAACGGCGGAGAGGAAGACTTAAGAGGTGTCCATTTGATGCTGGAGGAATTTAGCTTAATATCTGGTCTGAGAATCAATTGGCAACAGTTCAGGCTCGTTCCTATAGTGTGGAATGAAAATCCCTCAACTGGCCTGGCCCAGTTGCAGTGGGAACAACGATGCTTGACCTATCTTTGGGTTAGGATCTATCATGACTGGACCGCCCTATTTGAGGGTAATCTGGGGCATGCTCTTAGAGCATTGGGGGCAATCATTGACTTCTGGACGACGCTACCACTTTCACTGGCAGGTAGAATAGCACTCCTGAAAATGGTGGCTCTCCCCCATCTCCTATACTTTTTTGGAACACTTACCATATGGATCCCTAATGCATTCTTTAAGGAGTTAGATTCATTGATCACTGCATTTCTTTGGGGGCCAGGGTGTTGGTAAGTGGCACTAGTGACAATGCATTGCCCTGTAAAAGCTGGTGGGAAGGTGGTCCCAGATTTTGAGACGTATTATATTGCAGCCCAATTGCAATGGCTGGTCCAGGGACTGGCACAGAGACGGAACCCAGATTGGACTCCGGGCCCCTTTGTGCCACCATTGCTTGACCTCCTCCGAGTGTTTCTCCGAGTGAGAAAATCGGCTGTGAACGACTCGTGAGAATTGAGAGTGCTGACTAAATGGTGGAGTAGAGGGTTACAGAAGATACGTTTTAAGACTGTACTCATCTGAATTGCCTTTAGAAATGCTGAGGGCACTTTCACATGATGGCAATTGGTGAGGCCTCTGGGTTGAGGCTGGGCGACGAAAGTGGGGGATCTCCATAGAGATGCTCCGGTTCGAGGAATTCTGTGGAGAGTTGAACTTACCCCGGGGGCATTTCCTGCTGCACAGAGCACACACGACAGTGTTATGCAAACACTGGCACACAAGGACTACTGAACCTTTGATATTGCAGAGCTGTCAATATATGTCTCTCTCTGCAGGCACCATTAAGACAATCTCTTGCTTATATTGAGCGCTGCATGCAGATCATGGTCATTAGATAAGCTGCGCTCTCAATAGGAAGATGAGCTAGGTATCCCTATTACAGCAAAAGACTGGGGCAACATTTTAGGTAGAATGCCCCATGTCTCTAGGAATGCATGTTTTAAGCTTATCAACTACTATGTCCTCCATAGGTCCTATCTGACCCCGGAACGCATAGGTAGGTACTTCTAGATAGCGTACGCAGCATGTCCTAGATGCGGGAGGGTGGAGCACACATACTTCACATGTTCTGGACATGCACCGTGCTGCACACATTCTGGGAAGAGGTCTTAAGCACAACTGGAGGGATTATCAAGAGGAAGGTCCCCATGCCCCAGGGTTTTGCTTGCTGGGATGGTTTTTCCCACACATCTAAGACACAATTTACAGGCAAGTTCCAGGACTTAGCGGCAGATTTACAAGCCCCTTGCGCCACTTTTGTGTCACTTTCCCCATGTTAAAAGTGACGCAAAAGTGGCGCAAGGGGCTTGTAAATGTGTTCCTTAGTGTTTATCCTTGCCAAACGTGAGATATCGAGGAATTGGAAGACACCTGGGGGCCCCCGAGTGCACATGTGGAGAAGAGAAATTATAAAATGGGCAGGATGTTAGAGGGGAATACTACTGAGGGAAGTCAGGAGAGGGATAGTAAATAATGATATAGTCAAAGCCTGGGGAACCATGGTAGATAACAATATAAAAAATGCAAGCGCACTCCTAATGTCAGACGATAGTGTTTACTCCTTTTAACGATGTTTCAAATTCTTCGCGTGCTCTCAATGCGGTCTGTCCTAAGACCACGTGGGTGAATACTAAACAAGCGGTTGAAGCGTGTGAGCTTCAGACTTGAGAGCACAGCAATTGCCAAACAAGGCGTATTTCAAGCATCACAAATTTGATCAAAGTTCAATCCTTTTATTGAAACTGTATCCATTTCGTTCCTCAGTTGTACTGATAACATGGTAAACGGTTAAAAACTATCAATGCTTCTACACGGCAGCTGTGTGAAAACCTCTTGCTGTCGTATGCCCATACTTTTAAACACTATCGTCTGACATTAGGAGTGCGCTTGCATTTTTTATATTGTTATATATCCCTGTCCTAAACAAGCTTTGCACCCAGCAATTGCTGTGCTCTCAAGTCTGAAGCTCACACGCTTCAACCGCTTGTTTAGTATTCACCCACGTGGTCTTAGGACAGACCGCATTGAGAGCACGCGAAGAATTTGAAACATCGTTAAAAGGAGTAAACACTATCGTCTGACATTAGGAGTGCGCTTGCATTTTTTATATTGTTATATATCCCTGTCCTAAACAAGCTTTGCACCCATGATTACTATGGATAAATCTAGAACTCA
Source organism: Lissotriton helveticus (assembly GCF_964261635.1). NCBI lineage: Eukaryota > Metazoa > Chordata > Amphibia > Caudata > Salamandridae > Lissotriton > Lissotriton helveticus. Next base: position 89,177,902 of record NC_136062.1, on the reverse strand, counting down.
TGTACGATTCGCAGACAAGAAAATTGTATTATCATCCGGCAGTTGGCAACACAGCACGTTGGACTTTGCGTGTAACTACCGTATTAAATTGTTTAAATGTGGTACATTTCGGTACCTTAAACCAACATATTCTGATTGACAGTAGTAAAATCCAATAAGGGAGGGCGGGGTACACGAGTTTAAACATTCTTGATTGATTCTTTAGAATGTGAGCATGTCGAATATACATTTTGTGCACAAAGATGTGGGTTAACAGATGGCATTATGGGGGTTGAAGTTCTCAGCGAGGTTTTTCCTATTCATGTCAATGTACATTGGTTGTCTCAGGGGGGAGGAGCCCCAGGCTACACCTATTAAGACTCGAGATGTTAGATGGTCATACATTGACGAAAATTTGAAAAATAGGAGATTGTCATGGTCGAAGGTAGGCACAAGAGAATCACGCTTGTTAACTTGATTTACAATGGATATCAGCCCGTAATTTCGTAACATCGAGGGTAACATAGTGAGTTATACATAAGAATAAGCATGTTGATGTTTGATATGTTTTATGCATTAACTTGTAGCGCCATAGTATGGCGCATAGTGGGAAAATGTCAAATCAGATAAAAAATGATTTTTGAAAATATCTATGTAATATCAAATATACGGTTGGTTCATGTTAAATTATGACGGCTATGTTTGTTTAAACTTATAGTGATATCCTGAAGAAGAGCAAACCGTAAAAAGCTCGAAATGCATTGGGAATAAGAAGATCCACTGAACGATTTGTTTAAAAGTATGGGCATACGACAGCAAGAGGTTTTCACACAGCTGCCGTGTAGAAGCATTGATACTTTTTAACCGTTTACCATGTTATCAGTACAACTGAGGAACGAAATGGATACAGTTTCAATAAAAGGATTGAACTTTGATCAAATTTGTGATGCTTGAAATACGCCTTGTTTGGCAATTGCTGTGCTCTCAAGTCTGAAGCTCACACGCTTCAACCGCTTGTTTAGGAACCATGGTAGATAACTTATCCAACCCGGACCGGACACACCTAAGAGAACGCCTGCAGTCTCTCCTCGAGTTTATCCGATAGGGGAGGTCTCTCCTACCCGGGCCTACATTGTCGACCTTTAAGGGTTTCCTTGGAATGCGCGCCAAAATTATGAATGTCCCATGTCTCCTTGTTTTCTATACTGGCACGCTTCCTGAACGACGATGTTTACTTGCATTATTGCAATTAGGTACTCACTCGTGGTGGGTGGAGGGGGGACAGATTAAGTGTTGATTGCGTAGCTTTATAATGACTTGCTATTTTCTTATGCACTGTATTTACTCAGATCCAGGTGGATTAGAGATGAATGTAACGACTATGATGTTGAACGTACAAAAACAATAAAATTCGTTTTTTTTTTTAAAAAGCGCAGTTTGCGAATAACGAAAAGCAGTAAACTTACTCTAAAGTCTAAATGTACTCCAAAGTGCAAGTTACATTTGTTAGTCAGCCCCCAGTTTTTAATGTTCTTTTCTATGAAAACATAGATACAGTAGCAAGCTTAAGTTAAGTCATTAATTTGTAAAACCTCAATCGCCAAAGGATATGGAAGACAATCATAGGCCGAGAGGCTGGAACGAGGAGAGGGGGGTCCTAATGGAAACGTATTGGAGATTCATTCTCTTTCTAAGTACCCTAAATGATGGGCTCACTTTCCTACCTACAAGTTCCACTAACTAACCCATCCCGAACCGGTGGTGGCCCACCTGTTTATATGAACCATAAACTGTTGAACTAAGGCTGTTGTTGCCTTCACAAAGACTTAGGGGCAGATTTACAAGAAAGTGGCGCAGCTGTAGAGATGCGTCACTTTCCCTGCGTCACCCTGAGAAACCCTGGTGCATCATGGCTCAAGGATTGACAGCTGTGTCAGAAATTCTGACGTATCTGTTGGCGCAAAAGTCACGCTTTGCTGGAGTCATGTCACAAGCACAACACAACTCCAGCAATGCATGGGGATGCCTATCCTAGTTGTGCTGCATCATGCTTCAAGCAGGCGTAAGGTTTTGACGTAGTGGCATCCTAGAAGTGGCGCAGTGAAATCTTTTAGATTTCACTGCGTCATTTCTATGAGGCTTTTTTGCGTGGAATGCCCACCCTGCATACTTTATTCCTGACACAGGTATAATGTGACTGAGGGCTTTACAACGTGACACACCTCCCTAGATGCGTCACGTTGTAAATGGTCCACATTTTAACGCTGCCGATGCGTCACGGTGGTACAAAAATGACGCAAGGGGCTTGTAAATCTGCCTCCTAGCTTTTAGCATACTTCTTTAGGACATATTCAAGGTGCTCTTTCTCCTCTTCCTAACTCTAGTCTTCATCTAATCATTCATTCATTGCCCACCTATGACAAAGGTCCCTTCCCAGGGTGAACACTGCGCTGTATGGATAACAAACAAAACCAAATGAAGCCGGATTGTTTGGAGGCACGCCAGTGCAGAAATAGACCGTCAACTCGCTCACAATAATCAGTCATTGCACAACAAGACTGGTAGAAGGAGCTGTAATTGGCCGCAAGTAGTGACAGAATGTCGTCACCAGACAAAAAGGCGAGCCAAGAAATGTCTGTCAACAAGCCCCAAGTGCTGTGTGTGCACTCCAATGAGGTTCAGTCGTATGCTCTGCTCGAGTTTTCTTGGTTTTCCTGGGCAAAGATAGTGTTGTGGTGAATGACAATTGAATGGTTCGATTTATAATAAAAGTCGCCCTTGTGCCTTAAACATCTGAAGCCATTCGGGCTTGAAATCAATGACCCGGCTTACAAATGTATGAGGAGGTGGCCATTACTATAGCACAGATAGAAAAATGGAAAGATTGCAGTATCCCTAAATTGTCAAGTGCCTTTAATCTAACATACATTAAATATGCACTCTTTCATTGTAGACAAGGTGTCGCAACACCAAGCATTTATTGAAGCCAACTGGTGCTTCCTTGTCCCACGTGAGAGTTAGGTGAGTTTTGGAAGTGTCAATGTTACGTCCGTGAAAAAATGTGTCGCTTTCACATTGACATTTTGGTTAGAAGAGTAAAGCTCCGCGTTAGGAAGTAGTTTCCAGACACGGCTGACCGGACAATCCCTGCCATTCCGAAGTAGACAACTCACATTGACTTCAGGCAGCCAAACCTGTTTCAGGATTCCAGTGGGGAGGTGTGCTGTATAACAAACACACACCCGTCTGACCTGAGCACGCCTATAATGACACCTGCTGAATGCCCTCACAAACACGAAATATTTGTGGTATTTGATTTGTTCATGTGCCTCAGGGCAGGATGGCATCAGCATATTGAGCAACTGAAAGGAACTCAATGCGCAAAAATATAATGCAGTGTAGTGGCACCTTCCCGGTTAAACAACACAAAGGGCCTTGACTCCAAACTCAGCAAGGCTGAGCCAAACTTACATAATCAAAACAAGAACAACCGCCAGTGCTGAGAACCTCTTTTTTAAGATTCAAACCTAAAACAACAAGGGTTGTTATGAATGTAACAAACAACCTGCTTTATTGATTACAACTGAGTTTTTAATTCTTTTTCAATTATTCAATTTTATAGAACACAAACTTATTTAGTGCATGAAAATACAAAAATGTATATACAATAATTACACAATATACATAAGACAAAAAACGCCAAAATTACACATAATACCAATCTGACAATTTGTACAATTCAGACACTCTTGGCCAATCAATCATACTATCACTCTCACACACAAACATACACACTGTGGTCTCGGTGTCAATGTCTTTTTAAACATATCAAATGGAAAACATCCTTCTTAATAAAGTGCAATGAGGTTTTTTTTGGTAATCCACCAAGTTGTAAAGAAGTGAAAGAAAAATTATTTCTCGCTATTAACAATAGCTCTGTCTTTAGATGAATGTTTGAATGACCCGAGACCGGGTTGGTCGACGCGTTTCAAACCCCGTTATTAGCCAGGGTTCTCTTCAGGACCAGAATAGTCACTAGAAAAAACAACAAAAAATGTATAGCTTTAGGACTCAAGAAACGGCTAAGAGATTCACAGTGCCCCTGTTCTATTCAAAAGCAGCCTCGTCCTACCTTGCCTCGTGAGTCAGAGCTCCACTTACAGATGAGGTAAACAATCCACTTAGAGATGCGCGCGGCAGGGCTGGGGAGGTAATACACACAAATGCAACATTTAGTCACTCCATGCATCCGATTTGAAACAACACAAGACCGCAACACGTAACCATCACACTGGTGCTTACCCGCTATCGCTAAAGGCGTCTCAGTCTTAGTCTTCTTAAATCTTTAGTTGCAAACCTCGTGCCGGCGATGTTTTATGATTCTGTGCCGCGGGCCGCTGGACGGGAGAAACGCATAGCGTTAGTCGCGTTAAGCGCTAAGAATGGTCCAGTCGTCTGTCATAGCTAACAAGACTTTAGAAAACATACCGGAGCCTTCGGTCGGTCTAGTTCACAGAAGGTGGCTGGATCCTTCTCCCTCGTCCATTCAATGGTAGTGAATGACGCAGAGAACACTTCCTGGTTAATTAAAGAGTACCTGGAGGGGATTGTGGGACTTGTGGTTCAGTGACGCTGGTGGAGAATCTTAGGCAGGGATTATGGAGCTTGTGGTTCAGTTTTATTGCAAATGGACTTCGAGTCTGTTTTGGGCTAGGAGTGCCAGGGGGAGACATTTAGCCGCTAGGTTTATATATCTCCGAGATCTCGTTCAGGCCTCTTGTGGCTGTGTTGAATTTCATGATTAGTAGCGCTTCTCGTTGGTTTAGCCTTGCCTCAACATCACCACCCCGTGGGTCCCTTTCAATTTTGGAAAGGACTGTCCATTTCAGGTCAGATTGCTCATGTTTTTTGCCCAACCAATGGTTGACTAAGGGGGCATTCTCCACATTACACCGGATCCTTGATTTATGCTGTGTTATTCTTTGTCGCACTTCTTGTGTTGTTTTGCCTATGTATAACATAGGGCACGGGCACACAATTGCATAGACTACATTCCGAGTTTTGCAATTCGTAAAGGTTTCGTGTCTCCAATGGATATTATCAAAGGTAAACACTCTGTTGAAAGACCTCCATGAGGATTTTACAGCTCCTCCTTTATTTGCCTACAAAAAAGAAAAAAGTGTGGCTAACCACATCGTGAGAGCAGCACTTCCAACTGAGAAAGCTCCAACATTGAGAAGCTTGTTTGGTCTAGCGCCAACAACCGGCCACCACAAATGTGGTACCTGCACCTGTTGTAATGACACAATGGAGGCTGCAGTGTTTACCTTTGATAATATCCATTGGAGACACAAAACCTTTACGAATTGCAAAACTCGGAATGTAGTCTATGCAATTGTGTGCCCGTGCCCTATGTTATACATAGGCAAAACAACACAAGAAGTGCGACAAAGAATAACACAGCATAAATCAAGGATCCGGCGTAATGTGGAGAATGCCCCCTTAGTCAACCATTGGTTGGGCAAAAAACATGAGCAATCTGACCTGAAATGGACAGTCCTTTCCAAAATTGAAAGGGACCCACGGGGTGGTGATGTTGAGGCAAGGCTAAACCAACGAGAAGCACTACTAATCATGAAATTCAACACAGCCACAAGAGGCCTGAACGAGATCTCGGAGATATATAAACCTAGCGGCTAAATGTCTCCCCCTGGCACTCCTAGCCCAAAACAGACTCGAAGTCCATTTGCAATAAAACTGAACCACAAGCTCCATAATCCCTGCCTAAGATTCTCCACCAGCGTCACTGAACCACAAGTCCCACAATCCCCTCCAGGTACTCTTTAATTAACCAGGAAGTGTTCTCTGCGTCATTCACTACCATTGAATGGACGAGGGAGAAGGATCCAGCCACCTTCTGTGAACTAGACCGACCGAAGGCTCCGGTATGTTTTCTAAAGTCTCGTTAGCTATGACAGACGACTGGACCATTCTTAGCGCTTAACGCGACTAACGCTATGCGTTTCTCCTGTCCAGCGGCCCGCGGCACAGAATCATAAAACATCGCCGGCACGAGGTTTGCAACTAAAGATTTAAGAAGACTAAGACTGACACGCCTTTAGCGATAGCGGGTAAGCACCAGTGTGATGGTTACGTGTTGCGGTCTTGTGTTGTTTCAAATCGGATTCATGGAGTGACTAAATGTTGCATTTGTGTGTATTACCTCCCCAGCCCTGCCGCGCGCATCTCTAAGTGGATTGTTTACCTCATCTGTAAGTGGAGCACTGACTCACGAGGCAAGGTAGGACGAGGCTGCTTTTGAATAGAACAGGGGCACTGTGAATCTCTTAGCCGTTTCTTGAGTCCTAAAGCTATACATTTTTTGCTGTTTTTTCTAGTGACTATTCTGGTCCTGAAGGGAACCCTGGCTAATTATGGGGTTTGAAACGCGTCGACCAACCCGGTCTCGGGTCATTCAAACATTCATCTAAAGACAGAGCTATTGTTAATAGCGAGAAATAATTTTTCTTTCACTTCTTTACAACTTGGTGGATTACCAAAAAAAAACCTCATTGCACTTTATTAAGAAGGATGTTTTCCATTTGATATTGTCGTGTATTTCTATAGGTTCTGAATCGATCCCCCTATTCCTGACCCTATTCTGGTTAAACTACCTAGCTAGTTAACTAACAGTCAGCCCATGAGGCAAGAAAACCCCCATGATGCAGATACCGTTATCTGACGCAGTCACACTACGGCACAGGAACGTGTTATCTGATTAGGTCATAACGCTTGAGATCTAATTAGACAAGCGACCTTCCTCCAGCCCCTGATAAGGCATACGACGTTCTCATAACAAATCAAACCTATGACAACCTGGATAATCCGTGCGGCCATTGTTTTGATTTCACAGAGAACTTTAGTAAAGAATGTGCTAACGAGCAAGTCGTATGACATCTTTATTGACGTACCTATGTCCATCCTTACGTCAATCCCGGCACCTTTAAGGTATAAATATTGCCGACCTTGCCCTATGCAAACACACGCGTGGTGACAAGACGGAGCAGCCATACTTGCCGAAGCCGAGAGCAGAAGCAGACCCCGCAGGCAACAGCCCCGCCTTCCTGACGCGCTGAGAGACGCGCTGCTATCTCAAGCCGAGAGACCCAGCACCGGCGCTTCTGGGCAGCCCTCGCAGGCAGCCTGGAATATCGAGAGCAGAGAAAGAGATACCATTCCTCATTCATCCTAAATTCCAGGTACAGAACTGAATAACCCCTCACAGAGAATTCTTTAGTTATTCACTTGGCAAAAACAAACTTAACTTAAACTGTAACTTTCTATTCCCGCCCACGCATTAGACTTAGGTCAGGTACACGGGGTAGGCGTATTTAGAAACACCAGTTGAGTACGTTTAGTCAAATGTATATGTGTATGTAAATATATTTTAATCATTTTAAACATCATATGGCTCAGAAACCATATCAATGTTTTTACAGTATTATTTTATACTATTGCTTCTAATGTATGCACTTTACTTAACAATAAGTATTGCAATAATATCGATCCATTTCTCTTGTACGAGAAAAGAGACTGATCAATAAATAACACCTTTTATTGAACACGCCCGTCTCTTCCTTTTCTCTACATTCTGATGAGACTAAGAATGCACGTACTGACTGAGTAAAATAATTGCCTTGTGCTCACACGACTCTTGAGATTGACTCTTGATTAGGGGAGAGCAAAGTTGTCATGTTCTATGGTTGTCAGAAACTAAATCCCTTCTTGTCTAATCAGGGGAGTTAATCCTTCCTTGAACATTCGAGAAAGTTTCTAGCGAACTCTGAGCTTAGCTGGCAAACCCAAAAATTAAGTCTAATATCGACAGTAGTAGACCTAGTTAACGTCTGGCCTAGGCCTTTACTGCTGTAGGTACTATTCCAATGCGCAGAGCCTATTGGGAAAATAGGAGCTACACTACATGGCGCCCAACGCGTTTGGAAAGGGCGATAAAACTAACGTAAGACATTTAGAGTAACTCAGTCGTGCTTTCTCACTCAGACCCCTTTTCCCAAATACTCCAAAGACGTCTGGAGTGGGTGAAAGGTTATTATATCCTCCAAAACCTCGCAGGAGGGAACTCCTATGTATGGTTCTTGGTCTAGTCAACGTTGAAGGATAAAACAGTTCCAGAATATTGTGCATCTAATCTCTGTTTCCATAAGAAACCTGATCTGCAAACAAAAATAATACCATCCTGTCAGTAAAATGGGAGACAGTGATGGAGAAAGAGAGGCAATTAGATTAGCTACTGAAATAGCAGATGCTGATGCTACCATGCAAGCAGCAGACGCGGATATAATACTCATTCCGGTCATTAAAAGGAGATCTATAACCTTAAAACTTATAGAAAATGGACTGACACCTAGAGGTGGCACAGTCATATTCGTAATTGAGGCACACGAATATCGGCAGACAGAGGTATACTATACATGGATACATTTTCCAGCAGCAAATGCTGTAACAAAGTACTTCCACTATTACAAAGTAGAGGAACCTCCTGAAACGTACACTCCTTTCGAGGAGGTGGAAGTACCACTCAAATTCCAAGAGCATTTGCTCTTATTTGATGGCGCCCTAATACATAACAATCACATTACAAGGCTCGGTCCTTTAGGAAGACCAGGAGCAACGTGGCCGGTCTTAGCCGGATACACACCACATCCAGACATCGAAAGAATGCCTGCAGCAGAGCTGTTAATACAGCTAAAACAACTACTAAAAATTCACAGACAATTAGTTCAGTATGTAATGCGGACTTCAACAATTCAGCCAGCGATTAAACTTCCACAGCTGACCCCTCACCAGGGGAACACAAATAAAATTACACCACAGAACATCCAATCCTGCCTAGGTAAAGTTCCAGCTAAACGGGAACAGATACCATTCTGGTTGGCACAGAAAATTACCCAAATAGAGGCGGTGTTTCCTGACACCACCCCGCTGGAAAAACACAGGATTCTGACTATATGTCTCCCAATGGGAATCGCACCACACATTGAGGACTGTGACACTTGGGGTACAGTCTTTGCTTCCATCTATACAAAAACGCACGGTGTTCCATCCATTTCGGTAATACCAGATGTGCTAAAACAAATTCAAGATGAATACGGTCCAGAACCTGCTTTAACTCTTGGTATGAAATTACTGAAAGACTTCAAGCAGGTCTCGGCTATATTATTAGCCAACATAAAAGGTGAAGCAGCAAACGTGGCGATCCGCCAGAGGTTAAAAGAGACAGATATAGCAGACCAACCAGCTGAAATTGCCAGAATCATAGAAAAATCCTATGAAGAACTAGGCAGAGATAGTCTAGGTGGAATACCAGTAAAACCGCAACTGACTACAAGTCCAGAAAAAATGTTTTTTAATAATAATAATAATTCACCAAAAAAGAACTGGGATGGAAATAAACAATCCAATCCTAAAGAAAAGAAATTCCAGTCCAGAGGAAGGTCTCCTAGGCGAAGAGAGAAATCTCCAAACCCGAGACAAAGGTCACCCCAGAGTGACCCCTCTGGGAATAGATATAACCTTAGAAATAGGGATAATATTAAAAAACCTGATAGATATCAAGACATTGATACACGTCCCTCTCAATCTTTTCAGAATTCCTCGCAGAAATCGGAAAGAAGAGGACGATCAGAAGAGCACGCCAAGTCCAAAGACAAGGAACCTGCTCAACTGAAAAAGAAATCACAATTTCCAAAAAAGAAGGTAGCCAGTATCAAGGTAGTTAAAAATGCCGAGAATACTGAGGACACAACTGAAAAACGGAGAGTGGGCTCAGACAATGCTAGACAGCGCAGCAGAGGTGAGCATAGCTCGCAAAGTCCTTATGAATCATCTGGAGACAGTGGACACGAATGAATACCTTCAAGTGGAAACTGCAGATACCAGAGTTAGCAAGCCCCACAAAATATACGAGATAACATTACGTATAGAGGGAGATAAGACTAGGAAAATTAGGGGACTATTTTGGGATAACCTCTCCAAAGGCTATGACATCCTTCTAGCTGAAAAAGACTGGCCACCAGAGTTTGTCAGGGAGTGCCCTCATGGCGAAGAAGTAATTATGCCTGCCTTCTCGAATCAAATACCGATTCATAAAAAATATACACTTGCTAGAAAGTGGGCAGTGGCCTTAGCACCTGCTTTATATAAAAATCATGTAGGATGGGATGAGGATTCTCCTCCTCACAAAGTCCAGTTAAAATCACAACCAACTGCACAAAGGCAGTACCCAATTAAGCAAGAAGCTAAAAAACAAGTAAATGAAATACTAGATCAGCTAGAATACCAGGGGGTGATTGAAACTTGCACCTCACAAATGAACAATCCTTTGTTTCCGGTCGCCAAACCAGACAACTCATATCGTCTAGTTTTGGATTACCGACACCTTAACACATGTTGCAAAACCTTTGCAGTGCAAAACTCACACAGTGCTGCACTAATGAATAACATAGTGCGCAAAAAATACAAAACAACCTTGGACATCTCCAATGGATTCTTTTGTCAAAACATAGCACCAGAGAGCAGATATTTAACAGCTTTCTCAGTAAATGGCACTCAAAAACAATTCTGTCGGTTAGCCCAGGGGTACAAGAACAGCCCGGGGGTATTCTCAGCGAGAGTAACAGAATTACTACAACTATATGATGATGAAGCATTATCTTATGTCGATGACATTTACTTAACAGATGATGACTTGGAGACTCACTTGAAAAGAGTGAACACCATAATACTTGGTTTCGCTGCAGAGGGTTACAAATTCAACTTCAAAAAATCCAGAATTGCCCATCTGAAAATCCAGTACGGAGGATATGAATTATCAAGTATTGCCTGGTTGACAGTCTTTTAAGAACTAGAAGAATTGAAAAATCTAAAATATGAAAAGACGTATCCTCTGCCAATCGACATTCTGCCTCTACGACATTACGCCTGTGTAATATATACAGACGGACATGCTCAACCCTCAGTTTGGGGAGAACATGCATACAATCCCACATGTGAGATTACAAAAGAAGTGTGGCGCGGAGGTAAACTAAGACCTCTATTAACAAAGACACACTCAGTAGAAACCAATTCAGAACAACAAACTGAAATATTAGCTTTGAAAATGGCGCTAGATAATGCGGATCGCGAATTCCCGACACTTATAGTGTCAGATTCATATTACTGCGTCAAAGCATATAACAAGGATTTGCAGACATGGATTCAGAACGGTTACAAAGATGACACAGATGCACCAATAAAGCAGAGACTGCTCTGGGAACAAGTAGCTCTTTTGAAAAAAGAACTACCAAAGACTCACGTGACACACTCACTGAGTCACCAGCGTGATGGCGTTCACGTTGTAGGGAATTCATTGGCTGAAACAGCCGCAGCGGCAGCCAGTAAACCGGCTCCCGTAGATCGAAAAAAGCGTACATTAAAATACATTGACGGCGAAACATTGCTGGCGGTGAAAACGTCATCAAAAGGCGACTGCTCAGCGTTACCGATCAATTATCCACTCAATTATACATACATAATCGATGCAAACTCCGTCCCTTTTGCTCGAATCCCTGGAGTGGGGGATAGAGTGATTCCAAACATGGACAGGAGAAACTTGTTAATCGCAGACGCACACATGGGCGAGGGTCACAGACACCTTAAATTAAAAGATTCTCTGGAAGAATTACACTCACGGTACTGGTGGCCAGGCATGAGCCTGCACTACACCATGTTTGTAAAAAACTGCCCAAACTGCAACAGAGATCGCAGTGGGGAGAGAAGCAGTTTAATACCTCGTCGTATCAAGGCAGATAATATTACCAACAAAAAGAATGGCTTGCGATTAACATATACAGGCTAGTTTCCACTTATAATGTAGATCACCAGCACTTGGCTGACGTCCGGACTATTATACACGATTTGCGAGTCTAAATGGCATATACGCTAAGAGCATGCTACGTTCGACCATTTTTTTTTTCCCACTCAGGCAATCCAGCCTGGGGGGGGAAAGAATGGCCAAATGAGCACAGCCCAGCGGGATTCTTCTCACTTCCTTCCTGAGGGTATGGGACGGTGTAAAGAAAAAACCAAGGCAGAAAGCAATCTATAATGGAAAGGATATTAGGTTCGGGAGCTGGGTGGGTCAAACATCTAATAAGTGTCCAACGTAGTCTAAATAACTTGCCAAGAAATTCTCTGAAGGGATTCAGTCCGTACGAATTATTATTCGGAACTAGGATGTTGATCTCTGACCTTGATAGTCAGACTTCAGTGGTAATAGAAAAAACCTTTGATGTCAAAGACCGTTTGGCTATTTTGCAGGACTTAAACAAAACAAGAAAAGACCTGAGCAACATACAGTTGAAACAACAGCCAACGACCACTGAAGATTCACCACCTGTCCCAGCAAGACCTGTCTGGATTCCAAAAGTCGGGGATCTAGTCAGGGAGAAGATCGCGGTAAAGAAGGAATTTGGGCCTTCTTACAGAAAAGCAGTTCCTGTCTTGTCTGTCAACGGGACAAGATCAGTTGTACTACCGCCACTTGCTGGAAAAAAGGAGAACCGAGTTGTATCCATCGACCTGGTAAAACCACAACATGTGGCCGATAACAAACAGTAGGCCAAGTGGACTCCCAATAAGTAGCAGAACACCAAGGTTTGCTACCAGTACAGAGGTCCTATCAAAGAGGCTCATCACATTCGAAACGCCTACAGAAGAACAACAAGGACTATGCAACAATGCAATAGAACTAAGACCTCTGAAAACCCAAATAAAAACATTTAGCAGAGACACACCAATCTATACTGAAGTACCAAGTGAAAATGCAAAAAACAAAAATCCTGAACCAATTGGAACAATTGACAGAACTGCATCCGGTTACTTCATCAACTTCGATGATTCCTCTGACGGCTTCAGTGAACAAAAGACACAGCCATCATCAAAATCCTTTAAAGACAAAGCAAAGGAACTTTTGAAACAACTAAAAGAAACATATCTGATTTCTCCATGGATTGAATTTTGGGTGGGTTTTGGTGCATTTATCCTCATACTTTGGCTCATCATGGTATTTACCTTGGGACGCTTCATTGAGGGAAAATATGCTAAAATGGACACAGCAAGTCAGAACATCAACTTGGTCCTCAAACCACAGACATCTTCACACATCGAGAAAAGAGAACTTTCTTCAGAACTTTCTTCAGCCAACTTCACAGCAATTCCAATACCTGGTGGGGTAGCCTGGGACAACACTGACTATGAAATTTATGGTCCGGTCGAGATCCTGAAATATCCACACCAAATCAAGATCTCCTTGAGTGATTTTGCAAAACCAAACTCATTTGCTGATGATTGGGACTTTGAAAGTATAAATAATATGATGTCTGACTTAGTAATGTCTGCTAAATTTACAAAACATGATTATTTGCAGGGTTCTACAAATTATGATAGTATGTATTGCTATAACCATTATGGTAACCATTTCTTGCATAAATCTGCACAACCTAGAAATGTTTTAAATTATAATCAATGGGAACATTGTGCTACACCTCCAAAAGGGAGCTCTAGAACCGTTTATGACAAATATTCATATTTTTCAGGTTTTAACATAACTAATGCTGAAACATTTTATTACAAATTGTCAAACAAGACAGGGATGAAAACCATGATAACCAACACAAAATTGATTTATTCTGATTCGTTCTTTGAAAAAATGAATACTTTTGGATTTGATTATTGGGACAAAAATGTTGATTTGAAAAGTGTTTGGGGTACAAAAGAATGGCAAGTACAGGGTTTAGAAGCTTTGTTTAGAGCCTGCATGATCCCAGAACAAATGATATTTTTAAATGACACTGTTCAACAAACCACCTGTCTTGGCTTAGCCAAAATCAAAGATTTAAATAACCTGTCTATTCCAAAGCCAACAATGTTTAGCAATAGCTCTGAAACAGATGAAGAAATAGACATAAACCATATACTTAACCAAAACAGAACACATCCTGATTGGAAACAATGGTTGATCTGGCCCACAGATACAAATAACTGTCAAGATAGATTCCTGAATAAAACACAGGGTTTCAAAATGACCAGGCCAGACCCTAGATATCCCCAAAGACATCACCCAGGGATAATAACAACCTACAGTGTGGGCAAATTATGCCTTCAATGGCTACAAACTTCCACACTGCCTGAAATTAAGCAACACCTAACTTTACTTACTGATGGTGCTGACTTGCGTGATTTCATACTGGGACCACGCAAACAGCGTCATAAGCGTTTCATAGCAGCCTCTGTATATGCAGCATACAATGAGGCCTGGAAGGTTACTCAAATTGAGACAGCAGAGAGAATACGTGAAATTGATCGTATTAATTTGGAAAAATCACTTTCTGTAGTGGACAATGGGTTAATGACTCTGTCCTCCAGAATTTTTTCATTGGACAGCATTGTGTCTTCAGCAATCGATATATTATCGCAAGACTTACTGTTATTACAAAATGGACAGTCACAATTGCGTTCTATTGTACAGCTTGGCTGGACGTTACAAAATCTGCGTTCAGGCTACGTGCCTTGGCGTTTAATCAACACAACGTCACTATTCCAAATCTTTAACCTTACTGATAGACAAATCGGTATGGCGCAGAAGGGTGCTGATTATACAATCTTGAGCATTGAAAAACTAGAAAGATTACCAATGACAATGTCAGAACGACCTGTCAGTGAATGGATAATCCACGGAATCATAAATATTCCAATCTCAACCTTCAGGTTTCAATACTGCCAAAAATATATACAGGCTGGCATGTACGAGAAATTGGGAAAGGGGTACCTTAAAACAACTTGGAACCTGCCCTATTCACATGCATGTGTCAGTAACAAAGGACAGAAAGTGTTTCTTAGTGGCAACAATTGTGCTATGTCACTAAGCGGCACACTTCTGTGTAACGGTATTAGTTTGCACGGAGCCTGTGAAGGGAATTCATACAACCTTTCATGTCACCAGCAAGGCGCACCTGCAACTGAAATAGAACCATTCTTTCAAAGACTCTATAATGGGAGTTACATTCTTATTGTAGACCGCAGATGTTGTAGTCTTATGCCCGGGACTCCTTATCTCGTCACTACGACGGCGAAGGTCAAGTGCTGTGGACGTTCTTTGTTCCCCAGCTCCTTTCCAGACAGGGAGGCAAGGGCATGGCCCGGTTTGAAAATTACTTCTATTCGAATAGATACTTTAAGCAGAATGAAAACAGTGCTTCTTCAGACGCCTACAAGGCTCACGTCATCTAAAGAAACGTATGATCTACAAGTCGCAAGGACGACTGCAGGGATACATACATTATTATCAACTAATTCCCCCGTACATTTCGCGGAAATCCTGAGCGAAATCTTAAATATTTCTGATACCACTGGGGTCTCAAAGGTATTTAAGACAGTATTTTCGATGGCATTAACACCATTCAAAGCCATACTGGGTATTTTTCCAGATTTCGTCCATTCGATTTTTGGCGGACTTCCCCTGATCCTAGGACTAATTGCAGGAATCCTATTCCTAGTCCTTATTTTCCGTTATGGCAACCCATGTCACAGATCAAACTCTCGTGACAATGGAAGATACGATCCTAGCCATTGGATACCGGGACCGGATATCAAAAATCCTGGGACTCTCCCGGCTTAGAGACCTAAACATGACTTGGTTTCTATCATTTCGACCAATGTGGCAAAGGTGTGTTTTACCTGTACTAAGGTGTCTGCTATGCGGAGAAGAATGCGTGTTAGACACCTGTCTGACGCTACAATCGGATGCGCCGGTGGATGCAGATACACTGTTGGTTCCTACCAAGGTTCACGCACTGTGCTGCCCTCAAAGGCTGCCAATTCTGATGACGGCATTCCTGGAATCTTCACCACTGCGATTGAAGAGTAGTGAAGTTCAAGATGAAAGCAGCATCGAACAGGTACGACCTTCTGTCAGCAATGCAAATCAGAATGTCAATGGAGACAATCATGCGCACGAATGCATGGTTACCCCTATTTCCGACTTAGAGGAACTTTCCCATGAAGCTGTTGACAGTTTTTTTTCGAAAGCCTGAATGATATGATGTTCTCTCCGGAACAGAAATAGAGACTTTTGAGTAAACTCACACACGGCGTTCCCTGAATTCGGCCTTCAACTTTAAAAATAAAGTCACATGAACAATTACAATCCAGTTCACGGACAGCAACCTTTTTCAGCAAGCCCTTAAAATATTTTTCTATATATTTTTTCCCCGGGACACTGATCTTCTGCTTAAAGTAAGAAACTATTCCTAGAGAACTAAGATTTCTATTTTTAGATACTTTATATAGACTTTAGCTGCCCGCTGGTATGTTCACAAAATATATTATGTGATGAAATGGTTTCGACTTTTCTTTCTGTATAGCCATA
The DNA here is from genome assembly GCF_964261635.1 of Lissotriton helveticus. Classification (NCBI taxonomy): domain Eukaryota; kingdom Metazoa; phylum Chordata; class Amphibia; order Caudata; family Salamandridae; genus Lissotriton; species Lissotriton helveticus. The sequence continues at coordinate 89,161,437 of NC_136062.1, read as the reverse complement.
TTAAGAGCCATTTCATGTGTATTTCTCATATACCAACAAGCAATAATGCATAAAATGCGTGCTTACTTTTGCATTTAATTCATAGCTTAAGTGCATACAATATATGACTGCAATTTTTCAGTATATTTGAAAATTTCAAAATGCATTTATGTATTTTGGGGTGGTAAGGTATACACTATACTCTATAGTATGTTGTACTATGTTATACTATGCATAGATTAGTAGATATGACCATAGTTAGCGTGGAGTGGGTGTCGTGTATTTCTATAGGTTCTGAATCGATCCCCCTATTCCTGACCCTATTCTGGTTAAACTACCTAGCTAGTTAACTAACAGTCAGCCCATGAGGCAAGAAAACCCCCATGATGCAGATACCGTTATCTGACGCAGTCACACTACGGCACAGGAACGTGTTATCTGATTAGGTCATAACGCTTGAGATCTAATTAGACAAGCGACATTCCTCCAGCCCCTGATAAGGCATACGACGTTCTCATAACAAATCAAACCTATGACAACCTGGATAATCCGTGCGGCCATTGTTTTGATTTCACAGAGAACTTTAGTAAAGAATGTGCTAACGAGCAAGTCGTATGACATCTTTATTGACGTACCTATGTCCATCCTTACGTCAATCCCGGCACCTTTAAGGTATAAATATTGCCGACCTTGCCCTATGCAAACACACGCGTGGTGACAAGACGGAGCAGCCATACTTGCCGAAGCCGAGAGCAGAAGCAGACCCCGCAGGCAACAGCCCCGCCTTCCTGACGCGCTGAGAGACGCGCTGCTATCTCAAGCCGAGAGACCCAGCACCGGCGCTTCTGGGCAGCCCTCGCAGGCAGCCTGGAATATCGAGAGCAGAGAAAGAGATACCATTCCTCATTCATCCTAAATTCCAGGTACAGAACTGAATAACCCCTCACAGAGAATTCTTTAGTTATTCACTTGGCAAAAACAAACTTAACTTAAACTGTAACTTTCTATTCCCGCCCACGCATTAGACTTAGGTCAGGTACACGGGGTAGGCGTATTTAGAAACACCAGTTGAGTACGTTTAGTCAAATGTATATGTGTATGTAAATATATTTTAATCATTTTAAACATCATATGGCTCAGAAACCATATCAATGTTTTTACAGTATTATTTTATACTATTGCTTCTAATGTATGCACTTTACTTAACAATAAGTATTGCAATAATATCGATCCATTTCTCTTGTACGAGAAAAGAGACTGATCAATAAATAACACCTTTTATTGAACACGCCCGTCTCTTCCTTTTCTCTACATTCTGATGAGACTAAGAATGCACGTACTGACTGAGTAAAATAATTGCCTTGTGCTCACACGACTCTTGAGATTGACTCTTGATTAGGGGAGAGCAAAGTTGTCATGTTCTATGGTTGTCAGAAACTAAATCCCTTCTTGTCTAATCAGGGGAGTTAATCCTTCCTTGAACATTCGAGAAAGTTTCTAGCGAACTCTGAGCTTAGCTGGCAAACCCAAAAATTAAGTCTAGTATCGACAGTAGTAGACCTAGTTAACGTCTGGCCTAGGCCTTTACTGCTGTAGGTACTATTCCAATGCGCAGAGCCTATTGGGAAAATAGGAGCTACACTACAATATGTTTAAAAAGACATTGACACCGAGACCACAGTGTGTATGTTTGTGTGTGAGAGTGATAGTATGATTGATTGGCCAAGAGTGTCTGAATTGTACAAATTGTCAGATTGGTATTATGTGTAATTTTGGCGTTTTTTGTCTTATGTATATTGTGTAATTATTGTATATACATTTTTGTATTTTCATGCACTAAATACGTTTGTGTTCTATAAAATTGAATAATTGAAAAAGAATTAAAAACTCAGTTGTAATCAATAAAGCAGGTTGTTTGTTACATTCATAACAACCCTTGTTGTTTTAGGTTTGAATCTTAAAAAAGACATTCTCAGCACTGGCGGTTGTTCTTGTTTTGATTACCTTCCCGGTTAAAGCCTTAGAAAAATACTAATGCACCATGTATTCTTCTCAATCTATTTACCAATTCCAAGTGATGGTCACGGCGCTCCTCATCCCGCGGCCTGTCTACCCTTCAACAACAGATTGTACTGGATTAACATGATTACGGATGGCAATGTGGACATCAACTTAATTGCTATAGAAACAATTTCACAAAAGTTGAACTGCATCTTGGACTTGGCTATATGTGTCTGGTTTTTGTTCCTTGGTTTCTGGTTGTACTATAATGTAAACCAGTGGATTTGCTTTTGTGCTTTTTCTGATGGGCACGCACAGTCCAAAGCCAAAAATCCTATATACTAAAACTGGATCCAGGGGGAACCAACTTTAAATAGTCAATTGATATTACACCAGGGCCCTTTCATACTACTTTCTGCTTCTCCTGGGTTTAGACAGTTTGTTAATAATATTGACAATTTTGCTTATATTACCATGATTGTCCCGACATACTGCTGTTTCTCCTTTTTATTCATTTTTTTTTATGTGCTGTGACATACTTTACAAATGTATTCTTCTGGATTTTCGCTACATAGTCATCAATGTTGTGCTTCTTTTGGAACTGCTTAGCATTTACTGTCAGTTTTTTCAGTCACCGGCAATGAACCACTTTCAGAATTTCGTTTGTCCCTAGCTTTAGTGAGGGAAATTACTCTGTTGGTATTCAGATTCTTAAAATATTTAAATAGGCAAAGCCTTCATAGCCCTTGTGTCCCCTTTCTCCTTGACCCTTGAGATCATGTGGTAAACCTGAAGTGGTACTGCCGAAATCAGCAGGAATGAACAGGAATTAATGAAGGTAGGGGAGCCATTTATAGCCTGGTGTGAGAGACAAGTCTAAGGCGATACCCAAAAAGAAACTTTAAAGTATGATTGTGCTTACTTGTTGGAGCGGGTGGACGCACCCAAAAAGTTAAAAAACATCTGGCTGTGGAAGAGTTTGGCCAGGGAGGAAGGAGACACTAGGATTATGGTCCAGAAGAGTTGGACTCAGTTTACGTTTCATAACCTTGTATCACACACACTACAAACAACTTGCTGCTGAGAGTACGGAATCATCCTAAATAATATATTTGATTGCATATGATTGTTGTCAGACTGTTCAGCTTTAGTTACAGAGATGTGTTCAGTTGGCTTTCTGCAAGGCAACCCACCATACATGTGCACCGTTTGGATCGTGATTGCAGAAGTCAGGACCTTGTCAATCTTGAGCCATAACTGGTTAGTCTTGGTTACAATGACCGAGTCCAGTAGGTATTAGGAGGCATTTTAGGCAGCATTACAGAAGTAAATATTGTGAATCTAGAGGATGTTGAGCTTTCTTATTGTCACCCACAGCCTTCTTCAGGACTATAAGAATTCATCATAACCACCTCATTCCTCTTGTCTCCATTTCAATGCTTTGAGGATACATGTCCCATTTAAGAAACCAGTAAGTCCATGAACGATGCAATCTGTGTGCATTACTGTGCTACTTTGACAGCAAACTTTTTCAGGTGATGCTGAACCTAAGATCGGATTTAGCCGATAGATATGAATATTCTTGCTACCTAGCTCATAGGTAGCAGCCAATGATCTGTGTCCATCATGCAAATAGGCGCTGTTAATTAGAAGAAGGCAAAACACCCCCATCCCTTTTGGCAATTGAGTAATACGTTCCCACCTGATTTTCAGGTCCATTTTCCAGCAGGTGAAGCAGCATACAAGGAGGCAATAACCAGATGGAATGAAATACTGATGCACATTTCCTCTCGTCTCCACAGTCTAACAGTGGCTCTGAATTGATGGAATGACGGCACTTGTTCAAGGCCTCCCAAATTTAAAGTACAGAGTCACCTAAGCTCATACGTTTAGAGCTAAGATCCCAGTGAGAAAGCAGGTGCTAACCAGAGCTACTGCCAATTAATCCAAACAGCTATTGACCCACATCCACATTTGACCCAGAGCACAGTTGTTTGGGATGAAGCTCAAATTCACAATACTAGTTTGATTGTTTTTGTTTACTAGTATGTCCCTATTCTTGATGTAGTAAAAAATGCAACACAAACGCAGTATCGACCTGCTTAGCACAGAATGAACGTACACATAAAATTATAAAATGACAACATAAATAACAATTAATAAAACCCTGGAAGGCAATATCACGAAAGCTAAGCATTAACAAAGGCAGCATGGCAACCAAGCAGACCTGCCGAAGACTCGAGAAGAAGTGGCGCCACGAACAAACACCAGACAACCACGCAGCCCTCAAGAACTTCAGCCGCAGGCACCACCTACTCATTCGAAACACCAAAAGGACCTCCTTCAAGGAACGCATCGACAACAACGCACACAACAGCAAAGAGCTCTTCAACATCCTGAAGGAACTCGCCAACCCCAGCTCCAGCTCTAACGACATCCTGCCATCACAAGACCTATGCGACACTCTAGCCACCTTCGTCCACTGCAAGATCACAGACATCCACAACAGCTTCAACACTCAGACCACCCCGACCACCGCCGACACCTCAGAGTCAACGCCCCCCAGCCACACTGGCCTCCTGCACTCCTGGAACCTCGTCAACGACGAAGACACCACTAAAACCGTGAACACCATCCATTCCGGCTCACCGTCAGACCCTTGCCCTCACCACATCTTCAACAAAGCAGGCTCCATCATCGCACCCCATCTCCTGAAGATCTTCAACAGCTCCTTTGAGACCGCCAGCTTCCCGGAGTGCTGGAAACACGCCAAGATCAACGCCGTACTCAAGAAACACAAGGCAGACCTGAAGGACCTCAAGAACGTCCAGCCCGTCTCCATAGCTCCCATTTCCAGCGAAAGTCATTGAGAAGATTGTCAACAAACAACTGACCCGCTTCTTCGAAGAGAACAACATTCTGGACTCATCCCAATCCGGATTCCGCAGCAACCACGGCACTGAAACTGCCCACATCGCCACCATCGACAACATCAGGACCATGCTGGACAACAGCGAAACCGCGGCCCTCATCCTCCTAGACCTCTCGGCCGCCTTCTACACAGTCTGCCACCACACCCTACGCACACACCTCCACAATGCAGGGATCCGCAATGAAGCCCTGGACTGGATCACCTCCTTCCTAACCGACAGAACTCAGGGAGTTCGCCTCCCTCCCTTCCGATCCGAAGCCACCAAGATCACCTGCGGTGTACCCCAAGGATCATCCCTCAGCCTGACCCTCCTCAACGTCTACATGACACCGCTCGCCAACATCGTCCGATCACACAACCTCAACATCATCTCATAAGTCGATGACACCCAGCTGATCCTCTCCCTCACCAAGGACCCCGCTGCCGCCAAAACCAACTTCCACGAAGGAATGAAGGCGGTCACCGAATGGATGAAGAACAGTCGCCGGAAACTGAACTCGGACAAGACGGAGGTCCTCATCCTCGGATCCACCCCCTCCGCTTGGGACGACTCCTGGTGGCCGGCCTCGCTGGGAGCGGCGCCGACACCCACCGACCACGCACACAACCTGGCATTCATCATGGACTCATCGCTGTCAATGACCCAACAAATCAACTCCGTCTCCTCCTCCTGCTTGAACACCCTCCGCATACTTGGCAAGATCTACAGATGGATCCCCACTGGAACCAAACGGACGGTCACCCAGGCCCTAGTCACCAGCAGGCTGCCCTCTATGCGGAACCACGTCCAAACTCCAGAAAAGTCTTCAACGTATACAGAACGCCTCTGCACACGTGGTCCTCGGCATCCCACGCCACATCACTGCCCACCTGAGAAACCTGCACTGGCTCCCCGTCAACAAGAGGATCACCTTCAAGCTCCTCACTCATGCTCACAAAGCACTCCACGACGCCGGACCAACATCCCTCACCAAACGACTCACCTCCTACACTCCCAAGCTCCAGCTCTGCTCCACTGACCTCGCCACCGTTCCACGTATCCACCGAACCACCGGCGGCAGATCTTTCTCCGACCTCTCCGCCAAGACATAGAACACCCTCCCCATCCACCTGCAACAGACCTAGGAGCTGCTGACCTTCAGGCGACTTCTCAAGATATGGCTGTTCGAGCAGTAGCAGACCCCCCTTTAGCGCCTTGAGACCCTTGCGGGTGAATAGTGCGCTCTATAAATGTTTGATTGATTGATTGCAACTGGTGTCCGTTGAAAGAAAACAGACTGGGATTATAGGAGGAGTTTCATTATAAGGTCAATAATCCTAAATCTTGCAGAATATAAAACACTTCTAAGTTCTTTAAAGATAACTTTGCAGACTTAAGTGCAGCATCCCACAACAGATTTACCAAATCTGCTTTGTGCAAAATATTTGGTGCTAGAGAAATTTGTGTCATACTAGAACACAGACAAAGTAAAGGTTTCTGCAATGCACCATGGGAGCCTAATGCTCTGGAGCCTCATTATGCGCTTGTTTCTACATGCCATAGATTGTTAACCAACTCACAGTCTGTTTTATATATTGTATTAGTCTTACATCCAATATAATGGTCTGCCCTCCAAATTTAAATGCAGGCGATCCATAGTTTGGCAATGGTGAAGACTACTCAATCTCCACCTTTGCCAAACTTCTCAGACGTCCCTTACTCCATCGGAGAAATGGCTATATACCCAATTGCGATCGGCAGATATTTAGCCGTTTTTAAACTGATCGTCATAACCAGGAAAAATGTTGGTGGTAAGAGGCAGTAAAAATCTAAAAATGTGCCCCCCCCACATTGTAGATTACTTCCAGGGTGAAGGGGAGGGGCCTTCTATTTTTATTTTCAAAAAGAAATTCCCGCTTCTGGATTTTCATTTTGAAAATAAATAAATAAAAAACTTTGATGTACTTCTCCGGCATGTTGACGGAGCCGTGCTTCCGTTATGTTGATGGAGTGGTGCATCAAACTTAAAAAAGCATTGACAGAAACCACATGATGCACCATGATGCAACTCCTGCCAATGCTTTAGAAATGACTTCCAGTTTGACAGGCATTTCTAAATTTTGCGGATGTGGACTCTGTCAGGACAACGGAATAATATACTCCATTGCCCTGATGAACTTAACCTCACCCTGCCAAATCATACATTTTGCCCTGAGCCTCCTTTGAGGATTTGAGACAGAAAATGAATTACATTTCTGGATTGCTAAACATTTGAATATGTTGGATCCATTTTTTTAAACCAAGACAGAATCACATTCAGTACTACACTCTGGACAGTTGAAGGCAAATCTTGATAGTTAAGACCACAGGGAGGAAGACAAAAACTGAAGGCCAAATTCACAAAGGTGAACTTTTGGGTAAGTTTACGATTTTTGCTATTCACAAAGAGATTGACAAGTAGTATCCCTAAGAATGTGAAGTTTCCGCACCTAAAAGGTAGGATTATTCTCTCTGGATATGTGCGGAGGCTACACACTCGTAACTATACTACTCATAAATCCCTAACAGCCAGATTCATCAAGCGAAATGCGCTCGCAAAAGGGCCAGATTCTGAGAATCTGGCCCTTTGCGAGTGCAATTTTTGCATTTGGGATTCATCATCCCAAATGCAAAAATCGCTAATAAAGAATTCGCAAATATGCGAGGATTAGCATTTAAGGAATCTCTATTAGAGATTCCTTAAATGCTATTCATGAAACATTTAAAAATAGCGAATTCCCAATTTAGGACCGCTATTTACCACGAAGTCAAACCTCGTGGTAAATAGCGAAAACTTAGAAAAATGCATTTTAATGCATTTTTCTAAGTTGCATGTTACACACACACATGTCCTTTGGACATGTGTGTGCACAACATCAGTGTAAATTCACATTTCAGGGGTGCTACAGGGTGTCCTTTGGACACCCCTGCACCCTTGAAATCGCATCCTTATTTGCGATTAGCAAATTGCTAATCGCAAATAAGGAATAACTCCCCATTCATTCCTATGGGCCATAGGCCCATAGGAATGAATGGGGAGTTATTCCTTATTTGCGATTAGCAATTTGCTAATCGCAAATAAGGAATGTGTAGGAATCGCAATTTATTTAGCAATTCCTACATGAATCCGTTTTGCAAGTCCCAAATAGCGATTCCTTATGAATCGCTATTAAAGACTCGCAAAACGGCCCTTTCATGAATCTGGCAGATAGTGAATAGCAAACGATTTCAAACGTACACATAAGTGCAAGTTTACCTTTGTGACACAGGCCCTGTGTCTCTGTAAACTTGAACTGCTACGAAAAGCAGTCAGCAGGATGGGACCACTGCTGCAACCTTTGAAGCTTAATAAGAATAGATGTTATTGGAAAAACGCAGTAAACTTAATGAATGTGGACTTCAAATTGCTGCAGGTGACACACATGCACCAATCAATCATTTAAAATTAGTAAACAAGCACTGATTTGTTGTGTTAAAGTCTATCCGTAGGGGATGAGATAAAGGCAGGCTATTACTAACTCCAGCAACAACATCAATCTTCCATTATCGAGCACTTTCGCCAACCAATATATGGACTACACATAAATATAACATAACAAACCACTGTATCAACTTCACTACATGCTTAAAAAAGATACATTGACATTCACCCTAAACATAACCGAGATCCTAACACTTACCTTACAGCAGCAATTACCCAGAATGTACAATCACCTTACCCTAATACTAACAGTAACTTAATCATAACCCACCTGTTACTCCGGTCCTGACATTAAGCCTTACCCAAAATCAAACCCTTGCCATAAGCCTAAACCTAACATTAACATTAGCCTATCCTTTACTTTAAGCCTACAACACCCTTTCTCTTATTGTAATTTTAACGATTAAACCGAACTCTAAATCATAAGGCTTAAACTTACCAAAATCAGAACTGTAAACCTAATCCAAACTCTAAACTAAAGCCTAGCACTGCCTCTTAGCCTACCCCCTTAATTACCTCTTACCTTAACCCAAAAGCTAATTCTCCTTTTACCATAAACCTAACCCTAACTGTAAATGTACACTTAATCATAATCCCCCCTCTCACATAAACCTTGACCGTACACCTAACACATACCCTGACCTGTTAGGCCCGAACCCCAATCCTAAAATTATCAAAATAGTGATGTCTCTTTAATGTCCCAGAGATGTAGTAAATTTGATGTAGTTGAAAAGGATGCATCAGAGTCCCTGAACACATTCTTTAATCAGTTATCTGGATATTCTGATTTAATTTACACTCCATTCCAAGAAGCTGTCACACGACAAGATACCTTGGCTGAGGTGAGACTTTATACTGATACTGATACATTGATACTGATATTAAGGCTACCTAACTCCCTGTAGTAACTTCCAAATCGAATTCAGCCTACATGAATGAATAAATGAATGAATAAGGATTTGTAAAGCCCTACTTATCATCCATGAGAGTATCCAGACATTGGGGACGGGGGGAGGGGTTCTGTCTGTTGAACAGCCAGGTTTTCTGATTCTTTCTGAATTCCTGCAGGGTTGAGCTATTTGGAGTTGCAGAGAGAAGTTGTTCCAGGACTTTGCAGCCCCGTGGGAGAAGGCATGCGCTGCTCCTGCTTCTGTGGATGCGTGGTGTGTGGGCCAGGTAGAGGGATCTGGAGCACAGTTGTCCGACAGGATGGTGGAAATTCACTCTGTGGTTGAGGTAAGCTGGGCCTTGTTGCGGAGGGTCTTGTAGGAGGGGTGAGTAGTTTGAACTTGTACAGTTTGTTGATGGGGAACCAGTGTAATGCCTTGAGGTGCAGGGTTATATGGGCCCGCCTCGGAAGGTCGAGGATGAGCCTTGCTGCTGCATTCTGTATGGTATGGAGTCTATTTAGAAGTTGTGAGGTCATCCCTATGTAGAGGGCATTTCCATACTCCAGCCGGCTGGTGATGAGTGCCTGTGTGATGATGCGTCTTGTGTTGGTACCATTTGAAGATTTTCTTCAGCATGCGAAGGATGAGGAAGCATGATGATGAGATGGCGTTTACCTGCTTCTTAATCGAGAGCCTGCTATTGAGTATGATGTCTAGGTTCCCTGCGTATTCTGTGGGTGTGTTAGCAAGTTTGGTTGGGCACTTTCTGTCATATCAGGAGGAGGAGGAGCTGCTCTCGAAGATAGGTACCTCCATTTTATCGGTGTTGAATTTGAGGCACTTGTTCTGCATCCATCTGGCAACACTGGTCATGCACCTGTGGAAGTTTCATTTGGTGACGGTGGGGGTCTGAGGACAGGGATAGCATAAGCTGTGTGTCATCCACGAAGGATATGATGTTTATATCATGTGCTCTGACCAGAGCGGCCAGCAGCGCAACGTATGTGTTGAAAAGGGTTGGGTTTAGAGATGATCCTTGGGGGACGCAGAAGATGTCTCTTGGGCTCAAGGTGAAAGGCGGTTGAGCGGATGCTCTGGGTTCTTCATTAAAGAAATGAAGCAATCCATTAAAGGGCTTTCTCTTGGATTCCCATCTGGTGGAGAACGTGTAGAAGGGTGTAGTGAGACAGTGTCGAAGACTGCAGAGAGGTCGAGGAGGGCCAGGGCTGAGTTTTCTCCTTTGTCCGTGAGAGCTCTAATGTCATCTGTGCCGTTGCTGTGCTGTGGTTTGGGCGGAACCCTGATTGAGGGGTCCAAGAGTTTGTTAATTTCCAGGTGGTTGGTGAGTTGGATGTTTATTGCTTTTCCAGGATTTTAGCTGGGTAGTGGAGTAGGGAGATTGGGCTGTAGTTTTTGAGTTCTGCTGGCTCTGTGGATGTTTTTTTTAGGAGCAGTTCGACCTCTGTGTTCCTCCAGGCAGCTGGGAATGTGGCGTAGATAATGGAGGTGTTGAGGATGGAGGTAAGCTCCTTGCTAATAGTGTTGATTCTTAGGTTGAACATATGGTGGGGGCACTGATCTCTTGGTGCTCCTGAGTGTATGGAGTTCATGACCGTGGTAGTCATTTGCTTGGAAAGAGAGTCCAACGTAGGGGTTGTGTCTTGGTTGTGGTCAGTGTTGGTGGGGAGTCCGTCGAGGTTGGTTAGAGGTAGTTGAGGGTCAAAGTTCATAGATGGTTGTGAATTATGCTGGGGGAAAATTCTGCGAGTTACATAGGACCTAGAAGGGGGTGATGGTGTTCTTGGTGGCTCTGGGGTTGAAGAACTTGATGATGTAGGAAAGTTCCTAGCTTTGGCTTGAGATCGCTTTGCAGCAGGTGTTGAGTGCGTTTTTCTTGGCGTTCTTCAGTTGACAGTGGAAGTTGTTTAGTGATGGCTTGAAATTGTCTCTGTCGGAGATTGGTTTGCTGGTGCAGCAGATCCTTTCAAGCCTTTTGCAATTACGTTTTTAGGCTTTAAGTTCAGCTGTGAATTAGCTGGCGTGGTTGGGTCTATTCAGGTTAGGGGACTTGAGGGATGTGGTTTTGTTGGCACAATTGATGATGTAGGTGTTGAAGTTTTCAATGGCCTCCTCTAGGTTGGAGATGGGGTAGGCAGAATTGCTGGTGGTGGACGTGATGTAGAAGTGGACGATTGAGTGGTCTGGCCTGGTGACTTTGGAGGCATGGCTGTATCGGATCCGCTCGCTGACTAAAAATATGGGGCTTAGCGTGTACCTGGTGATGTGGATGGGGTCATTGACTAGCTGGGAGAGTCAGAGGATGTCTATGTTCTGAAGGAGGTTTGATGTGTTGGTGTTGGTGGAGTCATCCGACAAGTTATGGAGTGAGATAACCTGAAAAGGGAAGAGGTTAAGTGTGGGTAACTTAGCGGAGAGACATCTGATGCTGGGAATAAAAACAGATAGAGAAAAACAGCCATTAAGTAGGAGGCAAAAGTGAGCGCAAAACAATTATGTGAGGACAACTGTGGTTAAGTAGGAGGCAAAAGTGAGCAAAAACGGTTATGGGAGGGAAAACAATGGTTAAAGGGAAGGCAAAAGTGAGCAAAAAACGATTTGGGGATGAAAACACAAAGGTTAAGAAGAAGGCAAAAGTGAGCAAAACGATTTTGGGAGAAAAAAACAGATGGAGAAAACAGGGGGTAAGTAGTAAAAACGATTGTGGGAGGAAGCAGGTGAAGAAAAACAGTGGTTAGGCAGTTGTCAGGTGGTTTGCCCAAGCGGGAGGCTCGTGCAGCTGGCAGCAGGGAGAGCCGGCCTAGGGACCTGCGCAATGAGGTCGCGCTGATGCCTCCATTAAGTAGGTTCCCAGGTGGTGGGAGGGACGCTAGATGGGCAGCGGGAGGAGGATGGCATGAGAGAGGCAGAGGAAGGCTAAGAGGAAAGAGTGGGAAAAAAGTAAAAATTAGGAGCCTAAGAAATGACAAGTTAGGGAGTGAGATCAGGGTCGGATTGGTAAGGCGGGCAATGGCCGAAAGGCGGGTATCGAAGTTCCAGCTGTAGGCTGCTTTTTTGGCAGCCTAGAGGGCCGATTTGGGCTGTGTCTGGTTTGTTCAGACATCACCAATGGCCCTGTAGGGCCCAGAGAGGCCTTTCAGGCGGCAGATAGGCATCCATTACCTTCCTTTTATCAACGGACTGAGGAGTCACTCCCTTTCTCTCACGGGGTTGGACAATTAATGTGTGCATACTGAGCAGGGCAGGGGGCCTGAGCAGAGGTGGCCTCACTTGTTTTCAGGTGTTTATAAAACTTTGCCAAAGCAGTGTTTTGAGAAAAGGCAATATGCAAGTGTGGGCCACTTTTTTATCATGCCCAGGCCGATTTCTAATCTCAATCCAACCCTGAGTGAGATAACCTGAAAAGGGAAGAGCAACCTTTCATAGGAACTGCTCAGAAGGAATACGGAAAAACATCTTTAAAGCCTCTAAATACAAAGTCAAGGGTGTGGCCAAGATGGCAAACAGTTGAGACGTGTTCCTGTGTCTCTCAGATACTGTTGCCGATGCATTCCACATAGCTCCCCTGCTCTGAGTTTTCGGTCCCAGAGATTACAGCGAGCATCAGCAGAGTAGGAGAAAAGCTGCCTCACCGTGACACCCGGAGCTGGTGCCGGTGATTAGAGAAGGGGAGTGCGTCCTAAGGCTAGATGGTGGCACCCTGGCATGACCTCAGCAGAGACTGCAGTCGGCGGACCCCGGTTTTACCCTGCGGTGGCATTACAGGGTCACTCCGGAAGGGCCCCCACCCCGTGGTTGCTTCTGAGGGCAGTGAGCTGTGCGTACGCCTGGTGACTCTGATCTGAGCTCCTTGGCAGGCCCCCTGCCCCACTAGGCCTCTGCAGCTGGTGAGCGGAGAGCGAGTGAGCGACGCGTGCGGTTGGAGCATGGAGGCTCCGGTTGTGGGGTTGCAAAGCTGAGTGTGCACCCCCTGCACCCAGACCAGGCCTTGTTGGTCCGACGGCAGGAGGCCCTGTGTGAGAAGTTAGCCTGACATATGATGTCCACTAGTTCTAGTGGGCACCTTGCACCAGTCTAACCAACCCTTATTGATGGTGGTTGTAAAGTCAACCTTATAGAAAGCTATCCTAGTGGAAGCATGGACCAGCAGTCAATAGGCTAAGACTTCAGAGAGCATGTGAAGCCAGCTGTTTTACCAATTATAATCCCAAAGGAAAGGACACCACACAAGGTATATATCAAATATATATGTATTTATTCTAAACACAACCCCTCTGCACTCTTTATGAGGTTAGAGGTAACAGTACATCACAAGTTACTCAATTAGCATACGATAAGTTGCACAATATACAGTAATGCCCTAGGGGCCTCACGAACCATATTTATTTATTTATTTATTTATTTATTTAGAGTTTTATATAGCGCGGACAAGACCCGTGGGTATCAGAGCGCTTAACATAGAAAAGATTACAAAATTACCGATTGACATTATAATAGCCATTATAACAACAAACATATATGAGGTAGTAGGCGACATGTTAACAGAGGTGCTTATATAAGTATCTTCTTAAAGTCTGTAACGTAAGCCTTAAGAGGTGCAAAGATACGGCTAGAGTCATAGTCATATCCTCAGGCTCGGTGAGGTAGGTTACATAATGTTATCAGTGCAATTCCATGGTTAAATAGCAATAAGAGTTGAATAGGTTTGGCATGTGGTAAGGATTAAATAGGTAGCTAAGTAGGGTAGGTAATTATATCATTAAAGGTGTGAAATGTAGTGTAGAGATCACGTATAGTTGAGGTAGTCTTGAAGTGTATAGCCGCTGTTTGAACGGGACTCGGTCATTGTCTAGTTGATCTTCCTGTTATTCAAGATGAGTCCGACCTTCTTTGTCTTGAGTGTTCATACTAATGGTCGGTGGGGATCTCTATGTATGTTATTTACTCATTAAGTGGTTCTTCAGTTCTCGTTTGAATTTTACAAAATTTTGAATCATCCTGATGTTAGGGGGGAGGGAATTCCAGACTCTGGGGGCGGCTCCGGAGAATGCACGGTCATAGGTCTTTTTCTTGTGGAAGAAGGCCGGTCGTAGTAGCAGCTCCCTCGCGCTTCTAGTTGGTCTGTTACCTCCTGATAGCTTAATTTTCTTGGCTAGATATATTGGCGTGTTGAGGTGAACCGCTTTGTGGGTAATACATGCCATCTTCATTTTAATTCTCGCTTCGTACGATAGCCAGTTTAGTGCCTTTAAGTGGGGCGATATGTGATCGAACTTTCTCGTTCCCGTGATGAGTCTTGCCGCAGCGTTGAGGCAGGCTTTTAGTGGTGCAGTGGATGTCTTCGGTAGGCCAGCTAATGTTGTGCATCCGTATTCAATTCTCGAGATCACTAGTGATTGGGTAGCCAGTTTTAGATCTGCTTCTGAGATAAAGGGTTTCAATTTTCTTAGATAATTCAGGTGGAAACGGGCGCTCTTGGCCATTGTGTTGATGTGGTCTTTCATGTCGAGGTTCTTATCTAACGTAATTCCTAGTGATTTAGCTGAATTGATTAGGGTCGGGGTACAGTTTAGAGCAGTCACCAGTTTAGTCCATTCTTTTACCTCTGGTTGACTCTTTGCAGGTGATATTAATAGGAATTCTGTTTTGTCAGCATTAAGTTTTAGATGATTGGCTGTTAGACATTGTAGTGCTCCCTTTAGTGTTTCATTCATTAGGACAATGTCATCCCGACAGGTGATCTTCATATATATTTGCGTGTCGTCTGCGTACATGTGATAGGAGATCTGTGATTTTCCAAGAATCTCCGTGAGGGGTTCTACATACAAGTTGAATAGATCTGGGGATAACGTCGAGCCTTGTGGGACTCCTAATGTGTTAGGGCACGGGGATGAGCTTACTTGGTTGACCAGGAATAGTTGTGTCCTGTT
Source organism: Lissotriton helveticus (assembly GCF_964261635.1). Lineage (NCBI taxonomy): Eukaryota > Metazoa > Chordata > Amphibia > Caudata > Salamandridae > Lissotriton > Lissotriton helveticus. The sequence continues at coordinate 89,146,187 of NC_136062.1, read as the reverse complement.
CTGAAGGAAGGAGTTAAACCATTTCAATACGTTTCCGGATAAACCCATCCTGTCTCGTAGCCTGGTCAGCAGTATTTCGTGATTTACAGTGTCAAATGCTGATGACAAGTCTAGTAGGATCAATAGGCACGCATGATTTTGGTCTAGGGCTTGTAAGGCATCGTCAACAATATGCAGGATCGCCGTTTCAGTACTATGTCCAGTTCTGAAGCCAGATTGGCAGTCATCTAGTAGTGAGTATTTAGCGATGTGCTGACTCAGTTGACCCTGCACGCATTTCTCAATAAGCTTGGCAAATAGCGGGATGTTGGTCACAGGTCGATAATTCTTCGGGTCTGTTGTATCCGCTGTCGGTTTTTTGATGATGGGAACTACCTGTCCCGTTTTTAGGCAGTCAGGGAGAGTTCCTTGAGCAAGTGAAGCATTTATTATCTCAGTCCAGATCGGAGTTAGGGTGTGGCTGATTTCTCTAACACACTTTGCCGGTAGAGGATCTTGATAGTGGTTGTTCGGTCTGAGTTCAGCTAGCGTTTTGGCGATCTTTCCCTGGTCAAATAGTTCAAATGTGTCCCAATTTGCCTTATTTTTTGTTTGAGGACCTTCAGATGCCGTCTTAGCCTCGTTTAGGGTCATGATGTTAGCTGCTGCACTTGTGAGCTCAACTTCTAGTAGTTTGTTTTTTTCTGTGAAAAATGTGGAGAATTCCTCGCAGCTTATGGGAGTTTTCGAGCTCTCTTGAGTCGTTTTGGTTAGTTTATTCGACTGTTGTTTTAAGATCTCGAAGAGTTTTCTTGGTCTATTTGTGGCGTTGTCGAGTTCAGCCCTTATAAATTCTTTTTTGGTGTTGATTATCTTTTTGTTATACTGTTTCCTAGTTTTTCTGAGGTCTTTCAGCTCAGGGGAGGAGGGATGTTGTCTCCATTTCCTTTCTGCCATTCTCAGTTTTCGCCTGTCTTCGTTCAATGCCTCGCTAAACCAAGGATTTTTTGGCTTTTCAGAGACGTTTTTCAGTTTTTGAGGCAGGGTGTCATTGACTATATTACCGATCGAGGCTAAGTAGTGATCCGTCAGCTCATTGACATTGACATTCTGCCTATTGTTACGAGGCTTCAAGTCTTTTTCGCATCTTTCTACCAGTAATTCAATATTGGCTTCTTTTGTATCACAAATCAATTTTTTGCACTTGCGGGGTTGCACGGTCCTACCCTTTTTCATTGTGGGTATCGCGAATGTTGTGGCGTGATGGTCAGACCAATCACACGGTTCTATAGCAAGGATTGAGATCTCTTTGTTTCTTGCAATAATCCAGTCTAGAGTCGCTCCTTTTGAGTGAGTGGGCTGGGTGCATGCTTGCATGAGGTTTAGCTCATTTAGGAAGTCTTTAATCGCATTAACCATTTTGTCATTGCCATCGTCCCAATGGAGGTTAAAGTCTCCTAGGAATATGTTGTTGGCCTCCGAGTTAGAGTTGGCCGTTATTATCTCTATTAGTTGCTCTGTGAACTTTGTGTTCTCTCCTGGTGGGTGGTAGAACGCGTGTAGGTTATAGCTTTGGTTATTTATTGATCTTATGTTAAGACCAAGATATTCACAGGATTCTATGGGGTCGGATTGGAATTGGTTGACCTTAATCTCGGCCCGGTGAATGCAAGCTATACCTCCTCCCACTTTCCTTGATCGGTCTAACCTGACAATGTTATAATGAGGTGGTACTAGGAGATCAATGGTAGGAGATGATGATTCACTGAGCCATGTTTCCGTGAGGATGGCCAGGTCAATTCCCTTGTTTATGATGAGGGCAGCTATATCTGACGCATGTTTCGTTGCCGAACGACAGTTAAGAAGTAGACATTTCAGGGCTTTCTGTGAGTTAACGGGGTCTCCATTATCAGTGTCGGTTGTGATCACCTGAATATGTTGTAAGTTGTGGAGAATTGCTTTCCTGTCGTTCTTTCTGGACGCTCTATTAGAGTCAATGGGTACAGTTTCGATATACCCCTCCTTTCCCTGAGCCGGTTTTTCATAAGATCGGAGTAAGGCCAGGGCTTCTTCATTTGTTAAGGGGTTAGTCCTGTTTGGTCTGTTGGGTCGGAGTACGAGATTCTGGATTTGTGCGACCTTTGTGTGCGTATTTAACGTAGTCTCCCAGATTTCCTCCATTGTCTTTGCGATGTTCACCGATACTTGTGCCAGGTTGCCTATTAGTTTCTTGAGCTTATTGACTTCTTTCAGTGTTCGGGTTGATTTCTTGTGTGAGATTGGCCTGGCTCTCCGTGCAAGGACTGTCCTCATTCCCACTGATCTTTCCGTTGTATCCTTAGTTTTGTTATGATTCACGATTTTATTCGGGGTGTCTCCATTGCTTCTTATGTTATTAGGTGCAGAGGGTGTTTTTGCGGGTACAGATCTATGGGACTCCGGACTCCGGACCGGTTGGGGAAGGTCGATACCCTCTACCCTGTTCTTTTTGTAGTTATTTTCGTAGGCGGTCTCATTCGGAGCTGAGCCATCCTCTCCAGGCGTTGTGGCGTCATGTAGTATCGGTAACGGCATTTCTTTTGGTGCATGGTTCTTCTCATTGTTTCGAGGGTTCGGGGATACAGTTATCCTTTTAATCACCTTCTCCGGTATGGCCATCACAGTTTCAAGTAGATCTCCGGCGTTAGGTATAAGTTCGTTCTGGCCGCTCGTTTGGTCATCTTCTCTGGTGACAGAGTTGGTTGTGTCAATTGTGATGTCTGGTGAGGTCATGTTTTGTTGCTGATTGGGTCTTTCTCCTTGGCGTGTTGGTTGAGGTGGATCTTGCAGATTTATGTTTGGTATGCCATCAGTATTGGAAGAACTGTTCTGTACTATATTGGCTACTCGTTGTGTTCGAGGTGTCTGGTGTCTTGAGTTTTCTACTTCTACTTTTAAGAATGAGAATACTTTGTCAAATTTTACTAGTTCTCTGTCAGCTGCTTGGATGAGTACAATTCCATTTTTGTATATAGTTATGTTTAGGATAGCATTGCACCATGCTGAAGGTTTGCTCCTAATTTTAGTGCCGTGTGGGATGTTGGTCGTATTTTCGATATTTAGCCTTTTTGTCACGACATTACGCCAGGTAGCGGTCCTTCTGGTGAAGAATATCAGGTCATTTATGATGATGCCCCTATCTGTGCTAAACGAGGGGTCTAAGAACAGATGTTCCGGATTGTTCTTCAGTAGGTTGTGTTTGGCCTTTTTTGCCGCGTTCTTAGAGATCTTGTGTGGGTATGTTATGACTTGCGCGTTCATGTCTTCCCGCTCTGTGTACCTGACCGCCATAATGGTTCTTAGTTCGTGTAGGTCTGTAAGTGTTTCACGGTTCTGTCCTATCAAATTTCACAAGTTTTCTTTATTACATTCTAGCTGTCCTTATTTCCTCTTTCCAGTGTCTTGCCTGACCTCATTCTTTCACTTTGTAAATTGCTACTCTCTTAGTCCTTTTTCTTTTTCTCACACTTTGTTCTCTTTTTCTTTCCTTATTAACATATGAGTCTTGAGTGAGGGTGTTTTGTTGTTAACGCAAGTTGTTCACTGTTCCAAGATGGCCGTTTGTTTCTCTATCTAAGTGAGAGCTAAAGTCCCTTCTCACTTTCAATTGCTTGAGGCCCTTTCTCAATTTCCATTCTTTGTAGTGGTTCCAGTCAGAGTCCTTCTTCAATTTCCTTTCTATGTAGTGGTTGCAGTCAGAGTCCTTCTTCACTTTCCTCTCTGTGCCTTCTTCTGTTTTCCATTAAGTCTGCTGTGTTTATTTAGGTGCAGTCATTGCTCCATGACTGGGGATGTCATAACGGCCGCCATTTTAAGGTCAGGCAAGCCGGATTTATATTTTCCTCCTTTTATCTCATCCATTTCAACACATCCCTTTATGCGCTGCTAGGCTGGGGTTAACAGCTTCTGGTCCCTCGCGCTAAATCCGTGATTGCGGCCAGTGTGAGGTTTAAGCGTTATTAGTCCGTTTTCGCCGCCATTGCTGAATCAGGCGGGACGGATCGGCTCAGACTATTCTCGGCCCCGGGCGGTGGGGCTGGGGGGGGGTAGGCAGATGGATATCGATGCCCCCACCTCTGCCCGCGCGAGCTCGCTCCTCTTGCTCCGCTCCGCCCTCCCCGACTGCAGTGCCCAACACCGTGCCCGTCCTCCTCCCGCAGCTCCCGCCGTTTCCAGCACCTCCTGCAGTGCGGCGGCGCCGCTCACCGTGCCCAGCGCTGCTGTGCCGCTGGTGCTGCCGATGTCCCTCTTATGTGCATCGCCGGTTGCGGTGACCCTGCATCCAGTTCTCGTCCCGCTCCGTCCTGCTCCGCTCCGTCCTGCAGTCCGTCCCGGAGACCAGTCCGTCCAGAGACCCGGTAAGTGCCGATTGCACTTCTCTATCTTCACCCGGTCCGCAAAGCACACGCCAGGTTTCAGGACGTAGTTATCGTTTTTTGCAGGGCGGTTTACCAGGATTTTCAGGGATTTTCACCAGTTTTGGTGATCCCTTATCCCGGAGCTCTTCCCTAGAGCTCCAGTTCCGCGGCCATCTTGTCTTGTAAAATATACTAAGAAAGTGGTATAAGAACCACGTCTGAAATAGAGAGAAGGCCTAGGGTCTAGGGAATCATTGGGGCTACACTAAACAACTAAAGGTTAGGAAGTAGGAGGCCCACGGGAGACGTGTGCAGTGTCTAAACACAGTCGCAAGTTACCATTGATGTATAATAGGAAACAAAGAAGTTACAAAGTTACTGTTTAAGGACACTTCCGGATGGACTAGGATAGAACTCTTTTAAACTAGGACACTTTGAGAGTCAAGACCCCCGGGAGCACTGGAGTACTCGTGTTACCTCACCCAGGGAAGCCGGGTGCATAGGTGTCTTTTCGTGTCGGATTTCGTCGTCGTTTTCTATGGAGATCTGCAAAGAAGTGCTAGAGGAAAAGTGTCCGGGTGGATCAAAGGGTGGATCGGTGATGTGAAGAACCTGAAAGCAGAGGGGACAGAGTCTGGGTCACTAGCAAGTGTCCAGGAAGGAACCAGGAAGGAACCAGGCGATGTTGCGTGCTTGAAGGTGAAGAAGGTGGATTTGGCATCGACGATGACCAGGTGCTGTATTCGAGCTGCCCACAAAGGATCTAGACGACTGCGGTGTTGGTATCTGGATTGGACCCAACAAGCCTTGGCAACCGCAACACACACAGGATGTCGAGATGGGCTCTGTTGCAGACCAGCAAGGTCTGTGGCACTTCTCCTTTTCAGGGAAGTTGGAGCAAATCTGGAGCAATCAGGAAAGCAAAGCAAATTCAAGATGGCGTCTTCAGGGGGCTCACTAGCCATCAGGCAAGGAACCGGGAAGACCCATCAAGCTCAAATGCAAAGGCGGGTCCCACGGGACACTCACGGAGTGTGAGGGCCTGGGCTTCAGTGCAAATGGTGCTCGGGGCTGGGGCTTCTTGTACCCCAATGCACAACTTACTGAGGCTTCAGGAAAGGAGTGCAGGTAGCAAAATGCAGGATGTCCAAGATGTCCGGTCCCACGTCTCTCGTGTCCGCCACGGATCTCAGCTTTGCTGTGGATGTGGATCTGGGTCAGAGAAGTCTGGAAAATCAGTTCTTGAGTTGCAGAGTCTTTGGGTTCCGACGGGAGCCTTGAAACTGCAGACCTGTGAAGTTGCTGTTGGTGCCTGTTTGCACAGGGTGGTCACTCCTTGACCACAAGGGAGATGCCTTCCGTCTTCCAGTCAGAATGGAATGTCGAAGGTCCAAGATATGTCTTTCAAAGAATCGTCCAGGATAATCTAAAGTCCTAGGGACACAGCTCCTATACATATACTAAGGTTAGGGGCTGGACTACCTGGCTAGGTCCCTCCTATGGGTGGACCTGAGAAGGGGGTGGTTACACCCCTTTCCCTTTGTCCAGTTTCGCGCCGGAGCGGGGCTGGAGTGACCCAGCAACTCGTTTGAACTGGGCTATGCATGGAGCACCTTGTGTGCCCCAGGCAGTGTCTAGATACATTCACTGAATGCAGCCCTCCCTGCCCCAATACACAAAACCCCTGTCTGGGGAGGTGCTGGCACCTCCCTGGACAGGAAACCTATTGTCCAGGCCGCCCTTGCTGGAGTTTCCCCCAGCAACAGGAGGTCAGACTCGTGCCTGTGGCAGCAGCATCTCACCTCACACGACATGTTTTGATAAAGCAAACCTAAGTTAGCATTAACCGCGATATAATGCACATAAGAGTATATGGTATGGCTATATCGTAGAACAGCTATAAGGAGATGGTTCCTAAAGCTGCAGAGGGGCTCAGCTCATGCTAGGGCACCCTCTCACATAAAACCAAGCACTCTGCCTCCAGGATTTTCGAGGCCTATCATAGGAGTGGCTTATAGGTGTATATGTGTCTATATATAAAGGTAGATATAGCTATAATATATCTCAGTGAGGGGTGATTACACCACCTTACCCAGGCTGTGTGAACAGACCTGTGGTGTCAGTTTGGAAGGCAAACCATGGGTGGCACAATACATGCTGCAGCCCCTGGTAGGCCTAGGGTACACCTATGCCCTGGGTACCTATGGTACACTATACAGGGGCTCACAAGAGTGACCCAGTAACCAATCCGGTATGTACCTAAAGTACGTGGTATTAATGTAGAGAGAGAACAGCTGGGCTGTGGGTCTGATTAGCAGGCCCACAGTCACACTAAAGTCGAAAAACCAGAGAATCACAGCAAAAAAGTGGGGCTGACCATAGGAAACAAATCCTACTCTCCTACACCCTGGACAACGGCCCATAGCGATCCCGCATTGGCGATGGACCGGCATGTCCCCGAATCGGACCTTCCCTTATGACAGGGATTGGGAAATGCCTGACCCTGGGCTGTGGCCTGGGCCAGGATGAGATGCCGTCACTGCCCCCTCCGCCGGAAACCACCCGGGTTTCCTCTGGAGACCTTAGCCTTCTGTGGGGACTGAGGGCTAACAACACCCTCCCCCACTGTATTGGACTACTTCGGGGCTGAGCACACTTCCCGGCCTCCTCAACATATCGCTTGCCCCGGCCAGAAATTTCTGGGCCTGGACGCTCCCTTAGAGATACTATCTTGGATGTGACCCCCATGCTTGGCCCAACGCATGCTGCTGGGCTCCTCGGGGACCCCAGAGATGAACTTGTAAGCTAGAGACTGCCAGTTTCTATCACGCTGTTGCATGCTTGCACCTGGTGGTGGCTCTTATGCTTAGACCTCCCCACCTGGCTGGGAGCCGATAGACCCCAAAGTTGCCAAGATATACCACACGGGCCCGCATCACACGAGTTCCATGAGACTGACTTCTACCCCACGTAGTAAAGCCTCAAGTCACTCCTCAGACAGCGCCAGCTTAATAATGCTTTCTTTGATGGGCCACGCTTGCTAAATATCACAAAGTAGCCACAATCACGTGGACTGGGAAAGACTTTAACGGACCCGGAACCTGAACATCTAGGGTCCTTGTGATCTCATGATGCCTGCGATCCCACTTTTGCATGCCTTCTTGACTCCCCAGAGTACCCGGTTTGAGGTAGACCTCTAGCAATTAGGACTACAATAGACCTTTCCTTCACCTTCAATAGATTGTGTACTTTCAGCCACAGAGACGCTGACTACCGGAAGAAGGGAAAAGGACAGTACTCTGAAGGAAATGCTCACTAAACCTTCCGGCTCACAAACTGAAGAATTCTAATCATCCCTTGAGCCCGACATTTCGCCAGACGCCAGTGAGGCGGACTTCCCAGTTATCCTCCATTTCTGGAAACTCTGTTTGCTTCCCTGCGAGATGACCTCCAGACTCTGAAGAAGGATCTCTATATTGACTTTAAGGAGGTTCACAGGGATATCGATAGCTTGGGGGACAGAGTCTCATCACTGGAAGAACATGAAACAACTCAAGATGAGGAGATTGAGCAGCTGCAACAGGAGGTGCTGTGGCTCTGGGATCAACATCTGAGCTTGCAAGCACATGCTGAAGATTTGGAAAACCGATCATGCCGCAACAATATCCACATTAAAGGGGTACCTACCGGCGCTGAGGGGTTTGACATCACACTGTTTGCTATGGAACTTTTCTGCTCAATCCTGGAGGTTTCATCAGAGATTGAAATCAAACTTGACAGAACACATAGAGTGGGCCCCAAAAGGTCCGACTAGGTGGCTTCAGCAGACATTTTGACATGCGTGCACGAGTTTCCATTAAAGGAGCGCATCCTTTGAGCAGCTTGGAAGAAACACCAAATTCAGTACCTTGGCTCCAAGCCGACAATCTATCAGGACCTTGCTGCCTCTAACCTTGAGAAACGTAGAGCCTTTTGCTCTGTTACTGATCACCTGAGATCTGCTGGCATATCATATTCATGGTGACACCTCTTACGGCTTGTTTTCAACTGAATGGTAAACTGCATCAGATTCGATCGCAGGAGCAGGCTTGTCAGCTACATGTCATTGTGGACGATCCTCCTGAGATATCCCAAAACAATCGGCGTGAGCAAAGGCTTGCAGAGATCGCAGATAGAGAAACAATAGGCCATTCCCATGGAGCTATGTCCTGACCCAGAGGACATGGCTAAAGAAGTACAGGCAGCACTGAAGACATTAATTGGGGATTCAGATGGTGCCACAGTGTCATGAACTTGTAAATGATTCTTCACCTTTTCAATTCAGGCGGGTGGATCAGGCTGGGCGGAGGATCAGGGACCTCAGCCCACTACACACCCTCCCAATATCTCTTTCAGTTGGTTCCTGCACCCCTTCATTCAACAATGTTTTTTATGGTTATCGACTTTATTTCCTTTGTTCTAATTCTTTTGTATGGGAACCTATTGAAAGCAGTCTCATTTCATGGTCTCACCACACCCTTATTTACTTTTCTTCACTGTACACTGCGAGCTCCACAGACCCACTTCTTTTTTCCAAGATGACCTCATAGCACCCCACTTGACCCAGTCCTATGCTACATAACTTGCAGATTCGTACTAAATGTAAAGGGCCTCAGCAATCCTTCCAAACGCCGGGCCTTACACTCTTACCATGAATACTCGGGCATTCACATCTGCCGTCTTCAGGAAACTCACCTGCTTGTCGGTGATTGGCAAAGGCTACGTTCTAGAGCCTTTCCTCATGAATTATTTTCCTCCAACTCTACGAAAAATGCAGGAGTAGTAGACTTCCTTGCAATTAATAATGTTTCTATTACCAAATAATGGGAATCTCTAAAGGTAGGGCTAAGAGCTGAGCTGATAGGGATTTCCGTGGCAGACAATAAGCTCCGCAAGGACTAGAGGGAGCACTTATCTGAAACTCAAGCACATTCAGAAGCGCCCTGGTGCCCCTCGAGTCTCCTGGCAACTGGAGACAGCCTGTACTCAACTGGAGGGTATCGATCTGGATAGACTGGAATATGCTACTCTTCGGCTCCACCATTCTTATTATGTTGATGGAGAGAGGTGCGAACTCCTTCTGGGTAACAGACTAAGGGTACAGTGACAGACTGCTGGATTCCAGGCTGATGGTCTGGATCACACCGACGATCCCCATATCGCTGCCACCTTTTGAGAGTTTTATAAAGAGCTACATGCAAAACAGTACCTACCCAGAGGCAGACTAGGTACATATATCCAAAATGCTCATATATCGAAGTTAGCACCAGAACAGGCATCCGATCTAGACAGTCCGATGTAGCTTGATTCGTTTATTTCGATTAACGCTTGGCAGATACTTCTTAAATCGCTGGGCCCTGATTGCTTCCTGGAACTTTTTTATAGGACTTCTGCACTACCTTGAGGCCCTTTCACTCCAGACTATGTCAAAGATCTAGCCTCAATTTTACTTTATATGCTTGTGGCTTCTATTGTCGTTATTTCAAAGCCCGGAAAGGACAAACATCACTGTGCATCATATTTGCTAATATATCTATACTAAATGTGGATCTTAAGCTCTTCACTGGTATTTTAGCAGCACGCCTCGGCCCCCTTCTACCGTGCCGCATTGCTCCAGATCAGGCCGGTTTTGTGCCCCATTGCCAGTGTAGTGACAACACAAAACGGATCCTGCACTTTATCGATAAGGCCAATACTCAAAACAAGGTCGAATGCGTTTTGGCAATAGAAGCAGAGAAGGTGTTTGATCAGGTACATTGGCCATACATGACAGCTACTCTCAAACGTTTTGGACTGGGTGACCGCTTTTGTTCATGGGTGCTCAGGAATAATGGCCAACCGACAGCAACTGTTCTGGTGAATTGGGGATAACATTGTTCCTTATTTGTAGAGGCACACACCAGGAGTACCCATTGTCACCCCAGGTAATTGCATTATATCTGGTACACCAGGACCAGAGAATCCGCAATAATCCTAATATTAAGGGGATTCCTTTCAGAGGAGAGGAACACACCCTTAGTTTATATGCAGATGACCTCTTGGTGGCATTGGAGGAACCATCCACCTCCCTACCAGCTTTCCTCACTGAAATGGAGGCTTTTGAACAGGCCATGGGCTTTTGAATGAAGGTGAATAAATACCAGGCCCTCAACCTTCCTCTTACGTCAGACACACAGAAGGCCATTGCACATATCTCCCTGATACAAAGGACAACAGCTCTTATCCTGTACCTGGGGGTACAACTGGCCCGTACAATACAGGAGACCAACTCCCTCAACTATAAGATTCTACACCAGCAGATCAAAATGGACATAAATAGATGGAGGCCCTCTCGCCTTTGTGGCTTGTCCGAGTGACTGTCCTGAAAATGTCAATACTGTCTAAGATCTTATTCTTATTTTAGACCTTACTTGCGGAACCTCCTCCCAGATCTATCTGGGCTTGGCAGCGTGAGCTGAATCACTTCATGTGGGCCGGCAGCCGCTCTGGCATGCGGAGGGAGGTGTGCTACAGGCCCCCAGCTGAAGGTGGCCCTGTCATTCCACATCTTATATGCTACAACCAGGCAGCCCAGCTAAGGTTTTTACTGGAATGGTCCTGAGAAGAATCTAAAAAGCATTGGCTTTTCTTGGTTAGGGCGGTGGCTGGACAGTATCTTTAGAAGATCCCGTTCCTACATAGGGTTACACGTCCCAAAAGCCTTTATCTTTCCCCTATTACTAAATCTTCTCTGGTCATCTGGGATTGGGCGGCCATGAGGGATGGTCTGACTTCATTTCCGTCCCCCCTGACACCAATTGGCAGTAATGTAGGTTTGACGAAGAGGGCCCTCTACCCTTCGAACGCCTCTGTTCTGACCGTGTACTACCGGAAACGGAGCGGTAGCATTATCTCCAGATCCGACTTTGGATGATGCACCCTTCAGTTCGCCCTGGGGCACAGCTCTTTCTTACCTCTATTGAAAAATAGCTGGTCACCAAAATGTCGGACAAACACCTTGTTACTGAACTATACGGTCTTCTGCAACTCTTTAACACACAGATCAAAGCAACCAGTCAGAAGCGATGGGAATTAGAATTCGCCTGCTTGTTAACCCAGAAGAAATGGGGAGATATATACTAGTGTGTGCGGCACATGGCCCAAAATACGGCCAGTATTGAAACGGCTACAAAGATAGCCACATATTGGTACCTCATACCTGTTCGCCGACACAGGGGAAACCCTGCTTGCAAACCTGAGTGCTGGTGCAGGTTCCCTTGGCACCCTACTTTTAGTATCAGAATGCCCAAAACGCGCTCCCTACTTGACACAATTGCTAGAGATGTCGACACCTACCTTAACACCGAGCTTCCCCGCTTTCCTGCTTACATCATTCTGGGGTTGCCCAAAACACTCACTTTCCCACTCAAATTGCATTGGGGATGGCAGATTGGACTGGCTTTGGGGGCGGCCATGCAGAATATTTTATCACACAGGAGCACAGGACATTTCCCTACCTACCGGAGTTGGCTACATTGTCTGTGGCACATACTAGGAATGGAACAACTGACCATCACTTTTTCAGCGCAAGGCGCTTCATACCCTGGGCTTTGGCGTCCTTTCATAGCTTTTTCATTCTCAGAATTCCGTGAGCTTACCTGTCCCAGATACCTTTGCTTTCTGCGTTTAACAGAGGCTCCTAATAATCCTAAATATGAAGGCACTGGTTAAATTGCTACGCCTGAACCTGAGAGACCATAATAATCATAACTTCCATCAGCACTGTGGTTCCCTGGGGGCAGTGGGGAGTTGGGGACAGTTCTGTTGATTAATATTTGCATCACATACGATGTGCTAGTAGCTCACAATATTGGGAACGTTCTCTGTTTTGGAAATCAATAAAGAGATGTGAACTATAAATAGAAAGTCAATAATAAGACCAATATGAAGTCCGCCTCCAAAAATGGGCATAAATCTGTGGCACACCCCCTAAAAACAGCACATTTCATAGCTCACAGGACTAGAGAAACATGCCCTTTGGGTGGGGTGTAGGGGCTCAGTGGACTGTACTAATAAAGATATATTGACAAAACCAATCAAAATTGTAGAAACTACATTAGGTAAATCAGGCTTACTCTAAAACCCTCTAAACAACAGTTAATTATTAATAAAATAAATAGTTCATTAATAGTCTAGAAGCCCCTCTCACCTACATATAAGGGGAACGTGCACTACGTGATTCACTAGAAAACTAGTAAAACTAATGAAATCACCGTTGAACCAGTAGGCAGCATCAACCTTGAACATTTGTAACATTGCGAAAAATTCTCTAGCAGGCTTCCACCGAAACACATTAGTTGATACAGTAGAAATAAACAATACCACAGAACAGATCACATTTTAGTCTATTTTATGCAAAAGGAAAAACACAGAATAAGAGAGAGAGAGCAATCATGCACACTGTGCAAATTTTAAAATCCTTCTTTATCCAACTGTCTGTGCAGCAAAATAAAAGGCCCAATAAGTTTATTTTAGTGCCTACTTCTGCTAACTTAAACACACAAACATTAACATTAATCTTTATTACTAAATATTCTCTAATGATATTCAAAAAGCTATGCATCTTAGATTCCCCCCCGTCTCCGCAGCACTTCACCTGAATCATCTGGCACACTCATGGGGAGAAAACAAACAAATAGAAACTATTTGCAGGCACCATTGGCCTGATTTAATGTTTGAGCCACGACTACTACAAGATATATCTCATATAGAACACTTACTACATGGTCATACTACTACGTAGTCCAATTAAGGTTTTCCAGGTTTTTGCCATTTCCTCAATCCTAACGCTGTCGCTATATTTATAATTAATTATTATTTTCTTAACTTAAATTGTGAATATAAATTAAATGATTCTTATTTTGTTTTAATTATCCTTACACTTACCTGTTGTTTTTAATTTACACTTTATTCGTTTTATTAATGGTTTTTTTCAGTGACCTAACTGTAACACTTATACTAATGATTATTTCTTTGCAAGTAATTAAAAAATAAATAGATATCCTTTAAAACACTAAATAATTCTCCCTAATTATTGATTCTTTTTTTATTTACTTTTTCTCTTAGTGCGAGTACATCTTATCAGTACTTCGACCGAGGGCTGATGCACCACATTTTGAGTTTCCTGCACGAAAGGGCTTTCAAGACAGGGCAGGACAGGAGCTGCTTCAGAACAAAACATTGATGGTGGCAGATCCATAATGCCATGACCTCATTGTGGAATTGCTTTAAAATTCTTGGTTACATTGATATTGCCTACATGGCAGTCAAGTACAGAAAGAGCACTGACAGAAATGGTGTGGACTGCCGACCTAAAGAAGGCATCCAGAACATTATCCTTTTTGGGTGAATGCAGGACATTAGAATTTTTGGCAGATATCTCTTTACCACCCTCCTCTGTATCAGCCTTATTTCAAGAAATACTTAATGGCAATATCCAGTTATTACAAAAAAATTATCAGTATGAGTTGCACCCCTCTCTATTCAGTCACATACATACAGATAAGTCATTCAAATCAGTTTCTTGCATATACGTAGCTTACTTGGTCTTCCCACAAAATGACTAACCCTTTCATGTTGCCTGAAGTCTCAGCAAGTGAATTTTAGGATGTTCTCCTCTGGGATTAATTTCTCTAACCACGCCAACTCGCTGCCTGTTCCCTCCCAAAGTCAGGAGAAGGCCATTAACCTGAAACTCACGAACACCTGGAGAAGATCAACATGCTGGACCTGTCCAATTGAGGCTTCAGAGCCAACCACAGCACCGAGACAGCCCTGATCGCCACAACAGATGACATCTGCGCCCTACTCGACAGAGGAGAATCTGCCGCCCTTATCCTCCTGGATCTCTCTGCAGCTTTCAACACCGTCTTTAACCACACACTCATCAATCCACTATGCCGAATTGAATCACAGACGATGCACTTAGATTGGTGACTTCCTTTCCCACTGGAATAACCCAATAAATCAGCCTCCCTCCCTTTACCTCACAACCCAAGCACACCATCTACAGTGTATCCCTCAGTCCACCCTCACCCTCTTCAACATCTACACAGCACCACTTGCAGACATCATCAGATTGAGCAACATGAACATCATCTTTTACGCTGACTATACATAGCTCAGTAGACCCTACCTCGGCTAATATCAACTTCCACAACTGTATGAAGAACGTCGCGGCCTGGATGAGAAGCAACTGCCTGAAACTCAACATAGACAAAACAGAAGTGTCCGGCAGAGTTCGGACCCACCACCATGTCGAAAGGCCAAGCCTGCAACCTCGGCATCATCCTGGACAGCGTATTCCGCCTGGGACCGTCAGGTCAACACCATATCTTCAGCCTGCTTTTACACAATACACATACCACGCAAAGCCTTCAGATGGCTCCCTATCAGCACCAGAAACACTGTAAGACAGGCCCTCATCACCAACTGACTAGACTACAGCAATGCACTCTATGCAGGCACCACCACGAACTCATGGAAAAACTGCAGACAATCTAGAACACAGCAGCCAGACTGACCCAAACCTGCCAAAGAGGACACATATCACTTAGCACCTAAAGGACCTCCACTGGCTACCCGTCCAGAAAAGATGCATTTTCAAGCTTCAGACCCATGCCTAAAAAGCCCTTAATAACTAAGGACCAGCCTACATGAACCACCGCCTGCACTTCCACAAACCAATTAGGATTCTCTGCTCTACACACCTCGTCCTCGCTGCCACTCTGGAGGATGCTGTTTCTCGCACCTCACCACCAATGCCTGGAATGCCCTCCCTCTTCACCTCCACACCTCACCCTCTCTACCCCACTTAAGGAAGGGATTCAAGACCTATCTCTTCAACTGATACCTGCAGCACAGCGCCTGCATACCCCCGGGGGTGATTAGACACGCTATACTGGGAGTGAAATTCAAGGCTCTGTGTGTGAGTCATCGAATCTTACAAAGAAAAGGGCCCATATACTTGCATGTTTTTCTAACTCCCTATGTACCGACTGAACTGTTAAGGTCCAGCGGGAAAGGTAAGGTGTATGTCCCCAAAATTAAGAGAGCCAGGATGGGTGGGCGCTCGATCTGTTATCTAGCCGCCCAGTTGTGGAATTCGCTTCCTCAGGCACTCCGGCTCGAGTGTTCTGAACCCATCTTCAAGAAAGGTTTGAAGCCGCATCTATTTCCGGCTCCTTCATTTTTGTTCTGTTAACTGGCCGCTGCTGCTGTCTTTATTGCTACCGTAGCGCAGGGACACGCTGGCCTCAGTGTAACTAGGCGCTTTACAAATTTAACTATTATTATTATTATTACTGGTACGACTTGATTGATTGATTCGTAACACAAATACAACCCTTCAGAACTTCTTCCTCCATCCAAAAATCCCCATCCAAGCACATAAGACCAATGCAGTGTTAATAATCTGTTACAACATGATTACAAGTGTGCTCTTAAACTGGTTAGTTTGGGTGCAGAATGGTCCATTTATAAGGGACTGTTCGACAATAGTTAGCTCAGGTTCTCTCTAGAAAAATGAGTGGAGCGGAGTGCATGACTAAAACTAGAAAATGATGTATTCAGGTGCATTTTCGTCTCAACCTCTGTGTTCTCTTTTTTTTAAATACATTCTACAATATGAAACCGTTGCCTGTTTGGGCCCTGCTGTTTCTTTTGTTAGAAAATAAAACTGATATTCACAGCTTTTTCTAAACTCAGACATGTTTTGCCCAGATTTTACCTCCCCCTAGTAGGGATCAATACGTCTCAGTTTAATATATTGTTGTGTCGGAGAAGAAATCAAAACAACTGTAAAGAAACAAAGAAGCCTAATAATTTTCCTATGAGCAAACATATTTGAATACATTACATTGCATTTGTGACCCACACATTCATACATTTATTAGCCAAAACATTGGAAAGATAAAAACAATCTCCTCAAAGTGTTTGGTTAAAATGGTGGAAAGGTACCCTATTCTTTTAATTCATTCATGGTAGTGCTGAATTAAACCCTGTGGAGGCCCCTAGGAAGTCGAAATTTCAGGGGGCCCTCGCAAAGTTTCCCCTAATACCCAATGAACTAGATTTTTTTAACAAACTAACAGCTGCCAAAAGGTGAGCTTTTAAGAGACAAACTGTTATGTGAATCTGATGTCCCTGGTTTATGTACTTTGAATTGTTAATGAGTACATTAAATTAGTACAGTATTTTCTCTATAGAGTCTTTAATGTAAAGGTTTAATTTATTTGATTTGATAAAAAATTTTATCTTTGGAAACAATATTTAGGAAAGCTTGATTGTAATTTTCTTTCAAGATCAGATCAATATTATTTTGATCCATTGTTGCGGGCCCCTAAAAGGAGTGGAGCCCATAGGCCGGTTACTCTTTGCCTATGTGGTAACCGGGACCTGATTCATGGACAATGGCAGCTTGATTCCTTATTTCCATTTACATTATCTTTACTTCCCTTAGAATCAGTTAATTCATTCAAGTGACACCTGGCAAGTCTAGTAGCAGTCAAACTGTCTTAGTAAGAGTAGTATGCCGAGGGGAATACTGTGCCATGTGATTGGAAACTGTGCCAGTGTCTCTGGGATGGGTTTTACCGGGCCCCTAAAAGGAGTGGAGCCCATAGGCCGGTTACTCTTTGCCTATATGGTAACCGGGACCTGATTCATGGACAATGGCAGCTTGATTCCTTATTTCCATTTACATTATCTTTACTTCCCTTAGAATCAGTTAATTCATTCAAGTGACACCTGGCAAGTCTAGTAGCAGTCAAACTGTCTTAGTAACCAAGAGTAGTATGCCGAGGGGAATGCTGTGCCATGTGATTGGAAACTTTGCCAGTGTCTCTGGGATGGGTTTTACCGGGTCAGCAAATACCTTACACAGTAATTTCATAGCAGCCCTCTGGAGGGGAAAAGGGGCGTCCTACGGACCCCCCTCCATCCTCATGCAGCTGGGTGCATTCCTGACTGTACCTGCCTGCAAGAGGATCTTTAATCCCTTTAAAAGTGCAGGCGGGGAGGGGTGTGGTGATGACTCTAAGAGTGCTCCGGACCCCTCCATCATCCGTAACCATCCTGACTCTCCTCCAGTGAAGCGTATCCTGTTGGGTCACCTCTGTCCTTGGGGCGTCCGCACCTGCAGCAAACCTGACCCTGAAATAGATGACGACTAGGATTGCAGAGGTGGTCGGTGACGAACCCCAGCTGGGATCACAACAAATTGGTGGCGGTGTAGCCCGGGTAGGAGAGACTTGCTACAAGAGTGGTGCAAGACATAGCAGACCTCCATGGGGTGATCAGAGGGCCCACTGCCTGAGCAATTCCTGGAGAAGACACCTCTGACCCCACCAGCACCAGGCCGCTCATGGGGCACCTACCAGAGCGGCGGCGCCAAAGATGGTCACAGGTGAGTAAAAGTAGCCAGCTTGACCTGCAGCTGCACCCGAGGTGAGGATGGACGCTTGCAGTGAGCGGGGAGCCACTGAACTGCCCTCCGTGACAGCGGCAGCCCTCTGCCGCCTGGGTGCTGCCCGCTGTGGGAGGCTGTAGTGGCATCCGGCCTGCGGTCATCAGGACGCCTCGTTGGGGCTGCCGGCCATTGAGAAGCACGGAGGTCAAGAGTCAGGAACACCAATGAGGGACGACCTCCCACGGTGGGCTCTCCACTGGTGGACCCTGCCTCCTCTGGGCCCGGCAATGGGAAACAAGTGTTTTTCGGTCCGCGATCGGCAGGACTCAGTGTCCGCCCGCAGGAACTGCCCCCTCCCAGTGCACAGATGGATTTTTTGAGTCTGGGACTGAGCGCTGTAGGGGCTCGGAGGAATAGACACTGACCCCGAAGTGAGGGAGGGCACGCACGGCTGGTTGGCATGGCGGTGAAGCAGCCTCCCTCCAGCGACTGAGAGCCTATTGCTGCTGTGGGGATGAAGGCCACGTCAGCCCGCGGCCGAGGGGACAGCCACGGAGGTGGCTGGCAAGCATGGGGCGCTGGATTGGCCCAAGGAGGGTTCCTACACGGGGCTGGAAGGCTGTGAGGGCGGTGACATCACTGACCGGCCCGTGATCGGCGGAACAACGTGCCGTCCCAGTATTTCCCCTCCCCTGTGCAGAAGTGGACACAAAGGCCTCAAGAGTGGAACAAGCTGGAGGCCCATTCCATGGGTCCTGGACTGAGGCTGAACCAATCCGCATACACTGATGGACACCGCCATAGAGTGGAAACAGATCCCTCCAGCCCCAGCAAGAATAATACGGACGCAGCACTGAGGAACTGCAGCCCTGAAAAGAACAGGTGAGTCCCTCAGACCCCTGGTCAGTGCCTTACAGCACACAAATATACACGTACTCCTGGGTCTCACAGTGGGTGAGCTGTCAGTCTCCCCTCTGGTTTGGACCCACCTCTCCTGAGATCTCCCACTCCTTAGGCACTGGACGGCCGACGTGCACGACCAGTGACCCGAAAAAGCAACCACAGCAGTCTTGGCTGGTCTGCTGGGGTGTAACCGGCGTCCAGACGTGGTCCCTTCGGGCCCTACCTGGCTGAAGTCTCCTGTGGGGATCCTCCTGGGACTATGAGACCGTCCCGCTTGGCAGACCCATCTATCTTCCCAGAGACAGCCAAAGATCTGGGATCTTGGACAAAGACACACACTGTGAGGTATGGTTACCCCCTCTGGGAATCCGGGCAGCCATGGGGAAAGACGAAGGGCGAAGCCTCCACCAACCCAGACCCGAATGGAGCAGTATGCCATCAGTGGTCCTAGCCATGGTGAGACTGTGCCCCCCACAACCAACCACATGGAAGAGGACCTGGCTACCATCCTGCAAGCTATTAATACATTTCAAGAGTCCGTGGAGACCAAGATCGGTGAAGTGCGAGTGGACATGGCCCTCATCTGCCAGGACCTTCACAATGCAATCGCTCGCATCACAGAGGCGGAGGCCCGCCTCTTGGAAGTTGAAGATGATGTCTCAACTTTAAAAGCACAAGTCAAGCAACTCCTATCTCACACGACCGATCTCAACAGGCGGGTCAAGGATGCAGAGAATCGCTTGCATCAGAACAATCTCTGCCTGGTTGGCCTACCTGATTGGATGGAACCTTCGCAAATGACCACCTTTATTGAAGGCTGGATCAAGTCGTGGATGCCCCCGAACACCTTGTCAGCATGGTTCGTCGTGGAGCGGACCCACTGTGCACTTGTGCTCAGGCTGCCGCTGGGAGCCCCGCACTGGCCAATATTTGCGAGGATCCTACATTTCAGGGACCGGGATGCCACCCTGCATCCGATTACATGAAGGAAGGGCAAGTCCAAAGAAGATCATAACTCCATGTAAAACAAAAATTGCAGACTCTCAATCTGCCCTATAGACTCCTATTTCCAGCCCGTCTCAAGGTGATATTTCAGACCAAGTCTAATTTCTTCAAAACGCCAGAAGCAGTGTGGACCTGGGCAACCGAGGAGGGCCCACTCCGCCCACTGAAATGGCACCCCTCCATCTGACCCTCAGAAGGTGTTGTGGGCGGGCACAACTGCTGGCTCCCGTGGGCGGCACGCTGGGTCCCGGAGCAAGGCATGGCTCCCCCATGAGACGTGCAGGTCGTCAATGTCTTAAGAGCCACCAAGAATCCTGGGAGAACTCCATTGACTCTCCAAAGCCAAGCTCTGACGACACCGACCTTTCCCGTAGCCCCCATATCTGAATCCAAGCAATATGATCATCATCAACAACTTAAACTGGAGCAATGCAAATCCTTAAACGCAGCTGGGCCCCACACGTTGCTCCTACACTACGCCTCAATAGCTAGTTGTTGTACACTCTAAGTGTTTGTTTATCGGGCGACAGATGCTTCATTTGGTGAAGTATGGGGAGGGTGTTGGTTGGTAGGTTGGGTGGGGGTGTTTTTGCTGTTCTTGTTAATGTTACTTAGTTTCTGGGGGCGTGGCCACGCAACATCGCCGACAGGACGTGAGCTCCACCAGCTCCGTCCCGAAGACCCGCAAAATCCTGCTAAAATATCCTGCCTGGGCTGTCAAAGACCCTGTAATCGGCGTCGGAAATCTCCCCAACTCGATTGGAGCCCCTGAACTGGCGGAGCGATTTGGGGTTCGGCCGGAGGCGAAGGTGGTGGCACCGTCCATGTACGCGGCGCCACTTTGAACTACGCGACGCTGCGGTCTGGGCCTGGTACGTAGGGCCGTCTGCCGAGCGGCCCGCCTGGTGCCGACCTGCGGAAGCTTCTGGCGCAGGTGGCCCCCGGGTGGACTTTGGCGCTCTGCACTACACCGCTGGGGTGAATCTGGCGGTGGCGCTTGGCTGCCGCGGGTCCCCGGAGCTATCCGCCATCTAAACGGAGAGGACCGCGGCGCCGTCCGTCCCGGGCGCTGGCCCCTGCAGTGATGCCTCCGGCCGAGCGCTGCTCCCGCCGAGGATCGGCTGACTGACGCCCGTGAACTTGGGGGCCCTGCACGGCACAAAGAACTCTGTTAGTGCTCGGACCCTGGCCCCTGACGGGCCCCAACACTGGGCGCAGCGCCTCCCTATAGCTTGGGTGGTCGACATCTTCTATGCCCCTGGCCGGGACACACGGGCGCTGAGGCCTCGCACCTCCCCCTTCTGCACGGACGCCTGCACTATACACCCCCGCTGGCCATTGATGGTGTTCTAGTTCCCGGTGGGAGACGTGGGACGTGGCGCCTTGGGAGTGGGGGTGGCGCTGGCGTCCGTTCCGCGCTCGTCCGCCATCTTGGACTGCTAGCCCTGGCGAGTCCTGCATGGTGCTGTGGATGCATGCGAGGGGGGAGTTCTTTACTACAGCTTGGCCTGCATTTGGGTGCCCAGCCGGAAAGGTACCCCTGGAGCCCTTGAGACCGACCTGCCGACGACTGGAGATGGGGGGATCTCAGTGGAGCGTATTGAGGAGCTAGCTGGCCGGCCCCTTTTCGCTCCTTCAGCAGGCGCGGGGCTCTGATCACTGCTGAGCTCGTCACGTTGCCCAGGGGTCGGGAGCCTGCTGCCACTGTTTTGCCACTGTTGTGGGGTCGCTCAGTTTGCGTTGGACACAGCTCGTAATCTGGTTGACGCGAGTTTTGCTGCGACCGTACCGCTACCTGCCCCTGGCCTGGGCCTCCTCACGCTTCCCTTCTCGGGCCGGCGAGCCTAGGGAGGGTCCTCTGGCGCTCGTTGGATAGGTGCAGCGTCTACCTTGTGGGATGGCGTCACGCAAGGACCGGTCCTCAAAGGGCTCCCAACCTAACACTATTGTGCAATATACTACCCCACGCCTGCCATCGCAGAGGATTACACGTCAAACGGGCCCTGAGGACGGGGGCGAGGGCCCTGCGGAACCGTCTAGGGCCGAACTCTTGAAAGCTATTCAGGGTTCTCACTCTGCCCTGGAGCGACAGATAGAGACTGTTTCAATAGACGTGAACCTCCTCCGGACTGATCTCCGCAAAGTGGCGGACAAAGTTTCGGATGCGGAGGGTAATATTACACAACTACAGGGTGAGGTGGCCTCTTTGCAGAAGACAGTTGCGCAACTTACATCTACCACCCGTGCGTTGGAGAGACGTGCAGAGGACGCGGAAGGAAGGGCCCGTCGCAGCAACATACGGGTCCTGGGAGTGCCGGAACGATTGGAGGCAGGAAACCCTGAACACTTCTTAGCGACTTGGATCCGTACCCATCTGTGCCCGTCTGGTCTGTCCAGCGTCTTCGTCGTGGAGCGAGCGCATATAGCCCTTGTGCCCCCTCCGCGCCCAGGTGAGGCTCCTAGAGCCCTCATCGCAAAGATCCTGAACTATAAAGACCGTGACTGTATCTTGAGAGCTGCGAGGGAGGCGGAATCCCTCATGATTGAAAACAGCCGAGTGTCAATATACCCTGACTACACCCAACAAGTGCAGGAACAAAGAAAATCCTATCTGGGAGTTAAGCAAAAACTCTGTGATATGAAACTTCAGTATATGCTCCTGTATCCAGCTAAACTTAAGGTGCTCTCCCAGGGTCGAGCGCACTTCTTTGAGACACCAGCGGAGGTATGGGAGTGGCTTGAGATCAGAGGAGATGACCTGCCCCCGGGTGAGCGAGGTGGCCTTAGTGAAACTTGGGGGACCAGACCGCAGAGGCGGCGCCGAGGTAGAGGACAACGCCGTTCTGGTTCCCGTGGCTTTACTGAGACTCGCCCTACAGTGGGGGCGGATGGTGCTATTCGTATGGAGGTGTCGCCATTGAGAGCGGAGCCAAGATCGCCGGGGGGTTCCCCCCTTGGTGAGGTTTTGGTTCCAGACACTCTGCAGGAAACGCCGCTGGCCACAGACTCTACGGTCCCAGTGGTCCCGGAGACGGCCCTCCCTGAGTCGAGGTTGGAATGATATGTTGACTTGAGTTACATGTTCTTGTATGTGCAGATGTCCTCAGATGGTGGGACCTCATAGTGACATATTGGTAAGCTACCAGGGCTCCTTGCTAATACTGAGGGTTTTGGATAATAGACCGTGATGGCGAACTTGCGCCCTTCTGGCCTGTGGGGCGGAGGGGGAGGACGGGGCTGTCACTCGCCTTGAGCAGCATCTTGCCCGAACTGCTGGTAGGGGTGGAAAGACATGCCCGGGCACTATCTTAGGATCGTTGGGCTCTTCAGGGAGCTGGGAGGGAGGGTGGGTGGGGTTGCTTTGTTGTGTGTGAGTGTGTGTTGAGTGGATTGTATGGGGTGGCCGTGCACGTCCGGGCACTGGCAGGGGAAGGGCGAGGTGGCGTTTCTCTTTGTTGCTATCCTTTCGCTCGTGGGTGGGGGTGGGGAATCTGTTTTTGCAAAAGTTTCGTGTTTTGGGGTTTCTGGAGGGTGGGTTGGGGTTCTGCAGAGAGTGTTGCTGGCATCATGTGTATGTTGAATCCGATTTGTGGATGGCTCCCTGACGAGGCTACTCCTTTAGGTCTAACTACAGTGGGGACCGGGTGGTGGCGGGTCATGTTGTACTTATACTGTGGCCTGAACGGGCGTAATCATTGGCCATGGGCTTTACATTTTTAACGTGGAATGTGCGTGGTTTGGGTACTTGCACTAAGAGACACAGAGTCCTCACCTTCCTTAAACGACACGGGATCTCAGTGGCTTGTCTACAGGAGACCCATCTAGATGACGATGGCGCGCAGCGGCTGTTCAAGAAATGGCGGGGCCAGATTTTCCATTCCTCCTTCTCTACATATGCTAGGGGGGTCCTCATCTGGGTGGCACCGGGGATTCCTTGCGCTGTTCAGTATATTGACGCGGATGTGGAGGGTAGGTATCTGTTGGTGAGACTTAGGTTAGATGACAAGGAACTCCTGCTCCTTAACACCTATGCCCCGAACACCGATGATCCGGCCTTTTTCTCTCGATCCAGGATCTTGTGGCCCCGAACTTGGATACGCCCCTCCTTTGGTTTGGGGATTTTAACTGCGTATTGCACCCTGAGTTGGACCGTCACCCGCCCCGGTCAGGCACTAAGCCCCGTATGACGGCGCGGTTACGGGACGTGATGCATAATCTTGGGGCGTTAGACGTGTGGCGAGCTTGTCATCCTGTTCAGAAGCTCTACACATGTTACACTCCGACGCATGGTACCCATAGCAGATTGGACCGCGTTCTTGCGCCTAACCTCACCCCGTTTCTCACCTTGACGGTTACCCATCAGGCCCGGTATTTATCGGACCATGCTCCTGTGACATGTGTTGTGCAGTGGCCGGATCAAGTTGCACTTCCCCGCACATGGAGAATGCCCGCTGACCTCCTCCAAGATCAGGTGGGCAAGGACCATGTAGCGACATCACTATCGGACTATTTGAACCTAAACTGGGGGGGCGATGACCTGTCCTACTCTGTTAAGTGGGACGCCTTAAAGGCAGTGGTGCGTGGAGCATGTATGGGCCTCACCTATGGGGTCCGGAAACAATTGTTGTCTGAGTTGCAGGATGCAGAAGCTGCGCTTCAACGCACCCAGTCCCAATCCGCTCCGGCAGCATTGGATCGACGGGCGGAGGAGGACGCCATGGTGTCGATCCATGACATCCTTACCCGCCTTGACAAATTTACACTGGGCCAATACCGGCAACGTCTCCACCGCGAGGGCGATAAATCTGGCCGCCTACTGGCCTGGATACTTCGCCGTGAATTCGCACCTGAAAGGATAGTTGCCTTGCGTGACTCGGATGGTGTTATGGTCCACTGTGAGTCCGATATCCTTGAGGTCCTCCGGTGCCATCTGCGGGCTGTATATGAAACAGACCCGTCGGTTACGGTGGATACCTATCACTTGTATCTTGAGGACCTGGACCTCCAAACCCTGCCGGAAGAACTAGACACGAAGCTGACACTGGGTGAGATTAATGCAGCGATCGCCGCCCTCCCTCGTGCTAAGGCCCCTGGTGGGGACGGATATCCGGCAGAGTTCTATCATTCCTTCGGCCACGTCCTGGCTCCTCTCCTGTTGCAAGTTTACAATGAGGCTCTGCATACGGGCGCCCTTCCGCCCACCATGAATCAGGGAGAGGTGTGTATGATTTTGAAGCCAGGTGGTGATAGTACTGATCCCGCGGCGTATCGCCCTATTACCTTGATCAATACGGATGCAAAAATCCTCACTAAGTTGTTGGCCACTCGCCTTGCCCCACTCATGTTTCGGCTGATACATTCCGACCAGTGTGAATTTATCCCGGGTCGTAACACGGCGATGAATTTGCGCCGCCTGAACCATGTCCTGCATGAGGTACGGGGACAGGAGGGTCCTCATGTGATGGTGTCGATTGATCTAGCTAAAGCCTTTGACACGGTGCACTGGGGATATTTAATGCAAGTGCTCCAGAAGACGGGGTTCGGGCCTGAATTTCGCTACTGGATCCGGGTGTTCTATGGAGCGCCCCGGGCCAGGGTGCGGTTGGGATCGGCACGTTTGGAGGTGTGGTCCCTGGGGAGAGGCACCCGGCAGGGTTGTCCTCTCTCCCCCCTCCTATTCGCTCTCGCCCCTTGCCGTTTCCGCCCGCGCTGAACTACAGCGCTGGGGGATAGTTGTGGGTGACACTACTAATGTGGTCTCCCTCTACGCAGATGATGCACTCTTCTATCTCACCTCCCCCTCTGAGGCCCTCCCCGTCTTGATGCGGACCCTGGACCGCTTTGGTGCGGCCTCTGGGTTGGGTATTAATCTTAACAAATCCCTGGTCTTCCCGCTGACGGGCTGTGTCCCGGACCCAAGCGTGGATAGGCCCTACCTGGGCCTCCGTTGTGAGCGGGAGGCATTCCGTTATCTTGGTATTCAAGTGGCCACGTCTGATGAGGCCCTACTGACTCACAATGTGGACAGGGTACTCAAAGCCCTCCACAAATCTGTCACCTTTTGGAATACACTTCCTCTTTCTCTCTTGGGACGGTTAGCGGTCGCCAAAATGGTGATGCTCCCTCGGATCCTATATGTCTTGCAGAACACCCTATGCCCGTTGCCTCCCTGAGTGTTTCGCACATTGGACTCGCTCCTCACCTCCCTACTCTGGGCGGGTGGGCGTAGCAGGGTAGCTTTACGCACAGTGACGCGGTGTTGGGATGAAGGAGGCCTCGAGGCCCCGAGATTCGACCTCTATTATTATGCAGCGCAGCTCCTCCCAGCCGCAAGGTGGTTTGCGGAGGAGAAGAATTGGGAACTGACACTGCTGGCTGGTACGGTCCATGAAAGGGTCCTAGGTGAGGCCTTGATGCAGGGCCGCGGCGCCGATGACACTCTGCCGTATGTGGTGCGCCACACAGCCGCCGTCTGGCAGCGGTTTGTCGAGAGGGTGTTGAGACGGGCACTGTTTCATAGGGAACTTCCGATATGGATCTTGGCCCCGATACTCCGGTTGGAAGAGAATATGTCCTACCGGGAGTGGCGCTCTGGTGGATGTGAGACGCTGGCGGATCTCTATCCAGACGACTCCTTCCTGTCCTTTGAACGTGCCCTGGAGTCCTTTGAGCTGGGAAGGGGGCAATACCTTCACTATAGAAGTCTCCAAGACGTGGCCCGGGCAACATGGCCCCAATATCCAGAGGCACCTCCACTCACACATACTCTCGACATCATCTTATCCTGTGGGAGAGGCAAACGACTTATCTCCCTTCTTTACTCGGTCATGCGCCGTGACTCAACCCCCCCGATGGCGCCGGCTTGGGCGGCCTGGGAGACGGACTTAGGGGTGGCACTGGACCCTGACCAGCGGAAGCGGATTGGGCTCTTGACCCACAAGGTCTCCTGCAATTCGCGTTTTAAGCTTATACATTTTAACTTTGTCCATCGCACCTATATGACCCCTGTCTCCCTGCATCGCATTTCGGCGGATAGACGACACACTTGCCCGCGGTGTGGAGCGCAGAGGGCGGGTTTCCTGCATTTGGCATGGGAATGCCCTCTGGTCCAGGACTTTTGGCGGAAAGTGGTGGCTCACATTGCCCTGGCCACGCATATCGGGCTTCTTTTGGACCCGATCCATTGCCTCCTGGCGCTGGTACCCAAGCCCAGGAAGAAGAAGCTGTCTTATAAATTCTTGCAACTCTTGTTGGTTCTGGCGAGGAGGCGTGTAGCTATCACTTGGATGGGTCAGAGGGCACCTGACTTCTCCCTTTGGCTGAGGGATGCGAGGGAGTGGGCCTTGGCGGAGGAGACGCACATGCAGCGCACTCGCAGGGATGGGAAGCTCCAGGAAGATCTACTTGCCTGGAGGGTGTTGTGCATGGAGGGGCTGGCAGAGGATGATTCGGATGCCACCAGCACTGAATTATTTACTCCCACTAGTCCAGAGTCTGACTGTGCGGGGGAGGGGGTGGGTGTGGGGGGACGGGATTCGGTGTAAAGACCCACTGTAGCCACGCCGGTATTCCTTGATATGTATACTTGTACATAGCTGTGAGCCCCATTGGTCCATTCTCCATTATAATGTCTAGGCCTTAGCTGGGCCCCACATTTATGACCTACTTCCTTCGACTCTGTACTACTGATGCCTTGTTTTGGGGGGTTTTGGTTATTGTTACTATGTTACATACAATGAGAATTCAGAATGAGAAAATTAGCGAATGTACTGATAGTTTCGTATCCTTGGGGCACGAATGCATTTTTCCTTTCCTTATTACATGCTTTGCTCCTACGCCGCCCAGCCTCCGGGATGTGGGCCGTCTTTGGCTGTGTCTTGTCCTGCAACAGCATGTTATTATCCTCTGTGCATAAGCGGTTTTGATGACCTTGTACTTTGTGCCCATTTTCTACTTTCGCAAAAAAAATATTTAAAATATACATTTAAAAAAGTTACTTAGTTTCTCTGCTACACTGTGTACAATGGTCATCATGGGGCACCGGGTTGTCCACTTAGTGAATTTGAATGCACCCAGCAGCTCTCAGGACCTAGCCATGTGGAGCCTTTAGTTTCCCAGACCCTCTGCCCCACACATTACAACTCTATCACAATGTCATGGCCTTATAGTGGGGGGAACCCCTCAGGGTCCATTTATGGAACGTTAATGGACTCTTAGATAAAATCAAACGACAGCGATTTTAAAATATGCACGGAGGGTCAACCCAGATATCCTTCTACTGCAAGAGACGTACCTGATGGGGAATCGATGCCCCTTTTTACCTTTTTAGCACATCAGGGATTTTACAGGATATGGCACTTTAAAGAGGCTCAGGAATGTCGATCCTCCTGCGGCACTCTCTTCCCTTCACACCGGTCCAAACAACTAGTGACCCTCAGGGCCGGTTTGTCACCCTCACAGGTACCCTGGGGGAAACTACAGTTAATTTGATGTCGTTATACGCCCCTCCGGGAAATCTAGAACCCGCTCCCCGAGCCACTGTTAATGTAATAGCCTCCCTCCCCCAGGGTCTGACAGTGGTTGGGGGACTTTAATGCTATCCCATATCCCACCAAAAATGCTTCGGGTACATCATCCTCCCATAGAAGACTGGGTGCTAAACGACTTGGAGATTGGGCCTCCAAGTTGGGCCTCTGTGACGTCTGGGATACCTGGAATCCAAGCACACTACAGTTTAAACATACATCCGCTGCACATCATACCATTCCCAAATTGACCTCATCTTCATGCCTGCCCCTGACTGTAGGACTGTCACTGATGTACAAATCCTGACGTGAGGCGTATCAGACCACTCCCTACTCCTCCTTCAGCTAGGGGGCTCCATGGGAGCTCTACATCCTATATGGAAGGAGAACTGAAACACTACCTCCAAACCAATGAGTGTACAGTGCAACTTCAAAGTACGCTGTGGGAGGCAGTTAAAGCCACAATCTGTGGGTACACTAAGGGGTTCCTTAAACACAGACGGCAGGTCCAAGATCGCCATCTCTCCTGGCTTGAGGACCAGGCCCTCCGCCTGGAACAATCTGAGGCTACGGAGGACAGGGACATGGAATGCCGACAGCCCCAGATTGTACGAGTAGAGATTAAGAGCATATCTCTCGAATCTGCTGAACTGGTATGGAGGTCCTCAGTGGCCCGGGTTTACCGATGGGGAGAAAAGAATGGCAAATTGCTTCATTGGCTTGCTTCTCATCCCCTGGCCAACCGGATAGTTCCGGGAATTTGTGACACGCATTGGCACGTCTTTCGCACCCCAGCGCAATTGCACAGAACTTTGTGAACTATTACACTGAGCTTTACTCAGCTGATCACTCACATACACCAGTCACTATTTCTCTCTTCCTGCAGGGTATCCCCCTTCTGCAGCTCTGCAGCTCCACGGCTCCCGGAGAGAGAAGTCAAAGCTATTGACGAGCCCATTATGACCGAGGAAATCGGTGAAGCGATCTCATCACTTGCTACCCCAAGACTCCCGATCCTTGTTCGTTTGCATATTCCAAACGGAATGAAATCTGACAATGTAATTAACATTTACAGTGTTGTACTGTTGTACTTTGTTGGTCATAAATACCAATAATATTGTTTATCCCAAAAAGAAAAAAAAGTCCAGGCATGTTGACACCTGCCCTGTGAAACACAGAGCGGCTGCTTTAAAGCTGCTCCATATTTCACTTGAATGCGCTGTCGCCAGGGCAGCACGAGTTTGCGGCTGCCCTTGGGGCAGCGCATTCTATGTAATAGGTCACAATTTCCCTGTTTGCACCTGGCGCACCTGTTTTAATGTGCGCTTGGAGCAAACAGGGAAACTGCTTCGTATATATTTTAGGGTCCCAGTTTGTCAGGGAGGCCTAGGTATAAGAAGTTAACATAATCTAATTTGGAGGTGACAAGCACATCAACCACAGTCCTGCATGTTGCAAGAGGGAAAAAGTTTAGGAACTTCGCTAGGGAGCAGAGAGGGGCAAGAATTCACTGAAGTCATGATTTGGGGTTGAAAATGGTGCTTGCTATCAACATTGACATCCAAATTCTTAGCTACTATCATGGGGGAGTTCATCAAGCCAGCAATTATTGAACAATTATTCCCTTTATTGTCTGAAGAGAAAAACTTCAGTTTTCTCTGTTACATTGTAAGTGGCTTTCCCATATCTAAGCAAGATTTAAATGCAGTTAAGGCATATGAAGATGTAGAATCTAAGGTAAGTAACAGCTGAGTATCTTCAGCATAAGAGACTGTTTTGAAGATATATGATGCTCTCAGTGAAGCTAAGGAGCTCATATAGATATTAAATAAGGTAGGACTTAAGGTGGAGCCCTGCAGCACCCCATAAGCTAGATGTTTTCTAGCGGTGGAGTAAGGAGCATGCCAGACTATTTGTTCTCTTCCTTCCAAGAATGATTGGTCCAGCTCCAATCAGTCCCACTGACAACCTTCCTAGTTAAACACTGTAGGAGGATAGGATGGGAAACAGTATCAAACGATGTTGAAATATGCAACAGGATGAGGGCAGCATTCTTTCCTTCATCCAGTGCAAACGTAATGCTGTGAGATCTGCTGGGGCTGCAGGCAACTGCAGTGCCAGGTCCCTTTTCTCCTTCAGCCCCACAGAGGGAGCTACAAACATTGCAACTAGTTTAGAGATACCCTGTTGTGCCCACTCAGCGGCCTCCTTATTCCAACAGATTTCCGGTCCTATTTAACACTTTCTTTAAGCAGGTGGTAAATGGGAGTAGAGAATAGCCCATTTATGTGGTGGGAGTCAAACATATATGCTCAAAAACCCCTGGTAAACCAGAGTCTGTATAATAATCCCAGTTCCTGCCCCATCAGCTTGTATTTACTGGATTTAGTGTTGGGATCACCAGCGGTATCCACACACCTAAATCCGCAATACCGGTAATGAGGGCCCACCTATGCCGGCATCTTATGCTGGTGGGAAAACGCTGATTCCTGTGCAAACACGAGTTCACCAGCAATTTTCTTCTACCAACTTTCGACAGATAAAGCCTGCCAAAACTGCAGCAAAAAAACTAAATATACAGAATGTATTCATCAGTCTTAGTTATCTCTAGTAACTATAACTTGAGCGCTAAATAACTACAACTTGCAACCCCGCCATGCACAGTGTTGTGATCAATGATGCCAATTCAGTTGTCATCGTAATGCTATCAATGATATGATAGATCATGTCATGAGTGATGTATTATGTGGAGTAATTAGTAGTGCATGCCGACGGCAGCTGTGGTACCCCACGAAGGCAGCCAACCCTCTGCCATGCACAGCCTTCTGGCCTGCATAGTGTGCAGTTGGTCTCTCAGGTCCTGGCAGCACTCAGGCAGACTTACTGAGCTTGAGAAAGAATTACAACAAAAATGTAACAAGTGGCCCGTTGGCTGTGAGGTGAGCATATCAATATATATATATATAAAGCAGATCGATCATCTTTCTCCAACTATTTTTAATCAAATGTATATTTCAGTAATTCACACAATGCAAAGCTTAATAATTGTGTTAATTAAAAAAATGTTTAACAACGTTTTAATTATAAATTATCAATGCCTGTGGGTCTTTTTTTAACATAGTGCTTATTATTGCAGTTTGTGGTCTGAAAAACGATAAATAAAATACTCAGGGCCAGATGTAGGTATCCAAATACCAGTCGGTAAAGGCCGAAAATACAGATTTTTGGCAGTTACCGACTGGTATTTGGATACTGAGAAGTAGGGCCACCTAAAATACAGATTCGGTAATTTTACAGATTCGGTAAAATTACCGATTCTGCAAAATTACCGAATCTGTATTGTGAGATGTAGGTAGCACTGTAATCAGTGCTACAGGGCTTTAAGAATTCGTTATTTACCACCAACTAGAAGTTGGTGGTAAATAATGAAAAGCCTTGAAAAAGCATTTTTTTTGCTTTTCAAACACTGCCATGTTGCAGACATACATGCCCTTAGGGCATGTATGTCTGCAACATGTGCACCCATACACGATGGAGTGGTGCAACAGGGTGTCAAAGTGACAGCCTGCCACCCTTCAATGTTTCCCCCAATTACCGAATCTGTATTTACCGATTCGGTAATTGCCAATCATTTCTATGGGCCTCCAGGCCCATAGGAATGAATGGCAATTTCCGAATCGGTAAATACCGATTCGGTAATTACCGAATCTTACCGATTCGGTAATTTAAAAAGAGAAATTACCTACATCCCATTTACCTACTCTTAAATACCGAATTGGTATGATTCGGTATTTAAGAGTAGGTAAATTGAGATTACCTACATCTGGCCCTCAGAGACTTACTGTTATTAAAAAAAACATGTCTCTGAGACTTTCTTTCACCATTTTTCAGACCACAAAATACAATCATAAAGACAACAAGGCCTTTCAATCAAGTTGAAGAGCACAGAGCTCCTGCTAGGAGTACTTTAAAAATACAGTAAGTTCTCCAGAGGAAGTGCACTAGAAAATGTCTCAGGCTATGTTGACAACTTTTTAAGGGATGAAGTTACCATCTTACCCTCGTACGTGAAAGACACCAAAGACTTTCTCACTAAGATATTGGACATACCCTGGCACACTACTTTCTTATTGGTTACCTTAGATGCCAATTCACTCTATACTATTATAGAACATGAAGTTGGCATCAAAGCATGCGCCAAGTATTTAGCCAAACGCCCGTACGTTTCCTGGAGCATACCAACATGCTCCTCGAAATGATCCGTTATTGTTTACAGAACAATTTCTTCCTTTTCAATGGGAATATTTACAGGCAGACTCTCTGGACCGCCTTGGGTACCTGCTCTGCCCCCAGTTTCGCTAATCTATTTCTAGAGGCATGTGAGGAAGATATCAGAGGTGATCCTAACCTTACCAGAAAATTCAAACAGGTTGTCATGTGGTTAAGATACATTGACGACCTGTTTATCATATGGGATGGCACTAAATTTGAAGCAACCCATTTCATACAGAAGCTCAACACCAACAACATCAATCTGAAACTCACTGGCAAAATAAGTAGGGTCTCAGTTGATTTTCTGGATGTCAAAGTGGAGAGCTTTGACAACTGTGTGCACACCAATTTATTCAGAAAGGCCATTGCCGGCAATAGCTTACTCCATGCCCTGAATAGCCACCCAGAAAACCTTAAATGGAGTATCCCCTATGGGGAACTCTTACGGGCTAAACGCAATTGCAGTACGGAGGGAGCATTAACACAAGAACAGGATGTCATGTTAAATAGATTTGCAGAAAAAGGATATCTCAAATGGGTTCTCCGCAGAGCGGTGGAGAAAGTCAAAATGATTTCCAGAACTACTACGTTCAGGAAATCTTGGGCAATAATTGGCAAATCTTGGCCAAGGATTCAGTCATAGGGAGCACAATTCCTGAGAGACCCCATATCACCTACCGCAGAGGGTGCAATCTTAGAGATACCCTCGTACACAGCAACATCACTACATATGCCAAGCCCAACAGCCTTATCCTGCAGGGATGATTCTTTCCCTGCAGTCACTGTAAGGCGTGTAGCAATAGCAGGATGAGAAAAGAATACACCAACATAACCAGAGGGACGAGTATTCATTTCGACCAATTTCTCACTTATAGTTCTACATTTGTAGTATATGTCCTTGAATGTCCATGCAATCAATGGTATGTGGGCAGCACCAAGCATAGGGCTAAAAAAAGAGTCATGGAACACATGCGAGCCATAGTCACCAAAGACCATCATTACCCCATTGCGAGACATTTTGAAGCATTTCACTACTCCGACAGCTCCAAGCTTAATTTCTTTGTCATTGAGCAGTTCCCAGCTGGCAAACGATGGGGCAACAGAGCACTGATATTGAGGAAAAGGGAATCTAAACACATCATAGACCTAGGTACCCATTATCCAGGAGGACACAACATCGACGAAGAGATGGCAATACATTTACTCAACAATTGATTGACGTGTACTTTCCTTCTTGCTTGATTCCTATGCTTCCTGTAATTATTTCCTATCAACTAGTTTTTATGACCAATAGTCTGCTCTATTCTTATTCCTGATGCCACAGTGAACCCATTAGAGCAATCTCCTAAAAAGTGTTTAATCAATAGAGCAATCTTCCAAAAAACTGTTTATTCATTTCTTCTTCTGCTTCTCCATCTGTTTCTTCTTCTTTCTTCTATTTATCCTTTTCTACATACTTTTCTCTTATTTTTCTGCCTCCTTTCTTCTCTCCATCTCTCTTTTATCTCCCTTACCATACACTTTTACTGTCTTTTATACTTATCTGCATCTTTGCATTTATGCATGTATTTATATAGACTGCATCTATTCAATTGAATGTTATACACGATCACCTGACATTCTTTTTTGCAGATTGGCTGGACAGTACTTGGAACAATATTTATATTGATTGATATACACTTGGTTATACAACAGCATTTATCCCAGGTATTGTTTACCCATGTCATACATCAGCCACAGTCTTCACTTTCTGCTGCAGTTTTACATACTCCAATATGGCCACCATGGTTTTGTAGCAGAAATTGCAATCCAGTGCTATTGTCCTGTTTATACTCACATGTGTATATATGCTTTCAAAACATGCAGTCAAATATGTGAGCAAGGCCAATTGACGGCTGAAACGCGTCGTGATTTACAAAGCAATACATACTCCTGTATCTTCATCACTGGATTGCACTGAGAGCACCTCTTATTTGACTGTTTTGCGTATATATAAACACATACATATATATATATATTAGAACTACAAGCGCCCTGCCGCTTTATATATATATATATATATATATATATATATATGAAACAGTCCCTGCTTACTCTCGCCTGGAGCCCAATCCTGGATACCGCAGCGCAGAAGAAGAGAGGAGACCCAAGTGCAGGTGAGCAGTGTATTTTATTTCGTCGGGGAGACGGCACACCTCAGCATGACGTTTCGGCCTTCACAGAGGCCTTGATCACAATATATTGCGATAGCCAGTAGGTATATATAGTTAGGATTGTTTTCCATAGGGAAATTGCAACATTCTATTGGGAATAACTTTGGCGCCGGTTGAGGAATCTTCCTGAAATTTTCCTTAACTTTGCCTCGCGGCGCTCCGCTCCTTCCCTGAAAGTTTGGGGGGGATTCGTCAAGCGAGGGCCGAGATAAAAGGGGGTCCCAAAACGTGTTTTCCCCATGTTAATTTCCATAGGGCGGTTGGACTCACTTTTAGCCCGAACGGCTGAATGGTTTTCCACCAAACTTGGCAAAATTGTAGGGACTGGTAGCCCGATGTGTCTTTGCTATGTCTCAAGATATGTGCTCCAGTGGTTTTTACGAAAATTAACTTTGAAAAATATATATATTGGGCTACATTGGGCTATATATATGTTAGAGCCCAAATGTAGCCCAATGTAGCCCAATGTAGCCCAAAGATGGCCACCAGAGACAAAAAAAGACAAATGTAGCCCAAATATCAGCCAGATGTAGCCCAACTATAGCCCAATGACAGAATGTCCCAGAGTCTTCTAAAGAACAACTAGAGCGCTAACAGTCATACTTATGACAAAAGTATGGCACACCTGAAGTCATCTTGATTAGAATAAAGTGTTAACACTTAAAACATTTAATTTGCAAAGGAACAAAATGAGGGGGTTCATTTTGCCATAGAAATTATGATTAGTGCTGAAGAAAGGAAAATTAGGGCACATTTTGAGTGACTTCTCAAATCCTCTTATATTTCATTAAAAAAATTCTGATATGCAGTCTCCCAAGATGGCCACCAGAGACAAAAGAGCCCAAATGTAGCCCAAATATCAGCCATATGTAGCCCAACTATAGCCCAATGACAGAATGTCCCAGAGTGTTCTAAAGAACAACTAGAACCCTAACAGTCTTACTTATGACAAAAGTATGGCACACCTGAAGTCATCTTGATTGGAATAAAGTGGTAACACTTAATACATTTAATTTGAAAAGGAACAAAATGAGGGGTTTCATTTTGCCATAGAAATTGTATATATATATATATATATTCACTGAAAAAACCATAGGTTACACACCAGTTATAGTTAGGAATTAGCAGTTAAAAAACCTTTGAAATTCACTGAAAAAACCATAGGTTTCACACCAGTTATAGTTAGCTGGAAATTTTACTCGCATAAAACCATTGAAATTCCCAGGTTATAGTTAGTTGGACTCACTATAACTTGCACGTCTGTAATGCACTGCTGATGATGTCACATATTACATCACTCATGCATATATTTAAATATTTAAACATTACTCGCTAATATATGTATTCACTAAGATACACTTAATAAGCCAGTTAACCAATCAAATTTGTTTTTTAAAAACACTGAAAAAAACATAGGTTTCAGGCCTTATATAGTTAGGAATTGGCATTTAAAAAACCTTTGAAATTCACTGAAAAAACCATAGGTTTCAGGCCTTATATAGTTAGGAATTAGCATTTAAAAAACCTTTGAAATTCACTGAAAAAACCATAGGTTTCAGGCCTTATATAGTTAGGAATTAGCATTTAAAAAACCTTTGAAATTCACTGAAAAAACCATAGGTTTCAGGAGTTATATAGTTAGGAATTAGTTTTTAAAAAACCTTTGAAATTCACTCAATAAACTATAAGTTTTAGTGGTGTTATAGTTAGCTGGACATTTTACTCATACAAAACCAATGAAATTGCTCCTATATAGTTAGTTGTACTAACTATATTTCGCCCACCCGCAATCCACTGCTGATGATGTCACATATTAGATCATTCATGACATGGTCAGTGACATCACTGATGACATCTCAAATGACATCACTGATGACATCACTGATGACATCATCCAGTGAATGTGGTTTGCTTCGTTATTTAAATATGCATTATATATATAGCAATTTACATTGAAGAATGAGTGGATATATATAAATAAATATATTATAGTATATATATATAATAAAGTGCAAATTTGACCTGTCAAAATAATTCTTTTTAACTGGTCAAAACCTTTTTTTAAATACGTATAAGTCACGTGTATATAGCATAAATGCCCATAAGGCAGGGTGCATGGTATTTAAAAGTAGGACATGAATGAATTTAATGTTAAATCAGTCCTTACAGTGAAATAGCCCCAATAGCTATTATCACTGTAACAGGGATGGCTTTTCCAAGGGAAAATGGTGGGTTATATTAATACATTTAAGAACGCTAATTTCAGTTAGGTAACAGCTAGAAAACAATTGCACAATGATTTTTAATACTTATTAAAATTCAATTCAATGGTGAACTTGGATTTTTGCTAATTATTAAAGAAAATGTACTTGAAGAAAGTTACATTTTCCCTGCCTAAATCTTTGGAGGCCCATTTGGTCTCCCACTCCTGCCAGTATTTATCATTTGAATAGGTATGAATTGATGGAAGTGCCTCCCAGGAGCAAACAATAGAGTTACCTGAATAAGCAGAGATAACCCATCTGAACCTGAATATGTAGGGTTGGGTTGGGAACATCCTTTTTAACATTATAATGTCAAATCCTGCAGAACTGTCAAATATTGTTTCACAGGTCTGCTGAGGTTTTACATATAACACTTGAGACACACTTAAAGTGGTGGGAACAGGGTGCCAAATATTTCTTGCATTTCCACGGTCATCTGGTTGGAAACCCTGCTTTGTTCTATCAAACTACTGTTTCTGGGGTATTGAGGTGGATTCTAGAATTAGATATAGGAAGACACTTGGATTACCATAATACACCACAGTCTTGCATTCCGTAAGTTCCATCGAATATGAGCTGCGATATGCAAGCAGTACTCAAGGGTAAATTATCCCCAACTACGTAGCACGCAGATCCCTGTTGTCCCACTAGGCCCAGATGGGTCCAATTGGGCTAGTCTTTGGAATGCCTTTGATAACTTTAATACACTCAAGTTTACCTAAAATAACACCTGGGAGGACTGAAAGGTAATGCCATTAAGAGGAGGTAACTTCCCCTGACATGTCAGTGCTCCACAAAGTTGCCTGGTAAACAACATACAAAATTGAACAACTAATGATGTAAAATGGAAGAGACCCAACAAATTAACAAGACCTTAATAAAAAGTGCAATACAAATCTCAGTCAAGGAAAGAGAAAGCCAGGAAGTCAGCCTGTCTTCCTGCCTAACGTGTCACACTCAATATCTAGTCTAGAAAAAGTGCAATGTGTTTTGTGCACAAAGGCGGCAGAACAATTGCTTAAGCAACTTCACCGAAATATAAGAGAATTATTTTAAGTGCATACATTTTGCCTATCTACTTACCCTACACCCACTAAATAGATTTCCTAAAATAAGCATTGACAAAGCAAATAGGTATGGCCTTTGCTGGTTTGATAGTTTTTTTTTTAAAAAGTCTCTAAAACAAGCATAAGCCATAACACATAATTAGAAAAAACATGCAGCCACATTAACATGGCTGACATATACTCACAAAAGGGTTGGAAATCTTTTTTTAAATCATTGAATTGCATTTTGAATAACAAGCTTTTCAGCTGTGCCATGCATTTTATTAATTTTTACTTGTGAACGTGACAAGAGTAAATCACCACTAACCCAAGCACTCAAATTGCAGACAGCTATAATGTTACAGCGCCACTTAAACACTTTTGAATGGATTAATGAGTTAATGGTTCTCATATAGCGCTCGGCTACTCAGAGAGTGTCCCGGCGACTGGCATTCAGATATGTGGCATGGATCGCCAGTTTTTTTTTTATCCCTATAGTTTGAATAGATAAGTGTTCAGATCTGTCTTACACCTAGTTTCCTCAGTGATAGATATCAGATGAACAGGCATATGATTCCACATGCTGACCGTGAAAGAGGTTCCCCCTCTCCATTGTTTTTTAAAGCGGGAGACTGTTGCCAGTGTTATTAGAGCACAGTGACCTCCCTGGTGGTATTCCTTGATCCTCTTGTTCAGGTAGGTAGGACAGTTGTTGTGGAGGGCCTGATTGGTCAGTGTCAGAGTTTTAAACATGATGTGCTTGCAGACTGGTAACCAATGGAGCTTTTATCGAAGCAGAGCAACTGAAGCGTGTTTGGGTAACTTTTAGAGTAGGCAGACTGCCATGTTCTGGACCACCCGCTGATGCTGAATTAAAATTCTATATGACCACGGTACAAAACCTTTTTTTAAACGTATTTTTAGTGCAACACTGCACAGATATCACATTACATATTATCCTTGCAATTTACAGTGCATCAGCGGCGGGCTAATTATCATTGTGTTATTTCACATCGTTCGGCTTGGGTGCCAATATGCTCCGCTCAGTAGCTTCATTGCTGGGCACATGATAACTGTACGTGATACTGAGCCATTCTCGCAAAGGAGAAATATGTGCAGCAATACCTAATATAACTTGTAAGAAAGAACTAAAAATAAAGACGAAAAGAACCCTGACAGCGAGTGGTGGCGAGAACCAATTCCCATAGGGAATAAAAAACAGGAGACCTAAAGAAGGACTATCGAGCAGCAAGCAGAGATTTCAGAGGATGCAGGGGTAGACCATTCAGCACTCTGATGAAGGCCATTTATGTATGTGGAGACGGGGTATTTTTTCCCCTCCAAAAAGTACTGTTGGGGCGTCAGACTACAGCAATGCAATCTGCAGGGATAGGAATACCAGACTCCCACTATGTCGAAATCCCAGTTGTAGCATATATGAGAGGCACCGGCATGACCATCGTTTGCCTGGCCTGCAGCCCAAGTCATCAGTCCATCCCACTGTTAATCTAATCTTCAGTGCTACGGTTTACTCACCCCACCTCAGTATGGATAATACTGGAGCCCAGTCAGGCCATCATGGGGTAATTCTCTGGGGTCAGCGTAGGTGTGGCATACCCTAACATCTGCATTGAACACTCCTCCCTCTCACTCTGACCCTGACCTCCTAGTCAGAGTCTCTGCTCTCTGCCCCAGCAGCTCTGCTGTCGTGCCACTGCCGCTGCCCTTACACCTCTCTGTATGGTAGGGCTTCGAGGCCCTCCTCCACACACAGGCACCTGCCTCCGCCTCTTCCCTGGTGGTCCAGTGGGATAGCCTTGCTCTTCTGCTGGTCCGCTGTTGTCTGTCTTTGTGTTTGTGCCAGTTTTTCTGCCTTTTTGTCTTTTGTTATTGTGCCTTTAATTTTCTGCCTTTCATTTTAGTCTTCTGTCTTTCTGTCTATTTTACCTGTTTCATTACCTGTGCCCTTGTTTGTGTTCTCCATGCCCATTTGTCCCGCACTTTTCCAGTCGCTGCTGCCCCCGTGGGCCCTCCCCCACCGGTTCCCGCTCCTGCCTCCCAGTTGCGCTACCCTCCCACTTCCATATTTAATGGCAGCCAATAGTCGGATGTGTGAGCAAGACACATGTCTACTTGGTCAGAGACTCTAGCTCTCCGCCCCAGCAGCTCCGCTGTTGTGCCGCAGCTGCTGCCACTACACCTCTCTGTAAGGGAGGTGTTTAGGGCCCTCCTCCTCCTGCAGGCTCCTGCCTGTGTCTCATCCCTGGTGGTCCAGTGGGAGAGCCTTGCTGTTCTGCTGGTCCGCTGTTGTCTGTCTTCGTGTTAGTACCGGTTTCCGTTTTTTTTGTCTATCTTTTTGTCTTTTGTTATTGTGCCATTAATTTTCTGCCTTTGATTTTAGTGTGCTGTTTTTCTGTCTATTTTTCCTGTTTTGTTACCTGTGCCCTTGTTTGTGTCCTCTGCGCCGGTTTTCGCTGCATTTTTCCCACCGCTGCTGCCCCCGCGGCCTCTCCCGACCTGCAGGTACCCAGTCCTGCCTCCCAGCTGCGCTTCCATCCCCCTTTCCTATTTAATGGCGGGCATGCCAATGGCAAGCCCAAGGTGCACCAAAGGCAAGCCCAAGGCGTCCGTCAGCGACCAGCGACAGGGACCCTGGTTCTCCCCCACCCACCTCTATGACTCAGCTGCCCTACTCACACTCAACCCCAGAAGGAACTACAACTGCCAGCTGTCTAAGATGAACACCTCCCATGGCCAGTTCTCCTGCTGACACTGCTGACAAATGTTCACCATCCTCCGTACCCCCACGGCCGGCCACCCACACTAGACGCCAGCCCCCCGAAGCCTTCTGATGCATCCTCCTTAACGTGCACTCCCTGCACAAATATGCTGTAGAGATCTGGGACCTCCTTGACAC
Source organism: Lissotriton helveticus (assembly GCF_964261635.1). NCBI lineage: Eukaryota > Metazoa > Chordata > Amphibia > Caudata > Salamandridae > Lissotriton > Lissotriton helveticus. Next base: position 89,105,180 of record NC_136062.1, on the reverse strand, counting down.
CCACTTGCCAGATGTCACCTTCTTCACAGAAACATGGACCAACCCCACCCCGTCTTCGATATCGCCACCTCCATCCCCAATGGAAACAAGATACAGAGGAAGAACCGCTCCAACCACCCAGGAGAAGGACTTGCCATTGCACACTAGAGTTCCCTCCGACTCACCACCTCCACCACAAGCGACTCCCCATCCACCACTGAACACCTCCATTTCCAGATCCAGCCCAGCCCCAGACGACCCTACGCGGCACCCTTGCCTACAGACCCCCCCAGAACTCGAATTGCCATCTTCATCCCTCCATACGTCATTGCCTCCATGGACTACATACTCATCAGAGACCTCAACTTCCACCTCGACAACCTCAGTGACCCCAACTCTGCCACCCTCCTGGACAACCTTGCCAACCTCAGATTGAAGCAGCTCGTAACCACATCCAACCACAGGCAGGACACACCCTCAACTCCATCTTCGCAGGGGGCAACAACATCCACTTCAGCCACACCACGCAACTGCCTTGGACGGACCATCACTGCGTACACTACCACATCAACAAACCCACCGTCCCCAAACCTGCACCTCACCCTCCACAAAGGAACTGGAGCAAGGTCACCGAGGAGCACCTCAACTCCACCCTTATCCGTGTTGCCCCCCAACCTCGACCTTCTCCAACTCCGCAGTCAAAGAACTTCACAGATGGATCACCAAATACGCAGACAAGCTCACCCCCCTACGCAACCCCGACAAACAGCGCCCCAGCAAGGCCACTGCCGACCTCCAAGAATCCAGACACACCCGCAGACATCGCTAGAAGAATTGGAGAAACAGCAAAACTCCAGAAAACCACACCACATACAAGAACGCCATGATAGAATACCACCAACTTTTCAGATCCACCAAAAGGACCTTCATCCGAAACAAAATCCACGCCAACGCCAGCAACTTCAGCATCATCCAGGAATTCACAAAGCCCCCCAGCGAAGCCACGTACGTCACATCTTCCCAGGACCACTGCAACAAACTCGGCTCCTAGTTCCACCTGAAAATAAGATCTTTCTACGACAACTTAATCGCACAGACTCCGGACACCAAATCCACCATCAACAACTTCCAGCCCACCATCTTCTCCTGGACCCCAGTCACCACCAAAGACACCGCATCGACCATGAAAGGCATTCACTTAGGAGGCCGCACAGACCCCTGCCCTCTGCACATCTTCCACCACCATTGCACCTGAGCTGTGACGCACCATCAACGCCACCTTTGAAGATGATACATTCCCCAAAGACTGGAAATGCGCAGAAGTCATTCCCCTCCTCAAGAAGCCCTCAGCAGACCCGACGGACTTCAAGAACTACCGACCCATCTCTCTCCTCCCTTTTGCGGCAAAAGTCTTGAAAAGATTGTCAACTTCCAACTAAAGAAATTCATCGAACACAACTCCATCCTCAACCCCTCCCAATCCGGATTCCGCAGCAACCATAGCACCGAGACTGCCCTACTCGACGCCACAGACAACATCCGTACCCTCCTCGACCAAGGCCACACAGCGGCCCTGATCCTCCTCGACCTCTCTGCAGCCTTCGACACCGTCTCCCACCACACTCTCACTGCCAGACTTCACGACGCCGGCATACAGGGAAAAGCCTTTTACTGGCTCCACTCCTTCCTCACGGGCAGAACCCAAAAACCGCCGTTCCTCTCCGAACCAACATAGATCAACTGCGGAGTACCCCAAGGATCATCGCTCACCCCAAAGGCTCTTCAACATCTATATGGCCCCCCTTGCCACCATCGTCAGACAGCATGGACTCAACATGGTATCCTACGCCGACGACACCCAGCTCATCCTCTCTATCACTAAGGACCTCCTCACTACCAGACTCAGCTTCCAGGAAGGAATGAAGGACGTCACACCCTGGATGAGCAGCAGCTGCCTGAAGCTTAACTCATAGAAGACAGAAGTTCTCATCTTTGGCCCCTCTCCCTCTGCATGGGACAACACCTGGTGGCAAACTTCCCTCAGCACTACCACCATCTGCACGGATCACTCCTGGAACCTCGGCATCATACTCAACTCCTCCCTCACCATGACCCGACAGATCAACGCCGTTACCTCCTCCTACTTCAACACCATCTGCATGCTTCGCAAGACATTCAAATAGATCCCCCCGAATCAAGAAAGACCGTCACTCACGTACTCCTAACCAGCAGACTGGACTATGGAAACATCCTCTATGCCAGAATCAACAAATCTCTGCTCCACAAGCTCCAGACCATACAGAACACCGCAGCCAGACTCATCCTCGGCAACCTTCGACACAAACACATCACCCAACACCTGCAAGACCTCCAGTGGCTCCCAGTCAAGAAGAGATTAACCCTCAAGATACTCAACCTTGCCTACAAATGTCTCCACAACACTGGACCCCAATATCTCAACGAAAGAATCTCCTTCCACGCAACCAAGAGAATCCACCAATCTGCCGACCTCACCCTTGCCAAAACCCCAGCGCATCCACAGAGCTAGAACAGGTATAAGAGCCTTCTCCTACATCGCGGCAAAGACCTGGAACGAGCTACTGATCAACATCAGACGTGCCCCCACTCTGCACATCTTCAGAAAGACCCTCAAGACCTGGCTCTTCAATTGGCCAGAGCTGCACACCCCCAAGTGCCTGGAGACCCTTATGGGTAAGTAGAGTGCTTTACAACTCCCTGATTGATTGACTCTCAGCTGACTGCAAGCCCCCAGCATGTATCCCCACTCTTCGAGATCATGCTCTACATTCTTGTCTGTACGTACAGCTCGCAGGTGGCACTCCTTAGCCGCACCCCACTCTTGCATGTCGCCCTCCATCTATCCATCCGGGGGGGAATAGTACCAGTCCAATGTATTGCAATATGATGCTTAACTAGGACAAGGCCCAGAAAGGCGAATTTGTATCTCATACAGGTTCCCTTTTAAGGAACGGGAAGCAATCCTAGTAAACACTGCTTAACTGACACCTCTATTTGCACAGCTGTAGCCGTTCCCAGCACCTGGAGCACTCATTGCCAATATGATTGTAGGCAGACACAGGTCCAAGCCATATGTATGAATGTCACCGGGTCCACGCCGCACCAGGGGCACACCGAAGAGTGCCACAGATTGAAGCATGCAAATCTCAGAGGCGTTAAATATGTGCGATGTAAGTAGAAAAACTGAGTGAGCTTAAACCTTGCATTACTAGCTACCTCATGGTCTTGAGGAAAAGTGTTCTTCTGATCGGCATCATTTGTACCGGGACTCCATTGTTTTTTTCATTGCCATCTCGTGTCAAACACTTCCACACGACCCACCTGGTCGTTTCTGCTGATGTCTGAGGAAAATCTAACTAACACGACAACAGCCATCTTGCAGCCTGCATTTCTGCCCAGGAACAGTCGCACACCCAATCCCCCCCTGTTCTTTGCAGTTTAACAGAAAGCCATGAGACACTCACACCCTGTGTAAATGATTTGTTTTCCATCTCCTGCTCCCAGCTTGGTAAACATCCTTGACACCGTGATCAGGTTATCTGGACAATGGTCTGACTGCTGGGCCTTGATCAGGGTGATTAAACAATGACCTGAAAGACTGGGCTTTGATCAAGCTGAGTGAACAATGACCTGAAAGACTGAGCCTTGATCAAGCCGAGTGAACAATGATTTGTGTACCAAGCCTTGACCAGGTCACCATCTACAAACATCGTCTGGATCTGGTTATCAACTGCAAACACTGCCCTCATTGAAGAATGACCTAACAGCCAAAAGACTAGAATGGAAAAGTATAAAAGGCTTGTAAGCTGCGGAGTAAAACAGCAGCCTCCTCTGTCTTGTTTCTAACAAGCTTGGGACTCTATTCCATAGCCCGGGCTATTTGAATAAATCTGGGTTCCTCCTGCAGACGAAGGCTCCTGTGTCTCCTTTTACTACGTATGAAGGGTATGGAAGACTTAGGCAGTTCCCCCGCCGCCGAGACCCAGTAAGTGGGTTATTCCAGTTCTTCAAATGGCGCCTGAACAGGGACTCCATGAGCACGAAGGTCAGGCCCGGTGGATGTGAGGAGGTGCATGGAGAGACTCAGACGGAGGCGCCCTACCCGAGGGATTCTTGCAATCCGGTAAGCTGAACGACTCGCCCGCTGTTCCTCCCCACCCGTTCTGGGCCACATGATAATAATAATAATAATAATAATACTGATGCTTGTAAAGCGCAAACAGCTACCTCACAAGGAGGTATCCCGGCGCTAGTAGAGAGCTTACAGCTTGAGACAGAAACTAGGTCGAATACTTAGGTTTTTTGCATGAAAAGCCAGGTCTTCAGGAGTTTCTTAAAACTTGCTTCTGTCGAGGTGGATTGAATGGCCAGAGGCAGGGCGTTCCAAAGTTTAGCCGTACCGGCAGAAAAGGATCTGCCCCCAAGTCTGGCCTTCCTAACTCTAGGTATAGTTAGCTGAAGCAAGGAGTTGGAACGTAAATGTCTATCCTGATGGTAGCGGGTGAGTCTGAGTTTTAAATAATTAGGACAGGTGCCTTTTAATGCTCTAAACGCCAGGGTAAGAACTTTAAATTTAATTCTGCTCGCCACTGGGAGCCAGTGCAGTTCGCGCAGGTGCGGAGAGACATGATGTTTAAAAGGAATCGATTTTATGAGTCTCGCAGCCGCATTCTGCACGATCTGCAGGCGCTGCACCAGATACTTGGGAAGACCAAGGTAGAGGCCGTTCGAGTAGTCCAGTCTAGAGGTGACTGTTGCGTGGACTACCGTTTTGCGGCACTCAGGTTCTCGCTGGAGTCCCCTAGCAAATAATTTCTGGAGCAGGACACAGCCCTACGTCTGCAGAACAGAACTACCCCTGTAAGGTAAGGGTGGACTGATCACCCACCAAGTCTGTATGATTCTGTTATTGACTTTTGCAAAAGCCAAGCTGTTATTGACTTTTGCAAAAGCCAAGCAAGTAAGGTGAGTTTTTTAAAACCGCTGGTGTCTGTTATCTGTTTCTGTATGATTCTGCTGTTATTGACTTTTACAAAAGCCAAGCAAGCGAGGTCAGTTTTAAAAACCCGCTGGTGTCTGTTAGCTGTTTTCAAGCATGCTAGTCAGTAGTAAGTATAAGAAATTATGTTGTTGTATGTGTACGCAGGACTCCCAGATGGAGGCGGCTTGTCTGCTTCCTCCAGAAGGGACCCCATGCCATACGATGTATGTTAAACATGGCCCTTCTGCCATAATGTTTTCCTCATTCTGGGTAAAATATACGAAACAAAGTAACGCGGAATTACAGTGGCCACTTTATGGCTCCTTTAATTCCCAAGTTCTTGCCAACTTAGAGGAAAAATTAATGAAAAGAAAAACGCGCCCGTCTATGTTTGAATCTGTCCGATTTTTGAGGAAAGAGATATAGCAGAGATCTAGAAAGCAGAAGGCTCAAGAAAGAAAACAAGAACGTATGTCAATGGCCGACCACGCCAGAGGAAATTTACAAAATCACATGACAAAATCAGTAGAAATAGCTGATAGGGAGCATGGGGTCCGGGTCCAAAAATGTTATCCAGCTCGTGAGGAGAAAGGAAAGGGCCATATGAAAGGGGGAGAATAAGGTGATTCCTTGCTTGATACAATGCTAGAAAGCTCTCCTGCATATGCCACAATGTACCCTGCCCTGACGCCTCACACCCCGCATGCCCCCCCAGCACCGCCCACTCCTGCCCCCACTGCCCCTCTTAATGTTTTATTTGCATATAGCCAGGTTCTGAGCTGGGATGGTGCAGTGAGCTAAAAGACGGTGATGGATTAAAACCATGATCTATTGACTTGGTAAGAGTATTCTGCATCATTCAGAAACTCTGTCCATCACCACCCCCCTTTTCCAAAATCACTCCCTGTCACACCATCCCTTCCGATTTTTCCTATGACACCAACCACGCGCGCTAACTCTGACCTCGCTGCGGGAATGACAAGTCCCCATCCGCCCAACCCCTCTGGCTTTACCCCTACACGCCATTTTCCTACTTCCCGGTGGTCTACAGTTAAGCAGGATTTATATAAATTGTTGAATTCCCCCCGACTGGCCTCCTTGCGCTCTGCAGTCAGCTTTCGTCCCTTTGAGAAAATGACCTACAGAGGCAACAGTGTGAATGTTGGATAAATAACGGGAATATTTATGCCTTTAAAGAAATATGGTTCACCTTTTCCCAGTGGACAATTATGGAACAGACCACCTGGGCTGAATACATGTGTACCCTGGTCATGCAAAGATTTGAGAATGCGCTTCTGCAGATACCCACAGGATAAATGGACCTTAGGTCGCAAATAAAAAGAGGCGATGTTCAGGGAGAGGGGATGTTTGGCGCTATGTCTGCTTTAATAACTTACTGTGATATGACAACTTTTCCCAACAACCCTCTAGAAACAGCTATGCCAAAGAGGCGGCCCCTGTCTTTGTAAACGCACTTACCGATGCCCAAAATAGTGGCCGAGGGGCTGTTGAGGCACACTGGCGCAGACTTTGGGTTCATGTTCCTTGGAAAAGGTCAGAAGTAATGCAGTTAAAAGGACAATTACAAGATCCCCGGAAGAATCCGGCTGCCTTTTTCAGAGAATTAGGTCAGATTATATTTGCAGGTACTCTCGTTCTTGAGGATATAGATTTACTTTTTGGTACGGTTGAAATTTGGGACAAGATTCCACATACTGACCATGAAGTGGCGTTGGGAGGTAAATGGGCTGACCTAGAGGCTATGGAAGAAGCAAGGGTAGGAGGGATTAAACCAGAAGCTGCCATTCTGACTTTGCCCGGTACAATAATGACGTTTATGAAAACACTTTTGCCGGAAACTGTCATTAACTGGGATAAAATAAGGGACATAGTGGTTTGGATCCCAGGTTCTGGCCCAGTATTTGTCGATAAGTTTGTCCGCAACTTGCTTCCTGTAATCTCCGCCAGGCTCAAGAAAGTTGAAAGTACGTGGTCTGCCCAAAGTATGACTGGTATCTTGGCTATATCACAAGAATAGGGAGAATGAAGATAGAGACAAGGAAGGCAAGAAGGTTAGGGATCTTAAGACTAAGGCACTTCTGCAGCAGGCTTACCCTCCCCGAGGTCCCGATGCCCGCAAGAATTTCAGACCTCAACCCCAACCCCCTCCGAGGGCTCGCCAGTCTACCACCTCCAACCCTCAACGTATGGGAGCCCTCCAAACAGATCAATGTGCTTATTTTAAGGGGTACGGCCATTGGATAGATGAGTGTCCTGTGTTAGCGGAAAACATCCGAACAGGGAAGACTCGGCCACGCGCTCCCAGAGAGGGGAGGCCGACTAGGGACCATGGCCCGCCCCATCCACAGGATAAAGAACGTAGGCCCAGGGATGACGCTCCCATCCGGCAGTGCCCGGCCAACAGATTTGATGGGTACGAAGCAACACGCACTTATTACAATGATGATTATGATAAAGTTGATGAGACAGGGTCCTACCAAGCATAGGACAGCCAGGAAAGGGGTATTACCAGAGTGCAAATTCCAGTGGATCAAAGGGGCCCGTATGTGCAAATGTCAGTTGTGGGGAACGATCAGAATATTCTTTTGGGTACTGGGGCCACCAGGTCTTCTATTGCTTGTCTGTCAGTCCCGGAGGCACCATTTTCTGGCAATATGAATGTCTCCGTGGGTTTTGCAGGAAGACCTGTGACCAACTCTGTCTCTGAACCCCTCCCTCTCGATATTGGCCCTGCACATGTTGAAGCTCCCTTGGTCCTTACTACAGGTTGCAGTGAAAACCTGTTAGGCATGGATTTACTGAAAGCTCTGTATGCGACCATATCATGTAGTCCCCAAGGTGTATCCCTAACAATTTCCCCACCGCAGCTTCCTATATGTATCTATCAGGTCCCCTCCCACCAGAGTTGTAGTCTTTACCTTCCTCCCTGGCATCATCAGACACTGATGTAGGGTGTCTCAACATATCCCCTCATGTGGTACGCATCCAGCCAGGTGCACTTCTCCCCCGCCTCCGGCAGTATCGACTGCCCGCGGAAGGAGAAATGACCCTTTTAACAATAATATCTGAATTAACGGACAAGGGCGTAGTGGAGGAAACACGTGGCAATATATGTAATAGTCCCATTATTCCCATTCATAAAAAGACCAATGGAGATGCTCTCTCCCCTAAAATATACAGATTTCGTGATTGACCCTAGAGCTCTTAACAAAATAACAATCTCCCAATATCCTGTTGTCCCCGACATAACAGCCCTCCTAACGATGGTCCCTTCTGACGCAACGCACTTCTCTGTCATAGACCTGAAGAATGCTTTTTTCAGCATTCCTATTCATCCTGACAGCAAACATTTTTTTGGTTTCTCCCTTGGTGGGCGGAGCTTTAGATTCTGCCACGCCCCTCAAGGTTTCACCGAGAGCCCCAGAATCTGTAGTCAAGCCCTAACAAGTCAACTAGATTCCTTGGAACTCCCTGTGAATTCCACACTATTACAATATGTTGATGACCTCCACATTGCTGCAAATTCTGCCCCAGCATGTAAAGAAGCTACTCTCTGTTTGTTACGCCACCTTGCCCTCCATAATCACAAAGTCTCTTTGAAAAAGCTTCAGTTTTGTCAAGAGAAGGTGACCTATTTAGGTCATCTCCTCTCGAAGGAGGGAAGGCAGCTCACCGCTGATCGTGTCTATCAATGCTATGACGGCCCCACGAACACAAAAGCAGGTGCGAGCATTCATAGGCCTAACCTCATACTGTAGACAGTGGATTTCTAATTTTTCGGCCATGGTCAAACCTCTTCTTGCCCTCACCACTAAAGACATATCAGACAGTTCCTTTCCTTGGACTAGAGAGCAAGCGCAGGCCTTCTAAGATTTAAAGGGGGCTCTGTGTACTGCTCCAGTCCTCGGTACTCCTGATTATAACAAACAATTTTTTCTTTTTGCACATGAGACAGACGGCTGTGCATGCGCTGTCTTGACCCAGATATTCGGAGGTCACCATCGGCCATGTACCTATTTTTCAGCCACTTTAGATCCTGTTGCAAGGGCTCTCCCAGGATGCCTACGGGCGACCGCTGCGGCCGCCCTCATGGTCCGTCAGAGTGCGGGGATCATCATGTACTCCCCCCTGACTCTGATGGTCCCCCATTCTGTAGATACCCTCCTTAATAACACCAAGACACAGGACCTCACTAGAGAACGACTCACAGTATATGAACTGACACTCTTTGCCAGCCACATTAACATGAAAAGATGCACTGTACTAAACCCCGCCACATTACTCCCACTGGATACTCAGGATGCCCGCTTAGACCCACATGGCTGCATATTAAGGACAGAGGAGGAGACGAAGGGACAGGTTGACTTACAGGACACCTCGATAGCAGAACCAGAAGGTATACTGTATAAGGACGGATCATGTCTCAGGGGGTCAGATGGTAACACCTCAGCCACCTACGCCCTCACGACATTAGGGCGAGAAGAAGAAACAGCTCAGATTCCGCAGTGCTCTGCTCAAGCAGCAGAATTAGTGGCCCTCACTAGAGCCTGTGAGTTAAGCAAAGGGATGACGGTAAATATTTATACTGACAGCCAAAATTCCTTCGGGGTGGCCCACAACTGCGGGAGGTTATGGAAAGAAAGGAATTTCCTTACTTCCCATGGGACCAAGATTCAACATGGCCCCCTAATTCACCTATTGTTAGACTCCCTGACACTCCCAGAAAGGTGGCTATTATAAAATGTAGAGCCCATAAGAAAGTGACAGATGATGTTGGGAAAGGTAATGCCCTGGCTGACCAGATGGCCAGACAAACAGCTCAGGAAAAGGGAAGGAATGTATGTAGGAGGTCCCGCTAGGTGGGTGGCAGACAAGGGAATGGTTGAAAACACAGTACAGAGTGTGATTGATATTCAGTCCCATACTACTCCTGAGGAACTAAGGGTGTGGAAGGAGCAATTAGCAAAGGAGGGAATTGATGGTTATTGGGTCCGTATGACTATGGAAAGACAAAGGATGTTACCTGACAGTCACGTGCTACCAGTAGTGACGATGGCCCATGGTCCTGCTCACATCAGTGCAAAAGGGATATGTATACTGTTGGAACCTACATGGTACAACTTTAAGATACAAGCATTTGCTGACAAGCTAGTCAAAACATGCATGATTTGCCTAATGTATAACCCAGGAAAAGGCACAGTTACTCCTAAGGGAGGATTCTCTCCTCCTACCTTCCCTTTTGAAGTCCTCCAAATGGGTTACATCCAGATGGACAGATGTAACAATTTGAAATTTGTCCTGGTACCGGACTGTACCTTCAGCTGATGGGTGGAGGCCTACCCCGTCAAAGACTGCACCAATTTCACCACCGCCAAAGTGCTATTAAAGGAGTACCTCCCACGATTCGGTTTGCCCCGCTTGGTCTGGAGTGACAATGGGACACACTTTACAGCTCAAATTATGGAATATGTCTGCACAGCATTGGGTATAAAACAAAAATTTCACGCAGCTAACCATTCCCAGTCAGCAGGTCTAGTGGAGGTGTACAATGGCATCCTAAAAACTAAAATGGCCAAAATAGTAGCCGAGACAGGTGTCACTTGGGTTGATGCTCTGCCCTTGGCCCTACTGTCCACAAGAACAACTGCCCACACCAAAATAGGGCTATCCCCCCATGAGATTGTATTCGGGAGGCCTGCCAATGTATGGGGTGCCCCACGGCCTAAGAAACTGTCTGATGTTGAATACCCTGTATTAAGTGATTATCTGTACAGTCTAACTAATACCTTTTGTACTCTTTATCACCAGGTGCATGAGGCCATACCTGACAAAAGAGAGGGCCCAGGATACGTCATCCAACCTGGTGATTGGGTCTTAGTGAAAAATTTTCAACGGACTAAGAGCCTCGAGCCCCGCTGCACACAGCCCCATCAGGTGTTGCTGGCCACCCGTACTGCCGTGAAAGTAGAAGGTCAGAAGAATTGGGTGCATTTGCCTCACTGCCGGCGTGTGCCTCTGCCCCTCCCCTATGATCAGTGGGTGAGAGAAGGACAAGGAGACTCAGAAACAGAAACAGTCCCGACGTTTGTCCCATTCAGCGATGCCAGACTGCATTCTACATCTACGGAAGCAGAGAGTGACAGCATACTGAAAGGAAGGGTGGAACCCTCCCTTAACTCTGCTCAACACCAAGAACAATTGTTTCCCGACCATACTGTCCCTACTTCTGACCGATATAACTTGCGCCCCGAGGGAATGCTTGCCCTTGACTTCACCAAGTGCCTATAGGCTGTAGGGCTGTGATCTTCCCCGGCTGAGACTAGTGCTGGTGTGTCAGACTAAGGTACGCCATAGGGCCCTTGGCACCTGCACCCAGTGAAGCAACCACCAATCACAGACAGCCAATAGAGGTCCCTGGCTTAGCACAATGGCTGCCATCCAAAACACCCGAATCCAGTAACAATGTCAGTCTCCGACATAGTAAATGCTTCATGGCCACCGTGGTGACTCTGTTTGTCTCCCTCATCCTGTCTATCCTTGGTTGGCTGTTACTAATCTACCATCCTGTTACCTCACCAACTCCTACCCGGACTCCTGCAGAGCACTAGTATTACACGTTACCAGCCCACTAATTACCCCGCCGTGCAGAATTCTTCAATAACACCTTCATACAAATGTTGCATCATCACCAGCTGATCATGAACACTTCGAACTGGTGGGTTTGTGGACTGATGCCGCATTCCATGATACACCCTGTCCCATTCTTTCCCTACCCCTTTTCCATCTCTGGGTCTTGTCTTGCATGGTGGATGTTGATGCAGGAGGCCTACACTGTCAATGGTACTGCCAATTCTGCCCTTGGAACATTTCGGGATGACTACTGGCGGAACAGATCCGGCCATGCCAATGCTCCCTTATGCTCGACCAGCTCATCTACATCCCTAATATCAACTCAACCACTCGACAAAATGTTCTAGATTCCGCACAAGAAGAATACTGCCTGATGAACGAGACACTGTGAATGTCAAAAATGTGCAACGTGGTGTCTACATCCATGTCCTAGGGACTAAGAAAGTTGGTACCAGTACATTTGATATCTCAAAAGCTTTAACCTCTACATCTCCTCCGAAGCTGGTGGCATCCCCCAATACCTATTTCATCTGTGGCACTGCCGTCTACACTTGGCTCCCCCGTAACTTGTCTGGTACCTGCTATCTGGCCTTCCTCCTTCCACCAACGTATTCTACCCACGGAGGTTACCACCTGTCAATGAAGGGCACTCTGCGCCGCTCACGTAGAAGTGTCATATCAGCCGAGGATACAGCAGGCCAGGAAACAGGGGACTTCTTTAAAGATTTCCTTCTTTTCTGGGGCCCCATGGCTAACAGTCGGGCTGTACGAGGACTGACCAGGGTCCTTGAAGCCACCATCACAGTACCAGCTGGTGCCCTCTCCAACATCACTGCAGAGCTACAGGCGGACCGCCTCATAACGCTTCAGAACCGAATGGTCTTAGATGTCATCCTTGCTGATCGTGGTGGTGTATGTAAATTGATCGGCTCCAGCTGCTGCGTGTACATCCCAGACAACGCACCTACATCCAACGTCTGCATCGCCTTTCTTCCGAAATTCATCTGGATGAAGGCAACTGGTCACTCACAGGCTGGATCTGGGGCCTCCTTTCCCAGTGGGGGTGGAGGGTCCTCATCTTCCTTGCCTTGGGTGTAACTGTCCTGGTCTCCTGATGTTTGTGCTTTCAGTGCCTGCCAGTGCTCTGTACAATGTGTGTCCAGACCATCAAGCCTCCGCCCTCTAACATTCACAACACCAATATGATGATGATGCTCCACCAAGAAACCGATAGCCTTATGAACATTGACATTTCTTAAAGTATTTGCCACTCAATGGCAAAAGGAGGGTCATTTATCCCGGACTCCATTGTTTTTTTCATTGCCATCTCGTGTCAAACACTTCCACACGACCCACCTGGTAGTTTCTGCTGATGCCTGAGGAAAATCTAACTAACACGACAACAGCCATCTTGCAGCCTGCATTTCTGCCCAGGAACTGTTGCACACCCAACCCCCCCTGTTGTTTGCAGTTCAACAGAAAGCCATGAGACACTCACACCATGTGTAAATGATTTGTTTTCCATCTCCTGCTCCCAGCTTGGTAAACATCCTTGACACCGTGATCATTTTATCTGGACAATGGTCTGACTGCTGGGCCTTGATCAGTGTGATTAAACAATGACCTGAAAGACCGGGCTTTGATCAAGCTGAGTGAACAATGACCTGAAAGACAGAGACTTGATCAAGCCCAGTGAACAATGATTTGTGTACCAAGCCTTGACCAGGTCACCATCTACAAACATCGTCTGGATCTGGTTATCAATTGCAAACACTGCCCCGATTGAACAATGAACTAACAGCCAAAAGACTAGAATGGAAAAGTATAAAAGGCTTGTAAGCTGCGGAGTAAAGCAGCAGCCTCCTCTGTCTTGTTTCTAACGAGCTTGGTACTCTGTTCCATAGCCCGGGCTATTTGAATAAATCTGGGTTCCTCCTGCAGACGAAGGCTCCTGTGTCTCCTTTTACTATGTATGAAGGGTATGGAAGACATGGGCGGTTCCCCCGCCGCCGAGACCCAGTAAGTGGGTTATTCCGGTTCTTCAGTATTGTGCAAACGCCCTCTTCCATTCGCCCTCGGTGAGAGGAGACGTCAGGTCGGCCAGTCATCTGTCTTTTATTGTGGACACCTTGACCGTGCGATCCTCTTTCAAGGCTTTATATATCCAAGAGATTAGTCCTCTAGTGGACCCCGGGTCGAGTAACAACGCTAAAGTTTGTGTCTCTTCTGGCTCATCGTCAAACAAGGTCCATATTTTGTGAACTGTGCACAATTGTAGGAAGTAACCATCCGGCACTGGGAGCCAATCCCGCGCCTCGTCGAAGAATGTATGATGTTACAATGCATACATTTACAATGCATGCATTTACAACACAGTTATTACATGGCAACATCCTTTACAACGCATTCTTTTAGATCGCATGCCATTACATCGAATTTTCAGAAACTACCTTTACAACGCATTCCATTACATGGCATTATACCTTTACAACGCATACCATTACAATGCATACCATTTCATTGCATTTAAGGTAAGTGTTGGATAGTAATAGGGGTAATAATTACTATTCTAACTCCAGTGAGTGCAACAGTAGGGTAAGTGTTGGATAGTGTAGGGGTAAAAATGACTATTCTAACTCCAGTGAGTGCAACAGTAGGGTAAGTTTTGGATAGTGTAGGGGTATTTTGCGTGTAATGACTTGCAATGTAATGCCTGCGTTGTAGTGACATGCGTTGTAATGACATTCGATGTAAAGGATGTTGCAATGTAATGACTGCTATGTAAAGGTAGTGCGATGTAATGACTGCTTTTTAAAGGTTGTTTCCCTCGTCAAAAGATAAAAAGGTCCTGTACATGTCCCCAATGGTTGTACAGACCCCGCATACCATTTAGTAAGATCCATGACAGACTGGATCTGATTGAAACCCTGCAGCCACCAGAGAGGGAGTGATCTGGCGTATGGAGCCAGCTTGCTCCCAGGCCTCCGAAACCTGCTTGATTATGTAAGGGCATTCTACAGGGGTCTAGGTGCCTACCATTAGGTATCTTGGCAGTTCGTCTCATTACCCCAGTCCCCCAGCAGTGCCTTCTCTAAATTACAGCACTTGGTTCACCACTGTGCCGCATAATGCATCGACCCTGCAAAATAATAAGTCTGGGAGACATAGACCTCCCGAATCTGCATCTAACTTGAGTATCTCGAGTTTTACCCTGCTACGTCCTCGAGCCCATACATACGAGATCAGGAGGCTGTCCAGGGTGTCAAAAGTATATTTTGGGATACTACAGCAGGAATTTTGGAGGGCGTAAAAACAACACATAAGCATAACCATCTTTGCCATGACCACACATCCCACAACCGAAAGGGAAAGTTTCAGAACCGGATGGATTCCCTCAGGCCCGTAATAACTGCTCCATTGTTCAGGGCGTATTGAACATCTGGCGAATGAGCTACCTGTATGCCCAGGTAGAGAAAATGGTCACTCTCCCAGTCAAATTCTACAGCAGGGAGATCCCAAGCATCTCCCTGTGCTTGTGCCGCCAGTGGGAATATGACTGACTTCTGGCAGTTAGTATGCATGCCTGATGATGATCCAAAAGAAGTTAATATGTACAGGAGTGCGAGTACGGCCACCTCTGGTTGACGAATGTAGAGAAGCACATCATCTTTATACAATGAAATTACATGGGTGCGAACATCAATGATGATGCCCAACTGGTCAATGTCCCGCCGTAACTAGATTACTAATGGCTCCATCGTCAAGGCGAAAAGACGCGGGTACAACAGGCACCCCTGCCTCGTACCCCTCCCAATGGAAAAATTCTTCGATTTCAGACCAATAGAGGAGTCAGACCCAGGCCATGAACTCACTACCTAATCAGTGGCGGCTGGTGACATTTGAAAGTAGTGTGCCGTAAAAGTAAAAGTTCAGGATGAGTGTCACCAATTTTGTATTATGTCCACGGTTTGAACTGACCACTCTATTGTCCTCTGTACTGGTTGGTAATGTCTAGTCAATAGCAGCCACCCCTAATCCTGCATACTAGCCATGGGAGGCCAAGCACCCACATTACAAAAGATCCCTCATAAATATAAGTGTTTATCGTAAATGAAATGTTCAGCAACCATAGCGTGTTTTGTTGGGGGACGCTATTTGCGCATTATCTACCCGAAGGTATCAGAGCACTTTACATGATGCGTCTGACCCCTGCTAGGGGGCCGACAGCAAGGCACTGGAAAGCGCTACCAGGATTACCAGCAGGCGCTCAAACAACAAGCGCTAAGGGGGGCAAAGGGAGTGCGAATGTAGGCGCGCGGAAGAGAGGAGTAAAAGTCACCCCCACGTCAAGAGAGGTGCGGGAGGCACCACCCATTTTACCATGCCCATTGGCAGATTTGTGCAAGTACATTCAATTACCATGTTGTAGAGGCCGTTCGACAGCACTGTATACATCCGAATATTCGATTAATGTTAATGAAAGCCATGCAGGGTAGTAGTGCCCCACGAATCTAAAATGACTATTGTTATCATATTATGAGGCGTAACACGAGGATTACCGACAAAAAATCTGCACGCACCTGCATTTTCACCACAGCAAATTTCATATGTGTTCTACCGAAATGAAATCGGGAAGAATGGGGGGCTGCGAAATGTGCGCTAAGACGTGTTACTGCACCGACTGGAAGTAATAAGATAGGAGCGACTTTAAAGGGACCCCAACACACAATTCTGCACGATGAGTACTACCACCCTCTGAAGCTGGCACAAACAGACGTGCACCAACCAGGGTGAGCGCTAATAGCACTATTGGACAAAATAGGTCTAATCCCTCGGATATTCCGGTGGGGGAGGAAGGGGGCAGGCCGTCCTCCTTTCCCCAATCCGTTTACTCATCGTAAAAGCGGCTTTACATAGTTTTTAAGATGGACAAACGAGTTAGAGGTTATGGAAGGAGTTGGCATTTTAACGCTTTTCAAAGGGAGCCCGGCTCAACCATGCAGTTGCCAGTAATTAATTGGTGCCAACGCACGTGTATACCACGTTGCCAAGTTCTCGCTCTTAGGAAGTCCAATGCCCTCCAACCCCCTGAGACGTTCGCTGCATCGGTCTCCCTGCAAATATGATTCACTCATTCAAAATGGTTCATGTCCAGTGACTCCAGCGGCCTGCGATAAATAATAAAATATAATAAAACTTACCTTGGCTTCTTCCCGCTTTTCTTAAGTCCCGAGACTGCAGACTCCCGACTCCCGCCGTCCTGGATTTCGAATTCGTCTGACGTCTGGGCTCTCGTCAACAGGAAGGCTGCAGGCAGCCTCCCTCCCCTCCACCGCAGCCAGCGCTGTGATTGGTTGGTCCGGCTGCCCCAACCACGTCATTTCTCAGCATACAGAGAACAGGGAGAGTGGAGGTGTTTCTCGAGGGCAGGGGGGAGTGGCTTGCTCACTGTTGGTAATACTGTCGGTTTGGGTAGTCTCTCAGGCTGCCCAAACAGACAGTATTAACAACAGTGGGCAAGCCGCTCCCCCTGCCCTCGAGTAACACCGCCCACTCTCGGAACTTCTGCTTTCTCGCCGTGCGAGAAGGCAGAAACAAATGGTAGTTATTACGGTAATAACTACCATTTGTTTCTGCCTTCTCGCACAGCGAGAAAGCAGTGGGGCGGTGCCCAAACGCCCCCATGGATGAGCCGCCACTGTACCTAATCCTATTCTCCTCAGGACCTCCCCCAGATACTCCCATTGTAGGGTGTCAAATGCTTTCTGGATATACAGGGCAACGACTGCCGCCCAGGTATTGCTATCTGTCACCGAGTGTAGCATGTGTGAGAGGCATCATTTATTCTTGTGCATCCCTCTTCCTGGTATGAACCCGCATTGGTCCTCATGGACCAGGTGCGTTACCACCCTACTCAGACACACTGCCAGTACCTTGGCAAGCAATTTGGCATCGATCCCCAACA
Organism: Lissotriton helveticus; assembly: GCF_964261635.1. Classification (NCBI taxonomy): domain Eukaryota; kingdom Metazoa; phylum Chordata; class Amphibia; order Caudata; family Salamandridae; genus Lissotriton; species Lissotriton helveticus. The sequence continues at coordinate 89,087,565 of NC_136062.1, read as the reverse complement.
TTGACAGAGGTCTGTACGAGCCAGGGTCACATATGTCTCTGCCCTGCTTTGGAAGCATAATAATCTGCGCCTCTCTCATTGACTGTGGCAAAACTTCTAATCACTTGGCAATAGTCGGGGGAAGATTAGATCTGCATAAGTGTGGTAGAACTCTACCGGGAAGCCATCAGGACCCAGGGATTTCCAGAGGGCCATGCTTTGCACTGCCTCCCGCAGTTCATCAAGTTGGACCGCTGCGCCCAAGTCTGCCACCTCCTCCTCAGTGAGACGTGGGAGAGGCACATCGCTCTGAAACCCCGTAACCTCAATCAGAGCAGCCTCAGGGCCCTCCTGATATACCGCAGCCAAATGATCGCGCAGCAGGGAGTAAACCCCGATCTGTGTAAAGGCATTGGTTCCATCTGAACGCCTAAGTGTCAATATAAGTGGGGGAGGTCGTTCCCGCCTCAGCAGCCACGCTGGTAGCCTCCCCAATTTGTCACCTTCCCTATGCAATAGCTGGTGATATTCTAGTCTAGTGAAGCATTCTTGCCTGTCCCATTCTTCGCCGAGTCAACGCTGTACCTGCATAAGAGATTCATTGTGCGGCTACGGTTATTGACCCCCGTGCTGCAGCCAAGCCAACTCGTTTTCTGCCTCTAAACTCCTGTTCTAGTAGTCTTCTTGTCCCCCCAACTTTGGACAAACATTCTCCCCTGGTTATCATCTTTAGTGTGTTCCACTCTACTCCCCTGCTGGTAGTGGACGACCAATTTGTGTCAAAGAACCCCGCAATGGCTTTCCGAATCTCTTTCTCGAAACATTGTGTCTCGGTGGGTCACCGAACATGGGTGCCACAATGGAGCTTTCGGCCTACTGCGTTCTAACCGTCATTCTAGTAGAACTGGGACATGGTCTGGCAAAAAGCGGCCCAATAAGCGGGTCGGCGTCATGGCCCCAGAAAACAAGAAGCGGTCAAGTCTGCTAGAAACTCCACGGGAGGGTATATAGCAAGAATACCCTTGTACTTCAGGGTGTGCCTTGCGCCAGATGTCTGCGCAATGCAAGCGGTTCATTACGTTCCGCAGAGTTGCCAACATATTGGGTTTTGCAAGCAGCTTTGGGGTATGTCTATGTAAGTTACAATCGAGCACACAATTAAAGTCTCCTGCCCATATTAATGGCACCCACATGTAAAGTAATAGCAGCTTCTCTAGGTCTAAATAAAACTCACCATTGTGTACGTTTGGGGCATAGACATTCAGCAGACAAACCTCCACACCATCTAGCATGCCACGTACCACCACATACCTCCCCTCTATATCTGCTTTGTAGCCATATACATGAAAAGGGACCTGCGGGGCTACCCAAGTCGCCACCCCCATTGCATATGAGGAGTAGGTGGCAAAGAACATCTGTCCCCTCCTTTTCCTTTGTAACCTTTAAGTTTCGGGGTCTGACAGGTGCGCCTCCTGCAACAGTACCATGTGGGCTCCCTGCCTGTGTAAGGAAGTCTGCACCCTGTAGCGTTTCACAAAAGAATTAAACCCCCTCACATTCCACGTTATAAATTTATATTGCCCCATCTCTCATAACCTCTGGCCACCACCGCTCCACCACCATTGCTGCCAGCAATGACCATAATGTTAAAAAATGAAACACTACACCCCCGGATTGACACAACATGCATCCCCTAACATTTCAACTCCCTCTTGACCTCCCTGGCCCTCAATCCCCAATAGTATACTGAAACCATCTAAAACAACACCAGACACCACCCAGGCACTCGATAGCCAGCAAACTGTGTTTATCATCATGCTTCTATTCATCTCACACTCAGGTACAAAACCTTAACATAGTCCAGCCTAGAGAGAATCAGCGCCCTGACCACAGTGACGTGTGCATTGTGAGGCAAGAAGTTCAGGAATTTCCTGAGCATGCGCCAGATCCAGAAGCATGATTTGACTACTGCTGATACCTGAGCACTAAAGGAGAGTTGAGAGCCAAAGATAACACCGAGATTTCAGCCCACCATCGACGGAGGAGGCGGGGATGTTGTTAGGCCAGACTCCTGTCCTCCCAGGGAGGGGTTCAACCCAAACAATAGGATCTCAGTTTTGTCTGGGTTACATTTTAGCCTTGTGCCAGTCAAGTGGTGTCTTCATGCAAAGTGTAAATGCTTCTCTTGAGCTCCCCTTGTAAGTGAGCAGAAGCTGCGTATTGCCCCCATACAATATGACCTTAATGCCAAAGGATTCAACCAGAAATGCTAATGAGGTCATACATATGTTAGAAAGAGTAGGGCCCAGGGAGGACGCCTGAGGAACTCCCCATATCAATGATTTGGCTGTTGTGGCAAAGGGCTACATCCAGACTACCTGCTCTTGTCTCCCAAGAAAGGAGCCCAGCCAGGTTAAGGATGATCCTGTCCCCCCCAGGTGCTCTAACTTATGCTGCAAGATACAGTGGTCCACTGTGTCAAATGCTGCTGACAGGTCCAACAGCACCAGAGCAACATTGAGTCCTGAATCAAGACTGGTCCTAATGGATTCCGAGACCTCCATTAACGCTGTCTCAGTGCAGCGACGTGCTGTAAAGCTGGATTGGGATGGGTGTAATAACTTGTTTTCTACCACAAAGGTAGTGAACTGGCAGTTCACCACTCTTTCCAGGATCTTGGAGGCTGCTGGGAGAAGAGGCACTGGTCTGACGTTTGCTAATATTTCTGGGTCAGCATTAGCCTTTTTGAGCTGGGGAATAATGTTTGCCCTTTTTCAGGCATCAGGAATAATGCCAGAATGGAGTGAGATAGCAAATAGCTCCTGGTACATGGAGACAATCGTATCCATGATAGGCTTCAGGATGTGTGGCAGCAAAGGGTCATCTGATCTGCAGTTCACGAACTGCACCTTAAGTTCCTCCATGGAAGGACTTCAGCTTAGAGTCTGCTATTGGCCCTGCTATGTCTCCAAGCCCTGGAGCGAGAACAAGGTTGTTGAAACCCACCAGGCTGGTCTGAATTTTAGAGATCTTATCCTCAAAAATGAAATTGAGTCTCAAGCATAGGACTTGATGGTGGTTGTGGAGTAACCATAGTTTTTGGGTCCATGAAGCTAGATATGATTTTGAAGATCTCCTACTGATTGTCATCTGCCTCTTTGGAACACTGGGAATAGAATTAGCTGCGAGCCCTTTTTATCTTATTATAATATATACTGAGGGCCAACCTGTAGTGAATTGTGTCAGCTTCCTGATAGTGGGGCTGCCATGCCCTTTCCAAATGTTTGCATGACCCTCTCTCCAGGGCTAACTCCTGACAAAACCATCGGGCTGAACGGGCCGTAGCTCCTTACCTAGCAGAGATCATTGGAGCCACAGAATCGGCCATGTTTGTGAGCCATGTCCTAATAGCACTATTGCTCCCTATGACCGAGATCGAGATTGCTTGTTAGGACTCAGTCAGAATTCTCCTGAGATCAAGTACAGAAACCTTGTTCCAACACCTATTCCCATGTTTCTGCTAGGATAGTTTATTTTCCTTCCGGCATGCAAAAGGCTAGGAAAACAGGAGTAGGAAATGGTCCAACCAGCTCACCTGACCAGGGTTCTCCCAGTGTACCGTTGTGTTAGACAGGATGCCATCAATTGCATGACCGGCCCAATGCGTAGAGCCTGTCTCAGCTTGTGATAGTTTAAGCGAGGCCAAAGTTTCCAAAAAGCGTATTGTCACGGATTATCTGCCCCACCCACATGTATATTCAAATCGCCAAATATGGTGAAATTCACATAGATAATACATTTAGGGGCTATGTCCTGATTTAGGGATGCTATGAAGTATCCTATGTATCGTGGGGGCTGTAGACAAAAACACATGAAAAGGAGTGTTTTGCTCCGGGAGAGATGGTAAGGGCAAGAGATTCCGCTCCCTTCATCTCTTCTAGCCTAAAACGTCTTGCGTTTGTAGGCCTTCTTATAGATGATGGCAACACCTTTCCCCATTTTTCCCACCCTGTCTGCATTAACACAAGAGTAGTTATCGGGAATGGCTAGCTCTAAATCTGGTCACATGTTTTTGCTCATCCATGTTTCTGTCATGAAAAGAGCATCCAGTTTACCCACATCTAGCAAGCTGTATATGTCCAAGGCATGTTTGTGGAGGGAGCGTATGTTGATGAGGGCATCCTTGAATCCCACCTAGTTCCTGGTTGGGCCTGTCATGCTCATGATCTTGTTGTTAAGGGATTGTAACTTATGTTTACATTGAGTACAGGAAATATGGCCTACATAGTCTAAAATGAAAAGGGTGCATGCTTTAGAGCCCCCTCATACCTCTCAGTTCAGACACCGTATAAGTGTGTCGTGGATAGCCCTTTGTTGCCAAACCTGCATAATGGCTAGCACTGGCCGAGGTCGAGACGTGGGTGAGTGCAGATGGGCTGAGTGCATCCCGCACTTCGAGCAAAAAGATATGGGAGAGGAAGACTGCTGCTTCAGGTCGCTAGAGCACTAGAGTGCATCCAAACCCAAAATATTGCAGCTCCGTGTCCTGATACCTCCCCTCCTACCATAGTCACTACACAGTGATACTGAGTTCCCCACCCTCTACACATCTGAGTTCCCTTCAAACTGAATTCCCTTTAAAAATCATAGCAGGATTAAAAGAAGGGTGGCTTTTTGCAGTGAAATGATTTAGAGTCCAGTGTGCAGATTAAAAAGGGAGCGAGCAATCAAATACACATTATTAAAATATTCCAGAGGCAGATAGATTCATACATAACAGACTCAATTAGCAGCAATTTGGTGAAATTCATAATATTTTAAAATGTACTAGCAGCAATATCAGCGAGTCGGGGAACACTGACTGAGCTTGCCTCTGCCGATAGCCTATAGAGTGCGAGTCTGTGCTAGGGCCATAAATATATAGGAGGGAAAGACTCCTCCCTCAGGTTGTTTGAGCAGTAGAGCGTACTCTGCCCCAAAATGGCACAGCTCCCTGTCCCGATACCTGTCTTCCTACTGTAGGCGCTTCACATTGATACTGAGTTCCCCGCCCTCTACACTCCTGAATTCCGTTTAAATGAATTCCCTTTAAAATTTATAGTGCGAATAATAGGACCTTTAAGCAGTGGCTTTTTGCAGTGAAATGAGTCAAAGTGCCTTGTGCAGATTAAAAAAGGGAGGTATTGCACAGCCTGGTGGAGAACTTGCACAGACTCCCAGTCCCAGTCCATGTCTGAGTGCCGAACCACGGCACTCAGACCAATTACGACGCTGCTGTATACTGGTGACAGCAGCGTCGTGATTGGCTAGTGCAGTCTGGGAGCCTGAGTGCTTCCTGCTTCTGCAGTTAGTCAACCGAAGAGGACCAAGAGGCGGCAGTCAGCCTGCAGTGAAGTGATTTTTTTTACATTTATTTCTCATCCCTGCCACCCCCGTTAAGTAGCAACCGCTACCTCTGTTAAGTAGCAGCCGCCACTGAATTACCCATGAGCTACAAACAGTTCTGTCAGATGAACGAAATCTCCTCAAGGGGAAAAGTGAAAATAATATTTTTCATTAAACATTAAATACTAGAAGGGCCTATAAATGATCCCTCCAACATGTGTGAATCTTCTCGTTACTCAAGTAATACAAATCTTTCCAGAAAATGATATATACAAACCAATGACACAACACATTAACTTTTTTTAAATATATTATTTTTCATCTATCAAAACATGCAGGAGGACAGCAGATAAGACAGATGCTGCTGCTGTATATTTTAAATGAAGCCACAATTGGGCCAAGAGGACTACAATTGAAGGAGGGTAAAAATAACCCAATACACACATCAAGTAAACCCCGTCTGGGGGCTGAAATGTCATGTCACATAACTAGTAGAATCCTTTTTGGACACGTCATCTATGTCTTTCTTTTTTAATACATTTAAGGCTGTCCTTTGGTCTGTTTTAGTCTTGAGGAAGACCGCCCATGATGTATAGTGAATACCACTTGAACACAGGGTCAAAACATCGACGACATTACGTTATGTCCTATGTCAGCTATCCTTGGAATATGTAAAGCAGATATAAGGATACAGTGAACAAAACATTTTTGAGACATTTTGATTATATGGTTCAAAGATCTCATGTTTGGGTACGTGATCACAGGGAGATATTTTGATTTTCACTATGTATATGTTAATGTAATGTATTGTTCTTTATGTTCTCTGGACAGCCGTTGAAAAGAGAACTATGAAAACCGATAAATATCAATGTTTTGATATATGAAAAATAATACATTTAAAAAAAAAGTTAATGGTTCTGCTGTGTCAGTGGTTTTTAGATATCATTTTCTTGGAAGATTTGTGTTATTTGAATCAGGAGAAGTTTCACGCTTGTTTAAGGGATCATTTATAGGCCTTTCTAGTATTTTTTTTTTATGGCAAACTTTATTGGGCCTTTCTAGTATTTAATGTTTAATGAAAAACATTCGTTTACAGTTCCCCTTGAGGAAATTCCGTTCACCCGACAGAACTGTTTGTAGCTTAAAACTGTATACCCATGTTCTGAGGGACACGTGGTAACCCCTTAACATTTAATGTCACTGAATTAGCAGCATCAATTATTACAGAAACTTTAAAAAAGGAGGTGGAACATAAATCACCATGTAACTGGGCACTGAAAGTGCATGCAAAATAATTGGCCGGGGATGACAGTTGATATAAAAAAAAACAAGTAAAGTAGTGCACACTTTGAACCAACTGTGACACTAAATAGAAAGGCCGTATTTTGAGGCAGATGTTAACCATGCGCACAGACTTTGTGCAATCACTTAAAATGAAGGGAGCCAATAGCAACGTGACCTGTGCCATTGCCCCATGCAGTAATCTATGGTGAATGGAAGCAAAATGTGAGTGACCACTGACCATAATATATATGTTTTTCTGGAAGGACGATAGTCTGGTAAGAAACTAAAGCTGTCTCAAAGGCCAGACCTGAAGAATGCCTATGAACTAAATATTAGTCATAGAACTTGCTTAGCCAGTTTTGTCTAACTACATGGTTGTGACCCTAAGCATATGATGTTAGTCAACCAACCTTGCTTCTCTCCGACTAGACTGATTGCATGCTCCCTAGAAGCACCACCCAACATCACACGAACAGATAAACACCTGTGGTTTTAGAGAATAACTAATGTTTCTCTTGACTATTCTCGTCATCCAAATCAACCTCAGAACCCCTCAGACAATAGATTAAAGCACATGAACCCAATACACTGTTTTTGTTCTTCATAAGACAAGCAGTCACACTCTGTACCCAAGAACAGCACACACATAATTTTATTCCCATCTATGTATGGCCATAATCAGACAGCACACTCTAGAACAGCAGTACTCAGAGTACGGACGACGGGCCACTTGCTTCCCGCCAGGCCATTCCATCAGGGCCGGACTGGGAACCACAACCGGCCCTGGCAAAGTGCTCGGCCGCCCCCCCTCCCGCCCTCCCCACACGGGGGGATTGGATGTGCCGCCGAGCTCTTTGCCGGGCCGGTTTTCGGCCGATTTTGGTACAAAAACGGCCCTGTAACTAAAATGGCCCCAGGGGCCCAAAACCGGCCCCCAACCGTGTGGCGCACCGGGGGATTGCCCAGTGCCCGCTATGGCCAGTCCGGCCCTGCATGCGGCCCCGTGGAAATCAGAAGGCCCGAAATAGGCACCGTTTCTGCCTGTTGTAATTCCTCCGGGGCCACATTTGCTGGGAAAAGCATGAGCGGGGCATGCGATGACAACCAGTGTCTCGCATGTTCACCTGTAGTCCCCCGCCCTCACAGGCGTTTCTGGTGTCACTTGCTCACCCGGCCATTGATTGCATTGGCAGTGCTGCCTGTATGTGCTTCTAACAGACAGTGTGTCCTCTTTAATCTCTCAATTGGTGCCGCTAAAATAGAGCTATCTCTGTAGTTAAATTTATGTTTTTAAGTCCCCGGTTAGGGTTTCAGCCGAGCCTGGACTTTCCTTCCTCATGTTCTCGGAGCAGGCATCTGGTGTAAACAGAATAAATAAAATAAGGATCCAGCAATGTCCTCACATGGATCCGTGGCATGCGCCTAGCCTTTTGTTTTATGGCATGGCTTCACTTTAGATACATGGGATGCTACAGGCTCTCTATTCACAACAGTGGTGCTACGGAAAGTTTGCAGGTGGAATTGGAGGAGATGCAGTTTATACACAGAGTTATATGCCTCGGAAGCAGCCCAGCAGGATTATAATGTATCAATCACAGCTTCCCCACTTTATTAAATTATGTGATTCTGAGGGAAATATTTATGTGACTGTGTTGCAGACAATATTTCTAGCATTTATCACAGGCAATTCAACTTGCTTTGTGCATTACTTAAGATAGTGTAATAATTTATAGTCATCCAACACTACCCGTCTGAGTCATGGCATAGATGATGCATCAGGTCTTTTATGTGCTGCAAAATAGAACAGCAAATAGTTATTAGTTTTGGCACGCATTAGGTAGAGTCAGAGCTGAGGGGACAGGGGCACAGTGTGTACATAGAGATGAATGGGCAGGGGCAGAGTGAAAAGGAAGAAGGGGAAGGGGAAAAGTAAGGAAAAACAGAGGGACTGGCAGACTCTGTATGTGTAATGCATAAAAGCAGAATGAGACGCGCATTGAGGAGGTATGGAAAGGTTAGGGGTTAACAGAAGAGAGCGAGGGTGTAGGAGTAATGTGAATTATGAATGCAGATGAACGGTATCAAAGGTTATGAGGAGTGTGAGGGGCAGGAGCAGAGTAAGGACTGGAAGAGTGGGCTGCTTTCACGTAAGAAGGTGAGTGCTAAGTCAGGGACATGGGCAAGGAAATAGTGAGGGGTACAACACACTAATGGAAGCAACAGCTATGAAGGGAAGCAGTAAAGTGAAAGTGTAAAGCAGAGCTGCAGGAATGATAAAGGGACTTGCTTATCAGTAAAGTAAAGCGTCAGTAGAGGGAAGGTGTACAGGAACAATGAGTGGGTAAGGTCAGAGTGACGCAGTAGGGCACAACTAGAGGGTAGGCATAGAGTGGTGTGTTACCGTGGAATGAGAGGTTAGGTGTAGGGTGAGGTGTTATGGCACAATGAGTGGGTGGGCAAATTGATAGGGTATGAGAAGAGAGTAATAATGCTGAATAAAGGAGACAAGTGTGGCACCAAAAAGGTGTGACCCGACAGGGGTAGAGTGTGATGGAGGGAGAGTAGGAGCAGCATTAAAAAGTCAAGATGTGGAGAGAATGAATGCAGTTTAAGATGTTGGGGCCAGAGTAGGTGCAAAATGACAGACTATGAGCATAGTGAAATAGAAGGGCCAGGAAATGAGTATAAGCAGAGTGAAGAGGGGTGAAATAATGAGGTTCGAGGGTCAGACAGAGGAAGCTTATGGGCAGAGCAAAGAGGAACTAGGGGCAGATTGAGATGATAGTAATAGAAAGCGGTGTAGGTAAAATGTGAGAGGCATTAATGAGATAAGGAAAGAACCGTGGGTAGGGGAGAGGTATAATCAATGGTGTACATTAAGGGTAAAACAATAGGAGAAGGGTAAATTTGCGACAGAGTACCAGGTTGCAGGACTGGTCAGGGAAAAGGGAATTATTAAGGCCAAAGTGGTGGGTAGATGTAGGATGAGAGGGAAAGGTAGAGGAATATGGCAAGCATGAAACAGTCATATGGTAGGGTCAGAGTTAGAGCACAAGGTCAGAGTGAAAGTCTAGGATCACAGTTGCCCCTATGAGCAGAGTCATTGAGTGTAGGGCTCAGGGAAGATCAGTAGTGGATGTGTTGCCTGATAAATGCATTATTATGAAATGACATGCACCTACCTGAGATGATAGTCATTTTAGAGATGACACTACAATACCTATGCTTCATTGTTGGGCAATGTCATTGACTAGCGTGAGAAGGAAGCAGGTCTCTTGCCCATCATGCCGGTCATTGTGCCATTGTAAATGTTCAGTACATGAATGCATGTATTGTGTGGGCCCATGTATGCACATTACAGCATTGTACCATTGATGCATATACTGTCTAGATCCATTAAGAATATGGCAGCCTGCTGTCACTGATGCTTGTATTGCCTGAGGTTACACGCGTGTGGTACATGTTATTAGCTTAGGTTTCCACAGCAGGCTTGACAGAGGACAGGAAACCTACCTCTGTCAATGCACTTTCATGTACGCTTCTGAGTTTTGCTGGATGATCTTAGGGCTTGGTACTGTAAACTCTCAACAGGGCCATTAAGGGTTGTTTGGAGCGACATACAGGTATGAATTGTGTATTCTGAGAGATAAATGAAGGGTGTGTCCAAGTGTTTGCGCAACTGAGGGCCTAAGAGCAGGGAACTGGGTGCTTGTCAAAACAAGGCAAAGATATAAAACTGTGGTCAGAAGCACACAGATTCCATTAAAAAATAAAAAAGTATTGACAGTATGTATTCAGGGTACATACATACATATATCACATTTGGAAATACAGTGTTGTCTAGTAATGTTTTGAAAAGGGGGTGATTTTTTTTTTTACCCCAGTAGTCCCCCACACTGACCCTTCCCCTCCCACCAACCCCGCCCCCATTGCGCAGGCCCATCTGTACGGTCCTCAGCCACAAGCCAGACTGCAATTTTGGCCCCGATAAAAAGTTTGTGAGTACCCATGCAAAAGAGCAAACCCTGACACCACCAGGTGCACTACACAGCATCATCGTCATATTGCTGGCAAAGCACTGTCAAATAAACAACAGTGCCAAGTATCATGATCACAGTCAGCCAAGAAATGCATATGTAAAACAAGCAAGTACATACCACACCTCCATGCGCACTGCATTGTCTCATAACAGAAGACACTGACTTGGATACTGATTAATATATGAAACCACTGTGTCTGGCTAAAAAATAGACAACGAACAGCGAATTCAATAAATAAATTGAAATGTAGTCAGGCAGACCCACCCATACACATAACACGTCATAAAGAGCTGTTCTATAGCTAACTAATGTTACTGTCAACCTGCCTCACGCAAACGATTTCTAAACTAAAGGTGGAATGGCTCTCTTCTAAGCACACAACAAACACCAGCAAACAATGTTCACTTAACTCTTTTCTAAGCACACAACAAACACTAGCAAACAATGTTCACTTTACTCTTTTCTAAGCACACAACAAACACCAGCAAACAATGTTCACTTTACTCTCTTCTAAGCACACAACAAAAACTAGCAAACAATGTTCACTTTACTCTTTTCTAAGCACACAACAAACACCAGCAAACAATGTTCACTTTACTCTCTTCTAAGCACACAACAAACACCAGCAAACAATGTTCATTTTAAAACGATGTCTCTCTCTCTTCCAGTACCTCATAAAATGGCCCCGAGATGATGTAAGCTCTGGTCGTGCCCTCTATATAGTGTTCAGCCTTATACAGATGCCATAAAGTATGCTAATGCCATACTGCAACATAAAATGACTTTCCCACGTGGCACCTTAATTTGAGCATGTATCACAACTGATGTCATTTAATGAGTTTAAAGTCGACTAAATTTTACAAGTGAAAAAATCAAAAGCCGTCAGACAAGTAGATTCTGTATGAGTAATATGCTAAACACAGTTCAGTATAGGAAATGAAAGGGAGATTGCAGCTCTGTTTACTTGAGCAATGGGCCTAGATGAGGTCTTGTTCTTTTGTTCTACTGGGAAGGCCGTTTAGGTGATTTCATTAAAGGATTTTCAAATGAGGAAACTAAGGTACAGCAGGGGCAAAGTAGTATTGCCCGAAAAATTATAAGGTCAAGGGTGTGGCTAGTAGGCTTCAAGAAACAGTGGTCTCATGCACAAAACATTTATGGGTGCAGGAATTAGTGATGTAGCAGTACTTCTTTTTTACATACTATTACATGCCCCTGTGAATCGGTTTTGAAATGTCCAAGTTCCAATTAGTAAGAGTGCAAGGAGGGAACAGTCAATATTCCATTTCAGATGTTTGGGACCAATTCACAAAAGCATGCAAGAGTATGTACACCAGTACTACAGGAGTACTACTTACGTACTCCACAATGCCTTTGTGAATAGGCACTTAGAGGCTGATTCACAAAGGTAAACGTACACTTTTGTGTATAAATCAGAGTATTATTATTTTTTTAAATTTTCAATTGTTTGCTATTCACAAAGGTATTTACTGGTAGCTTCTTTATGAATGCAGATTCTCCACACATAAAAAGATACAACAGTCCTATGTTTTTTATGAACGAAGACTCCACAGTCGTAAAGAAAGTCCTACTAAAATACACTTGTGAATAGCAAACAATTGTAAACTTACAAAAAAGTGTTAGTTTACCTTTGTGCATCAGGCCCTTAATGTTTAAACTGAGGTATTAAAGTAGGAAAATTAATTATGGTGCAAATGTTTAGAAATATGTTTAGAAATAAGGAAGCACTAAGGAAGAAGAGATGAATCTTCAGTCGTAAGTGTAGTGTCCTACCTGCTCAGGTGCTCACCAATAACCATTCCACACACGGGGAGTAGTTTTACACGTCTCTATTCTGCTGAGTGTAAGTAAGAACCTTACATTCTAAGCCAACCTTCAAGTCACCCCTCCAACAATCACCTCACAGGCCTATGGTGTACATCGGGAACCAAAAGAGTTCCAGCATTCTTTTATTTGCAGGACACTACATCGCCCACCTTGTTAAATAAAAATGTGGATCTTTTCTAAATAGAGACATCAGTAAATAAATAAATACATGAATAAGCACACAGATGAACATGGATATTCAATTACAATTTTTCTATAGTTGTTGTGGAGCCTAAATCGCACGTCCTGATCGAGTCACTGGAAACCTGGAACTGGCAGTCAAAGTGTCAGTGATCTGCACAGGTGAAGTGGAATCATCATCAGAAACAGAGTAATCAAAAAGTCAGTACCTAGTTTCTACACTGGTATTGATGTGTGGTTAGTGGTGAGACACATGTTGAAAATGAGAGGTATCTCTCGTAAGGGACTTCGCAGGATCCAGGGCAGTCACCATGTGTCCTTTAGTGTTAGTGATGGTAAATGGGTCAGCCTAAAACGGAGCATCAGACTTTCTTATTCTGGTTCGTCTGGCAAGCACTCAATCCCCTGTCATAAAGATGCCATCTTTCACATGACGTTGTCTGTCTGCATGTATTTTCTTTCTGTTTGATACCAAGTCCGTAGTATGAATGTCTTCCACAAACTTGGATCTGAGATTGGTCCATTGGGGCAGCCTGGTCATCATGGTTCTTCTAAACATGAGAGTCGCAGGGCTTTCAACAGTCGTTGAGTGAGAGGTCGAACAGTAAGCTCGAAGAGTAGTCTTTAAAACGAACTTTAAGGTCGAGCTTTTCCAGTTCAGCTTGCCAAACAGCTTTCTTAAGGTTACTCACAAACCGTTCTACCAAGCCATTGGCCTGGGGCCAAAGAGGAGTGCTATTTCATGCTATATATTGAGGTGATTTTAAAAGTCTTTGAATTCTCGACTATTGAAAGGTGGGCCGTTGTCAGATTTTACGATTGCAGGTACACCCCATGTTGCAAAGATACCATCTAATCTTTGAATAACCTTTTTCATGTGTAGTGGATGCAAGGTCTTCTATCAGTGGAAAATGGGAGTATTTATCAACAATGACTAGAAGATGATGTCCATTTTCAAGCAGACCAAAGAAGTCAACAGCAATTCTCCTCCAAGCATGATGTGGCAATTCCAACATGTTCAAAGGGTGCTGAATAACTTGAGATGGATGACAGTTGCATATATTTTTTAATTATTTTTCAACCCTTTCGTCAAGTTAAGGAAACCAGACTCAGTCACAGACAGCTTTCTTGGTGGCAACTATTCCTCTATGTCCCTCATGGGCATTGTCAATTACTTGTTTTCGTAGACTCTCTGGAATAACAGTTTATTTAGCTCACAGAATGAGGCCTTCTTGAGTCACTGAAAGTTCATCTCTTACATTTATGAACTTCAAATACTCACTGCCACTTAGTGAGAGGTCTAGATTGCTGGTTCCACGATTGATGAGTAATAATGTCTTTTAACTTTAACATGTCACTATCTTGGTTCATGGCAGTGTCAACTTGTTCTAAAGACATGGCAGCTGGTGTGCTCGATTTCACAATAAAATTGATGTAGGCCTCTGCTGTCTTTGATGGAGTACCAAGGCATTGCAATGGCACTCTTTAAAAATATGTAGCAACAAGTAGGGGAGAGGATGGGACCAGTTGCGATCCAGTCGGGCTGATATTACCATTCACAGGGAGAGGAATGGAAGGTCCAGCCACAGTCTCAGCCCCAAATGTGGAGACAACAAGGAGGTGACTGGGCTGTTCCTAAAAGAATTAAGGGCAGAAAAAATTAAAGGGAAGAAAAGGAAGGGAAGTGACGGTCAAGAGGGAGGGGCTGGTGCTCAAATGGACAACCACCCCTGGGTATCCAATTTGTTGGATGTAATGGCCTCACACACCCTTGCGAGTGTCATGCTTCATCATCGGCAATGCTCCTCGTTGGGCAGGCGGTGCAATGCCCAACGGGCTCACCTCAAAGAGGGGCTCTTTATCGGAGATCTTTTATCCAACTGCCTTATGGTGAAGTGCGGGTGAGGGGCCAGAAAAGAGTAGAACATGTGGGTGAGGGTAAAATGTGGCTTGAGGTACCGGAGACAATTTTATTCTGGTGGTCCCCTGCCACAAGTAAAATCAAGGATAGCCGGTACTCATGGGAACTAAAGTTTCCCGAAGTGAACCAGGGCTAAAGGTGTAAAAAAAAGTGGTTGACATGTTTCTCGCATCTAGTTTATTAACTGCGATTCTTCAGGACCTATATAAAACCTACAATCTACTTAAACATGATCTAATCATAAGTATCAGTTTAAACATGACACATTTGTTGTACTACCTGTCTGACACTGTTCCTACCTAAAGTAGTGGGAGACAAAATAGAGTATTATGGCAGGTAAGTTACAACAAGTGATACTGACGTGACCGTGAAAACACTGTGCGTGGTTGTGAACACACTGTGCTTAGGTGACATACTAGTGAAAAGGTGACTAGTATGTGATTAAAACCAGATTAAAAACACACAATGCAGCAATAACCATAAAAACATCACAATAGTCTTATAATGATGTGTATAACACTCACCTAGGGGTTAGGATAAAGAGGTGTCAACGGTACCCGGCGGACCTGGCATCGGGCATGAAGCCAATGTATTAGGGCTGGGGAGGGAAGTCAATGAGGATCAATGACAGAAAAGGAGCGGTTCGTATGGTAGATTGATATGCGTGTGCCCCATTTCATCAAAATGGACTTGGTGATGTCCAAAACATGGATATTGGTCTTGCTAAAGTGTGAGTAGTAACTGGGAGTGTGAATACTAGCTCCTAAGGGTTGTGAATCCTGGGTTGGCATAGTAGACACTGAGTGGGATGTAGGGTCATATCCCAGGATGTAAGGTACCACTGCTTATAATCAACCTATAGTGTTGTGTAGTTATTTGATGGCAAGCAACTACCCATTGCCCGTTGCTCGAACGAACTAATAGCCATTGTCCATTGTACTTATGGAAATACACCGCCTCCGTTATAAACCCTGGCTGAGTTTGGTGTAGATAGCAGGTAAGTGCTGCTCAGCGTATGACAAGTTGTAAAGCTTGTGGCGTGCGTTGCTTATATCCGCGGTCAGTCAGTGGCGCTGCCGCAGAAAATGTACTTATATTAGCTGATCAAACCCCGTCCGGGGTTGTGTTTAGTTATGCGTACACTGCCAGGAGGCTATGGTCAGTATGCCGCGCAATCTAAGTTGCCGCCTGTCTCTTAGCGAGAGTATCGTTGCTGCTCTAGCATAAGCTCTGGGGTCATGGAAGTAATGTGGGTGGAGCAGGGGCAGGGATGCGGAATGGGTGCGGGAGGCGCGGTAAAATAAAACCCCGCATGTATGGTAAATCTATATAAGGCGTGGTAAATGAGGCCCCCGAGTTCAAATAAATCGGTTCCGAATGTGCCAGACGTAGCGGAGCTCCACACATAGTATTGCCACAATTTACTCGTTTTCCCTCAGGTTGACCAACCGTCACACTTACTTCTAGATGCCTGTGCCGTCGCCTGCAGCGCCTACCCTTCACGCCGGGTCCGGATAGTGGGGACCCGGTCGTTTGCTTCAGAATTAAGTAGGAAGCCGGGTTACGTGGAAGGCAGGAAGTTGTAATCACATCAAGTCATGTGATCGGTGTGGTCGAAAGTGGCGGCCATGATGGAGTGGTAAAATTGTACCTAGAAGGAACCAATAGTGGTGAATCAATCAGTGTGTATCGAACTGACATGAGGGGGGGGTTGTTTATATTAAATAAGGTGGGGTCTGTCACATCATGGAACCGTTGCCCAGCCTGTCACTACAGGCAGAGTACTGTAATTAAATAGAATATGGTGGGGTTGTGGTTGACCCAATTACCCGATGCCCGATTGGGTGGGGTCTGTCACATCAATTGACCGTTGTCCCATATATCACTGAGGGCAGAGTACTGAAGTTCAGTGGGATATGGTAGGGTTGTAGTTGACCCAAAAGTCTAGTGTTTAGCCAGTGAATGGGAACAGGAATTAGCACATGTCGCTCATTATATTCACGTTAGTGGTTATGATGATTGGTTCACAGAGAACTCCAGGGGATGTCCTCATTCAGGCCCTGGCTATCGCTAGACAAGCGATGTATCCATCTTTGCTCTTTAAGGAATAGATTGCGTTTTGATTTGTCTGGGGAGGCCTCAAGAACCAACCAGGATATTGAGTCAGCTGAGTGGTTCAGTTCTTGAAAATGCCTGCACATTTTGGTATTGGTCTTCTTGCAGCGGAAATTACTCCTATGCTCGGAGATGCAGACTTTCACAGGGCGGGAGGTCATTCCCACATATTTAAGCCCGCATGGGCATCTCAGTAAATAGATGCAGTTAGAGGTATTGCAGTTAGTGTGGCCCCGTATTTCCCAACGGAAAGTATCCGTCAGGAGGATGGTTTTGTAGGTACTGGTGAAGGGGCACACACTGCAAGAACCGCATTGGTAATGACCCTGTACAGGTGGTAGTTGCCACAGGGTGGTTTGTTTTGTTAACTCAGTCTTTTTGGGCCTAGTATGTACCAACATATCCTTTATATTTCTGGACCTCTTGAAGGCAAATCTAGGTGTTGTGAGGTTGAGTTCACCTGTGTTAAGAATTTGCCAATGTCGCTTAATTATCTTTTTCAGTTCGGTAGATGCTGGCGAGAAGGTGGTTACACAAGTAAGGAGATCTGACTCCTGTGTGGCCCTACTATTGTATTCAAGAAGGGCACCCCTGTGGTTGTTCTGTGCACGTTTACGTGCCCTGGTCACCTCTCTGGAGGGGTATCCTCTGTCCCTCAAGTTCCTGGACAGAAGTGAGGACTCGGTTCTGTAGTCTGATAGATTAGAGCAATTACGCCTGACTCGCAAGAATTGTCCGAAGGGCAGGTTTAACCTCAAGGCCTTCGGATGGTGACTGGTAAAATGAAGCAAGCTGTTACGGTCTGTTGGCTTGCGGTACATGGTGGTATTAATTGTACCCCTTTCGAGTCTTATCGTGAGATCCAAGAAAGCAATCTTGGAGGCAGATGCTGTGATGGTAAAATGCAAGAAATCATTCTGCGTGTTGAGCCAGTTGAAAAACTCTTTGTACAGGTCTTCCGTCCCCCTCCAAAGTATCAGGATATCATCAATGAACCTTTCCCATAACTTGATGTTAGGGTGGTAGGGGTTTGTAGGTCCATTGATGTATCTATCTTCGAAGTCTGCCATGTATAGACAGGCCACCGAAGGGGCAAAAGTACTGCCCATGGAAGTACCCTGGGTCTGATGATAATGCTGCCCTTTGAACTCAAAATAATTTTCAGTAAGAGCGAGGGTCGCACATTCCATGATGAAGGAAGGAGGTGTCGGAGAGCTCCATTCCTCCGCACTCAGGATTCTCTCAATCACCCCGAGTGTGGCCCTCTGGGGAATGTTGGTGTAGAGGGCCTCCACATCTAGGGTGATGAGGAAGTCGACCTGGACATCTTCCTCTAAGTTGTCTAACAGGCGGAGGACATCAGTTGTGTCCTGAATGTATGAAGGTATTTGTTTGACCAGCGGTTGTAAAAAGTAGTCACAGAACTGTGATAGGGGCTCAAGGACAGAATCAATGCCTGAAACGATCGGGCGTCCAGGGACAGGGGTGGTCCCCTTATGTATTTTCGGGAGGATGTAAAAGTAAGGCACTTTGGGCTCCCTTTTAGATAGAAAATCAGCCTCCTTTTTGGAGATCCACTCCTGACATTCGGCAGAGTGGACCAACCCAGTGATCGTCGTTGTCAAGCGCTCGGTGGGATTGGAAGGGATTGGGGTATAGTAACGCCTGTCCCCTAATTGCCTTAGACATTCAGTTTCATAGTCTACAGTATCCATCAGGACTGTAGCTCCACCCTTGTCTGCCTGTTTTATGGTGATAGACCGGTCATTGGCTAAGGAGTCCAGCATCTGTCTTTCAGGGTTCGAGAGGTTCTGATTTTTCTTATTTGGTCGCATAGACCCTATATCTTTGAGTACAGCCTGTTCGTACGTAAGAATTTCGTTGGGGACCAATCCACTGTGGGGTGTGAAGGTCGAAGGATTATGAAGACCGGAGTCAGTAGGAGTCTCTTGTGGTCTGCCATCAAAGAAGGCTCGCAATCTAATCTTGCGGAAGAATTTCTGGATTTCACAACATTGTTAGGAATGGTCAATTTGGGGTGTAGGGACGAACCCAAGTCCCTTTTGGAGCACTCTTTCTTCATCAGCAGTAAGTTGGCGTGAAGAAAGATTCACTACCAAACTTATTTTCGTGCTGTCTTGCTCCTGGTGTCCATCCCTTGGCCCTGAGTGTCCTCCCATTGCACCCTCTTGTCTGGCCCGTTTCCTCGCCTGCGCCCGCGCCCTCTGCCCCAACCTCTGTCTAAAAAAGGCTGCTGGTTGGTGCCATGGGGGCAAATTGCGGTGGATACTGTGGCGCGTAAGGCGGCATCGGGTGTGGAAATTGGGGGTATTGCCAAACAGGTGGGCCCTGGAAAAGAGGTTGAGGATAGTATTGTTGTCCACGCCTCCCTCCTCTCTTTCCCCTCCGAGGTTATGATTGCCAGTCCTCATTACTTGAGTTGCTATCACTGTTTGATCCTCTCCTAGAGGAGTTGGCACTGGAGTCAGAGAGGTAACCTGTCCCGGGGGGGACGTAGTCATCCTTCAAATAAGGGTAGACCTTTTCCTTTGAAAAACGATCGATATCTTTCTGTAGCTTTGCTACTTTTTGTTTCATCAGAAATTCTTTGTGCTCAAAAATCTCTTTGTTCAGTTCGGTCAACTTAGTTTTGAAGCCGGTATTCTGCCCGGTGCTTTTCAGTGCATTTTCCGCTGCCTGGATCTTAGTAAGCAATTTGTCTGCTAATCGCTTGGCCGTGTTGACCAGTAGGATTAGAAGATCATGTGTACATTTCCAGGAGATTAGTGACCATTCGATCTTAAATTGGCCATCCTCCCAGAATATCCTCTGGAAATTTTTCACAATGAGGCCATTCGGTGCTATTTTGGCCTTGAAGTATTCAGCCATTAGTGCTCCATGTAGGGTAATCCTGACCCATTCTCTCTTCATGTCGGAGAGTGATTTCCAGTCCGCTGAGTTACTCCCAGTGGCTGTTTCTGTTGCGAGGCCGAGGATGGTGGATAGCTGCTGCATCATCGTCACCGAAACTCAATCCTTGACCTTCCATCTTGTGGTGGAGAAGGGATAGAGAGGTGAGATGAAGGTGTAAATATTGGAGAAGGTGGGGGGGGGAAGAAAAGAACTAGAAGAAGGAAGCGAGCCCTGATAAAAGTAAACAGGGTCCGTCGGTCTCTCAACAGAATGGTTGAGGACTATATGTTTCGGGGGAATGAACTAGTCTTACCCACCAAGAGTGAAACCCCACGGTGGTTAGCCGTGCAGACAATGTAGCAACAAGTAGGGGAGGATGGGACCAGTTGCGATCCAGTCGGGCTGATATTACCATTCACAGGGAGAGGAATGGAAGGTCCAGCCACAGTCTCAGCCCCAAATGTGGAGACAACAAGGAGGTGACTGGGCTGTTCCTAAAAGAATTAAGGGCAGAAAAAATTAAAGGGAAGAAAAGGAAGGGAAGTGACGGTCACGAGGGAGGGGCTGGTGCTCAAATGGACAACCACCCCTGGGTATCCAATTTGTTGGATGTAATGGCCTCACACACCCTTGCGAGTGTCATGCTTCATCATCGGCAATGCTCCTCGTTGGGCAGGCGGTGCAATGCCCAACGGGCTCACCTCAAAGAGGGGCTCTTTATCGGAGATCTTTTATCCAACTGCCTTATGGTGAAGTGCGGGTGAGGGGCCAGAAAAGAGTAGAACGTGTGGGTGAGGGTAAAATGTGGCTTGAGGTACCGGAGACAATTTTATTCTGGTGGTCCCCTGCCACAAGTAAAATCAAGGATAGCCGGTACTCATGGGAACTAAAGTTTTCCAAAGTGAACCAGGGCTAAAGGTGTAAAAAAAGTGGTCGACATGTTTCTCGCATCTAGTTTATTAACTGCGATTCTTCAGGACCTATATAAAACCTACAATCTACTTAAACATGATCTAATCATAAGTATCAGTTTAAACATGACACATTTGTTGTACTACCTGTCTGACACTGTTCCTACCTAAAGTAGTGGGAGACAAAATAGAGTATTATGGCAGGTAAGTTACAACAAGTGATACTGACGTGACCGTGAAAACACTGTGCGTGGTTGTGAACACACTGTGCTTAGGTGACATACTAGTGAAAAGGTGACTAGTATGTGATTAAAACCAGATTAAAAACACACAATGCAGCAATAACCATAAAAACATCACAATAGTCTTAGAATGATGTGTATAACACTCACCTAGGGGTTAGGATAAAGGGGTGTCAACAGTACCCGGCGGACCTGGCATCGGGCATGAAGCCAATGTATTAGGGCTGGGGAGGGAAGTCAATGAGGATCAATGACACAAAAGGAGCGGTTCGTATGGTAGATTGATATGCGTGTGCCCCATTTCATCAAAATGGACTTGGTGATGTCCAAAACATGGATATTGGTCTTGCTCAAGTGTGAGTAGTAACTGGGAGTGTGAATACTAGCTCCTAAGGGTTGTGAATCCTGGGTTGGCATAGTAGACACTGAGTGGGATGAAGGGTCATATCCCAGGATGTAAGGTACCACTGCTTATAATCAACCTATAGTGTTGTGTAGTTATTTGATGGCAAGCAACTACCCATTGCCCGTTGCTCGAACGAACTAATAGCCATTGTCCATTGTACTTATGGAAATACACCGCCTCCGTTATAAACCCTGGCTGAGGTTGGTGTGATAGCAGGTAAGTGCTGCTCAGCGTATGTCAAGTTGTAAAGCTTGTGGCGTGCGTTGCTTATATCCGCGGTCAGTCAGTGGCGCTGCCGCAGAAAATTTACTTATATTAGCTGATCAAACCCCGTCCGGGGTTGTGTTTAGTTATGCGTACACTGCCAGGAGGCTATGGTCAGTATGCCGCGCAATCTAAGTTGCCGCCTGTCTCTTAGCGAGAGTATCGTTGCTGCTCTAGCATAAGCTCTGGGGTCATGGAAGTAATGTGGGTGGAGCAGGGGCAGGGATGCGGAATGGGTGCGGGAGGCGCGGTAAAATAAAACCCCGCATGTATGGTAAATCTATATAAGGCGTGGTAAATGAGGCCCCCAAGTTCAAAGTAAATCGGTTCCGAATGTGCCAGACGTAGATGAGCTCCACACATAGTATTGCCACAATTTACTCGTTTTCCCTCAGGTTGACCAACCGTCAAACTTACTTCTAGATGCCTGTGCCGTCGCCTGCAGCGCCTACCCTTCACGCCGGGTCCGGATAGTGGGGACCCGGTCGTTTGCTTCAGAATTAAGTAGGAAGCCGGGTTACGTGGAAGGCAGGAAGTTGTAATCACATCAAGTCATGTGATCGGTGTGGTCGAAAGTGGCGGCCATGACGGGAGTGGTAAAATTGTACCTAGAAGGAACCAATAGTGGTGGATCAATCAGTGTGTATCGAACTGACATGAGGGGGGGGTTGTTTATATTAAATAAGGTGGGGTCTGTCACATCATGGAACCGTTGCCCAGCCTGTCACTACAGGCAGAGTACTGTAATTAAATAGAATATGGTGGGGTTGTGGTTGACCCAATTACCCGATGCCCGATTGGGTGGGGTCTGTCACATCAATTGACCGTTGTCCCATATATCACTGAGGGCAGAGTACTGAAGTTCAGTGGGATATGGTAGGGTTGTAGTTGACCCAAAAGTCTAGTGTTTAGCCAGTGAATGGGAACAGGAATTAGCACATGTCGCTCATTATATTCACGTTAGTGGTTATGATGATTGGTTCACAGAGAACTCCAGGGGATGTCCTCATTCAGTCCCTGGCTATCGCTAGACAAGCGATGTATCCATCTTTGCTCTTTAAGGAATAGATTGTGTTTTGATTTGTCTGGGGAGGCCTCAAGAACCAACCAGGATATTGAGTCAGCTGAGTGGTTCAGTTCTTGAAAATGCCTGCACATTTTGGTATTGGTCTTCTTGCAGCGGAAATTACTCCTATGCTCGGAGATGCGGACTTTCACAGGGTGGGAGGTCATTCCCACATATTTAAGCCCGCATGGGCATCTCAGTAGATAGATGCAGTTAGAGGTATTGCAGTTAGTGTGGCCCCGTATTTCCCAACGGACAGTATCCGTCAGGAGGATGGTTTTGTAGGTACTGGTGAAGGGGCACACACTGCAAGAACCGCATTGGTAATGACCCTGTACAGGTGGTAGTTGCCACAGGGTGGTTTGTTTTGTTAACTCAGTCTTTTTGGGCCTAGTATGTACCAACATATCCTTTATATTTCTGGACCTCTTGAAGGCAAATCTAGGTGTTGTGAGGTTGAGTTCACCTGTGTTAAGAATTTGCCAATGTCGCTTAATTATCTTTTTCAGTTTGGTAGATGCTGGCGAGAAGGTGGTTACACAAGTAAGGAGATCTGACTCCTGTGTGGCCCTACTATTGTATTCAAGAAGGGCACCCCTGTGGTTGTTCTGTGCACGTTTACGTGCCCTGGTCACCTCTCTGGAGGGATATCCTCTGTCCCTCAAGTTCCTGGACAGAAGTGAGGACTCGGTTCTGTAGTCTGATAGATTAGAGCAATTACGCCTGACTCGCAAGAATTGTCCGAAGGGCAGGTTTAACCTCAAGGCCTTCGGATGGTGACTGGTAAAATGAAGCAAGCTGTTACGGTCTGTTGGCTTGCGGTACAAGGTGGTATTAATTGTACCCCTTTCGAGTCTTATCGTGAGATCCAAGAAAGCAATCTTGGAGGCAGATGCTGTGATGGTAAAATGCAAGAAATCATTCTGCGTGTTGAGCCAGTTGAAAAACTCTTTGTACAGGTCTTCCGTCCCCCTCCAAAGTATCAGGATATCATCAATTAACCTTTTCCATAACTTGATGTTAGGGTGGTAGGGGTTTGTAGGTCCATTGATGTATCTATCTTCGAAGTCTGCCATGTATAGACAGGCCACCGAAGGGGCAAAAGTACTGCCCATGGAAGTACCCTGGGTCTGATGATAATGCTGCCCTTTGAACTCAAAATAATTTTCAGTAAGAGCGAGGGTCGCACATTCCATGATGAAGGAAGGAGGTGTCGGAGAGCTCCATTCCTCCGCACTCAGGATTCTCTCAATCACCCCGAGTGTGGCCCTCTGGGGAATGTTGGTGTAGAGGGCCTCCACATCTAGGGTGATGAGGAAGTCGACCTGGACATCTTCCTCTAAGTTGTCTAACAGGCGGAGGACATCAGTTGTGTCCTGAATGTATGAAGGTATTTGTTTGACCAGCGGTTGTAAAAAGTGGTCACAGAACTGTGATAGGGGCTCAAGGACAGAATCAATGCCTGAAACGATCAGGCGTCCAGGGACAGGGGTGGTCCCCTTATGTATTTTCGGGAGGATGTAAAAGTAAGGCACTTTGGGCTCCCTTTTAGATAGAAAATCAGCCTCCTTTTTGGAGATCCACTCCTGACATTCGGCAGAGTGGACCAACCCAGTGATCGTCGTTGTCAAGCGCTCGGTGGGATTGGAAGGGATTGGGGTATAGTAACGCCTGTCCCCTAATTGCCTTAGACATTCAGTTTCATAGTCTACAGTATCCATCAGGACTGTAGCTCCACCCTTGTCTGCCTGTTTTATGGTGATAGACCGGTCATTGGCTAAGGAGTCCAGCATCTGTCTCTGAGGGTTCGAGAGGTTCTGATGTTTCTTATTTGGTCGCATAGACCCTATATCTTTGAGTACAGCCTGTTCGTACGTAAGAATTTCGTTGGGGACCAATCCACTGTGGGGTGTGAAGGTCGAAGGATTATTAAGACCGGAGTCAGTAGGAGTCTCTTGTGGTCTGCATTAAAAAAGAAGGCTCGCAATTTAATCTTGCGGAAGAATTTCTGTATTTCACAACATTGTTGGAAATGGTCAATTTGGGGTGTAGGGACGAACCCAAGTCCCTTTTGGAGCACTTTTTCTTCATCAGCAGTAAGTTGGCGTGAAGAAAGATTCACTACCAAACTTATTTTCGTGCTGTCTTGCTCCTGGTGTCCATCCTTTGGCCCTGAGTGTCCTCCCATTGCACCCTCTTGTCTGGCCCCTTTCCTCGCCTGCGCCCGCGCCCTCTGCCCCAACCTCTGTCTAAAAAAGGCTGCTGGTTGGTGCCATGGGGGGCAAATTGCGGTGGATACTGTGGCGCGTAAGGCAGCATCGGGTGTGGAAATTGGGGGTATTGCCAAACAGGTGGGCCCTGGAAAAGAGGTTGAGGATAGTATTGTTGTCCACGCCTCCCTCCTCTCTTTCCCCTCTGAGGTTGTGATTGCCAGTCCTCATTACTTGAGTTGCTATCACTGTTTGATCCTCTCCTAGAGGAGTTGGCACTGGAGTCAGAGAGGTAACCTGTCCCGGGGGGGACGTAGTCATCCTTCAAATAAGGGTAGACCTTTTCCTTTGAAAAACGATCGATATCTTTCTGTAGCTTTGCTACTTTTTGTTTCATCAGAAATTCTTTGTGCTCAAAAATCTCTTTGTTCAGTTCGGTCAACTTAGTTTTGAAGCCGGTATTCTGCCCGGTGCTTTTCAGTGCATTTTTCGCTGCCTGGATCTTAGTAAGCAATTCGTCTGCTAACTTGTGTAACCACCTTCTCGCCAGCATCTACTGAACTGAAAAAGATAATTAAGCGACATTGGCAAATTCTTAACACAGGTGAACTCAACCTCACAACACCTAGATTTGCCTTCAAGAGGTCCAGAAATATAAAGGATATGTTGGTACATACTAGGCCCAAAAAGACTGAGTTAACAAAACAAACCACCCTGTGGCAACTACCACCTGTACAGCGTCATTACCAATGCGGTTCTTGCAGTGTGTGCCCCTTCACCAGTACCTACAAAACCATCCTCCTGACGGATACTTTCCGTTGGGAAATACGGGGCCACACTAACTGCAATACCTCTAACTGCATCTATCTACTGAGATGCCCATGTGGGCTTAAATATGTGGGAATGACCTCCCGCCCTGTGAAAGTCCGCATCTCCGAGCATAGGAGTAATTTCCGCTGCAAGAAGACCAATACCAAAATGTGCAGGCATTTTCAAGAACTGAACCACTCAGCTGACTCAATATCCTGGTTGGTTCTTGAGGCCTCCCCAGACAAATCAAAACGCAATCTATTCCTTAAAGAGCAAAGATGGATACATCGCTTGTCTAGCGATAGCCAGGGACTGAATGAGGACATCCCCTGGAGTTCTCTGTGAACCAATCATCATAACCACTAACATGAATATAATGAGCGACATGTGCTAATTCCTGTTCCCATTCACTGGCTAAACACTAGACTTTTGGGTCAACTACAACCCTACCATATCCCACTGAACTTCAGTACTCTGCCCTCAGTGATATATGGGACAACGGTCAATTGATGTGACAGACCCCACCCAATCGGGCATCGGGTAATTGGGTCAACCATAACTCCACCATATTCTATTTAATTACAGTACTCTGCCTGTTGTGACAGGCTGGGCAACGGTTCCATGATGTGACAGACCCCACCCTATTTAATATAAACAACCCCCCCCTCATGTCAGTTCGATACACACTGATTGATCCACCACTATTGGTTCCTTCTAGGTACAATATTACCACTCCATCATGGCCGCCACTTTCGACCACACCCGATCACATGACTTGATGTGATTACAACTTCCTGCCTTCCACGTAACCCGGCTTCCTACTTAATTCTGAAGCAAACGACCGGGTCCCCACTATCCGGACCCGGCGTGAAGGGTAGGCGCTGCAGGCGACGGCACAGGCATCTAGAAGTAAGTGTAACGGTTGGTCAACCTGAGGGAAAACGAGTAAATTGTGGCAATACTATGTGTGGAGCTCCGCTACGTCTGGCACATTCGGAACCGATTTACTTTGAACTCGGGGGCCTCATTTACCACGCCTTATATAGATTTACCATACATGCGGGGTTTTATTTTACCGCGCCTCCCGCACCCATTCCGCATCCCTGCCCCTGCTCCACCCACATTACTTCCATGACCCCAGAGCTTATGCTAGAGCAGCAACGATACTCTCGCTAAGAGACAGGCGGCAACTTAGATTGCGCTGCATACTGATCATAGCCTCCTGGCAGTGTACGCATAACTAAACACAACCCCGGACGGGGTTTGATCAGCTAATATAAGTACATTTTCTGCGGCAGCGCCACTGACTGACCGCGGATATAAGCAACGCACGCCACAAGCTTTACAACTTGACATACGCTGAGCAGCACTTACCTGCTATCTACACCAACCTCAGCCAGGGTTTATAACGGAGGCGGTGTATTTCCATAAGTACAATGGACAATGGCTATTAGTTCGTTCGAGCAACGGGCAATGGGTAGTTGCTTGCCATCAAATAACTACACAACACTATAGGTTGATTATAAGCAGTGGTACCTTACATCCTGGGATATGACCCTACATCCCACTCAGTGTCTACTATGCCAACCCAGGATTCACAACCCTTAGGAGCTAGTATTCACACTCCCAGTTACTACTCACACTTGAGCAAGACCAATATCCATGTTTTGGACATCACCAAGTCCATTTTGATGAAATGGGGCACACGCATATCAATCTACCATACGAACCGCTCCTTTTCTGTCATTGATCCTCATTGACTTCCCTCCCCAGCCCTAATACATTGGCTTCATGCCCGATGCCAGGTCCGCCGGGTACTGTTGACACCCCTTTATCCTAACCCCTAGGTGAGTGTTATACACATCATTCTAAGACTATTGTGATGTTTTTATGGTTATTGCTGCATTGTGTGTTTTTAATCTGGTTTTAATCACATACTAGTTACCTTTTCACTAGTATGTCACCTAAGCACAGTGTGTTCACAACCACGCACAGTGTTTTCACGGTCACGTCAGTATCACTTGTTGTAACTTACCTGCCATAATACTCTATTTTGTCTCCCACTACTTTAGGTAGGAACAGTGTCAGACAGGTAGTACAACAAATGTGTCATGTTTAAACTGATACTTATGATTAGATCATGTTTAAGTAGATTGTAGGTTTTATATAGGTCCTGAAGAATCGCACTTAATAAACTAGATGCGAGAAACATGTTGACCACTTTTTTTACACCTTTAGCCCTGGTTCACTTTGGGAAACTTTAGTTCCCATGAGTACCGGCTATCCTTGATTTTACTTGTGGCAGGGGACCACCAGAATAAAATTGTCTCCGGTACCTCAAGCCACATTTTACCCTCACCCACACGTTCTACTCTTTTCTGGCCCCTCACCCGCACTTCACCATAAGGCAGTTGGATAAAAGATCTCCGATAAAGAGCCCCTCTTTGAGGTGAGCCCGTTGGGCATTGCACCGCCTGCCCAACGAGGAGCATTGCCGATGATGAAGCATGACACTCGCAAGGGTGTGTGAGGCCATTACATCCAACAAATTGGATACCCAGGGGTGGTTGTCCATTTGAGCACCAGCCCCTCCCTCGTGACCGTCACTTCCCTTCCTTTTCTTCCCTTTAATTTTTTCTGCCCTTAATTCTTTTAGGAACAGCCCAGTCACCTCCTTGTTGTCTCCACTCTTTAAAAATAGTCAGCAGAATTTGGATCTTACCCTCTGCGATGAAGAATTGTATAGTTGTATTCTTGTAACCTCAAACCCCAACATTCAATACGAGGAGGCATTTTGGCTTTGAGATTGCCAAATATCTTCAACAGTGCTTGATGATCAGTCACTACTGTGAAAGACATTCCATACAAGAGCACATGGAAATATTCGCAAGCCCTGACAACTGTCAAACTTTTTTTCCTCTGGTTCCTCGTAATCACATTCCATTTGTGACTAGCTCTTACTGGCATATGCTACGATACGCCTCCAAGTATTTGTCTGCCTGTTGTGCTGTGCAAGGATTGCGCCTAACCCGACAGGGCTAGCATCAACTACAGCCTCTGTATGAAGTTTGGGATCAAAGTAGGACATTTCAGTGGCAGTCTCAGTAACTTGCTTGATTTTTTGGAAGCTCTTCTCAAATTCACATGACCAACGAAAAGACATATTCTTTTTCGCCAGTTCTCTTAACGGGGCATTGATCGTAGCAAAGTCTCATATGTATCAAGAATAGTAACTGGCCATTCCAAAAAAGGATTGCAACATAAAAATGTGTTTTGGGAATTTGCAGTAGACAGTGCTTGCACTTTAGCTGGATTAGGTTTCATACTCCCATCAGAAAAGACATGGGCAAAGAATTTCAAACTTTTCTTGTGGAATTCACGTTTGTCTGTATTTAGAGCTAAACCTGCATCATTCAGCAAACAACATACTAGCATGAGAGCTTTGTCATGCACCTTCTGTGTTGCTCTGAAAAACAATGTGTCATCTTTATAGTTAAGTGCAATTACTACAGGCTGTATGATACGTCAAATGACATTTTAGAAAAGGTCCGCAGCAGAGGACACACCAAAGCTCAATCACTTATAGTGAAACATACCAATATGTGTAGAAAAGGTTGTAATGTAGCTAGATTTTTCTTCAAGTTCCAATTGGTGATATCCTTTATTTAAGTCGAGACGAGAGAAGAACTTCACACCTTTCAATTGAGTTATCATATTAGCAATGTGCAGACTTGGATGTTTTTCTCGCTCAATTGTCTTGTTGGCCAGGCTTAGGTCAACATATATTCATACAGCTCCATTACTGTCTCTTTTAGGCACTACTACAATGGGAGAAACCTACGGCATTGGACCAGTGGAGTGTTCAATAATTTCATGTTTAAGCAATGATTTAAGCTCCTTTTCAACAGCTTTAAGAAAGTGAAACGCAATTTGTGTATTTGAGCAACAGTACAAACAACATTTATATGTAACTTTACTTTCATTGTTTGGCATTTTCCTAACCTATGAAATAACGAAGGAATTCGACTTACAATCTTATGACAAGCATTCATATTGTAGTTCACTGATATCAGTCCCATATTATCAGCAGCTGCGTTAAAACTCAGCAAACTGGCACTTGAAGCTGTTCCTTGAAGTGCATGAAATGGCGCTTGTACCACAGTTTTGTTATGTTTCATCATGGCTACAAACAAACCATGACTTTTTAAGGGTGTTGAGTCCGCCCATGAGTATACTTTAGTCTGACTTCATAAATTGTGGTAACGGAGATCATTCTTGATACTTCTCCTCAGGCATAATATTTATCGACGCACTGCTGTCAATTATCAATGGTATCAAACACCCATTTATGTTTAGAGTTATCCTCGGACAATGTTTGAATGTTTTTGGTGCTGTTTCATGTAAATTGTTCTGCACTTTATCTGACTAATCCCACATGTGCATGCCTTTCTGAAGTAAACATTGACATTGCACAATTATCATTATCACTTTCACTGGAAACTGATACTGAGGAACTTTTTGTCCATTATTTTGAAAATGATCTACTTCGTTTGGTGTCGATTTGCCTCAGTTGCTGTGACTGCTTGGCTTCGGGGGAACATGTCAAACGTTGCTCAGGTAGGATTCGGTTGTCCATTACGTCTTCATGATATGACATACTCACTTTTCTGTTTGCCTTGCAAGTCGACACAAAATGGTTCGCTTAACCACAGCTAATGCATATCTGTCCAATGGCGGGACACTTACCTTCATGTAGAAACGGCCGGCCACATCTATAACATGTTTTCTTTTTTTTGTGGAGACATCGCCTTGCATACCTTGGCCTTGTACTTTGACTTACTTTTCATGCTCATGACTGGCGCACTTTGGGCACCTGTGGCCTCCTTGTCAGTCGTTTGATAACCAGCATGCTCTTCAGCGTGAGCAGCCTTGAGGATTTGTTCTAAGCTAAGAGTTTCCTTCATCATTCGTCGTTGAAAGGAAATTTTCAAATAGCCATCGATTACTCTGAGGTAGGTAGCTTACACATTATTAAATTATTGGAATTTACGGTGCTTCACCAAAACATCCAGTCTCTCAACAAACTCATCGATGGATTAAACTTGACATTCAAGGCTGTTTTGATATGATCTTTTGCCACTTCACCTTCTTGTGGTATCTTTTTCATGGCTTCTTACGCTCCTTCACCAGCAATGTTTCTCAGATACTTTATAATCTTTTTTATCTATTGCATCTATGAAGTCTTCAAAAGTCTCTATCCACGCCGACCATCTATTCCCAATGTTGTGTTTTTTGGCAGGATCAAATGCAGATGGCTGCTTTAAGAATGCAGCAGCCGTATATACATGTGTGGACAGTAGTGGTCTCTCAGGCGCTTCATGTGGAACTCGATCAGGCAGCGCTTCTATAGCGCCTTGTGACGTGCTGGCTTCGGGGTCAGTCTTAATGATGTTTGTAGCTTTGATCTTACTCTGGCTCTCCATCGGAGCTCTCTACTTGATGGCACTCTGTGAGTTGTTCTGAGCCCCTATACGTCAGCTTTGGTGGTGGGCTGCTTTGTTCGGAGACAACCCCACTAGCACAACCCCCAAACCTCTTTTTGGGGCTGCACGACAGAGCGCTGTGTAATTATTACTCTCTATAGTCGCTTTGGTAAGTAAACATCTCTAGTAAACTACTGGTCAATGAAAGCAGATAACGTTATTATTTTTGGTCAGTTTTGTGCTTTAGTATTTCTTCACAGACACCTGGTTAATCTTTGCTTCATAGCACATAATTGTCAGTTTGACTTGTACTGAAATATTGCTGTGTGCTGCTTTTGTAACCTGGTTGCATCCTCCTTTAGCATTCATACTCAGTATAGCGTATGGCATTTATTTGTGTAATTGCGCAGTACCTTTTATTTGAGGCTGTTTCATTCAGTTCCTGGCCCCTAACATGTAGACTTTCAATGTCGCTTTCTTTATCTTCAAGTATTTTACACAGTCTGGTGTTGCACTGAGACTCTACCAGTGCCAGCATCGATTCTGTACTTCTACTGCGGCACACGTGGCATGGACGAGCAGTTGGCTTGACCACAGCAAACTCTCTGAAAGAGCGCTTTCAGTGAATGGGCTTTGTATCCCATCTTCGGCGCCAGTTGTAGCATTTCACCAACCCGGGTACTCGCCAATAACCATGCCACCCACAGAGAGTAGTTTTACACATTTCTATTCCACTGCATGTAAGTCAGAACCAAACATTCTAAGCCTGCCTTCAACTCATCCCTTCAATGTTTATGTTACAGGCCTACGGTGTACAGTGGGAACCAAAAGAGTTCCAGCGTTCTTTTATTTGCAAGACACTACACTAAGTATGAGACAGGAAAGAAGTAATTGCTCACACAACTGATATCCAGAGGAACATAATGAGTTACGCACCCCAAATACTGATGCTACAAAACAACTGTTAATGCTAGCACAGCTAGATTAAGGGAACAAAACAACAGACCTGTAATCTTTTGCACATGCAGCTTCTCATACTGTACTCTGGAACAAAGTGTGTCCAATAAAAATGTACAGTCTTGTCATCCTTAAATGTGTTCTTATACCCATTTGTAATTCCTAATGCCACCTTATTGTCTCTTGAAGCTGTGTCTGTTAATAATTTAGTAGCAAAAGCAGAACATATGATCAGACTCTACATTTATTAGAGATCAGTTAAAGCAAATGTTTCCTACCCTGATAAAAAGAGAACAGGTACTGCCCAATCAGACGGAGGCTGACAATTGAGCTACTCAGAGAAACAGAGCTGACTAAACCTCCCGAGTATACTGAGCTCGGTATCTACCTCTGCTCACTGCGCATTGAGGGCTCTACATAAACTCAGTCAAGTGATGGTCACTAAATGTACCTCAATTTTAACCACTCTTTAACATTTGAAGATGGTGGTGTACAAGCATCTGCTGTAGAAAAGTAATGCAGACCCCAACAGACTGCTAACATTGTGTCTGATCTCCCTTCTCCATGATCCTGCAAAAACGGAACGACCTTAAGACATTTTGTATGACCCCCAAGTTCTGACAACACAGATCTGCAGAAAACCATGCTAGTGCCAGCACAACTAAATATTCTGAGACCATCTGATTTTAACTGTGTCAGCTCCCTGGTTCAATATATTCTGTCAGCTGAGTTTCACATCGTTAACACCACTGACCGTTGCCTCCTCTTTGATATGAGTGCTAGGACAATGGAGCACAGTCCATAAATTCACTGAATCTTTGCTCATTGGTAAAGGACAGTAAAAGTTCATCTTCCTGCTTATCATTCCACGTGAAAGACAAACGCTTCCTGGAGTCTGAAGCTAAACTTATAAGAACCTGAGATTACGTTGCAGGGAGACAACCCAGGAACATGATTGGACAATTTCTGGCCCAGAGAGTGGCGGATTAGTCCTACACCTAATTAAGCAGTTTGGAAACTTGACATAAGATTTGCCAAACAGTTCTGAATCATGCCCCAAATTATAGCATTAAGGCAGTGACCAGTCCATCAAAAACAAAAATCAGGAGGGCCCCTGAAATCAAATATACCAGCAGGTCTAGGGGACAAAATACCAGTCATCAATCAAGAACAAGGCCCTGCCTGGTAGCAAAATCTAAAAAGTATGTTCAATAATCTATATAAATATCCAAGACGTCACAGAGCAACCCCCAAAAAACGTGTGGTTCTCATAATGTCTTTTTTTTCATGATCAAAGTTTTGAAATTTTGTATTCACTAATTTTTTTAATAATAACATATAATCATATATTCATTTTTATACAATTTGTACACAAAAGAAAAAGAAACATACAAAGTACAAAATAAGCATTAATGTACGCACAGTTCGCAGAGAACCCCGGAATCACAATAACCCCTAAAAGAACACACTCACTACCATTTACTCAAATCATGCAGGCCTGACTGACCTAAAATATCAATCATTCTAACACATCTCACAATTGGTAAAAAGCAACCACAGTTATTTGTCAATGGACCAGAAAAAATCAATTGACTGATGACAAGTTATTCTGAATAATCAAGATGTGTCAAATAGTACATTTCCTCCATCCAATTGTACTCAAATAAAGCAAATGTCCTAGTCCAAATGGTTATAGGAATAGCCATCAACGCACGTTTTGGTAGAGACCTCTCTCTAAGGTCAACCTTCTTGAGGGTGTAGAAGAGCTAAATAAAACTAAACCCCACAGTGGGTAAAAACATCTATCCGAGGGTTGCCAGGGGGTACAGCGATAGACACTGCTAAATAGGCCAGTCCTAGTCCAACAACGAGTCACAAGCAAAAGCAGACCAAATAATTGTTTAAATCATAAGCAAATTAAAGACTATCAGTGTACTCAACGAGAAAGTACGAATGAATCATTTCCGAACAGTATCAAAGTTAGGTCAGATCACCTTGAGAAAGAGGATGTCTTGATTTACATCTTGATGAAAAGTGAGTCTGGGCTTGTTCTTGGGAGTATGCAACAACGTCGTCCTTGTAATTCTACATTCTGGATGAGCCCAACGCTCCAAGCATAAGAAAGACATCGTGGGTGTCACTTCGGTAGCATAGACAGAAGCCTGTCGAGAGATGCACGTCAATATCTTTGCAAACTGTGTGTACATTCATGCTTATTTTGTACTTTGTATGTTTCTTTTTGTGTACAAATTGTATAAAAATGAATATTCAAAACTTTGCTCATGGCAAAAAAAACTTATTATGAGAACCACAAGGTTTTTTTTGGGGGGGGGTGTCTGTGACGTCTTGCACATTTGTATAGCTTATTGAATATATTCCGTAGATTTTGTTAACAGGCAGGGTCTTGTTCTGTTTTGTTGACCGGTGTGAACCAGTCCATGCAACAGCTACATATTTCAGAAAGGCGGTCCATTATGCAGGCAGATAATTCAAAATGATGCTTTAACACTGGAACAGATGCCACCATATGCTCTTCAGCTGCCACAGCTTCCATCCCATAGTCTGCCAATTAAGGCAAGGTATATTTTGCATAATACGATAGACAGAATGGCTTCTCGATTCTCAAAGGATATGCAATTTAGTACTGTCTTGAAAGACCTTCCTGTTCTGCAAGCCCAGCACTCATAAAACGACCCTAATTCTGCAGGAAGATTAGGGGTGGGCAAGTCTTCACTGTTCGGGCTCAAAATATGGCTGCCCTCACTGACTAATTATCTGACTACCTGAATGAAGTAATATCTCCAATCTAATGCTGTTCAAAAAGAAACATAAAGCATGAGAAATAACTTTGATATGGTTCCAGTCTGGTTTTCTACTCACTCTCATTTTATTTCAGTGCCAAAAAACCCATTGGTGTGGATGTGTTTTAAAGGTGACATGAATAAATAACAAAACTACATTGAATATTACAATGATGCTGCAATTCACATAAGAACGAATAATTCCAGGCTAAAGCATATTTTAAACTGGAAATTAAAGACTAAGGGCCTGATTACGAGTTTGGTGGACAGGGTTGCTCCATCACAAATGTGACGAATATTCTGTACACCAAATTACAATTACATCCTATGGAACTTGCAACACGGCGGATGGGATATCCGTCACATTTTTGAATGACACCTATGAATAAAAATAATTATTTAGTTCTTTTGTAGTGCTACTCATTCCAGTGGGGGGAGGATGTGGTCTAATGGCTAGAGCAGTCAACCTCAAAGCTGGGGAACCAGGATCGAGTCTTAGCAGGGACGCTCGACATCTTGTGATTCTGGGCAAATCACCTAGTCTCCCCATGCCTAAATAAATGACTGAGCGCAACTGGTGCTCATGTAGAGCGCTCTGATACCTGATACCTTCAGGTCGAGTTCGCGCTATATAAAACTAAAAACGAAATAAGGCTTTTAGAGCACTTTACATCACACGCAAAGACACAATAAATCATGCAAGTGTGTAAATCAATGTACAAGAAATGTTAAAATAAGACAATTAACATTGCGAGGTGCATGAATCACATATTGTCCATAATTGTACATGTTATATGTTGAGAAAGAACAGGTGGGAGGAACACAAAGTCAGAATTTAAAGCATAATGCAGTGATTGAGGACTTCAGTACTCACAAAACTTTAATAATTCCCAGAGAACCGCTTCTTTGCAATCTTAGAATAACAGATTGAGAATAAAAGCATTAAGGATGTGAATTCATGACTTACAATGTGCATGTAGCTCCTTGGTGTGGGTAAATAGTTAATAGTCACTTTATTAGAAGGATTGCAGTTTATGAACTTGAAGTACAAATTGATCTCAGTGTCAGAAGAAGTAGCCCACTTACATATCGATATAAGAATAAATCTGTGCTCGGCATGTTACACAATATGCAGGCACATTAATCCTCTGTGCAACTCTATGAGTCCAAAACTGTGACTGGACTAAACACAGAACGCTTCTAGAACTGCATTAACCATCAGAGTTATCTTACCACTATTATACTGCCCTCAAAATTGCTGGCCACTCAAAATCTCTGCAGCAGGTATCTTAACCCTGTAAGGTATTTTTAAATGCAGCCTATGTTTGACCAATTAAGAAAGGTAGGACAGATTTGCTGTCACATTTGGCCTTGTTGCCAATTTCTTTACAGCATTTTGTTTTACAATAAATGTATACGTTGACTGTCGTACTTTTCAAGCCGTGGCGGGTGATACTGTAAGCAGCACCCACCGCAATGTTAAAATGTCTGGATGCGACCGCCATGGTCGCGGTCGCATCCTAATGTGGGAGCGGGACCGCAGCCTTACAGGCGGGCGGTCCCAGGCATTATAATCACCCCCTATGTTATGGCCCTACTACTTCATACAATACAGTGTGATAATTTCAATAAGCCGCGATTGCATTAGATGTTGACTTATAAAGTGAGTGCTTACTCCAGTAACTGACCCCAATCAGCTTGTGTGTGGGATGAGTGGCGGGGTGGTGGAGGTGTATGGACGACAGGGAGATGGGGGAGGGAGATGGGGGAGGGATGGGAAACGGACAAGAAATGTTTTTTAAAAAATAGGGAAAAATAACTTACCTGCCACCCATCGTTCTTCTACATGTCCTCGCTGCAGCACAGGCTCACAGACTCCCCTGCGGCCAATCCTGACGCTGTTCTCATGCTTGAAAGCAGCGTCAGGATTGGCCAGAGTGCCGTGAATTTGCACTCCCAGAGAGACTGGGAGCTTGTGCCTTGCCGTCTCCAACCCAGCAACGCAGCCGGGTTGGAGACAGCTGAGTGTGCATGTCGGTTTGGCCGGCCTGAGACGACCGGCCAAAGTGACATGTGCACTGATCACAGTGCAAATACTCCCCCTGCTGACTACCCTCTGCACTTCAACGCGACTCTAAATTGATTATCATCAGCAGCATACCGGAGTGGGACGCTGATATTTTTGGTCTGTCGGCAGGGTGCCAGCCAAAAGCGAGCAATTAGAAGAAAGACCCTCTGCCCCAGTGAGATAACCAATGAGTAATGATCTGAGGCAACAACAGAATGAGCACCAGGAAACAAGCAAGATGAGGAGAAGGATTCTCCCTTGATTCAATGGGTATGAGATATGGAACAAAAAAAAGACTTCCAGAGGACGCTTATGGAAACTGAGCAGTGAGGCTATGCTGTGCAAATGTGCACGGGTGGAGACTGATATTAGTATCATGACTTACTTTGGTTGATAGACTAGGGGGGTCGCTGTCCATGGGTACAGAATTAGTCCATGGGGGCTGAGCTCCCTTGGTAAAATGTCACAAGATATGGAGTATGATAAGGGGCGGGTGTGCTTGATACAGTGTTTGCAAGAAATTAATTTTCTGTCCAAAGATGGTAGATCGTTGGCCCATAAACGCATTCCAGTTCAGTACCATGCAGCTTCCAACCAGAAGGCTAGTGGATGAGTGGTGGCTTTGCAAAGATTACAGTTAAAAATTCACAAAGTTGTAAGGGAATCAAGGACTGTGTTTATATACGTTTGGTGGCTTTCTCTGAGCCTGTGGTGCACAAGATTGTACACAATGAGATGTTGGGAGAGAGTCATTGTGGGTCAGTGGTTTTAATGGAATGGTTAGTGACAGAGTGGATAGGCACCGTCATGATATACGAGTGGGGTCATGCCGCGCTGATTTGTTGGCTAATGCGCTGTTATGTGGCAGCTGGATATATGGAGGCAGGCTCATCTATAGGTAGGGAGTATTTCTTTTTACAGAACAGGACCTACTCCAGAATAGATCTGATGAATGGGTCCAGTGCACTGATGAAAGCCATGGACAAAAAAGAAATGTGTCTTCTTACAGTATCAGACCATGCACCAGTAGTATGGCATTTCTGATGAGGGATTGATGGCAGGAGGTCAGGTACTTGCCTGGTGCTGTGATGTATTAATACTGAAGGATACATTGCATGCTTACGACCACTCAATGCAGATTCAGAACTGCTTTGCTATTGTTAAAAAAGAGAAGGTATTGGAAATGATTCTGTAGGAGGTATTTTAGACAGTTGTTAGAGGAAGTTAGACAAAATACTAGTGTTATGGTTCAGTGCCACTAAGGCTTATCTAGGAAACATGGTGTCTGGGTTGCCTAGGGTAGTCTTTCCTCCTTGGAGGAGGGCAAACAAAACACATCTACCAGGCCTAGTGGCAGACATTTTGGATGGATGCCTTTTTAAGGACATCAACATGCCAACAGGAGTGCTGCATCGAGGGATGATGCCATGGAGAAGTTGCTATGTGAGGAGGAAATCCTGAGGTTCATTAATCACCTCCCGTTAAACAAGGTACCAGTCCCAGATGGGCAGACAGTGACCTTCTATAAGAGGTTTAGTGCATTAGTAGCACCCTATTTAGTGAGGATGTCCAGTTCATTTTTGCAGACTAGGGAGGTTGCACCCTCTATGAGAGACACAGACATAATCTTGATACTGAAACCAGGGAAAACAGTAGGCCCCAATTCCTTGAAGAGGCTGATTTCATTGCTTAATGTTGAGCTTAAGTTATTTTATAAAATCTTGGTCATAAGAATAAAGGATTGCATGCCCTTTTGGATACATCCTGATCAATCCGGATTTATTAAGCATATGCCAGCGTTCAACATCATTCAATGAGTTCTCCAATCAGTTGAAAAGTAGGAGAAACGAGTCCAATAGTTAACAAGTATTTGCTCATAGGGGAGGTCCAAAATAACTTGGAGGTATCAGTGAATCTGTATAAGTATTCTTCCTGTTTAGGTTTATGAGAGTATTTAAAAGTTGAAGTTCCGGCACTAATCCTGCCATACTAGTGTTGGGGGAGGTTGATGTTCTGGTTTTGTAACTTGTATCGTTATGAGGTATGATGGACATCCAACAAGTGTATTCTAGAATGTTACAGACCCCAATAAAAATGTATACTCAAAAAAAGGATTTGCTCAAGTGAGATAGACCTTCCTTTGATATGTCTTGCTAGACCTTGGTCCGACAATTGCCAAATGTATTTGTACCAGTTATGTGGCTCCAAGGAGAAATACCATAGTCAACGGTACACGGTTGAGGCAATTTTCAATAAGCAGGGGAACTTGACAGGGATGCACATCTCTTCTCCTGTTTGCTCTGTTGGTTGAGGCCTAGCTATTATGATTCAGGAAGGTGGGGGGGATCCAGAGTATGTCCTATTGTCCTTCGACCCGGTCCAACATAAGATTCACCTATTTCCAGATGACATGTTAGTAACACAAAAGAATCTGGCAAAGGCAGTCCCAAAGCTGATGAATATATTAAGATGATATCAGAGTTCAAAGTGAATTTGGATAAGTCAGAAATGATGGGGGCCATCTTGCAAGCTAGTTTTGACAGTAGGTGGAAGGCAATCTCTTTGTTTTGCTAAGCAACAAACAGAATAAAATATTTGGGATCTCTAATACCTGCACAATGGGCGGTTATACAAAGTCAACAATCCTGCCGTTATCGTGGACAGTAAAAGTGACTTAGCTAGGAGGCACTCTGTGTTCATCTCATGGGTTTTCATAATTGCTGCCTTGAAGATGAATATTGTATTTCTTTCAGGGTCTATCAGTATTGATGCCAAACAGGACATGGACTCTATCCAGCCAGCTTGCGAAGGAATTGTTTGGGGAGAGATTAAACCATACATGTCAAGGAAAGTCATAGAGCTTCATAGAATTGTGGGAGGACTGGGCTTTCTGAATATAAAGAGACACTTTGAATCTGCGGAACTAAGAATAGCATTTAAAATGTCATTGAGAGAGAGAAAAACATTGGCAATGTATGGAATATGCACTCCTGGGCAGGTCTCTGTGAGGTTTAATTTGGTGCCCTACTAAATGTAGACTATGCACCCAACCCCCATGGCCTAAATCTAGCTCTAAGTCCTGCACCACTACTTTAAAAACCACGTGTCAGTCCAAAAGATTCTGGTTACCTCCCACTAGCTAGTAAATCGCTAGAAGTGAAGATTACAGTTCAACTCCCTAATTAAAACACAATTCCTTACATGATTATCAATTGGAGTTTAGACATGACAGAGGTATATAAACTACTCTAGCAGATATCAAGGAGGATGTTCTTCCATCATTGAATGCTAACCAATCTGAAGTCCTAATTCTTCTGGTTCTGTCAGATGCATACGAAACACTAAACTACAGGGTGCTTCTAGAATATATGGAACAATGCGCTGGGATTAACTCCATAGCAATATAATGGATCTGCTCCTTTTTCCAACCCACACTCTAAAAGTCAGAATCATCAAGGCTGCTTCTTCTACCAAACTAAAAAAATCACGGGGCATATTTACAAGCCCCTTGCATTGCCGGTACATCACTCTTTGTGATGCACTGGCGTCACAGTGTGCTTCCCCATATTTACAATGCCACGTAAAGCCACCTTGCGAAGATTTTCATGGCCTAGTAAATATGGCCCCTTATCACGCATCACTTTGTGTGAAAGGGGCGTGCCATGGGTGCAGCTGTGGGTGTTCCCACAGAACTCCTACGGATTCTGTTGCATTTACAGATTTATGAAAAATTGTAAACCTGAAAGTGCGTCAGAATGCTACGCCTCCACAGGGGAGGTGTAGGGAGGCGCAACAAGGAGAAATGTTTTCATTTCTCCTCGTATTTTCCTCTTTCTATGCGTGCAGCATTCTGCAGCACACATAGAAAGAGGTGTCCATTCCTGCAAAAAAACAATCATCCTCGCCACGCAGGCACCCCTGCACAAGGGTGTAAGGGTTCTTGCGTCAATGCCTGGCAGCCTATTGTGGGCCAGCACAGGGAAGAGCAAAGAGATCCGTCATTTTGTTGTATGATGCATCCCTTTGCTCCCAAAGTAACCCAGCATGGTGCAGACAAATGGCTTGCGGCACCACGCTGCACTACTTTGTTGTAAATAAGGCCCCTTGTGTGGTTACCCCAGGGCTTATCCCTTTTGCTGTTTTTCTCCTTCATACCATGTAACGTTTGACTGAGTTGACTTCACAGCAACAGCTGCGTTTTGAAATATATGCTGATGAAACTCAATTCCACAATGTAAATGACCTAGCCTTTGATTAGATCTTAAATGGTTCGAGGGACATATAGTTTAGGTGAGTGAAAATGTCCTATGTCTAAATGGAATCGAGACTGTAATCATAAGCACAGGAAACCCACTTGCCTGCTACTATCACTTGATTGGCTAGTTGAACTGGAAGCAAGCTGTACATCCCATCTAGCCGTATAACACTTGCAGGTTTAATTTGACTAAGACTTATCATGTTTTTAGACAGAATATCCAAAACAGAAATATCATGGGACAAAATATTGTCGCAGGGATTCTGCTCCTACACAGAACTGCACAGAGACCCAGGACCTCAGTGAATTGTGGTGTACCAAAAAACTCACCTTATTGCCTAGAAACCCTAACCAGCTAGCATCAGTGTCACATTAGCTCTTCGTCCTATAGCAAAGAAACCAATGATTAGACAACCCAGAACATACGACTTAGGTTATACTCAGGAAATGTGGGAAGCAAGAACACTCTTTCGTTATACTCTCATACCAGTCCACAACGGGAGTAAAAAGAGACTCAGGAAAAGGTTAAAATATTTATTTTATCGACGTGCTCTAAAATGCAGTATCTTTCGTTAACACAAGCAGACATATGATTAGA
This sequence comes from Lissotriton helveticus, assembly GCF_964261635.1. Lineage (NCBI taxonomy): Eukaryota > Metazoa > Chordata > Amphibia > Caudata > Salamandridae > Lissotriton > Lissotriton helveticus. The sequence goes on along the minus strand of NC_136062.1, from coordinate 89,045,829 downwards.
AATAATATGATCAGCATTGTTGCAGTTCCAAAAAACATAAAAGGAGAAATCATATTACAATGATGGTGAAAACAGGTCCTATAGCACCTAGTAATTCACCCTCCCTAGGTAGGAACTATGTTTTTATAAAATATAGAAGGTCTCTTAGGCTTGTGCGGGGGACCCCATACCTCTAGGATCAGCAGGAGTGTATCACATCAGGATCTGCAAAAGCTCTCTGTCTCTCTGGAAAAACGGGCTTCTTCCAAGTGCGTGAAATCATGCTTACAGTGTAATATTAAAGGCGCCAGAATCACGTTGGCTGCAGCTGCATGTATCAAACAAGTGCCCATTTCACACAACCAGAGAGTAAATATTTTTCAAAATTTTTCTAAAGCATATCATACATGAGCAGGAAGTGAACACATAATTCAAAAATAAGCTGTCAGAGACAACATCATATCAAAGACAATCTTCTTTAATTTCTTGTGTATCCAGCTGGATAAGCCTATGCTAACTTAACAATGTGCGCAACAAGGCCCAGCCCTTACTACAATATTGTGTCAAGAATATCGAGGACAGCACTTTAAAATTTGGACGCGCTGGGCAGACTAGCATCGCCTGGAGTTAGTCTACTCCATTGGTCAGGCACCTTGACCCGGTTTAATTTTCTAGGAGTGTGACGTAGAAAAGTTGTTTTTTGGGTAATGAAAAATCATGATTGTATAGCTTCTGCTTTGCTTTGTTGCTCTGGAGTGAACATCTGTGCGATGGGGGTGGGTTAGTGGGGTTATAGCCATTTTGTTAATATTTCATTTGTATTGCTTTTCACATTTTCCTGTATACACATAAAAATAGTCAAAGTCAAAATGATGTATGCTAATGCTGCAGAAGTTACTGGGGTACAGAGCTCTGCTTTATATGTGTTATTTGACAAATATAATTTGTTTTATAAAAAAAGAATATTGAGGACAAAAATATTGCAAAGGTATGTTTCTGTAGGTAAGCACAGTCTTATTATATATAACTCATGGCATGTGATCTTCAAGGCATGTGATGTGGAGTTAAGAATTGTAAATCTATACTTACCTATTTGCACTTACCTTCTTGAAAGTTTGGGCCTCGATATTTTTGACACAATATTTTGTCAGCACAATATTTCTGTTTCCAATACTTTGTCAGTGATCCGACTTATCTTTTGGTTAACACATTACAGGCAAAGAACAACAACTTTTTACACGTGCTACTGATGGGGGCCCTCGCTCTACTCAAGTTAACCAAAAAACTGAAGCTAGGTTCTATAATGGTATGTTATGTTATAGTGTCTTATGAAGCACAACAGCTGCCCCAGCAAAGGGGCGTCCCGGCGCTGATAGGAAAATCTGACAGCCAGCAGAGGTAACACCAGCTAGTTTGAGGAGAAAAGAAAAGTCTTGATGGCCTTCCTAAATTCCAAGTAATTATTAAGTCCACAAATCTGCGGAGGAAGTGTGTTCCATAAAGTGGCAGCTCTATGACGGAAGGAGCGGCCACCGGCACAAACTCTTTGTATCCGTGGAACTGCTAGCAAATGCTGGCCCTGTGACGGAAGGGGTTGTAATGGAACATATGGTGACAGAAGGTTGGCCAGAATAGAAGTGGTTGCAGATTTCAAAACCTTAAAAGAGGTACATAAGGCTTTAAATTCAAACGCCTGGCCACGGGTAGCCAATGAAGACGACAGATGGCACTGGACACAGAGCAAAACTTGCGCAGGCCTAGGAGTGTTCTGGCTGCTGCATTTTGCGTCCTTTGCTGCCTCAGAACCTCCGCTTTATTGGACCCTAAATAGAGGGAACAGGCATAGTCAAGTCTGGACAAAACCATCTCTTGGATGATGACCTGACGTGTAGAGGCATCAAAAAAGCCCAGCAGTGGTCTGAGCCCCCGTAAAAGTCTAAAGCAGGTCCCTGCTGTTTTTTTGGTTTGGACTCGATAGTTTAAAGATGAGTCCTGCCAGACCCCTAAGTTCTTTACCGCTTGTTTGGGGGAAGGGGCATGCCCAGATTAGCTGGCCACCAGAGATGACTCCACAGACCATGGTCCCTACCACCCAACAGTACCTCTGACTTGTTGGAATTCATTTGGAGGCAGTTAGCAGTCATCCACTCGGTCACTGCTGCAAGTTCGCCCTGAAACTTAAGGGCATCCTGCTCGGTGTTATTAGAGAGTGCCACCACTAACTGAGTGTTGTCAGCATATGAGACCATGGTCAAGCCCCTACTCAAGGCTACAGCAGCCAAAGGTTGAACATAGATGTTGAATAGTAGGGGACTGAGGGAGGAACCCTGTGGCACCCTGGTTTGGTGCAATATTCACCGGAAGCAAACGGGGGCAGATACCAAGAATTACCTCTTGTGAAGAAATGAGGCAAGCCACTCCAATGCCAGGCCTGTGATTCCTACCTCCACAAGGCGTCTCAGCAGAATATCATGCGACACTGTGTCAAACGCGGTGCTCAAATCCAGCAGGATCAGCGCCGACGTTTGCCCCTCATCCATGGCTGACCAAAGATGTTCTGTCACAGCCAGGAGAGCTGACTCCGTGCTGTGACCTGGCCTAAAGTCATTTTGGGAGGGATACAGTATATTATTAAGGGTAAGAAAATCTGACAGGAGGGAGTTCACATATGCCTCTGTGATCTTTGCTGCCCAGGGAAGCAGAGAGATAGGGCGATAACTTTCTGATTTTGTTGGGTCAAGAGCAGGTTTTTTAAGTAACGGAATTACTTTAGCCTGTTTCCAGGCCTTGGGCACCGTAGCTGTACTAAGGGACCTATTGATCACCTGATTCAGAGAGGGTAAGATAGTTGGCAGTACCTTCTTAAATTGATCAGGTTTGAAAGGGTTGGCAAGGCAACCCAACTTGATCCTACTACACAGTACTAGCAGCTGGTCTGCCGAGATCGGTGGAAAAGTATGAAGGGTATTTAGCCGTTGATGACAAGGTGCCGCTGGCAGGTGACTGTGTGTGGTCGGGAAGGAGCTATAGATATCATCCACCTTTTCAACAAAAAAGGTGGCCAACTCCTCGCATAATATAGATAGTGTGATAGGGAAACCATAGAGTGACATCCTTAAATTCCAGTGGGTCTGAAAACTGTTATGACCATATTACCCCAGACATGAACGAACTTCACAGGGTTCTAGTGGATTTTAGGATGAAATACAAAGACCAGTGTAACGCTTACACATCTTTTGGTGGGATTGGCCCAGACACCTTCAAACTCTAGACTCTAAAGCATTACTCCCCAAGCTGCAACCTCAGCTATAGAAGTTTGAACAGCTCAACAAAACACAAGAGAAGGAAACATGGCAGCAAAACCAGTAGAGTCCAAGAAACTCACCTTTGAAATTCATTACATCCTTACCAAAGAACACTGACTACCACAACATCGTTCAAAGAAGTTCTAAAAATAGCGCTTTGTTCAAAGAAACGTTTTACTTATAATCAAGCCGGCAATGACCAACTTCCATATTCTGACGGTCTTTATCTGCAGGAGATTTCCCTCAAGAGAATAGCTTCTTGAAACCTGTAAGTGGAAAGGACAAAATAATATGGTCCCGATTCACAAAGTGAACTCATGGCGGAGGCACTATATGCGTAACGGGGGCCTGCACTCGTGGCAGGACCTCGAACTGCAGTTGCTCATTGCGGAGGTCCTGCCACGAGAGAGGGGCTGCCGCCATGACTGTGGGGACTTCTACACGAGTGCAGAGGCCCTTTGTGAATCTGGCCCTTTGAGGATATCCAATAAAGGCAACAACAACAGCACCTAGCTATGTAAAGTGCGGTATTTTGGTGTCCTCAAGTCAACAACCTTCATCTATTGGAATCATTGTTGCTCGAATGGATTAATCTATTTCCATGCTTTTATAGAGCTCACAGGTTATCCACAGACTTCTTGAGAGTGCTTTGCGATACTGGTTTGGGGCTTTAAGGGGGAGTAACTGGCAGGTAGCAATGCAATTAGAGAGGAACTGAGGTTAAGTTGTGTCCCCATTGCAGTGATTGATTCTTCTATTAAATATAAAGAGTGGACTGGGAAGCTTACAGTATTAATTTTCATTTTTTTTTTAAACCCAGCAACATACGTTACAGTACACATAGGAAGAGGAAAAAACGACGATAAATAGAGATATTTCGCCTCTTATAAAGATATTTCTCCTCATCACACCTCACTTAGGAAAGCGTATCTTTTTTGCGCATTTCCAGGTTTACCAGGTTTGGTAAATCTGGGGTTTGAGTGGGAACACCCACCGCAATGGCCATGGAAAGCCTCCCTTGCGCAAAGTAGGGCAACTCTGCAATTTGTGCTGTGTTGCCTTACTCCAGATTTATGAAGCCATTCAAAGCCAGGCAATGCGGCTTTGCATCAGTTCGTAAATCTGACTTAGAGGCTTGCGTCACACATGTACCACTTTGCGTGGTGCAAACGTGACGCAAGCCTCTCGTAAATATGCCAAAAGCGCATGTAAATTCATTGTTTCTGATAGCTACAAATTATTTTATTTCTGTGGACTTTTTAAATAATGATTTTAACTAGAATGCCTCAGACATTTCTTCATGAGTTAAAAGCATTAAAAAATGCTACAACAAAAACAATTCCAGCAGCAACGAAAACAAGGGTACTTTGGCCGAGTACGCGAAATGTCATCCTTTCAGTGTGGCTATTTCAACTGATACTAAGTACACGTTTGTGCTTGGTCGTCGACCGTTTGAAGCAGTTCTGGAACTGGCAGTGGACATCAGAAAATGTCGAGGCCTGACATTTAATACAAAGTATCTTTGTAGTGCAATTGTTGGAATTCATTAGGAATGGGGTAGAAATATCCCTGCACAGCTAAAATAAAATGTGTTTATAGAATACGCACAGACTGCAGTGTCGTACTACAGCCTCATCAAAGATGCTCACATCACTTGCCCCATCCAGAAAGAGGCATTCAGTTTAGGACTTACAAATCCAAAGGCTGGTAAACCCACAAAAAACATGCTACAGGACACCTTGACTGTGATAGAGGCACATCTAGTTATTCAAAACACATTGATGCGGCCGCGAAAAGACTGAATCACATGATTTAGTACATTTGCAAAAGGGTTGAATTTATGTCTTACCTCCAAATGAAAGCCCATCTCAGACTGGAGTGTGAACCTAGAATGATTCCTTTACTGTATCTCTGGGTGAAAGCACAGTGAGCAGACTTTGTAGAATCAAAAGGGGGATGGAATGAGAGGCATTAGGCAGGCAGTAGGTGAGTCTTGATGGTGTGGCATTTTTTTGTCATTACCTCGAAGATTCTACTGCTTACCAGGAGGAAGTTGGTATGAAGGGAGCCGGGGCTGACTGGTCATAAAGACACAGGAAAAAACAAGGGTAGCCTAGGAGACAGTGGGCTGCTTTCAGGGCTGGGTGGCCTGGGGGGGTCTTAGGTAGAGACGGTTTTAGTGCTGGTGGCGCCCGGTACGACAATCTTTTTTGCACACCCTAGAACGTCTTCTCCGCCATTTCTCTATCACCCCTCATCTCCCATAGCCCCTGTCTCGCATACATTTCATTTGTTTTAAAGCACTGGTTGCTTTTGACTTTACTAATAAGAATGTATTTCTACCCAAACTCTTTTTAGCAACATTAGGAATATATCATAAGAGACCCAGGGAAAAAAGCGAAGTCCTAACCTAAACTATGCACATTGCATGCAGCTCTTTGATAGAAGTTCAGAAATCACTGTGCTATATTAGAATTGTAACTTATGAACTGCAAGTAACAAAATGGTCTCTGTAATGAAGCAGTAATACACTGAGCTATTCACATAAAATACACGTGTGTCATCTGCATGGTATATGCACTTTGCAGCAGGCCCTACTTTATGATGAGTCAAACTGCCACAAGACAGAACTCAAGCTCTCTCCAGGAGGAAGATTAATCACCAGAGTTATCTTGGCATTTTTATTGTTCCATGTAAACGGCTGGACACACTAGGAACTCTGCAGCAGGTGCTTTTAACCCCATAAGTTATTTCTATCACAGCGCCCCCACCAAGCTCAGTGCTAGGTGGGTGCCCTATAGTCGGTCCTGATCTTAAGTCAAAACGGCCCAATAGGCAGCCCTTGGAAATCCGCACACCACTTTGTGACATAAGTTGCTGCTGCTGAGACACAATGCCCCTGGACACTGTGCCAGGCCCTAATATATGTCAATATTTCATGCTTTTCTCAACAGAACTAAAGTAAAACCCACGGATTTTTATAGTTCAAGAAGTGGGTTGTAAAGTTATTACTTTGTCCCAGTTTACCAAACGCTTTTGGGAGGGAGACAGTACACATACCCATGGAGTGTGCAGAGCTGCTTGTAGCTCCAAGTTCAGACTTCTGAGGGAGAGTGTGTGGTAAACCAACCTTAACTAAAGTAAACAGTGTTGGCAATCATATGAAAAGGAGGATTTGATGTAAACTATGCGAGGCTATAAGAAGGAATCTGCAGTGCAATGGTAAACGCTGAATCTTTGTTAAGTAAACATTAGCTTAGATTATAGTATGCAAAATGATAGCTGGTAGAGGGAACTGCCCGACAATGAATGGCTCTGCATGCTGGTGACAGAGGATTGCAGGGAAGGGAAGCCAGCCTGGAGGGACTCAACTTCCGCCAGCCTCTAACATTTCTAAAATATCCTTGTAAGTGGATTTCTGTAGGTCACATGCTCTGGATCTTTACCCATACACATTTGAAAGCTCATTAGTAGCTTTTTATTCACGTTTTATATATATATATATATATATATATATATATGCACTAAGCTGACACGCCCAGCTGGGCGGGACTATTTAGGGATGGTTGAAGGCGTATTGCTGCTCACACCCATCGGCCAACACCTGTGAACAAGGGCGCATGGACGCTTGAAACGCGTTAGGAAATGCTGGCTTATTAATCTCTGAACTTGAAGTGAGTGACAGCGGGACTGCCTGGCATGAAATGAACATTAACACTTGGCGTAGGGCTCTCCAAGTCTGGTGCTTCTTCGTTTGTCATATAATTGCGGCCTGCCGGGGTCGCGGAGGTGCCCCACCGCTGACTAGCGGGTCCAGCGTGGTGATTACAGACGCAGATGGAGCCTTGTGTTTTCCTGCCGAAGGGATAATCACAGCCCTGCAGCCACTCGTAACAGGTACAGAAACCCACTGTGGTATTGAATTTGATGGAGTGACGGCGGCCACAGGTACATACCTTGTCAATAGACTTCATATCCCAGCATGCACTAAGCTGACACGCCCAGCTGGGCGGGACTATTTAGGGATGGTTGAAGGCGTATTGCTGCTCACACCCATCGGCCAACACCTGTGAACAAGGGCGCATGGACGCTTGAAACGCGTTAGGAAATGCTGGCTTATTAATCTCTGAACTTGAAGTGAGTGACAGCGGGACTGCCTGGCATGAAATGAACATTAACACTTGGCGTAGGGCTCTCCAAGTCTGGTGCTTCTTCGTTTGTCATATAATTGCGGCCTGCCGGGGTCGCGGAGGTGCCCCACCGCTGACTAGCGGGTCCAGCGTGGTGATTAGAGACGCAGATGGAGCCTTGTGTTTTCCTGCCGAAGGGATAATCACAGCCCTGCAGCCACTCGTAACAGGTACAGAAACCCACTGTGGTATTGAATTTGATGGAGTGACGGCGGCCACAGGTACATACCTTGTCAATAGACTTCATATCCCAGCATGCACTAAGCTGACACGCCCAGCTGGGCGGGACTATTTAGGGATGGTTGAAGGCGTATTGCTGCTCACACCCATCGGCCAACACCTGTGAACAAGGGCGCATGGACGCTTGAAACGCGTTAGGAAATGCTGGCTTATTAATCTCTGAACTTGAAGTGAGTGACAGCGGGACTGCCTGGCATGAAATGAACATTAACACTTGGCGTAGGGCTCTCCAAGTCTGGTGCTTCTTCGTTTGTCATATAATTGCGGCCTGCCGGGGTCGCGGAGGTGCCCCACCGCTGACTAGCGGGTCCAGCGTGGTGATTACAGACGCAGATGGAGCCTTGTGTTTTCCTGCCGAAGGGATAATCACAGCCCTGCAGCCACTCGTAACAGGTACAGAAACCCACTGTGGTATTGAATTTGATGGAGTGACGGCGGCCACAGGTACATACCTTGTCAATAGACTTCATATCCCAGCATGCACTAAGCTGACACGCCCAGCTGGGCGGGACTATTTAGGGATGGTTGAAGGCGTATTGCTGCTCATACCCATCGGCCAACACCTGTGAACAAGGGCGCATGGACGCTTGAAACGCGTTAGGAAATGCTGGCTTATTAATCTCTGAACTTGAAGTGAGTGACAGCGGGACTGCCTGGCATGAAATGAACATTAACACTTGGCGTAGGGTTCTCCAAGTCTGGTGCTTCTTCGTTTGTCATATAATTGCGGCCTGCCGGGGTCGCGGAGGTGCCCCACCGCTGACTAGCGGGTCCAGCGTGGTGATTACAGACGCAGATGGAGCCTTGTGTTTTCCTGCCGAAGGGATAATCACAGCCCTGCAGCCACTCGTAACAGGTACAGAAACCCACTGTGGTATTGAATTTGATGGAGTGACGGCGGCCACAGGTACATACCTTGTCAATAGACTTCATATCCCAGCATGCACTAAGCTGACACGCCCAGCTGGGCGGGACTATTTAGGGATGGTTGAAGGCGTATTGCTGCTCACACCCATCGGCCAACACCTGTGAACAAGGGCGCATGGACGCTTGAAACGCGTTAGGAAATGCTGGCTTATTAATCTCTGAACTTGAAGTGAGTGACAGCGGGACTGCCTGGCATGAAATGAACATTAACACTTGGCGTAGGGCTCTCCAAGTCTGGTGCTTCTTCGTTTGTCATATAATTGCGGCCTGCCGGGGTCGCGGAGGTGCCCCACCACTGACTAGCGGGTCCAGCGTGGTGATTACAGACGCAGATGGAGCCTTGTGTTTTCCTGCCGAAGGGATAATCACAGCCCTGCAGCCACTCGTAACAGGTACAGAAACCCACTGTGGTATTGAATTTGATGGAGTGACGGCGGCCACAGGTACATACCTTGTCAATAGACTTCATATCCCAGCATGCACTAAGCTGACACGCCCAGCTGGGCGGGACTATTTAGGGATGGTTGAAGGCGTATTGCTGCTCACACCCATCGGCCAACACCTGTGAACAAGGGCGCATGGACGCTTGAAACGCGTTAGGAAATGCTGGCTTATTAATCTCTGAACTTGAAGTGAGTGACAGCGGGACTGCCTGGCATGAAATGAACATTAACACTTGGCGTAGGGCTCTCCAAGTCTGGTGCTTCTTCGTTTGTCATATAATTGCGGCCTGCCGGGGTCGCGGAGGTGCCCCACCGCTGACTAGCGGGTCCAGCGTGGTGATTAGAGACGCAGATGGAGCCTTGTGTTTTCCTGCCGAAGGGATAATCACAGCCCTGCAGCCACTCGTAACAGGTACAGAAACCCACTGTGGTATTGAATTTGATGGAGTGACGGCGGCCACAGGTACATACCTTGTCAATAGACTTCATATCCCAGCATGCACTAAGCTGACACGCCCAGCTGGGCGGGACTATTTAGGGATGGTTGAAGGCGTATTGCTGCTCACACCCATCGGCCAACACCTGTGAACAAGGGCGCATGGACGCTTGAAACGCGTTAGGAAATGCTGGCTTATTAATCTCTGAACTTGAAGTGAGTGACAGCGGGACTGCCTGGCATGAAATGAACATTAACACTTGGCGTAGGGCTCTCCAAGTCTGGTGCTTCTTCGTTTGTCATATAATTGCGGCCTGCCGGGGTCGCGGAGGTGCCCCACCGCTGACTAGCGGGTCCAGCGTGGTGATTACAGACGCAGATGGAGCCTTGTGTTTTCCTGCCGAAGGGATAATCACAGCCCTGCAGCCACTCGTAACAGGTACAGAAACCCACTGTGGTATTGAATTTGATGGAGTGACGGCGGCCACAGGTACATACCTTGTCAATAGACTTCATATCCCAGCATGCACTAAGCTGACACGCCCAGCTGGGCGGGACTATTTAGGGATGGTTGAAGGCGTATTGCTGCTCACACCCATCGGCCAACACCTGTGAACAAGGGCGCATGGACGCTTGAAACGCGTTAGGAAATGCTGGCTTATTAATCTCTGAACTTGAAGTGAGTGACAGCGGGACTGCCTGGCATGAAATGAACATTAACACTTGGCGTAGGGCTCTCCAAGTCTGGTGCTTCTTCGTTTGTCATATAATTGCGGCCTGCCGGGGTCGTGGAGGTGCCCCACCGCTGACTAGCGGGTCCAGCGTGGTGATTACAGACGCAGATGGAGCCTTGTGTTTTCCTGCCGAAGGGATAATCACAGCCCTGCAGCCACTCGTAACAGGTACAGAAACCCACTGTGGTATTGAATTTGATGGAGTGACGGCGGCCACAGGTACATACCTTGTCAATAGACTTCATATCCCAGCATGCACTAAGCTGACACGCCCAGCTGGGCGGGACTATTTAGGGATGGTTGAAGGCGTATTGCTGCTCACACCCATCGGCCAACACCTGTGAACAAGGGCGCATGGACGCTTGAAACGCGTTAGGAAATGCTGGCTTATTAATCTCTGAACTTGAAGTGAGTGACAGCGGGACTGCCTGGCATGAAATGAACATTAACACTTGGCGTAGGGCTCTCCAAGTCTGGTGCTTCTTCGTTTGTCATATAATTGCGGCCTGCCGGGGTCGCGGAGGTGCCCCACCGCTGACTAGCGGGTCCAGCGTGGTGATTACAGACGCAGATGGAGCCTTGTGTTTTCCTGCCGAAGGGATAATCACAGCCCTGCAGCCACTCGTAACAGGTACAGAAACCCACTGTGGTATTGAATTTGATGGAGTGACGGCGGCCACAGGTACATACCTTGTCAATAGACTTCATATCCCAGCATGCACTAAGCTGACACGCCCAGCTGGGCGGGACTATTTAGGGATGGTTGAAGGCGTATTGCTGCTCACACCCATCGGCCAACACCTGTGAACAAGGGCGCATGGACGCTTGAAACGCGTTAGGAAATGCTGGCTTATTAATCTCTGAACTTGAAGTGAGTGACAGCGGGACTGCCTGGCATGAAATGAACATTAACACTTGGCGTAGGGCTCTCCAAGTCTGGTGCTTCTTCGTTTGTCATATATATTACCTACTGGCGATAGCCAGTAGGTATATATAGTTAGGATTTTTTTCCTATGGGATTTTTGAAAATTCTATGTCGAATAACTTTGGCGTTTGAAGACAGAATTGGCTGAAATTTTCAGGAAAATGGAACATTTTGTTTCTGAGCAGCCCCTGAAAATTTGGAAGGGTTTCGTCAAGGGGGGGCCGAGAAAAAAGGGGGGTCCCAAAACGTGTTTTTCCCATGCAATTTTCCATAGGGCGGTTGGCCTCACTTTTAGCCTGAACGGCTGAATGGATTTACACCAAACTTGGCAAAATTGTAGGGACTGGTAGCCCGATGTGCCTTTGCTATGTCTCAAGATATAGGCTCCAGTGGTTTTTACGAAAATTAACTTTGAAAAATATATATTGGGCTACATTGGGCTATATATATGTTGGAGCCCAAATGTAGCCCAATGTAGCCCAATGTAGCCCAATGTAGCCCAATGTAGCCCAAAGATGGCCACCAGAGACAAAAAAAAACAAATGTAGCCCAAATATCAGCCAGATGTAGCCCAACTATAGCCCAATGACAGAATGTCTCAGAGTGTTCTAAAGAACAACTAGAGTGCTAACAGTCCTACTTATTACAAAGGTATGGCACACCTGAAGCCATCTTGATTGGAATAAAGTGGTAACTCTTAAAACATTTAATTTAAAAAGGAACAAAATGAGGGGGTTCATTTTGCCATAGAAAGTATGATTAGCGAATATATGACGAAATCCCGCATACCATCAGTCCGCAAAAAAAATCCCGCATGTACTATTAGGCCGCAAATTAAAATAACGAAAACTTTTAGAACCAATATGCCTTTAGCATACACTAAACAACTAAACTACCCTAAACCCTAAAACACTACCCCCAGCATGACCCTACACTACACAAACAGTACAACACTACCCTAAACCCTAAAACACTACCCCCAGCATGACCCTACACTACACAAACACTACAACACTACCCTAAACCCTAAAACACTACCCCCAGCATGACCCTACACTACGCAAACACTACAACACTACCCAAAACCCTAAAACACTACACCCCAGCATGACCCTACACTACGCAAACACTACAACACTACCCTAAACCCTAAAACACTACCCCCAGCATGACCCTACACTACACAAACACTACAACACAACCCTAAACCCTAAAATACTACCCCCAGCATGACCCTACACTACGCAAACACTACAACACAACCCTAAACCCTAAAACACTACCCCCAGCATGACCCTACACTACGCAAACACTACAACACTACCCTAAACCCTAAAACACTACCCCCAGCATGACCCTACACTACGCAAACACTACAACACTACCCAAAACCCTAAAACACTACACCCCAGCATGACCCTACACTACGCAAACACTACAACACTACCCTAAACCCTAAAACACTACCCCCAGCATGACCCTACACTACGCAAACACTACAACACTACCCAAAACCCTAAAACACTACACCCCAGCATGACCCTACACTACGCAAACACTACAACACTACCCTAAACCCTAAAACACTAACCCCAGCATGACCCTACACTACGCAAACACTATAACACTACCCTAAACCCTAAAACACTACCCCCAGCATGACCCTACACTACGCAAACACTACAACACTACCCTAAACCCTAAAACACTACCCCCAGCATGACCCTACACTACGCAAACACTACAACACTACCCTAAACCCTAAAACACTACCCCCAGCATGACCCTACACTACGCAAACACTACAACACTACCCTAAACCCTAAAACACTACCCCCAGCATCACCCTACACTACGCAAACACTACAACACTACCCAAAACCCTAAAACACTACCCCCAGCATCACCCTACACTACGCAAACACTACAACACTACCCAAAACCCTAAAACACTACCCCCCAGCATGACCCTACACTACGCAAACACTACAACACTACCCAAAACCCTAAAACACTATCCCCAGCATGACCCTACACTACGCAAACACTACAACACTACCCAAAACCCTAAAACACTACCCCCAGCATGACCCTACACTACGCAAACCCTACAACACTACCCAAAACCCTAAAACACTACACCCCAGCATGACCCTACACTACGCAAACACTACAACACTACCCAAAACCCTAAAACACTACACCCCAGCATGACCCTACACTACGCAAACACTACAACACTACCCAAAACCCTAAAACACTACCCCCAGCATGACCCTACACTACGCAAACACTACAACACTACCCTAAACCCTAAAATACTACACCCCAGCATGACCCTACACTACGCAAACACTACAACACTACCCAAAACCCTAAAACACTACCCCCAGCATGACCCTACACTACGCAAACACTACAACACTATCCTAAACCCTAAAACACTACGCCCAGCATGACCCTACACTACGCAAACACTACAACACTACCCTAAACCCTAAAACACTAGCCCCAGCATGACCCTACACTACGCAAACACTACAACACAACCCTAAACCCTAAAACACTACCCCCAGCATGACCCTACACTACGCAAACACTACAACACAACCCTAAACCCTAAAACACTACCCCCAGCATGACCCTACACTAAACAACCACCACAACTCTACACTACACTAACACAACACTACACTACACAACACTACACTACACTACACAATCACTAACCCACAAAAAAATTAACACAAACCCACTTACCTCTCTCGTCATCGTGGTTTTCACAACGCAAATGCATTTACCATACATGCCTTTAAAACGTAATTCTTTGTAAAGGCATGCGCGATAAATGCACATGCGTTTTGAAAAAATGCGGGATAATGGTATGCGAGGTCAATGACCTTGCGGGATAATGGTATGCGGACTGAAAGTCTGCGGGATAAAAAATGCGGGAAAATGGCTGCAAACCATGATTAGCAGCAGACTTCCCTGGTGAGCACTAGCTTTACTACAGTGATCTAATGAGCAACTAGAGTGCTAACATTCAGAATTTATGGCAAATGTGTGACACATCTGAATGCCTTCTTGATAGAACCAAAGTAAACAAGCATTGAAAATGCAATAGATCTCGCCCTCGTTTAAGTTAAAGCCATTCTGTTTGTAATGAGGTGGCTTTTTAGCTTTGCTTTTATTAGTGTTTTTAAAACTTTCATGTAAATAACATGCATATGTATGCATATATGTATATGTATGCATTTATATTTATATAGATATGCAGATTATATATGTTTATATATGTATATTACCTACTGGCGATAGCCAGTGGGTATATATAGTTAGGATTTTTTCTCTATGGGATTTCTGAGAATTCTATGTCTAATAACTTTGGCGTTTGTGGACGGAATTGGCTGAAATGTTCAGGAAAATTGCACATTTTGTTTCTGAGCAGCCCCTGAAAATTGGGGGGGGTTTCGCCAAGGGGGGGCCGAGAAAAAAGGGGGGTCCCAAAACGTGTTTTTCCCATTCATTTTTCCATAGGGCGGTTGGACTCACTTTTAGCTCGAACGGCTGAATAGATTTACATGAAACTTGGCAAAATTGTAGATATGGTTTGCCCGACGTGCCTTTGCTATGTCTCAATATATGTGCTCCAGTGGATTTTGAGAAATTAACGTTTAAAAAAATATATATATCTGTGACAGCGCTCCGGTTAGCGCCCCGGTTCGCGTACCTGACGCGTAACGGAACTTCGCGAAGCGTAGCTGATTGGCTCTCCGGTGTCTGTCAACATTCTAAACAGTCCGGAGCGGCCGCCTTCTTGTCTCTCGGTACGATCGAGAGACAAGATGTGGTGAAAAACGAAGGGGGAAATGAAGGAAAGGGGGCAAGGTAGGCCACTCCTGACCCCCTAGGATTGATGAGGGGGATATTAAAGTGCCCCGCGGGGCAAAAAATAAAAAAAAAATCTTTTTTGCGATTTTACGCCGTAGAGGCTTGTCCCGGTACGCGAACCGGGCAGCTCACCGGGCAGCTCACTGGGCAGCTAACCGGGCAGCTAACCGGCAGCGTAGCTGTCAACATTGTAAACAGTCCGGAGCGGCCGCCATCTTGTCTCTCGGTAGGTTCGAGAGACAAGATGTGGTGAAAAAAGAAGGGGGAAATGAAGGAAAGGGGGCAAGGTAAACCCCTCCTGACCCCCTAGGATTGATGAGGGGGATATTAAAGTCCCCCGCGATTTTTCGCGGTAGAGGCGCTTCCCGGTACGCGAACCGGGCAGCTAACCGGCAGCGTAAAGGGAGTCCGCCATCTTGTGTTTTTGGAGCGTCCGGTTCGCGTACCGGGTAGCGTCCCGGTAAGCGTAACAAGGGGAAAACCAAGAGAAACAGTAAAAAAAAAAATTAAGGGAATAGATTTCCAGCAAACTTGGCAAAATTGTAGGGACTGTTTGTTTGATGTGCCTTGCAAGGCCTCAAGATATGTGCACGTGTGGATTTTGTCTAATTAAGGTTAAAAAAATATATATATATCTGTAAGCGTGCTCTGGCACGCTTACGTTACGGGTTTTGTTTGCGCTGCAGAGCCGATACGTCACGGTTATGCGACGCGTCATGAGGCGTCTCACGTGGCTACGTGATACGTCACGTAATAAAGAATATATTTTACAGCTATAGATATTAGCTTTTAAAAAACCAATGAAATTCACTGAAAAAACCATAGGTTATAGACCATGTATAGTTAGGAATTTGCATTTACAAAACCTTGAAAATTCACTGGAAAACCATAGGTTAGAGACCATATATAGTTAGCTGGACATTTTATTGACATAAAACCAATGAAATTCCATATATAGTTAGTTGCACTAACTATATATCGCGCACCCGCAATCCACTGCTGATGATGTCACATATTACATCATTCATGACATGGTCAGTGACATCACTGATGACATCACCGATGACATCTCAAATGACATCACTGATGACATCACTGATGACATCTCAAATGACATCACTGATGACATCATGACACAACAATACCAGTTACTACATACGCACTCACTGATTCCTACGTCTACACGCACATTCACTCATTCACCCATACAATCACTCATACATACAGTCACTCATTATTACAACACTATCATATGCACTCATACACCTATGCAGACACTCACACACTGCCATTCATCCATGGAGTTACTCACACACCTAGTCAGTCCTGTAAAGAATCAATCACACTTCCATTTCCTCATCTATACAGTTAAACACAGAACACCATACTTCAGTGACATCACTGATGACATCACTGATGACATCTCAAATGACATCACTGATAACATCTCAAATGACATCACTGATGACATCATGACACACCAATACCAGTTACTACATACGCACTCACTGATTCCTATGTCTACACACACATTCACTCATTCACCCATACAATCACTCATACATACAGTCACTCATTATTACAACACTATCATATGCACTCATACACCTAGTCAGTCCTGTGAAGAATCAATCACACTTCGATTTCCTCATCTATACAGTTAAACACAGAACACCATACTTTTCACACATATACTAACACATACTTACTCTCTTATACAATCACTGATACAAGTACACATTGATATGCACAGAGTCACACACCTCCCAGCCAGCCACACACACACTCAGTCTTCCATACATCCACTCATTCTTCAATATGTAAAACATATTTAAACTTTACAAAAACACACAGACACTAGATGATGTCATCAGTGATGTCATTTGAGATGTCATCAGTGATGTCATCAGTGATGTCATTTGAGATGTCATCAGTGATGTCATCAGTGATGTCACTGACCATGTCATGAATGATGTAATATGTGACATCATCAGCAGTGGATTGCGGGTGCACGATATATAGTTAGTGCAACTAACTATATATGGAATTTCATTGGTTTTATGTCAATAAAATGTCCAGCTAACTATATATGGTCTCTAACCTATGGTTTTTTCAGTGAATATATATATATATATATATATATATATATATATATATATATATATATATTATGAAAGAATTACATACAAATATACTTTTTATGAAAAAAGACAACAAAACATGAATGGCGACCGTGATTGCAATCGAACGCCGCGAACGGAGGTTACTGAATTCAACGGATGATTAAATTCTTATGCGGACAGAGACACAAACTGGACGATAAGCCAGAGAAATTCCGTTCTAAGACTTCACGCCGCAAGGCGGGAGGAGGTGTGGTGGCAGTGATTGCACATTGTAAAACGACTTTCGAGCTCCCAAACAAGAATAAAGACAGTTGGGCAGATCTTTAGAATTTCTGGTGAAGGAAGATATAGAGAAAAATCGCTTTGTTGTTTCAGAGATACTGATATCTGTGGTCCTGAAGAGAATCCCAAGACTCCAGGGATTCGAAACGCGTAGACCATTGGTTCTGCCAAAATAGTTTTGGTTGTAAAGAGTTGTGTCATAGTTAGACGGAATGTAAAAAAGAACTACGTATTTAAAATTGTGTAGTCATAGAGATTTATATCTGTGATACATTTAATGGAATTATTGTGTTGATTCTTGGTTTGGCAGACCATGTGCTACTCCATAGGTTTATTTTAATTACCCTTGGTGTGTGTGTGTATCTTGTAGGTAGGATGTGAGTGGTATGTTTTGGAATAGAACAAGTGATTGTATGCATGAGTGATTCTGTGGTTGTCTACCAGCTTCCTTGTCCCCAAATCATTTCATTCATGTTTTGTTGTTGTCTTTTCTCATAAAAAGTACATTTGTATGTAATTCTTTCATGAGATATATATATAAAAAAACGTGAATAAAAAGCTACTAATGAGCTTTCAAATGTGTATGAGTTATACATTTTGAGAAAATAGAGTTTGAATAGGTATCAGTACTGGCACTTTCTTTTGTTGTAGGTTGTATAGGGCTCAGCCTTACTAATTAGAGTCATACACGTTTTTGGTTTCACTGGATCTTTACCAGCACAGGGAGCCCGAACATATCAGGAGGGAGGGAGTTTGGAGTCAAAATAGTATGGGGTGCAGGAGTCATACCTCTTTACCATATATTAGAATTGAGGGGACATATGTCTGTGTGTGCCACTTACCGCCTGCAGCACCTAGGGATCCTGCCTTTGAATCATAAAGGGCCTAATTGCCTAAGTGGGCCTTGGAGTGACTGACCTGTGCCTTCTGAAAGGATTCAATGTGATCGGAACAGTCCCTTGAAAAGGTCGGCACGAATCTCCCTGCATATTCATGAGACTACAGACCTGCTAATATTCATACTGGTAGTACTCTACAAATACTTAAGTGCCTAGGAGTCTCTATACGCTATACACGGGAGAATCTCTGGTACAAAGCACGCAGGGACTTCAACCACGCTATGCAAACACCTTTTATAACAGAAATACAAAAAGGTTTTTAGTTTAACTAAAAACATTTTAATTGGTTTCTCCCCTCAATTATGAGGTTCATACTTAATGTCATGTTTTATTTTATGCTATATATTGTAAAGTTGCCTTATGCTATGTTGTGCTATGACACATTGTTTTATGTTCTTGTATTCTGTTTTGCAAAAACTTGTAAATCACAGCTCACGCCCAAAAAACCCATGGGTTATATGACTGATAGCCAAATAAGAACAGCCCTAACGCAATGAGGGTTTCCCCACAGGTGTCTGTGTGTACGATGCTCTTCACTGATCGCAGAGAGAGTATGAGATTGCTTCGCAGAGTCCCTACCTAGAATAGAAACAGTCATTCACTCATTCTCTGCTGCCTGAATTTGGGAAATAAAACTAGGGCAGAGTGAAGTTGACAGACTGGTGGGCAAGGCAAACACCTTAGTATGTCGTAGGGATGGTCCCAGCCATTAAATGACAAATGCATAATGCATGGCGCCTTAAAATTAGTGTACTATTAAACTGGAGGCTGCTACAAAGCCAGGGTATTGATGTTTAAAATGTAAGAATATTTTTGGTGCAGCATTTTGTAGACCTTAGATACACCATGACAGCTAATCGGGAAGGCAAGGACACACACAATTGATGCACTCAGTAATCAATTGTGTCAAGAATGTTGTCCTTCATGTGTGTTGGGCAATAATGCCACGCTTCTCCTAAGGAGATTCTGATCATGTTCCCTAGCAGAGGAACTTGGGAGAAAGCCTAGTCAATCCAAACTTCGGGGGTTCACTGGTGATGTACATACGACAGCGCTGGGACGCCCTTGGGTAGCTACACGCTCTACAAACCCAAAATCAAATCAAATCAAATCATTAGCTCATGACCTGTAATAACCATCACTGTAAAGCCTAGTCTACGTCTGCTCTATATGCCACTGAGATCTCTGTCTTCATTCCATTCATTTTCAACTTTTTGAAGGTCATACAGTAGTCAATAGCCTTTATACAGTATCTGAATTTCTGATTCGATTCTGCTGTTCAGTCAGAAAAGAAAAGATGTTCTGTGTCATCAGTGTAATTGAAAAATTAACACCAGGCCGGCAATAAGACATGTCAGAGAGAGAGAAAACACACATTGAAAATGAGCGGCGATTATGCAGAGCCCTACAGAACCACCCACCTTGATTGTTGGAAGTAGATAAGGAGGCACAACTCCTTTCAGACAGAAAAGAGTCACCCATTTGAAGTACAAGATACTAAGGGGAATATTTACAAGGGCATTGTGCCAGAGGAACGTCACTTTTAATGGCGTTCCTGTGGTGCAGTGCCCTGCTCCATGTTCACAAGGTAGAGTTCAGCCACTCAACGTGGCTTAGCACCACCTTGTAAATATGCCCCTTACCGCAGCAGTCCGCTGCGGCAAAGGGGTAGGCAGTGGGTGTTTTTGAGGGTGTTCGTTACAAACCCCATTGCTTTTTGACACTGCTATTTACAAGGGTGGCGTAAATATGGGGCACACCCAAAATTAAGACCAGGGAAAACCTGGTCTTAACCTGGCGCAACAAGGAGAAATTAGTAAATGCTTCTCGTTTTTGCTATATCTATGTGTGCTGCATTCTGCAGCACACATGAAAAAGCAAATTGCCAGTAGTTATTGTTCACGTGCAGGAGGGTGTCGTTTCCTGTTCATAAACAATCATTAAAAAATGACGAGTTGCAACTTATATATATGCTGCATTCTGCAGCACACATTGAAGTTACAAATCGCCAGTATTGATTGTTAATGTGCGGGAAGGAACACCTTCCTGCACCATGATCACTCCCTGCAATGCAGGCACCCTTGCACCATGGTGCAAGGTTGCCTGTGTTGGCAATAGGCATCTAACTTTCATGCCAGCGATAGGGGAAACGCAGGGGTGCACCGCATTCTTGTAAATACAGCGAATCCCTGCATTTTGACATTACCAGAGAGTGTTGTTTGCAAATTTGGCTTAACACCGCACTCTGACAGTTTCTTGTGAATAACCCCCTAAGTGCTTTCAGAACTTGTTTCTATAATATTTGGCATTAAAGTCAGAAACATTTTAATCATAGTTTCCCAAGTTTTTCAGGTATTCCTGCAGATGTTGAAATAAAATTTCTTCAGATTGTGGCCTATGTTTTTAAGGATTTAGATTGCCTCCAGCAACGAAGTAGTGTGTGGGGGGAAAATTTAGTTTATATACAACGTATGCATGTACAATATCAAACAATAAGACTGGGATTATGTGCAGGCAAACGCACAAAATAAGGCATTACATATAGATTACCAGTTGTGTGATCTCCTACATAGAGAATGTCTAGTGGTGACGTGGAGCCTGGTCTGACTAAGTAGAGCATCCATGAGTAGGGAGCGAGAATGATGCAGTAGCAAATGTCTTACAGATGGATGGTTGACACAATGGAATTACTTTGCAAGAAGAAACAATCTGTGCTACCAGGTAAATTGGAAGACCTAATGTCAGTCTATAAGATATTGGCTCTGGTTGTCTGATTGATAAGATGCACGGTGCACAAAAACCAATGTTGAAGAGCACGATGGATCCTCAAACAAACCTGTCAAGGTTTCTGCAGTTACACTTGGGCTTCAAAGTAATGGCTCAGGGATAACACAAATGGTTTAGTTGTGGGATTCATTAAAGAGTGAAAGTATAGTACGGTACATTCTACTAGTTAATATCCCGATAGCTCCTAATTTTCGCATTCAAGCCCTGCCACACTTAGGGCCCCATTAGTATGGGGTGCGGATCGCCCCCGCCTGGCCGGCGGTAGTCACCGCCGGCACGGCGGGGGCGATCCGCCCGATATCCATGCAGCAAAGACCCCCCCGCCATATTACGATGGCTCTGGGCCCGCGTCGGACGAAAAGATCGCCGGCCGCTTTTTGGCCCAGTCGACAAGTCGAGCGGGCGGAAAAGGGTTCAATATGGTGGCGGTGTCTGTTAGACACCACCAGCTATATTACAATGGGGCGGAAACATGCCTTTCTGTGGCGGCATTGCCACAGTTTGCTTGCGGGGGCCCATTGCGGGTCCCCAGGTACTCTAGGGGGTGGGGACTGGACATGGGGGGTACCATTTCAATGTACCACTTGGCAGAAACCGCGCGGTGCCTGTCACATTGTGCATTGAAATGCACAACTTGCCTTTGTGGCATTTTACAAATGCATGTTACAAATGCGCCATGTGCCCGCCAGTGTGGCGGGCGCATCCTAATTGGGGCTGCGGGACCGCCACACCCTTAGCGGGCGGTCCAGATTCCGAGGGGTATGGCGGGTGGACAAAGTCCGCCCGCCATACTAATAGACCCCTTAGTTATCCCAGTTACTTTATGTCATGCATGCTAATTTACTGAGCATCATACCATGGATATGGGAATAGTCAAACAACAATTATAACACTGTGCGCCCGGTTTAAGAGAGGTGTTTCGTCATCTCGTTTATGCAGTTTAGCCAGCAAGTCAGCAATTAATTGCATCATTTCACCTACAGACGTGTAGGCCCTGATTTAGAGTTTGGGGGATGGGTACCTCTTTACAAACATGATGGATATCCCATCAGTCTTATTAAAAGGGCATTATGTCCAATGGCACTTGTAATAATATGGATGGGATATCTGTCAAGTTTGTGACAGCAAACCCAGCCGGAATCTCAAACTCAGGCCGATAGTTAGGAGCCTGTTTGCCAGGGCCTTATATCAAAAAGCACCTCATGTATGAAATAAAGTGTTTGATTTGACTGACGGACTTGGGCATCAATAATTGTAACTGGATGCTGATCGGAGATGGTAAATAGTAAGCACACAATGCCTGTACATTAACATCCACTAACATACAAAGCAAAAAGAAGACAAGATAAATTTACTCTCTCTTGTTAACTAGCATTTGCTCAAATTAATGTATCAGACAGGGGTTAGACAAACATCTCATTGTTTCTAAAATGCATTACTGTTGGTAAAAGAACGTTATTCGCACCATTGTAATTGTCCTGTTAATTATTTACTTAATTTCTGTGCATAATACTGTTGTGCAACCTTTGAACCAGTTTGCAGTATTAAAGTGGGTCCTCTCTTATGCCCCTACTCCACTGTAGTGGAAGACGCTTACCATTGACTGTGTGGGGTCATGCTTTCATCCAGAGCTTTTTGCGTGTATGGGTTTACTGACACAATATCGACCACAAAAATATAGATGCTAAAAAAATTGAGGTAAAAACATAGAATGCAAAAATATTGACTCCCTATACAGATATTGAAACAAAAATATAATTTACAATATTATAGTTGTATTAAATATCGAATTTAAAATATATATAGTTTAAAATATTAAAAAAACATACATTAAATACTAACTTTAATTTTTTTAAATATATACTTAAATGTATATTTGAACTAACACAACAAATGAACTTATTTTGAAAAATGTAAACACATAATTATATATATGTAATTATACATTTATCAAAAATATAAACTAATATTTTAATTAACAATATCATTTACAAAAATCCTAAATAGCAAAATATTATCAAATATATATGTAAACATATTTAAATATACCAAAAACATAAATTATTAAAAAAGGGACTCGATTTAATTTAAAATACAAATTGAACAACACGCATATTTTGCAATTTAATTAACAATAAGTTGCAATCAAAATATATTGCAAATTATAATATTATTATTATAATAAATCAAACACATAATTTTCAAATAAAATTGCAACACAAAATAAAATATTACAAATTAAAATAAATATATATTCTCTTACCACCACATTTAAAAGAAAACTTTTTTTCAACTAAACATAAACATAATTACTCCTACCTAAAACAACACAACAGTAGCAACATATTTTACAACACACAAAAATAAGATTTACTATTCTAACTACAATAAATATAAAATTACATAAACTATATCATTACAAAATACTACAATTTACTTTTCCCACCACACTTTACACAGCAATAAAATTTATAAATAACAAAAAAAAGCGATTCGCACTCTAGTCAGTGCAACAGTAAGGAAAGTGTTGGATTGCGGAGGGGTAAAATTTGCTAGTCCCACTCCAGTCAGTGCAACAGTAGGGCAAGCGCTGGATTGCAGAGGGGTAAAATTCACTATTCCCACTCCAGTCAGGGCAACAGTCGGGAAAGCGCTGGATTGCGAAGGGGTAAAATGTATAATCCCACTCCAGTCAGTACAACAGTATGGAAAGTTTTGGATTGCGGAGGGGTAATATTTACTCTTCCCACTCCAGTCACTACAATAGTAGGGAAAGAGTTGGATTGCAGAGGGGTAAAAAATACTATTCCCACTCCAGTGAGTGCAACAGTAGGGAAAGTGTTGGAAATCGGAGTGCTAAAAATTACTACTCCCACTCCAGTGAGTGCAACAGTAGGGAGAGTGTTGGATTGTTGAGGGGTAAAATTTACTGTTCCCACTCGAGTAAATGCAATAGTAGGGAAAGTGGATAGCACAGGGGTAAAATGTACTATTCTCACTCCAGTCAGTTCAACATTAAAAACAAACGAAATATCTTCAACAAAATAAAAATAACTAATGGGCAGATGTATTAACATCCGTGTTTGCGATTCTCAAATAGCGATTTTTTGAGAATCACTATTTGAGAATTGCAAAATGAGATGTATGTAAAAAATCGCAATTTTTTTACGATTTCTTAGTTTTCCTTAATTGCGATTCGCAAATTGCATTAAGGAATACTTTCCCATTCATTTCTATGGGCCAGGAGGCCCGTAGGAATGAATGGGAAGTTATTCTCAATTTGAGAATCGCAAATTGAGAATAATTTCAAGGGTGCAAGGGTGTCATAAGGACACCCTGATACACCCCTGAAATTTACATGTGTGCGCATATGGCGCACATACATGCCCTAAGGGCATGTATGTGTGCCACATGGCACCTTCACAAATGGCAAAAAGTGCATTTGTGAAAGAAATCGTAAACAACCACCAACTTCAAGTTGGTGGTAATTTGCGATTTCTTAATTAGAAATCGCACAACTTGGGTGCTTCATCCATAGCATATAAGGAATTGCAATTTGTGGTTCCTTAAATGCTGACGCAAAATTAAGGACTCGCAAATTTTGTGATTCCTTAATTTTGCGATGCGATTTCAATCATACATCGCATTTTCCGGTTTTTTAGTCGCAAACACTGCTTTTTTGCGAATCGCAGCGCTTGCCACTAAAAAAACGGATGATACATATGCCCCTAAGTAAATAAAAAATATATAAATATGTTACAAAATATATATATATATATAAACATTTTAAAAAGTTAAAACATATTATAGTGTTAAATACATGACACAAATAACTACAAATATCATTATAAATAAAATACAAAAATGATTTTCATACAAAGAAATATTTGTATTTACAAAATATTTATTAACAAAACATTAATTATTACATACATTTAGCTTAGTTACTTCCTGTCCTACAACACCACAAAACTCACAACCTGCACCCCAAAAAATATTTGCACTATTTATATAAATATTCATCAAAACATGTATTTTTATTAATTAAATGTTCATTATTAATTAAATATAATCATTGTACTTCCCACAATACTATGTACAATGTACTTCACGCAACACAAGTAATTTTACATTAATAATTATTATTAATTTTAATTAATAATTGCGTAAAATTGTTTTCTTTCACACACTATGCTCCTACAAAATCCAGAACCTGCATCTAAAATATTAAAGAATAAATGTATCTGTACAATTAACATAATTAATTATCAATTAAACAAATATTATAATTAAAAAACAAATTATAATTCCTTCAAATTAATTAACTTCCCACAATTTACCCCTATATCCACAACCCGCACCTAAAATTGAACTTTAAAAAAAATTAAACAATTACAATAAATTTTCAATTAAATACTAGTATTTTTCAACTAATTATATATTAAGTAAAATGTATTTACTCCCCACCCTTTACCCCTATAAACCCAAAACTCACAACCCAAAAAAGTCATTAAACAATTAACATGTTAATTATTAACTAATTAATAAATAATTAAAAATAAATTACTTCCCACCTTTTACCCCTGTAAACCCCATAACCCACACATAAAATGTACCCCCAAACAATAAAGGCACAATTAACATTATTACAAATCAATTAAATAAAAAATAATCATTAATTTATTATTACTTCCCACCCTATTCCCATATAAGCCCACAACCCGCTATGGAACTAAAAGAGGCAAAATGTAATGAAATTAAATGTAATAACTGCTAGTAGTTTAACACATATAATAAAACACATAAACAATACTTATACAAAAAAATTACAAGACATACATTTAAAATATATACTAAAATACATAAAACTAATAAAAAAATCAATATTTTAAACAACTATATTTTTGCAAACGATATTGACTTCGGTATTTTTTGGAATCAATATTAATTACCTTCAAATCGATATTCTTGAAAACGATATTCTTGCACTCGATATTTCTACTCCACAATATTCCAAACTCGATATTAATGTAGTTCTAATTTTTTCACCTCGATATTCTGTATTATTACAGCGTGTACGATAGGCACAGTCCATTTTTGAAGGAGTGTGTCAAAGATATGTTGATATGGGTTTAAGGCATCTATAAGCAAGGTTGTCTGAGGGCTAATTTGAAGGATTGCAGAATGTGCTATCAGATTCACATTGCTATACTTTAGGAGTAGGGGTGTTGTCAAATGTCATATTCTGATGGTATTGTACAGCACAGTTTTCTGAGGGTTCTAATCTGTGCCAGTTGGACTTAACGAAGCTCCTTCAGAGCTGGAGTGATAATGAATGAATACAGCATTTGGAGAGTGTGCTATCACTCATATGAGAGCAACCTGGAGCTATTGTGAAAGCAACAAAAAACTGCACTTGATACAACAAGGGAGAGAGCCTGACGCCCCAACTAGATTAAAGAATGAGAAATCAATCAATCAGTCACTCAATCAGGATCTATAGAGCACTGCTTATCACCCATGAGAATATTCAGGTGCTGTGGGCGAGAGAAGAGCTGCTGCTGAGGGCTATCCATCGAACAACCAGGTCTTCAAGCCCTTCCTGAACTCCTACAGGGTCGGCGCTGTTTGGAGCTGGAGTGGGAGGTTGTTTCAAGCGTTTGCGGCTAGGTAGAAGAAAGCGCAGCTGGTTATTCTGCTTCTGTGGATGCTGCATTCTGAATGGTTTGGAGTCTGCTTAGCAGTTGTGCAGTGATCCCCAGATAGATGGTGTTTTCTTGGCCCAGGTGGGGGGGCTATAAGTGTCTGGGTGACAGTGTGTATGGTGTTGGTTGGGAGCCATTTGAATATTTTCTTCAACATGTGTAGGATTAGGAAACATGATGATGAGATGCGGTTTATCTGCTTCCTCATTGTGAGCTTACTGTCGAGTATGATGTCTAGGTTTCTTGCATGTACTGTTGGTGTGGGGCCACGTTGGGTTGGCCACTAGGAGTCATTCTAGGGGGAGGTATTGCTCTTGAAGATGAGTACCTCAGTTTTGTCAGTGTTGCCAGCTGAATGCAGAAAAACTACCACATACTCGACACTGGTCATGCACCTGTGAAAATTTGAGTTGGTGGTGGTGGGGTATGAGGACAGGGATAGGATGAGCTGAGTGTCGTTTGTGCAGGATATAATGTTCATCTCATGGGTTCTGACAAGGGTGGCAGTGGGGCCATGTGTATGTTGAAAAGGGTGGCCAGTGGGGCCATATATATGTTGAAAAGGGTGAGGCTGAAAGATGACCCTTATGGGACACTGTAAATGATGTCCTTTGGGCCCTATGGAGAAAGGCAGGATGCAGAATACTCTGGGTTCTCCAGGTGGGAAAGGATGTGATCCATTCAACGGCTGGAGGGGAGTCCGTTGATGTTGGCTAGGGGTGGTTGTGGGTCGAAGTGTTCATACAGCGTGGCGATTCCGCTGTGAAAGAATTCCGCAAGTGAGTCGCAAAGGTCCTGAGAGGGGTTGATGGAATTCTCTGTGGCTGTGGGGTTGGAGAATTATTTGATGATGCAGAAGAGCTCTTTGCTCTGGTTGTAGCTGGCTTTGAGACATGTGGTGAGGGCATTCCTCTTGGCATTTTTCAGTTGTTTGTGGTAATTGTTGAGGGCTAGTTTGAAATTTTCTCTTTTGGAGGGTGCACTACTGGTACAGCAGATCCTTTCCAGATTTTTGCAGCTGCGTTTTGTAGATTTGAGATCAGGGGTGAACTAGCAGGTGTGGTTGGAGGGTCTGTCCGGTTTGGAGAATTTGAGGGGTGCAACTTTGTCAGTGCAGAGATTAGAGGAAAGGTATTGAGGGTGAGGTGTCCAGAGGCCATCTGTTACCCTGCTCCAACTCCTGTTTGTGGTGCTGGAGGGGTGGAGGGGTTGGTGATGGTTTTGGTGGTGTTCAAGATTTCGAAGTGGATAATCGAGTGGTCCGACAAGGAGATTCCAGTGGTGTCAGTGGTGCAGCTGTATCTGATTCTGTGGCTGGCTGAGAATTTGGGGTCCAGCATTTGCCCGGCAATGCGAGTGGGGTGGGTGGCCAGTTGTGAGAGGCCGAGGATGCCCATGCTCTCGAGAAGGTTGGATGTGTTGGTGGCAGTAGGATCATCCAAGAGGATGTTTAGGTCCCCTAGGAAGAAGAAGTCTTTCAAATTGATGGCCAGTGGGGGTGATAAAGTTGGAGATGGGGTCTTAGAATGTGGGGAGGTTTTTGGGGACTCTGTGGGCAAAAGTGCCTCTGATTGTTGTTTTACTGTCTGTGTTGATTTGGAAGTTTAGGTGCTTCATGATGGGGGCGGTACTGTCTGTGGTGGCTGTACAATTGAGGGATTCTTTGTGGATGATGTCTATTCCACCTCCTTGTTTGTTGTCGGGGTCTGGGAGGATTAGCTTGTATCCTTCTGGCGTGGCGGTGGCAATATCCTGTGCTGACGCTTGGTTGAGGCAGGTTCTGTGAGGAAGACAAAATACATTTTGTGTACCCCTTGTGAAGTCACACTTCAATAACGTGTAATCTGAACTAATGGAGTGATACATGGATTAAACAACCTAGAATAAATCGTCACACATACACCAACATGTGGGAGACTAATTCTTGCTTGTGTTGCAATCATAATTTAGTAACTGTGTAATTTTGTCGTGTTCAATATTAATGTGCTGCTTTAAAATAATGGAATGAAGCATAAATATGCTTTTGTCCATGTACATGTGGCTGAAATTAGGGCCAAAAGTAAGTATATTATGCATATATGTATCTTATGCTAGGTAATTACTAATAGAGAAAACCTTAGTAAGGGGGAGGTAAACAGAAGGGCCATTTTTCCTCAAATTTAACGTTTATTTGTGTTTGTGTTGTTTCTATGATAGTTCTCATTCTGGCCCGTGAGGCCTATTTAAAATGGAGTCGCTGGCCTGCTTTGACAGCGAAAGACAAGACACATGCGCATTAATTATGACAAGAATGAATGCGAGCCGCCTGTGCCTGTGCGGAAGAGAGTTCAAGGTCGTGGTGGCCTGGAAGTCTAGATGGCTGCCAAGTGATGAGAACAGTGGTTCTGTACACAAGAACTATACCCCAAGTTGCAAAATGAAGTAACTCGACAAGGCCGGACTGTAGAAAACAATGGGGGCATTAAAAACCCCTGACAGGAAGAAAAAGTATAAAATTGACCATGAGGTTATGCTCATCCACCCTAAATTGACCAATGAGGACTCGACTTTTCTCCGAAAGTTACTCTTTTAGCTAGATAGAGCTAGTAGGTATAAAAAGTGCTGATTTTACCATGGAAATATCGCTCTTTTGATTTCCTGCTAGACATGCTGTCGGACTGCTGATTACTTTGGACACCTAAGGAACTTGGGGAAACTTTAACCTTTTCCTTTTCAGTAAAAATGCACTTTAATGAGGGATTCTAGTTAGAGAGGTTAGGAAATGGACTTTGAGAACTATCAGTCTTTGCTAAAACGTGCGTTCTGAACCTAAATTGCTAATGTTTATTTTCTGATATTTTCTAAATAAATGCAAATTTACTGTTTGAATAAAATTTCCTTTAAATGTCATTTTGAGAGCTAAAATAAATAAAGAAAATAAGTTTAGACATGTTAAAACTGCTTGAATAAATTAGATAAAATGGAAAATAAAGCTGGTCTTGCGTTTTCCTACACCTAATTTCTTACTAGCAGATCTGCCGACCCTATAGCAATATGTCTAAATGTATATTTTCAGATGATAAAACCATAGTAATTTTCTGAAAACTGCAGATGTAAATAGTATAGCGTTAAGTTTAAATTAGACATCTTGCTAAATGATACAGCAGCTCTCCATTAGATTCACTGATCCCTAGAATAGTGAAAAATGTGTGTGTGAGTAGCTCTCAGTGATATGGGGCCCACTGGTGAGTAGATGTATGTTCTGGTGTCTCAGGGATAAGTGAAATGGTTTCAGAGTTTATTTTTGGAGTAGCGCTGCATCAATTATTAGCTTGGTAGCAGAGTAGTGGTTGCTATAGAAATTAGCTAGGGTTATGTGTAAAGTACTATATAGAGATTACTGATGTATAGAATCATGACTAACATCTGTTAAGTTTGTATTACGTTATATGTAGTTCTGAAAAGGCTTCCAAGCGTTGCGTGAAGTTTGTGCCTCTGTCTGCAGGCAGAGGAAGTGTGGTGAGTAAAGTCGCACAGTGCATTAGTCTGTTTCAAAGAGTAGTATCGTCGTATACTGCGGTGGTATCATCGTATATCACAAGTGTTGTTGTCGTACAGCCCAAGTTTAGGGACTATACGTGTGAAAGGATAAATGCATAGCAAGGACAGCCTATAAAATCTTAGCTTTTAAGTACAGGGATCATTGCGTATCCTGGTTTAAAACTTACTGCTGGGAGAGTAATAGAGCTTAACCCGAGCTTGAGAGAAGGGTAAAGTAGAGGTAGTAGTGCTACTTTGTCAGCAAGTGTAAAAATTCTGTGATAGAGAGGAGTAAGCGCTGTCTATACAGAATACCTGTGTGATTGAGAAAATCTATCACTTTGTTTAGCGAAACAGACAAATGGAATTGTTTTGTGTAAGTTACTAACCGATTTGTAAAATATCTTGTAAATACGGCTTCTTGAAAAAACCCTTGTAAAGGAGGGGGTCAGTCGGCGCTGCAGAAGCCGAAGCGCTGGTGACGTCAAAAGTGTCACGCAGGGATTGGTCCTTGTGACCGAGACAGGGAAAGAGCTGCTTGGTGCATCACGGAAAGCAGCGAAATTTATTGGTTGAGCACTATAGAGACGTATCATGTTCTAATTGGTGTGCTAGTGTGAACCGCGCTGTGATAGGTTGGTGTTACGGACAGCAACAGAATAGTACGCGACTCTTTGAAAAGCAGGAGATACGTGGAAAATGGATTATTATTATTATGACGGAGACAAAAAGAAACCTTCATGGTTTAAGAAGCTGAAAAAGATGTTTATAAAAGACAAGGAGGTAGTTACGAGGAAGGAAAAAATACTTCCTCCGCCAAAAACGCCTGCTTCTTACATGTTGTCAAAATATGATTACCATACGGGCGTTTTTTTAGAGAATTGGGCACGGTATACCAAAGACAATGGTGTATTAGCTTTCCCAGAGGGAGGATCTTTTGATATGGCAATTTTGAGAAATCTAAGAGACAGAATGATAAAGCTTGAGCCGAGACTAAGACCAACTCAATTTGAAGCGTTAGTGGAGTGGGAAGATGAGATGCATGATTTAGAAAGCGAACGATTGAGTTGGTATATAAGACCAAGAAATAAGTTCAGTGGTTTATGTGGTGAGACTCATGAGACCAGAATGCGAAGATGGAGAGATGCTAACATGTGTGATGGAATGTATCCTGTTAGATTAATAGATGATTTTGAAGGGTGAAAATACACAGAAAAGAAGAAAAACATAGAAAAGGAGAGGCAAAGCTATGGTGACAGAGAATCGGAGGATGCTGTATTAGAAGAAATATTAAATAGGAGACCGCCCCCATATCAGCCAGGTTCTTTATGGACTACACTGAATGCTCCGTTGGCAGATGAAAAGAATAATGAAACCCCAAAACAATATTCGAGTTTAAAAGATGTACCAGAAAGAGTAGAAGTGAGATACAACCCAAATACCTCAATGGCAGAATCAAGACTTACTGGTACCCCTAAACAGAATAATGAACGGGAGAGTGTGAATAGGGCAGAAAGACGAGTTGAGGAACAAGCTAGTACTGCAGAGTATATACGGACTACAAATGTATTGACAGAAAAGATACAGGAGATTACGAAAAACATAGAAGCAGTGACAGTTCCAGTAACAATAGGACCTGTAATTCCAGTGTTTGAGAATCAGAGAGTAAAAGCAGGGTTTACAAAAATTAAATAGAAACATTTATCCAGACTTGTCGGCAGTTAAACGAGTAGGCACTGTAAATCCGCCCGACTTGACTTTTAATCAGAGTTTACCATATAATTACGCAACTGGAGCAGAGACTGACTCTGCTACACCTAAAAAGATTACAGAAAAAATAGATTTAACACAAACCCCTGTCAGACCTTCAGATCAGGAATTGAGTGAGTGGATTAAAACTTTAAAATTAAAGGAGCATGAATCAAAAGTGCTGGATGTAGCAAAATTAAAAGTAGGCATGGAGGAATTAATTATTGGAACAATAAGAACAGACAGATTAAAAATGTATCAGGATGATGAACTTATGTTCATGAGTAAAAGTATAACCTGGAAGGCCAAAACGGTGCATGATCAATTGGAGGAATTAGCAAATGAGTTAGGAGTGGAATTTTCCAAATTCAAAACATTGCTGAAATCATACATAGTAGATTTTACAGAAAAAGACATTGAAAACATAAATACTGCGGGAAGTTTGACACAGATAAAAGAATTGATTGTGTTGTTACGGAAATGGGGAGACGTGAGTAAATGGACGGTTAAATGGGCAAAGAATAAAGAAGAAAATAATGATAAATCTACATTAGCGTTTCCAATCAGAGAAAAAGAGACAGTTACAACCGAGTTTCCCATGAGAGAGATACCTGGAGGGGGATATGTACATGTCCCATGGAGCAGACAGGATATATTGGCATTCACAAATGATTTCCCTAGATTGAGAGAGAAACCAGTGGAATGGTATCGACAGGTAGATCAATTTGTGAAAGTTTCAAAAGTGCTGTGGGTTGATTTGGATGGATTGTTTGACATAGTTGTACCAGCAGACTTATGGACTGAATGTAAAATATCTGTGGATTGGCCAAGAGAGGAGTTTCCTAGAGATAAAGTGACAGGTGCTCCGTCACCAGATGTAATGAGAAAGTATGAGCAACTGATTGTGTTTCTGAAGAATAAAATTCCCCCAAAAGAAACAGACTGGGTTAAAATAGACAGAACCACACAAAAGAGTCTGTGCATGCATTCTATGAAAGATTGTTATTGGTATTTAAACGGTACAGTGGTTATGAAGAATTAAGTGAAAAGGATATGAGCCACTTTATATCGGTTTGTGTATGGCTTGAGACCGGAGATAGGAGATATGATGAGACACACTATGATAGGATGGCAGTCAAGCAGTGTAGATGATGTTTTGAGGAAAGCCAAAAATTGCAGTGAGGAAATTGATGCAAAACAAAAGAAATTAAAAGAAAAAGCTATGTGGGCACAAGTGAAGGTGGCAGAACAGGTAGCGCAATTGGACAAAAAAAAGAACTGATGCAAATCAGGTAAAACCAAAAGGCAATTTCGGAAAACCAAAATTAGTAGAGAATATAGAAGAGCTGAAGAAAAAGTACCCCTGTTTTAATTGCGTCAGATTAGGGCATTGGAAGAAAGAGTGTAAGTATCCGCCAAAAGTTAATACAGAGAATACATCATTGAATCCACAGGTGCAGTATGAGGTAAAGCAACAGCAACCGCAACAACAGCAAATAGTAACTCAGCAAAGTCAGGTGACACAACCGCCATTGCCACACAGTGTAAACCAACAGAGATACAGTGCAGAGACAGGATTCAGCGGAGGTGAGCAGGTAACAAGATCACACAGAGTGAATGTGTGTCCCCAGTATTGGTTACAAGAAGAGGGTGGCAGTGAGTCGGATGAAAGTTTCTGATGGTGCCTGACAGAGGGGGAAGAGTGTGTGCTTGGAGCCACTCTTGAGGTAGATCAGTCAGGTCCATTTGTGAGCGGAACGGTGAATGATGTAGAGATAACTTTCCTTGTGGACACTGGTGCTGCCCGTTCTACTGTTAGATCAGTGGAAGTCCAAAATCTTCCTCTCTCAGGAGACAGCATCCAAGTTGTTGGTGTAGCTAATAGACAGATAAAAACTCCGTTGACACAACCAGTTGAAGTAGAGATTGGGAATTTTAAAGATATGCATCGATTTGTGGTGTACGATAGTAGTCCTGTTAATTTGTTAGGAAGAGACATTTTGTGCAAGATGAACTGTGCCATATATTGCTCACCAGATGGCATAGAATTGCAAACCCCAGATGAAGATAGCCTATACCAAATGACTATGCTTATGGTTGAGGCTGAGCAAAACAAACTGTTCCCTGTATTTGATCGAGAGAAAATACCTGATGCATTAAAAAAGACAGTGAAAGAAAAGGTGTGGGATTTCACGGGAGAAGACATTGGGTTGATGAAAGATGTGGACCCTGTAAAGGTTTCGATAAAGGAAGGTGTAAATTACCCGAATGTTTCCCAGTATGAATTGACTGCAGAAATAATTGAAGGAATAACTCCAGTGATTGACAAAATGATTGAGCAGGGAATACTGAGAGAAATAGAGAGCAGTCCTTGCAATTCACCGATAATGGGATTGAAAAAGCCAAATGGAACATTTAGAATTGTACAAGACCTGAGAAAGGTAAATAAAATAGTCATTCCATGTTGCCCAATTGTACCGAATCCAGCAGTGATTCTGTATCAGATTCCCTATGATGCAGAGTGGTACACAGTCATAGATTTATGTAATGCGTTCTTTACAGTTCCATAGCATCCAGAAAGCCAGCCAATATTTGCGTTCCGGTTCGGAGATCGTATTTTGGCATGGTGCCGAATTCCTCAAGGGTATACTGAAAGTCCTTCAATCTTTAATCAGTTGTTAAAGAAGTCATTAGAGAGTTTGAGCATGCCTGGAGAATCTGTATTAGTACAATACATTGATGACCTTCTTGTGGCATCAAAGACAAAACATGCACGTATAACTGATACTGTTGCATTGCTGAATCATTTGGCTGAAAAAGGACATAAAGTGTCCCCATCAAAATTGCAATTTTGCCAAAAAGAGGAGCAATATTTAGTTCATAAGATTGCCAAAGGAGTTAGACAAGTGACTGCAGAAAGGATTGAAATGATACAGGGAATGAAACCATCAAAAACTCAACGACAAGTGAGAATGTTCCTGGGTATGGTAGGTTACTGTAGACAGTGGATTAGTGGATTTTCACTGATTGCCAGGCCGTAGCAGAGGTTGACCAAAGCAGTCATCAGAGATCCTATTGTTCTGACTAAAACTGAGATGGAAGCATTTGAGCAGTTAAAAACAAGTCTTTGCGAAGCCCCTGCTTTAGGAATGCCAAATTACGAAAAAGAATTTGAACTGTATTGCAGTGAGCGAGAGGGGTGTGCATTGTCAGTACTGATTCAGAGACATTGAAAACTGAGAAACCAATTGCGTATTTCTCAGCTGTTTTGGACCCTGTTGCAAAGGCATTGCCAGGTTGTCTGAAAGCAGTAGCAGCTACAAGTGTCAGTATAAAGCAAAGTGAAGGGATAGTGATGGGATTCCCTGTGAGGGTGTATGTACCTCACTCAGTGGAGACTCTCCTCACTAGAACAAAGACTCAGTACCTAACCAATAGCAGGATCACCAAGTATGAGAAAACAATTTTAGGAGCAGAAAATGTGACAATTTCCAGATGTGTAATTGTAAATCCTTCTACACTGTTGCCGGATGTCCAGGAAGTTGAAGTAAGAGGAGAAGTTGATCATAAATGCTTGGATGTTCTTGAATACTGTACCAAACCAAGACCAGACATCAGAGATGAGCCTTAGTCTGATTCTGATTATGTAATGTTTGTGGGTAGTTCATGTCTGAGAACGGATGGGGGTGCTTTGAGTGCAGCGTATGCAGTGTGTAATGTTGCAAAAGTACTGGAAGCATCTTGTCTGAAAGGGATTCGTTCTGCTCAAGTAGCGGAGCTGATTGCTTTGATTCGAGCATGTGAGTTGGGAAAAGAGATCAAGGTCACTATAGTGACCGACAGTCAGTATGGGTTTGGAGTTGTCCATGATTATGGGCAACTGTGGTCCCAAAGAGGTTACTTGACCTCTGCAGGAACCCCTATACGGAATGCTGAGTTTGTAAGGATGTTGATTGACGCAATACAACTACCAGACAAAATTGCTGTGGTGAAATGCGCAGCTCACAAAAAGGGGGATGATTACATCACCCGAGGTAATCGGTATGTTGATTCAATTTCAAAATACTGTGCAAAGAATTTGGCTTCAATTAACAAGGATAGGGAGAAAGAGCATGTTCCAAGTCCTTTAATGCTAACAACAGTTGTTGAAACTTGGCAGGAAGTGAGGCAAATGCAGGAAGAGGCTGATGAGGAAGAAAAGAGTACTTGGTTAAAAGCATGGTGCAGACAAAGAGAAGAAGATGAAATGTGGGTTTACAAAGACGAAAGACCAGTAATGCCTGATAGCATGATCTCAAACATGGCCTGAGCATATCATGGTCAAGCACACATTGGGAGAGATGCCATGCTGAGACTGTTTAGACAGACATGGTACAATCCAAAATTCAGGATGATTGCAGAAAGTTTATGCCAAAGGTGTTTGGTGTGTCAGCAGTTCGATCCAAACAGAAAAACAATTGTGAGTCTGGGAACCATAGGACGGGAAGGAGGTCCATTTACACGAATGCAATTGGATTTTATTGAATTACCACCATGTAATAGACTGAGATATGTAGTGGTGGTCATCTGTTTGTTCTCCAGGTGGGTGGAGGCGTTCCCCACAAGGAGGAACGATGGAATAACTGTTGCAAAGTTGCGGGAGATTATACCTAGGTTTGGTTTCCCAGTAACAATCGAGACAGACCGTGGCCCCCATTTTCAAAATGATCTGATACAAATGATTTGTGAAGCACTGAATATACGTCAAAGACTACATTGTGCATACAGGCCTGAGGCCTCAGAAGTAGTTGAACAGGTAAATGGAACCATTAAAAACAGGATTGCAAAAATGTGTTTGGCGACAGGACTTAAGTGGCCTGACGCTTTGCCACTTGTTCTGATGACTTTTTAGAAGCATTCCTGACAGAAAAACTGGACTGAGTGCACATGAGATTCTGATGGCCAGGGTGATGAGACTGGCCTATGTACCAGTTGATAAGTTATTAACGATTAATGATGACATCATACAGGATTACTGCAAAAACCTATCTGATGTGGTGACTTCTGTGTTCCATCAGGTGGGAAATGATTCAGACACGAAAGAGAAAAAACCTGCTCATGACTTAGTGCCTGGAGATTGGGTACGAATCAAGGTGCACCGCAGAAGGAATTATTTGGTGCCTCGTTGGCAAAAACCATGATTGGTTATCTTAATTAGTACAACTGCAGTTAAATGTGCTGGAGTGAAGAGTGGGTTCATGCGAGCCATACCATCCGTGTGCCTGAACCTGAAAATCTAGACGAAGGTGAAAGCACCACTGATTCTGATTCTGAAGGTGAGCCAGAGGAAGATCCAGATTCTGAAGCTCGTCAAGAGCGTCGACATCTGGAAGTATCTGAGACTAGTTCTGCATCTGAAGGAAATTGTTGAAGTACCACATTCTGAAGATCAATCTGAAGATCGAGAATTGGTAAGAGAAGAGACAAGTGAGGAAACTGAGCAGAACAAAGATAAATCTGGTGAACAAGAAAACTCTGGAGAACAGTTTGAAAACTCTGAAGACGGGAACGAAAATCCAAGTACTGGAAAAGCAGAAGTAACTCACAATAAGGATGAGATTCCAAGTACCAGTTGTGGAGATGTTTCTAACAGGGTAGAAGAACTGTCAGAAGAAAAGGCTGACACTGTAAAAGACGAAGATATTGTGAAATTCATTATAAATTAAACTACTGAAGGCACTGAAAGTGAAACTGATGACAGTGAAGATGAAACATCAGTGAGGAAAATGGCCTGGAGAGTGGAACAGAACGCTACAGAGCCTAAAACAAAGAGATTCTGTAAAGGAGATAATTGGCCAAAGAATAATGACAGACTGAAGATTAAACTGATCAGCAGAAAAAGAGAGCAAAAAGAACAGGTGCATGAAATAACAAAGTCAAAGAGAGTCCTTAGGAAAAAGAATTGAAATAGTATACAGACCAAAGACAGTGAGTAGACCGAACCAGAAGTATAAATCACCTGAGTGGTCATACATAGTATTACCCTCAATTGAAGAAGTGAATAGTAGTCAGGAAGATTTGAGTTACCCAAACACATGTGGGAAAAGTGAGTAAAGAGACAAATTATTGAAAAGAGAAGCGGTTACTCTAAGTACAAATGATGAAATAGAAATCCTAAAAAGCCTGATCAAGAGAGAAATATTGTAAAAGGAAGTGAAAACTTGTAAGTGGCAAAAGGTCAAAGAAAACTTGTTAGAGAAAAACGATATATGTGTACCTGACATTAGGTCGAAGAAAATTCTGTTAGAAGTAACAAAACTAATTCTGTAGGTGACACAAGGTTGAAGAAAAGTTGTTAGTCAAATTTGCTGTGTAAAAAAAGAAAAAAAAAGAAATGGTGAATAACAACCATAAGACGAAGTGTTCTATATTCAGAAAATGGTGTAGATTATGTATGGTTTGCACTGGGTTATTAACAATGGTATGGATAATTTTAGCAATTGTAATTCCTTTCCAAGACGGTTTGGTGAAATTGAAAAAGAATGTGAGTTCAAGTGAACATGAGACAGATTCGAAATCAAATAAACCACATGTATATTGGCCAGAAGTACATCAAGATAGCTCGATTAGCGATTTCTTGAAAAACACTTTTTCAAAGTTAGTATCAGAGTATGTGAGGACAATGGATGCAAGTGACTGTTACGTGTGTGTAAAATTACCTGCATCTGTTTCGGAGGGAGTGACATACCATCACCTTCCACTTACGTATGGGATTACATGTAGTGTGATTGCAAGCTTGTTTTATCAGTCTGGAAAGCTAGAATATCATTATTCAAATTCAGATGAAGTGTTTGCTAAGTTGAAAATTGATAAAAACTGAATAAAAGAAAGCAAGCTACAGTTATGGGAGAAATTTTTTTAGAAATTGACGAACTTAGTCATGACTATGCTTTTAGAAATAATCTGACATGTAAAATGAGAGTAGAAGAAAAGGTATTTCTGGACATGGTTGAAGAGAGAAGAATAGCTTATAAGTGCAAAGAAAGGGTGAAACATGAGAAATCAAAATATTGGACATTCAATGATGAAAATATTGATGAAAGAAATGTGAATGTAGCTATAAACATAGATACTCCATTGACGGGAAAATTCTGTATTAGGAGAGATAATACTGTGTATGATAATTACTTTGTGGGAGCAAGTCAATGTAAAGATACTTATAGAATAATAGGGGGTTGGGGATTTAAAGGAGGAGATGATCCAGTGTTTCCTGGAGTTTATTTTATTTGTGGAAACAAAGCTTATTACAGACTGACGGACCATTGGTATGGGACATGTTATGTGGGTTTGGTCTTTCCAAAAATATTTCATGTAGATAGGGTAACACATGGCATACATGAGATAGGTAAACCTTTAAATCGTAGAAAAAGAGAGAGTGATATAGAAATATTAGGTGATGTTTTTGGAGCACTGATACCAGCAGTGGGAATATCTTTCAATGCAAATAGAATTCGAAGGTTGTCAACGATAGAAGATGGTTTGTCGACAGACACAGCAGGTGGATTCCTAATGGTAAACACTGAGATGATTGCAATGAGAACTATGGTAATGCAAAACCATCTTGCTCTTGACATTATATTGGTAAAAGAAGGAGGAGTTTGTGGAATATTAAAGGTGCAACACTGCTGCACCTATATTCCTGATAAAAGTCAGAACATTGAGAAGTACATTATAAACATTACAAAGTTGCATGAAGAGATTGAACCACTGGAGGTTGATGGTATTGTGGAACGTCTTGGTAGAAGTTTTACTGCAGTTAAGCGTTGGTTTCAGGAAATAGGTAGTTCAATAATAGGTAAGATACTAATACCAGTAACAGTAATAGTGTTGGTAATTTTAATGATGAGCCTATGCTGCATATGTAGAAAAAGAAGGAATGTCAGAAAAGCATTAAAGAAAGCAATACGAGAAAAGAGGGAGCGAGAAAGAGAAAAGGGTGATATAGAATTAGAGGAATTCCGAGAGAAAGTCTTCAAGGAGACTAAAGAAAGAGACACTAAAGTATAAAGGCTTACTAATTTGAAGAACCTGGAACATGTTTTGATAAAATTGCAAATTTTGGGAGATAATTTGGTGATAAAATCACCAAAGGGGGAAGTTGATGGAGCAAGTTGGAGAAAATTTTTTTTGTGTACCCCTTGTGAAGTCACACTTCAATAACGTGTAAACTGAACTAATGGAGTGGTGCATGGATTAAACAACCTAGAATAAATCGTCACACACACCAACATGTGGGAGACTAATTCTTGCTTGTGTTGCAATCATAATTTACTAACTGTGTAATGTTGTCGTGTTCAATATTAATATGCTGCTTTAAAATAATGGAATGAAGCATAAATGTACTTTTGTCCATGTACATGTGGCTGAAATTAGGGCCAAAAGTAAGTATATTATGCAGATATGTAGCCTTTGCTAGGTAATTACTAATAGGGAAAACCTTAGTAAGGGGGAGGTAAACAGAAGGGCCATTATTACTCAAATTTAACGTTTATTTGTGTTTGTTTCTATGATAGTTCTCATTCTGGCTCATGAGGCCTATTTAAAATGGATTTGCTGGCCTGCTTTGACAGCGAAAGACAAGACGCATGCGCATTAATGATGACAAGAATGAATGCGACAAGTTTACCTCAAAATGGGTAGGAAATGGAGTAGTAATCTGTAATGCGTTTTGCAATACCTAGCAATACCAGTAATATACTTCTATTGGTTGTCAGGACATAGAATACAGAGTATACGCTCAAACTTGTATTTATTATACCACCAGCAACTATAAATGTAATTGCATTCAAGCACACAAAGCGTCAAATGTAAAAAACAAATCAGAGAATAATGTTTTAGAAAAATATATATATATTTATCAAATTATTCAAAAGGGTACATTATCAACACAATTATAACAAATCATTAAAAGACATACATATTGCATGTTATTACATTTATTAAAAAAAGTTTAAAAAAACAACACATAAGCATCAGGTTAAAAAGTTCAAAGGAACAGGGGTCGACGCAGCGTTTCGGTTACAGTGAGATAGACAACCTTCTTCAGGACCAAGTTCTAGAAGGAAACATATAATTACTAATCTTGCCAAACCCGAATTTTTACAGAATCATTTTCTAAAACAACATATTTTCTTAAGCTATGGCATTTG
Source organism: Lissotriton helveticus (assembly GCF_964261635.1). Classification (NCBI taxonomy): domain Eukaryota; kingdom Metazoa; phylum Chordata; class Amphibia; order Caudata; family Salamandridae; genus Lissotriton; species Lissotriton helveticus. The sequence continues at coordinate 89,004,507 of NC_136062.1, read as the reverse complement.
ACAAAAGGTGCTGTTGTCATACTTAAAAATTGGTGAAAGAGGTGGTTTTAGTAAGGTATTGCTAAAGTGCATAGCGCATGTGTACTGTTGCCATTTCGTGGGTCACTATGTTAATTGTCATAGTGATATAGGAAAACACTTATGTGGGTAGGTGATACTCGTATTGCCCACTCTAAGATTACTTTGCATAAGTGGTATTAATGGGAATTCCATAAGTACTTCTATAGGACACTTACTGGTGGGTTGCAGGTTGTATTTATGCAAAGCGATAGATTTTTCGATTGTTATACCCACATCTGAAATTACCTTAATGGTTTAAGTAGCCTCCAAATAAATCCAGGAGGGCACTTTGACGGTTGTGTGATCCGGTATGGAACTGGAAATGGTTCCTACTGTAGTTCTATATTTCCTCAAGATATCTGTAAATGGCAGTGAGGTTGTATTTTAAATTTGAACTATATGCATACGGGAACTTAAAGTAGTAAAAGGGTTATAATTTATAAATAAAACAAAACTACCTTAAGATTGCATGGGGATAAATCTTGTTCTGGTAGTAGGAGCCACCGATAAATATTTCCTGTATTGCTGAAAATGAAAGCTCCTATTAGTTTATTGCAAATAAGGAGTGATAACCAATGGTCCACTGGTCTACCTAAGTACATTGAGCACACATTTGTACTTACCCAGGTTTAAATTACTGGCGGTTGTGTATGATACACTTGTTTTTCGCTATGCTGGTATAGCAGCTATTTAGCATTCAATTCGTGGTGGGCATTGTCCTGCCACTGGTTCTTTGGGTAAAGGATAAGATAAAATATCTTTTTTAGGGTTCCAATCTAGATTAATATATGAAAAACAGCCTTATCCATTAAAATTCAATAGTCAGACTTCAAGTGTCTAGTTGTATTAGTGATGCGTTGTTAATAGTCTGATTTCACTATATTTCAAGAGTTATAGTTTTATTATCTATTTTGTACATAGATCATTTACTACATGCACCTGTCTGGTGAGTGTAGTCTTACACTATTTATAGATCTTGCCACTGTGTATATAAGGTAAACGGAGCAAGTCCCCTATGATGTTAAATGCCATTACAACATTATCCAACTTGTATTATAAATTGCTGAAATGTTATATGCTAACATAAAAGATTTGTATAGTTCCAACGATAATGGAACGAAATACTGGGTATACAATCCACCCCTCGGCTTTGCTGAAACATACTACTTGTTAAAAATATTTCAGCGTTAGACTAGCGCGGCTTCACAATTAAGGTCTAACTGTCCCCAGCGTATATTAAAGAGAGTTTAGCATAAAAGAAACCGGTTGCAGGAGTTCGGGCTAGATCGTCTTACCTTGGGCTTTTAGTTCGGCCTCCCTGCTCCCACTACCGTCGCCGTTAGTCTTCTCTTTTCCGTGTAAGCGAAAGTATCTTTACAGGCAAAGGGAATCCCTATTTATGCTAAGAGCGAGCTTATTGGGCGGTAAGAGCTAACCGTCCCGATTGGTCGACGTGCTGTCACGTGATATCACGTAATATAATAGCGTCGTTTGTTTACTTTTTTAGACGCTATCTGTGAAGGTGCTATAAAATCATACTCTGTCCTCGATTACATATGGATATTGGCTAAGTGTATAAGAATGTACTTAACATAAATAAATTAATAATGCCATTTATGCAACGAAGAAATAGAATATTGTCACGCTATAATTTGAGTAGCGAGGATTTGGCTCAGTACAATTCGCGTATCCATTAGTTGGCATACTATCACGTGATTTGGATACGTCGGATATTTATTATTTAGGCAATGTAGAGCAAAGGTGCTCAGATATTGTAGCCTCGGGTTACTCAAATGGAAACAAAGTTATGCGTTACAAACATACCCGCCTAGGAGGGTATAGTTTATTGTGTTGTTGGATGATTGATTAAAGGGCAAACCTAGTCGTTTATAGAACGTTCTGACAGGGAATAAACTGCATTAAAGGTTTTAATAACTAAGACACAGATATGTGTCAAAAAAATATGAGCCAGTAGGGAGAGCAATGGAATAGGGAACGATAATAATAGTGAAATGTAATATACCAAAAATTGGGATTACCTTAATGACTTGTTTACTACATCTTGAAAGGGCATATTTGAAAATAAATGTGCAAGGTTAAGCCTCATTGGGAGAAGAGTATTCATCTATTAACCGCATGCCAAAAAGGCAGATCTAAATAGGTACAGCGATCATTCTAAATTGAAAGATCAAAAAAATCTAAAGAGATCTATTGATATTGCTGGTTTGTTGAATTGTTATATTATTTTCTCCCAGTCTTCTCTACTGTTAAGACCGGCACGGACACTATTGCACCTAGACATAAAGAATTGCTCTCGTCTTTTCCTCTTTTGTGTAAGGTTACCACCTCTAGTGCCAAGGATAACATGTTCCAGGCAACACCAGCGCAGATCTTTTATATCATGTTTCGCTGATTTCCAGTGTTCTGTTAGGGGGGCACCTGTCTTATTCGTACGCAAGGCAGATCTATGCTCATTTAGCCTGGTACGAACTTCTCTTGAGGTTTCTCCAATATAAATTAAATCGCAGGGACAACTTATTAGATAGATAACGCTGGTCGTTCTGCAATTCATGAAGCTCGTTGGTTTGAGTACAGTATCTTTTATTGTAATTGTATTACCGCGGATTATGTTTTTGCAATTGATACAACCCGAACAGGGGAAGGTACCCGTTGGCATCGGGGCACTATCAATACATAGTTGCTTGGTTGTGTTGGGTTCCCTATAGGTGTGAACCAGGCTGTTTTTGATGGTTCTGTTCCTTCTGTAGGAAAACATAGGTTTGGGTAATTTATTATTGTGTTTATCTGTCACAAGGTGCCAATTCCTATTAATTATGGTCTTAAGTTTATTACTAATGGGGTTGTAATTTGTTACAAAGATGATAGGTTGGTTGGTTTGCTCATTCTTTTCTTTTGGTTGGAAAAAAATCTCCCTATTATAATATTTGGCGCGTTTATATGAGTGTCTGATTAGGCGTTTAGGGTAACCTCGTTCTAAAAATTTTGTTTTAAGGGTATTGGCATGTTTTTCGAAATCTTGAGATGTTGTACAATTTCTCTTAAGTCTCAAGAATTGTCCAAACGGTATATTGTTGACCTGACTGGGTGGGTGATTACTTTTATGATGGAGCATTGTATTTTTGTCGGTTGGTTTGGTAAATAGTTCTACGCTCAATAATCCATTTGTGTTCTTAATGATCAGGTCGAGAAATTCGCACCTGTCATTATCTATATGGGAAGTAAACCTCAAATTGTTATCTCCTAGGTTAAGCCATGTGATGAATTCTCTAAGTGTCTCAATGGGCCCCGTCCAGATAAAGAAAACATCATCTATATAACGGGACCACATTGAGACATTTTCGTAAAATGGGGATACCAAATTAAAAATGTGATGATCTTCGAAATTAGAGACATACAGACATGCCAAACTAGGGGCACATGTGGCCCCCATGCTCGTCCCCTTGGTCTGTCTGTATAGTTGTTTATTGAATAAAAAAAGGTTATTTTTTAACACAATGGAGATACAGTCAATAATGAATTGTTCGTGGGTATTGAGGTCCCTATCTTCTTGGTTGAGCATAGTAGTGATAACTTCTATTGTGGCATTTTGGGGGATGTTCGTATATAACGATTCAATATCTAGTGTGACTAGAAATTGAGAATGGGGATCAAAGGCAATGCCTTCTATTTTTTGAATAATATCAGTGGTGTCCTTTGTATACGCTTTTTGGGATGTAACTAATGGCTGAAGAAAAACATCGGCGTACTTGCTGAGTGGCTCAGTCAAGGACCCGATGCTGGAGACGATTGGTCTCATGGGGGGGTTCTGGATGTCCTTGTGGACTTTCGGGAGTCCATAGAGAGCTGGGATGATAGGATCTTGGTTCAGGAGGAATGAATATTCTTCATCACAAATAACATTGTCATCCCTTGCATGCTTTAATAAGGCCGAGATGGATAGCTTTAGGGATGTCCATTCATCCATATGCGCTAATTTATAGTGCTCTCTGTTGGCTAACAAGGTCAGCATTTTGATGTTATAATCAGTAGTGTCCATTACGACAATTCCACCCCCTTTATCTGCCGACTTGATGGTCAGTTCAATATTATTCTGTAATTCATGTAGTGCTAGGTTCTCATCCTTACTGAGGTTATGATTAATCCAATGTTTCTTTTTCAGTAAATCATCAACACTCTTGTCTATGCTACGCTCGAACGCTTCAATATCTTTCGGAATCATGGTGATATTAGGGGTCCATACTGATTTGTTTCTAAGACCTGATTTATTATTGCTGGGATGCTTCTCTATATCTTCAAAGTATATTGCCAACCTGACTTTCCTGAAGAAACTCTGGAGGTCTCTCTCTAGTGAGTACCTATCTATATTTGCAGAAGATGCAAATCCTAGTCCTTTTTCTAATAGAGTAATTTGGTGGGTGGTTAACGTGTGTTTAGAAAGATTTATTATTGGTGCCTTATTAGAAGTTGTTAATCCCAATGCTTCTGACTCCGCATATTGGAGAAACCTCAAGAGAAGTTCGTACCAGGCTAAATGAGCATAGATCTGCCTTGCGTACGAATAAGACAGGTGCCCCCCTAACAGAACACTGGAAATCAGCGAAACATGATATAAAAGATCTGCGCTGGTGTTGCCTGGAACATGTTATCCTTGGCACTAGAGGTGGTAACCTTACACAAAAGAGGAAAAGACGAGAGCAATTCTTTATGTCTAGGTGCAATAGTGTCCGTGCCGGTCTTAACAGTAGAGAAGACTGGGAGAAAATAATATAACAATTCAACAAACCAGCAATATCAATAGATCTCTTTAGATTTTTTTGATCTTTCAATTTAGAATGATCGCTGTACCTATTTAGATCTGCCTTTTTGGCATGCGGTTAATAGATGAATACTCTTCTCCCAATGAGGCTTAACCTTGCACATTTATTTTCAAATATGCCCTTTCAAGATGTAGTAAACAAGTCATTAAGGTAATCCCAATTTTTGGTATATTACATTTCACTATTATTATCGTTCCCTATTCCATTGCTCTCCCTACTGGCTCATATTTTTTTGACACATATCTGTGTCTTAGTTATTAAAACCTTTAATGCAGTTTATTCCCTGTCAGAACGTTCTATAAACGACTAGGTTTGCCCTTTAATCAATCATCCAACAACACAATAAACTATACCCTCCTAGGCGGGTATGTTTGTAACGCAGAACTTTGTTTCCATTTGAGTAACCCGAGGCTACAATATCTGAGCACCTTTGCTCTACATTGCCTAAATAATAAATATCCGACGTATCCAAATCACGTGATAGTATGCCAACTAATGGATACGCGAATTGTACTGAGCCAAATCCTCGCTACTCAAATTATAGCGTGACAATATTCTATTTCTTCGTTGCATAAATGGCATTATTAATTTATTTATGTTAAGTACATTCTTATACACTTAGCCAATATCCATATGTAATCGAGGACAGAGTATGATTTTATAGCACCTTCACAGATAGCGTCTAAAAAAGTAAACAAACGACGCTATTATATTACGTGATATCACGTGACAGCACGTCGACCAATCGGGACGGTTAGCTCTTACCGCCCAATAAGCTCGCTCTTAGCATAAATAGGGATTCCCTTTGCCTGTAAAGATACTTTCGCTTACACGGAAAAGAGAAGACTAACGGCGACGGTAGTGGGAGCAGGGAGGCCGAACTAAAAGCCCAAGGTAAGACGATCTAGCCCGAACTCCTGCAACCGGTTTCTTTTATGCTAAACTCTCTTTAATATACGCTGGGGACAGTTAGACCTTAATTGTGAAGCCGCGCTAGTCTAACGCTGAAATATTTTTAACAAGTAGTATGTTTCAGCAAAGCCGAGGGGTGGATTGTATACCCAGTATTTCGTTCCATTATCGTTGGAACTATACAAATCTTTTATGTTAGCATATAACATTTCAGCAATTTATAATACAAGTTGGATAATGTTGTAATGGCATTTAACATCATAGGGGACTTGCTCCGTTTACCTTATATACACAGTGGCAAGATCTATAAATAGTGTAAGACTACACTCACCAGACAGGTGCATGTAGTAAATGATCTATGTACAAAATAGATAATAAAACTATAACTCTTGAAATATAGTGAAATCAGACTATTAACAACGCATCACTAATACAACTAGACACTTGAAGTCTGACTATTGAATTTTAATGGATAAGGCTGTTTTTCATATATTAATCTAGATTGGAACCCTAAAAAAGATATTTTATCTTATCCTTTACCCAAAGAACCAGTGGCAGGACAATGCCCACCACGAATTGAATGCTAAATAGCTGCTATACCAGCATAGCGAAAAACAAGTGTATCATACACAACCGCCAGTAATTTAAACCTGGGTAAGTACAAATGTGTGCTCAATGTACTTAGGTAGACCAGTGGACCATTGGTTATCACTCCTTATTTGCAATAAACTAATAGGAGCTTTCATTTTCAGCAATACAGGAAATATTTATCGGTGGCTCCTACTACCAGAACAAGATTTATCCCCATGCAATCTTAAGGTAGTTTTGTTTTATTTATAAATTATAACCCTTTTACTACTTTAAGTTCCCGTATGCATATAGTTCAAATTTAAAATACAACCTCACTGCCATTTACAGATATCTTGAGGAAATATAGAACTACAGTAGGAACCATTTCCAGTTCCATACCGAATCACACAACCGTCAAAGTGCCCTCCTGGATTTATTTGGAGGCTACTTAAACCATTAAGGTAATTTCAGATGTGGGTATAACAATCGAAAAATCTATCGCTTTGCATAAATACAACCTGCAACCCACCAGTAAGTGTCCTATAGAAGTACTTATGGAATTCCCATTAATACCACTTATGCAAAGTAATCTTAGAGTGGGCAATACGAGTATCACCTACCCACATAAGTGTTTTCCTATATCACTATGACAATTAACATAGTGACCCACGAAATGGCAACAGTACAAATGCGCTATACACTTTAGCAATACCTTACTAAAACCACCTCTTTCACCAATTTTTAAGTATGACAACAGCACCTTTTGTCAAATGCCATAGCTTAAGAAAATATGTTGTTTTAGAAAATTATTCTGTAAAAATTCGGGTTTGGCAAGATTAGTAATTATATGTTTCCTTCTAGAACTTGGTCCTGAAGAAGGTTGTCTATCTCACTGTAACCGAAACGCTGCGTCGACCCCTGTTCCTTTGAACTTTTTAACCTGATGCTTATGTGTTGTTTTTTTAAACTTTTTTTAATAAATGTAATAACATGCAATATGTATGTCTTTTAATGATTTGTTATAATTGTGTTGATAATGTACCCTTTTGAATAATTTGATAAATATATATATATTTTTCTAAAACATTATTCTCTGATTTGTTTTTTACATTTGACGCTTTGTGTGCTTGAATGCAATTACATTTATAGTTGCTGGTGGTATAATAAATACAAGTTTGAGCGTATACTCTGTATTCTATGTCCTGACAACCAATAGAAGTATATTACTGGTATTGCTAGGTATTGCAAAACGCATTACAGATTACTACTCCATTTCCTACCCATTTTGAGGTAAACTTGTGGGACGTTCTCCAGTTTCCAATGCTATCTCCCCTGTCCCAAAGTTGACAGTTAAGGGGGCCTCCTTTATTTTATTGAAGAATGAATGCGAGCCACCTGTGCAGAAGAGAGTTCAAGGTTATAGTGGCCTGGAAGTCTAGATGGCTGCCAAGTGATGAGAACAGTGGTTCTGAACGTGAGAACTATACCCGAAGTTGCAAAATGAAGAAACTCGACTAGGCCGGACTGTAGAAAACAATGGGGGCATTAAAAACTCCTGACAGGAAGAAAAAGTATAAAATTGACGATGAGGTTATGCTTATCCACCCTAAATTGACCAATGAGGACTCGACTTTTCTCCGAAAGTTACTCTTTTAGGTAGATAGAGCTAGTGAAATAGGTATAAAAAGTGCTGATTTTACCATGGAAATATCGCTCTTTCGATTTCCTGCTAGACATGCTGTCAGACTGCTGATTACTTTGGACACGAAAAGAACTTGGGGAAACTTTAACCTTTTCCTTTTCAGCAAAAATGCACTTTAATGAGGGATTCTAGTTAGAGAGGTTAGGAAATGGACTTTGAGAACTATCAGTCTTTGCTAAAACTTGCGTTCTGAACCTCAATTGCTAATGTTTATTTTCGGATATTTTCGGAATAAATGCAAATTAACTGTTTGAATAAAATTTCCTTTAAATGACATTTTAAGAGCTAAAATAAATAAAGAAAATAAGTTTAGACATGTTAAAACTGCTCTCAGTGATATGGGCCCCACTGGTGAGCAGATGTATGTTCTGGTGTCTCAGGGATAAGTGAAATTGTTTCAGAGTTTATTTTTGGAGTAGCGCTGCATCATAGTGAGGGAGAAGATGGTGTCCCTGATCACAACTGCATGCTTGGGGAGTGATGGGAGGTTGATAAGCAGGTTGGGGTGTGGGGGATTCGATGGTGAAGTGGAAGGGGCAGGAGCCGCAGTCGAAGGGTCCTGCTGTGGATTGTAGTGAGAAGCAGAGAAAGTCGTGGTTGAGAGGCTGGGTGTTGAGGGCTTGAGGTTCGACTATGGCGTAGCTAAGTGGGCCCGGTACTGGGCGCCCTCCAGGGGTGGACAGACTCAGATGGGCTTGCCTTTGGCACGCCTTCTGTGTGTTCGAGTGTCAGGGCCAAGAAAGAGCCAAGTCTTCGGACTCTTTTTAAAGCTGGCTTCATTATCTATATATGGAAGCAGACCTGGAAGTAGGCCCAAGGCTTAGGCACCTAAAACCATGAGGGACATTCCACCCCAGGATTTACTCTGAAATAAGGAAGTTTTAGAAGGTTGGCATTAGAGCATCTCAGCATTCTTTGAGTGCTGTGGAGGTAGAATCGTGCAGTGAGATATTTGGGACCAATGGAATTAAAAGCTCTGAACACCAAGATGAGTATCTTATATAAGAACCTCTTGCAAACTGGTAGCCAGTGCAGTCTTCCTAGCACTTCAGATGCCAAACTCTGCTTGGGACGTTTAAGCACAAGTTTTACCGCTGCATGCTGTACCATCTGAAATTTCTAAAGCAGCTTCTTTGAACTTCCTGCATTAAGGCTGTTACAATAGTCAAGTCTGAAAGTTGTTAGGACAAAGTTAACTGTTTTCCTTACAACTAGCAGAAGGAAGTCAGAGGACTTTTTTAGAGATTTAATCAGAGAGGAACACATGCCAGCCACTGCAAGAGCTTGAGGGCAGAAGGAGAGTGTTGAATTTGACTCCAAAATATTTAGCCACTTTGACTGTTGCGGGGGGGAGTTAAGCCACCACTGCCTAAGGGAGAACAGGTTGGTCTTTCCAAATAAGAGAATTTCAATCTTATCCATATTACATTTTAAATGCTTATTTTCCATCCAGTAGATAATATTGGGGAAGCAGTTCTTGAAGTTCTGCTTGTACCCTAGGGTGTTCTTATTGAGATATATAGTCAACTCTGTATCATCTACAGATGATGTGGTAGCAATTCCAAAGGAGACTATCAAGTATATCAGAGGGGCCATATAGACATTATTAGCAAAGGGCTAAACAACAAGACCTGCGGAATGCCAAAATCCACTGATCTTTTGGGTGAAGAGAACTGACCCATTGCTACCAGTTGTTTCCTGTCTGACAGGAAAGATCTAAACCAGGTTAGTACCTTATGGGAAATACTGATTTTGAGAGGGCACTGAAGAAGTATTGTGTGGGAGACGGTATTGAATGCTGCAGAGAGATCTAGTAAGCACATCGTTGTTTCCAGCGTCCAGAGTAAAGCAATCATTCAATCAATCAAAATCTTTATTTTTGCCAATAATATTGACAGTAAAAGCTCATACAAAACAAGAAACAATTAACAGTATACAATATAAAAAGTTAAAACCACAATATAGAGATTTTTAAAAAAAACAGGCCAGTGCCTTATGGGAATTGCTGATCTAGAGAGGGCGCATTGAAGAAGGATAGTGTGGGAGATGGTATGAAATGCTGCAAAGAGTTCGAATAAGATCTACACAGCGTTGTTGCCAGTGTCCAGAGTCATCTTGATGATTTCAGAGACTTCAAATAGGGAGGAGTCAGTGGAGTGCTTAGGTCGGAGGCCTGATTGGCAGATGTTAAATGAGTTGCAACTCTCCATAAAGAAGGTGAGTTGCCCATTCACAACTTTTTCCAGTATTTTGGCCAGCGTGAAGTAATAATGTATATGGATCCAGGCAGAGTCAACATGATTTGACATTCTGTAGAGCTTCTGAATTTCTTGCATGGGCCTCAAGACATATTATGTTGCCAGGATAGCATTGTAGGCCCTTTCAGCATCGTATGCTGGTAGTTTGTGTCTTTGTGTGGTAGCTTGACGGATTCATGGCTGGAGCTACCTCCCAGTCTTTCTTACCATGGGTAAGATGGAGCCTCCCATGACAGCTATTTTGGCCTTTCTGCCACTCAGGCAAAAGCCACTTGTCTTCATCCAAGAGGTATGTGTGTCATGAAGTTTGAGATGTTTCAACACTTCTCTGTTGGTACTCAACATGATGTGGAGCTGAGTAATGCCCATACATCGAGTAGCATTGATAATTCTGATTTTCTGAAATTGATTTGAAAGGTGTGACTGACACCCTTGGAAGGAGGATCCGGTGATTAAATTCCACTTTTCCAAATACTAGTAACATTTCCAGTTGACCTCAGTCGAGTGCAGGGAGCAGATCTTCTGTAATCTTTGATGCAATATCATTCAGATTTTATATATTAAATACGTATATCTCAGTGCTTCTATCACACACCCGTTGATCTCGGAAGCCCATGGGAAGTGCCTCGATGTTGTTGTATTGGGTTTTATTTAAGTATTATATCAAGTACATTTAAACTAAATGCATCACATGGTATTCTAACTGTAAATTCTTAGTAACAAGTTCTTGTTGGAAAGGTGTTTGTATCAATAGTACATATTTAACCGCATGATGAATGAATGAAGGGATACTTATGGAGCGCAACTGCTGCTTCAAAGGAAGCTTGCATATGTTAGGTCACAGCGGAGGATTACAGTTCGAAAAACGGCTGTTTTTAACTGTGCCTTGAAGAGGCTATCACTGGAAATGGTACGAAGGGAGGGTGGGAGAACGTTCCAGAGACTGGGCGCCTCCTGATCCGGCTTTGTGGAATCTAGGAATGTACAGAAGGTTGTGGTTCAAGGAGCGAAGAGCCCTGGTGGGAGAGTAGCGTTTGAGCTTGTCTTGAGTTTATTTTCGGCCCTTCTGGTGGAATGCTCTATGAGTGATCATAAGCGTCTTCAATGTTATTCTAGAGTAGATCGGTAGCCAGTGTAGATCTTTGAGTCCTAGTCTGGTAGACTGATGGTTGGGGATGTTCAGAATGACCTGGCTGAGGTGCCTTGTACTCACTGCAGGCAAGACATCAGATACTGGGGGCACCAAGATACGCTAATTTAATCTAGTCTTGAGGTGATTAGCGTGTGTACCATTCTTTGCTGGTATAAAGGAGGAGGTATTTAAGAAGATTTTTCAGGGGTTTTTAGCATACCAAAACAGGGCCCTTAAAACTTTGATGTGTGGTTTTAAGGACTGGGCAGTGTCCATCATAACTCCCGGTTCCTGCCTGCAGAGGTGGGGGAGGGAGCTGGCCCTAGGTCAGACGGCCAGAAGCACAGTGCGTTGAGCAGGAAGGATGATGCAAACATCAAAGTCTCGTTTTTTTTAGAATTGATTTGTAGGCAGGTGTCATGTATCCATCAAGCAATAAGAGTAAGACAGCCCTGGAAGTTCCCAATAATATTGTCATTGAGTTGATGGAAGGATAGCACAAGTTAAGCATCGTCCGCATAGGTGACAATATTAATACCCCAGCTTTGCGCGATTAAGGCTAATGGAGCCAGAAAGATGTTAAATAAAGTTGGGTTAAGAGAAGAGTCCCGAGGGACACCGCAGTTTGTGACCCTAGACTGGGAGGTAAAAGGGGAGAGGAAGACCACCTGTTGTCTGTCTGCTAGGAAGGAACTGAGCCATTTCAGGACGTGGCCCGCCTGCTCCAGGCTGTGTAAAAGTATCTTGTGTGATACAGTGTCAAATGCAGCAGAGAGATCTAATGAGATAACCACAGCCTTCTGCCCTGCGTAAGGGTTGGCTGTGATGTATTCAGTGACTTCGAGAAGGACTAATTCTGTGCTGAAGCTGGCACAGAAGCCTGACTAGGAGGGGTGAAGAATTTCGTGCTGTTCAATCAATCAATCAGGGTCTTTTAAAGCGTGTTACTCACCCTTGAGGGTCTCAAGGCGCTGGGAGGGGGGTGCAGCTCCGGGTCAGCCAAAAAGCCAGGTCTTGAGGCTCTTCCTGAAGGTGTGCAGGGTGGGGGAGCGTCTGATGGTGACTGGGAGTTCCACATAGATGGTGATATAACGGCTCACCAGGGCTTCTAGCATTTTGCCTAGATGGGGAAGGAGTGAGATGGCCTGAAATTGCTCAGGTTCCGTGGGTCGGCATTCGCTTTTTTAAGCGAGGAATTACCAGGTCCGTCTTCCAGCTAACCACTTTGTAAAGACAGTGTGATATCCTGTCATCTCCTCTCTATGATGACTCCCATTCTTCAATGGTTCTTCTTGCATTACAGGTTGGAATGTATACAGGTCATAGTGCTGGGTGAACTTTAAGCAGAGCTGGAGGCCGTTGTGACTGGTGTAACCTGGCCGGGTGGGATCTTCTGTTATGAATAAACTACTGTCAAACTTTATTGAAGTCTGGAGCCTGTTACTTCAAATTACCACACTAGCGTAGTCGGCAGCTCTACAATCTTCAAGAAGATCTCAACACCTAAGAGAAGGTCAACTCCATTTTGAAAAGCGCTGAGAGATAAGAAGTTTATTAACTTTCTAGTTGTCCCGACATTAGAAATTCCACACTGAGTGGTGTCAGAAGCGTAACGGCGCTAAATCTTTGCGTAACGACGATTCTGACGTTGGGTGTCACCACGCTGCTGACGTTGAGACGTGGCAGCCATCATTAATGTTTCGGAGACCTAGGTTGCTACCTAGCAACTTGCTGTGTGTTTGCTGTGTATTACTTTAAGTGCCTCACACTCGCCAGCGATTCGCACGCTGGCAGCTTGTAAGTTTTCCTTCGACGGTTGCCATACTTTTCAGCAATACTCACACTTGCATCTCCTGAAATTCGCAAGCTTGTGTTTCGTGTATATTACTTCGTAGTGCTTCACACTCGACAGTGATTTGCTTGCTTGCAGCTTGTGCGTCTTGCTTCAAGGGTTGATATACTCTTTAGTGATACGCACGCTCATGTATTGTGCCCATTACTTCAGTGAATTTTACACTTGCCACCTACTCGAATGTCATCGATTTATTTCTTTAAGAGTTTTGACTGTCGGTACTTACTCTACCTTGCAACCATTTTTATGTTTAGTGACAAGTAAAACCATGGTAAATCTTGTTGGTATGCATTAAGGTGCTGTGACAACCGCATTATTTACTGACTTTGCTGGAATTTTCTGCATATTTTAAAAGAAAATTCAATTTGCTTGCTACTTCTCTGTACATGTTTGGTGCGATGGAGAATGTAACGGCTGCTCCCTTTTTTCCCTGCTCATCCCGCTGAGCCCCGATCAAATGGAAGAAATGGAAAAAGGTATTGGAGAGGTATGCAAGAGTTTGTGGAGCTTCATTGAGTGCAGAAAGAAAAACTTCTCTGCTGCTTCATTGTTTAGGCTCTGAAGGGCAAGATGTTTTCAATCATCTGTCCGAATTGCCGGCCTCTGAAGCATAGGGTCTAAATGATTACAAAGTGTGTATTAGTAAGCTGGATAAGCTTTATCTTCCGAAAATAAGTACAATTTTGGAAAGATACCACTTTGGCAAAAGAATGCAAAAAGAAGAGGAAACGGTGGAAAGCTATTTGACTGATTTAAGAAACTTGCTTCATCTTGTAAGTTTGAGAGTCTAACTGATGAACACATCTGTGATCAATTCACGCTAGTATGTAGTATGGATAAGGTAAGAGAAGAATTGTGGTTACGCGACGAACCCATACTTGATGAGGTTTTTGTTGTGGCAAAGAGAATGGAGCACTCACTAAAGTGTGTAGCTATCATTAAATGAGATAGTTCTAAACACATTAATGTTCAGGTTGTTAAAGAAAGGAATCCTGACTAAAGTGACAGAGAAGTCAGTAATAAACAAAGGAAAATCCAGCAATACATCATTAGTTTTTAAATGTTATAGATGTGATAGGGTTGGACATCTTGCAAATGGTAAAAGATGTCCTGCACTGGGTCTTGTCTGCAATAAATGCAAAAAGAAAGGACACTTTCCATCCGTGTGCAAAAGTAGACCGGATCCTAGAGTCAAAAAAATTGAAGTGTGTGAAAGTGCTGATGCCAGTCCAGATGACTTTGAATGTGGTCAGATTGCTTGAGTAATTGGAAGTGTGTCTTGTAAGAAGTCTTGCCCCCTTGATGAAATATTGGTTGAAGGGGAATACACACACGTTTTATTCGATTCGGGCGCAGAAATTACAATCATTTCAAATGACTTCGATGTCAATAAGCTAAAACACAAGATTAGTTTACATAAACCTGATATTACTCCTTTGGCTTATGGAAGGGAACAGATTAAACTACATGGATATTTCGTAGGACTGATTGAATACAGGGGTAGAATGATTTCAGGAAAAATCTATGTTTCAAAAAAAGGTGAAAGCATTATTAGTTAGATACACCCGGGTGATGTAGGGGTGTATCTCGATCCTTATTCAAATCCCCCGATTCTGTTGAAGGATATGGTATGTACTGTGAGGAGGTCTGACGATGGTGAGTACACTAATGTTTTGCAAAAAGAATTTCCCAAAGTATTCAATAAAGGTCATGGTTGCTTGAAGGGATACCAACACAAAATGTAATAATAACTCTTTCCCGGTTGCTTGTAAAGTCAGGAGCGTACCGTTATCAGTTAGAGATGATATGGAAAAGGAGATTATCAAGCTTAAGGAAAATGGCATTATAAAAGAGGTGGAGGGAACTGAATGGTTAGCTCCGGTTGTTGCTGCTTGTAAACCCAATGGGGATGTGCGCCTATGCATAGACTTGCGGCAACTGAATAAAAGTGTAGTAGTGGACCGGTTTCCACTCCCCAACATTGGTGAATTGCTTGTCTTGTTGGGTGGTGCGAAAATATTTAGCACGATTGACTTGACCTGTGCGTATCATTAGATAGAGTTGGAGCAAATTTGCAGGGACCTCACTGCGTTCATCACTCCATTTGGCACCTTTAGATTTATTAGGATGCCCTTTGGTTTAATCTCAGCCTTGTCCGTATTCCAGCCTCCTATGGTAAACGTCCTAAAGCATCTGGCTGGAGTATGCATTTACCAAGATGACATGCTTGTTTTTTTATGATAATGCAGAAGAACATGATGTTCGTCTGACGGCTGTTCTTTCAAGATTAAGATTAAGTGAAGGTAATCTAACCATAAAAATGGAGAAATGCAAGTTTAGAGCAGGTTCTTTAAATTATCTAGGTCATAATATCACTGGGAATGGAGTTAAGCCAAAAGAGAATTCAGTGACCACCATCCATAATACGTGTTCTCCATCCACGAAAGGGAGAGCTTATGAGCTTTCTGGGCATGATTGAATATTATGCAAAGTTTGTTAAAGGATTTGCAGATTTTACCACCAATATGAGATCTCTATTGAGAAAGGGTGTTAATTTTGTGTGGCGAATAAGTGTCAGGAAGAATTCACTTGTATCAAGGAAAGTTTGAGTAATGCCCCTTTCTTACAAAGTTTCGGCACTAGACTGAAGCTGATCTCAACCACGGATGCAAGTGAGAAAGGTTTTGGGGCTGTGTTGCAACAGCAGGGTCCACATAGCATGAAAACTATCATGTTCCGTTCTCGAAGTTTGAGGGATCCTGAGACACGTTATTCAGTGGTTGAGCGGGAATCTCGCAGTGTTCTGGGCAGTGAAAAAACATAAGAAATTTTTGTGGGGTGTAGATTTTGAAATCAGAACCGACCACAACCCCCTAATTGATATTTTTGATAAAAAAAGGTCTGGATTTGATCTCTAGTCACATAACTAAGTGGATCATAGGACTTCAAGAATATTATTTTTTGCTCAAGTACATCCCGGGTGTTGACAATAAAATTGCTGATGTCCTTTCACGCCTGGTTTCTATTGAGAATTTTTAAGACGACGATATAGATGCGGGCAGTGATTGGGTGTGTGCACTAGAGCTTAGCCATATAGCTGAAGAAAAATGGTCTCAGGAAGTTGAATTTGATGTGACCCTCAAAGAGGTGATGTCGTTGTTACAATGTAATTGGACAAGTGTCAAAATGGGGTCAGAAGAGACTAAACCCTTTTGGTGTGTAAGAGACGAGCTATCTGTTGATAAAAACATTTTGTTTCACGGTACCAGATTAGTTCCTCCTGTGAGCCTCAGGAATGACTTAATACAACTAGCTCATGTCACCCATCCTGGAGTCACCAAAACCAAAGAAAGGTTACGCTTATCGTATTGGTTGCCAGGGATGGATAAATTGATTGAGAGAGAGATACGCGAGTGTGTTCCTTGTAACATAAGTGACAAATCTAAATCACCTAGGGTATAACCCAAGATCTTGAGAACACGGCCCAAACGTCCCTGGGATGATATTGCATTGTACATTTTGGGTCACATTCATGGCAATCGTTCTCAAGAGTTTCTCTTGGTGGTGATTGATATGTATTCCCGTTGGCCAGAAGTGTTTGTCTTGTCCAACGTTAATTCTGAATGTGCTATCAAATGTTTGAGAAAACTCTTTTCTAGAGAAGGGATTCCCAAGACCATGTTAACTGACAATGGTGTCCAGCTTATTTCAAAAGAGATGGAACAATTTTTGTTATCTTGTGGAATAATACATAAAACATGTTTTCTCTATCATCCCGAGGCAAATGGGATGGTGTAGAGGTTTAACAGGGTCTTGAAGGAGACCATTACCTTGGCAAAGTCTTTGTACCTGGAGAGGAGAGGGGAAGTTCCTAAAAAGGTAGAAGAATACAGATTGGCACCCCATTCCGGGAAAAACACCTTTCTTGCTCTTTCGTGGTAGAATACCCAACACTCATCTTGAGCCTTTTTGGGTCAACAGTTATTGTTTTTCCAAGGGAAGGGATAGTGTGTATAATGGTGAGGAAGTGCAATTGAGAGAGAAACAGAAGGCTTTGCAAAGGATGAGTTATTTTGATAAAAAATACTCTGTCAAGAAATGAAAGGTGAATGTAGGAGATTTGGTAGCGATCAAACGACCTGGTTTGATCGGTAACACGAATTCGAAATATCTTGAATCCATGGTTGTCGTGAAGATCTTCAACAATGCGGTAAAGACACAAGACCATCGCATTTGGAATCACAATAGAGTAGTGGTGGTGAAAAGGAAATCTGATCCAATGGGTGGCATAAATGGTGAGCACTATTCTGATGTAACCAATTTTGCTTCTTCTTCTAGTCCGCAAAATTGCCATGGTTTAATGAATCCTCTACGGTTTGCTGGATCGATCAAACATCCATGTTACCTCAATGAATATGTATGATATTTATGTTTTGAGATATTTACACCATATGTACATAGTTTAATACATCCAAACGTCCATGTTACCTCAATGAATACGTATGATATTTTATGTTTTGAGATAGTTACACTATATGTACATAGTTTATACATGTAATAATTGAAGTTTTGAGGTTATTATATTAAGTGTACTTAGTTTGTTGAAAAAGGGAGGTGTGATATCCTATAATCTCCTCTCTATGATGACTCCCACTCTTCTATGGATCTTCTTGCATCACAGGTTGGAATGTATGTATGTCATGGTGAACTGTAAGCAGAGCTGGAGGCAGTTGTGACTGGTGTAACCAGTCTGTTAAGAATTAAACTACTAGAAAACTTGATTGAAGTCTGGAGCCTGTTACTTTAAATTACCACAGACAGGTTAAAGATGGGATTCCTTTGTGAGTTGGTGGCAAGCGCCACCTTGGTGAGCAGAAAGAGGGGACAGGGATTGAAGGTCGAGCCAGATTTGATATGATGATCATACTTTGGAATTCTTCAAACTTACTACATATATTTTTCAAACAAAAATGAATTAGAAGTGCTCATAAAGCTATTACTTGCATACATTTCTGGTTTGCCAGCTGATATTGAGTATCTCAGTCGTGACCGATGCCTGTCTAGCAAGAAGCGCATTAACTACAATGTAGCCGGAGAGTGAAAAAAAGATATCTCCAGTCTTTAAGTTCCCCATAGACAGTAACAGACTGCACTCGAAAAAGAATATTCCATAGGCAGGAATTGGACGCCTTCTAATTATGTTATGATTTGATGCCACCTCGAATTAGCTAGTGACATTCCTAGCATTACTAGGGAGGTGCAGTAAATTACAGACTGTGTCAAAAACAAATTCCACATTGTTATGAATCACCGCTTCCCATTCAAGCCGTCCAAGGTCCTCCTACTGTCCTCAGGTGAGTAGCTTTCTATCTAAGTAGACTTAGACGTGACGTGGAAACCATGCCCGAACAAGTCTCGAGTCACCCCTCTGATGATTATCCACTTTGTTAGGCTGATTGCTTCACTCATTCCGTGTCTTTTTTAAAGCTGTCTTCAGCTCCGGAGTAGTGCTTGCGTTTGTTTTTGTGTTTTTTGCAGTATACTCACCATTAAAGTTTGGCCTTGTGAGAAATAAGAACTGCAGCATTCAGGGAGGAAGTCACTGAATGTGTTTTCAAAATGTACTAACAATGGCTGCCGATAAATAATAAAAAATATTTTAGGCACATGCTTTCAACAGAAGTTAGATGGAACTACTGGCAAGATGAATCGACGCCACCACACACGAATGGCGCCGCGGTCAGGTGTTTTGTAGGAGTGCGCATTAACCTCAGAATATGTGGTAGTTTGGGTGACTTAAAGGAATGTTGACACCTGGTCCTGTGAACACCGGAGGCCGGCGAAATTGTAGTCGGGACATATAACAGACATGAAAGCACATCAAATCCCGAGGCACAAGCCAATAGAAGCGGGGAATAAGACGAGCAGAGCACTGATTATAATTCTGGGGCACATAGAAACCCCGTGTATGGGAATAGGTCACAAGTTCTAACAAAAGACCAGGTGGGATCTAAAGTCATTTTTAGTCAGTGCTTCATTTGTCTAAAACAAGTGCAGCTTCTGAAGTGTTCCTAACCAGTTCCACAGTGTCGAATGCCCGAGTTACCAAATAGCAAGGATGCCAGGCCGCCCTGTGTTTATTCCACCTCATGCCGCGTACTTCCGCCTACCTACACTTCCGGTCTCTTTATCTGGCTCTATCAGGTTGTTTTCAAACCCTTCTTTCTCAATGGTCTGTCATTTTGGTATCTTTCTCCCAAGGGTCACCTGGAGAGGCAGGAGTTTTTCATTTTTCGTCAGTAATCTTTGGAAATCACTACCTTTGTCTCTGAGATCTCAATCTAGTCATATTCTTTTTAATGGTCGCTAAAGACATGGGTCCTCATTTATGAGGCTGTGCTTCACTTTTACACCGCCTGTGCGTCACTTTTTGTGACGCACCAGTGGCGTAAAAAATGCACCTCGTTGCGCCATATTTACAAAGTGACGCATCTAGGTAGATGCGTCACTTTGTAAACCCCTGCGCCACATTATACCTGCGCCAGGTATAATGTATGCAAGGGGGGCGTATTGACACAAGGAAGGGTCGTAGAAGTGACGCAGTGAAATCTATGAGATTTCACTGCGTCACTTTTAGGACGCCGTTGCGTCAAAATCTTGCGCCTGCCTCACAGCAGGCGTAAGACTGACGCAGGCCCTTTCACATGGGGCTTTCCCCATGTGAAAGGACGCATTGCTGAAGTTGCGTCATTTATGTGACACACTCCAGCAATGCGTCACTTTTGCGCTTACAGATACGTCAGAAATACTGACGTATCTGTAACTCCTTGCGACATGATGCGTCATACATTAAATATGACGCATCAGGAATGTCGCAAGGAGTGTGCACTGAGAAGTGACGCATCGCTGCTTTGACGCAGCGATGCGTCATTTCTCATAAATGAGGCCTATGGCTTTTTGTCGCCTCCTCTAAATAACTCTGCTTCTCTGGCTGTTTTCTGAGATTCAGCTAGCGCCAAGACACTTCGAGATTAGCGCACTCAGTAAAACCTTTACTTACTTACTTTTCTGTCTTTCTTTCCCTTGCTCTGGGTCAAAGTTTGGTGAAAAATAAGTACCGGCCCCCAAAGTGAGTATTGTAGCTGACCGCCTGCAACCACTGGCACAAAGTATGCACTGGTAAATGCTGCTTTATTCGAGCCTTGAGTAGACGGGCCTGTTCTAAGAACCGTGGACCTCGCCTTACCAAAAGGTATGGGGAAGTAGAAGTGATAACACACACTCCTTTGATCTTGGATGGCAACACAGAGGTATCCGTCTTGTCCCATCAACAGCTCATGAATTTCTGTGAGCCTGCAGGAGTGCAAACAGTGGAAACTGCAGATAAGAAAGAGAGACCACAGAGCACGGTATCCATTCTGTTCCTGCTGCTGTCTTTATGATGCCAGATACTATGGGTAGCAATAGGTGAGCAAGGGGTAGCAGATGCTGTTCCTGGATACACATCATTGATATCCACATTAAGGGGCAAGCCGTTCTGGGGTGGCCGGTGCCAACAAGACGTCATCAGGAGTCAGTGACTGAGGGCATTGGTCTTCATCTGAAGTCCATGGCTCAGGGCATTGGTCTTCATTCAGAGTACATGGCAAAGACAGGCTGTGGAGCTCCATTGTAAAAATCATACAGATTTGCTCCCTGTTAGGAAAAGAACTGAAGACTCACAGATTCAGAAAGTACCTACCGAATTAACTGCATTTGCCTGGTTTGAAACCCTCCATTCACCCTTTGCCTTCATTTTATATCATTTGTGTTACTTGTAAATCGCCCGCTGCCCTTGTGGCTCAGGGTGCCCTGTATACATTCCGTACATGAACAAATAAATTAATAAATACGCAAAACATATGATTAATAGACTTTGAGAGAGTCCTGAAAACTCAGTCACACATCAATTCTGTGTATATTAGATTAGCAAAATCAGTTCATTACTTTATGGTGATTAAAAGGCAGTTGCGGAACAGTATGCAACAAGATTCCCACAACCAATCAGCGGTCAGCCCTTGAGGAGTGTGAATGCCCACAGTGCTGATGCTGCCATGGTGTACTGTGCCATCATTGCATCCAGCAGAAACGACTCAAATGAGGTTTGGATTACCAAGAGCTTGAAATGGAAATAGAGAAGTGCTTCTGAGAAGTGCTTGTACATCTTGGAATGGGCTTTCTCATAATAATACAGGTCCACTAGTGGCCTCTTTTTGATGTCTGTTCTCATCCCTTTAGCATGTTAACTAGCCAAGACTCAGTAAAAGGCGGCATGTATTTTTAGTTGCAAAGACCAAAAACACGGGTTGTTAACAATTTTGGGCCTTCAGACTCTGTCAGGGGAAGTAAAGTAAAAAGTCTGGTTTTCTACACTCTATTGACACTCTGGTGATTTTTAGGTCTGTGTTACCCAATACTTTTTGCTTTTACTAAAAGTATATAAATAATAGAGTTACCTGTAGGCAATTCCAGCCAGCTCTCTACATCCATGTGTCATTCACATTTTCTTCCACTTACGGTGACCCCCGTCCATAATTTACGCGGATTGTCTGTAAATTAACCCTACTGTCCGTTGTCCATAACTGGTGCTTCAAAGGACAGCATTTGAACATCATCTTAGCCTTCCTGCTAAACGACAAAGGTAAATTCGAACACTTGAGATAACTCAGCTGAACTGGAAGTGAGAACTCCTCCTGTGCTATAAAGCTAAGGTAAGGACAAACAGCTGAACAATACAAGAGCTTTCTTGACAGGGTGCCTGCTACCTGAAGGACATATAAATGTGTGCAATTAGTTCATCTGCAAATGTAAAGGCTGCTTGGATGTGGGTATACTCGTCAACTGATGAAGTCACTTTAAGCTTCCTGATGACAGACTTATTCTTTTTGAGAGGTATTGTAATTGTGTTCTGAGCTGATCTGTGGAGACAGTTGTGAAAATGCACTAAATACAATATGCATATTTGTTGGAAATGGCCCTTTTTGCAGGGTTATCCCCAAACCGTTTGCTTCTTCCTCCCTTGTTTTTCCTGACCTGTGGTTGTTGGCAATAGGACTCTGGGCGCTTTACCACTGCTGATCAGTGCTAAAGTGCATGTGCTCTCCCTGTAAATTGTTATTTGTGATTGATTATCCATGATTAGCATATTTGTTTTACCAGTAGGTCCCTAGTAAAGTGCACATAGTGTGCCAGGGCAGGTCATTCGAAAGCTACAAGTGGGATCTGCAGCACTGATTGTGCCACCCACATGAGTTAGTCCTAAAATGGTGTCACAGGCCTGCCATCGCAGTGCCTGTGGGCAGTTGCTAACTGCCATGTTGTCCTGGCCAGTATACACACTGACCAGGCCTGGCCCTTCCCTTTTCATACACATTGGACACCCCTATGGTAGGCCTAAGGTACCCCCCTGGGCAGGGTGCAGTGTATGTGAAAGGTAGGACATATACTAGTGTGGGTGACAAGTCCTGATAGTGAAATACTGCCAATTTCGTTTTTCAGTAATGAAAGGCTTTCTTGCCCACAGGCTAGAATGGGGAATGCTGTGTATAATGTTTACCTGCATATCTCTCCATAGGAGCAAGATGGGAAGCTGAAGTTGGGTATCCCTGAACTCAGAATTTGATAATGCATCTTTTAGGAAAGATGGTTTTTAAATTTCGTGTTTGAAAACAGCACTTTTAGAAAGTGGCTATTTTCCTGTTCAACCTTTCTGTGTGCCTCTACCTGTTTGTGTATTGACTGTCTGGTTTGTGAGTGACAGGGGGCAGGGGTGGCTCCAGGAGACTGGGTGAGTCAGCACTAGGCTAAATAGGCCCATCGGCATGTAGAGTGGTGGGAGGAGTTGCACATGGGTCTGAATAGGGCTGTGCCTGAATCCCACAATGCTGGCTCCACCTCCTGGAGGCGGATAGCCTCCAGGATGGCCCTGGCCCACACTCACAAAGGAAGAAGACATGCCCTGGCAGAGGGTAACTAGAACTGTTTTGGACTGGATCCTGGACCCCTCACACATGTAAGAACAAAGACTTTTGGGGTATAAAAGTAAGAGGCTAAACCCAGGGTCAAATTAGACTACTTTTGCCAACAAGAGGAATCCCTGCCAAAAGAAGATCAGCTGTAGAAACGGGAAAGGAAGACTGCCCGTGCTGTGTGTTCCGGGGCTGACCTACAGTTTGTTGTTATTACTAAGGAAGGGAAAAGGGAACTCTGCTGTGTGCTGTGTTTCCCCACCTGCTTGAAGGAAGGACTTTGCTGTGTGCTGTGTCCAGGAATAAGTGTCTCATAGGGCCTGAGAAGAGCTGGCCGCCTGTTAAAAATCAGGAACACAAAAGTTTACCCAAGACTCTGCAATCAAGAGGATTCTCCGCCAAAGAAGATCAGCTGAAGAAACTGAGGAAAAAGGACTGCCCTTGCTGTGTGATCTGTGGCTGACTTGCAGTTTGCTGTGCCTCTTAAGGAAGAGAACTGAAGAACTTTGCTGTGTGCTGTGTTCCCCTCCTGACTACAGAAAGGACTTTGCTGTGTGCTGTGTCCTACCTATCTCCAAGGGCCTGAGAAGAACCGGCGTCCGGTTGGGAACGCTGGGATAACAAGGTTCCCGAAACAATCTTTAATAACAAGCTGAGTGCATGCTTCGGTGGCACTGCCAGTGCCTGTTGGCGATCGGTGTCTCAGTGTGCAGTCGACACACAAAGAAAACTGCCAGTGACAGGAAACTTGCACTGAGGGCCGGTATCTTTTCACCACCGACCCCGATCATCAAGTGTGCTGTGTTTCCCCTTTTTTGCCTTCACCGCCGCGCCTCGAGCTAAGCGCCCAAGGCCAGGTTCGCTGGGGAGAAAGGAGCCACAAGAACGCTTCACTGCTGCTGGTCCGGAGTCCGCTGACGTCATTGTTGGGACACGCTGAGATTGGTCTCAGCCTCCAGGTATTCCCGCCTCGTCATTGTCGTGCCGAGCTGAGATTGGTCTCAGCCTTCAGGGATTCCCGCCTCGTCATTGTCGTGCCGTGCCTTAGATTGGTCCTAGCATCGAGGCCTTCCCCACGCTCGTTCCAGGAAGCGGAGCTGCGCTGGAGGCCGGGGAGCGACACGAAGAAGGAACCTGTCTCGCTGCAGAATCTCGCTGAACCACACGGACTGCCCAGCCCCGGGTATGCCAGGTAAATAGCTCTGATCCCAGATCAGGGC
Source organism: Lissotriton helveticus (assembly GCF_964261635.1). Classification (NCBI taxonomy): domain Eukaryota; kingdom Metazoa; phylum Chordata; class Amphibia; order Caudata; family Salamandridae; genus Lissotriton; species Lissotriton helveticus. The sequence continues at coordinate 88,979,956 of NC_136062.1, read as the reverse complement.
TCGTGCCCAACACGGGCAGTGTTAGGTTCTCTAGCTCAGCTCTAGTTACTTGCGCAGCGGAGACAACGGTAACAGGCAGCGCCTGTTTAATTGTAGTGAGGGGCAGCGGGGCCATATTAAAGATCAGAGTCCTGTTGTTGGTACCGAGGGCAGAATTTCAAATACCAGCTGCAGTAACAGAACATCTGTGTCTCCTTTAAAAAACTGCTAAGTCTGTGCTTTTGGGACTAAAACAGACCGGTAACAAAGAGACATTTCTAAAAAAAGGAGTAATTTATGTATGTGCATTTTTGGACATTTTTTATATGACCTAAGTTATATAAAGATATTTATATTTTTATGACAACCTGTGTGGTGTACATTTGTGGTGTTTCACTGTGTTACTGTGCGTGTTAGTGCAAATACTTTACACATTGCCTTGGGGATAAGCCTGTCTGCTCGTGCCAAGCTACCAAGGGGCAGAGCAGGGGTTATCAACAGTGTGTACCTCCTTACCCTGACTAGAAGTAAGGGTCCCTATTTGGACAAAGGTACTCACCTATGCCAACTAGACGCCCCCAGATCTAACAATATTACAAAAATGTATATCTTTGAAGCACTTTTTTCATCTTTAAACTAAATGTTTTTCCGCATTTTGCAGCACTCTGTCTTATACTGTGTGTAATGCTTGTTTAAAATAATGACCTACGCATTCACAGTGCAGGGACGGACCACTTAGCACTGAATCTACACAAGTCACTGTTCCCTGCTGCACCAAACAGGAGTCAGTTCTAAGAGCCTCTGGTTGCACACACAGAGATATCCAGTGCTCCCACTAACGAGTAGTGGTTTTGCAGCATAACGCAATACTTTTCCCACTAATTAGTTTAGATTGGATTTATTTTTCATTTAAAGTGTGTGTTATTTTTGTATGCAGTTACTTGATGGTGGAATGACCAACAAAATAGCTATGTAACATTGTGTTCTTTTTAACCACACGTTTGATTCCACCTCCATGTTCACTGGTCCCATTTCCATTGCACTCAGGATCCCAGTACTCATATGTTTTGTTAAAGCACTTCCACCACTGCGTTGAAAAGTTTTTTAAAGTCTGACAACGCTTGTGATATCTCCATGTGGTGGCCTGCCTTCCCTTACTTTCACTATGTCCTTTTTTGGTTAAAGTATTGGGTAATATTAACCTGCGATCTGTATTTTTTTAGTGTACTATTATTCTGACAGAATTGTGAAAAAACAATGTCCTCTGGTGTTAAAGGGGACTGAGAAAAAGTATTTTATTTAGTCAGTGCTTAATTATATTATGTGTGACCAGGAAACCCAGCTTCCAGACCTGGCTTCCTTGCATGACTAAGTTGTGTGATCTGTGTCAAATCAATTTACTTAATGTGCCTGATTTACTTGATAGTGACATTAGATAGCAGTTTCAAGTAATTCAGTTCAAGATGGAACCTGTATAAAGACCTTACTTGTACATGGGTTATTAGCCTGTAAGATTCCACCATCCACCACAATAATATTGGCCATGCTGTTGGAGACACCTGTGAATTGTTTCACTTTGTTCACGCATGGCATTGTCAGCAGGGAAGGTTAAAACATGTTCATGTTTAGAAATTTTTATTTCATATATATGTCAATGCAACGTTGTGACCTAATGTACTAAATTGAAACTCTTCTATATGTTAAAGAAACACTTTCTACATTTTAAGGTTCATGTTCTTACATTTTGTTTGCTGTGTAATTTACACACTAAATATTTTATAGAGTCTGCATGTTCTTTGGCACTTAGAGATGAGCCATACCACTGGATTGGCATTGGCTCAAATGCAGTAATTTAAAGATATGAGCAGTGTGAGCAATTTCCCAGGGCTCAACTTTCCAAGGGGCCCAGTCCTTCCCTGCCCTTCGCAAGCACAACCAACAGACCCGTGTATGAGCAAGCAGAATTTGCCAGGGTTGGTGTTTGCTGGCTACTTTTTCAACCACTTGAAAGGGCCTCTTCTATTTCTGGCTTCTCTGCTAAAGTCTATTCTCCAGGTAAGCAATACTTTTCAATGCTCATGGTTGGCCCAATTTGTCTTATTTCCACCTTGTTCTTCTCTTACTTCTTTTTTCGGTTCCTAGCAACAACCCTTTGAATCCGTTTCTGAAGCTCCCCCATCTGTACTCAACTTCACACTGCTCTTTTATTCTTTTTTATCCTCTTTGTCTGGTGGTCCGGGCTTCCAGTTCTGAGATCTAATGCAGGAGTCGGACCTTCCTGGTGATCTGAGACTATAGAAAATTAGTGGATAATTCACATCTTGACATTAAGGAGCTTATTACGACGGCGGTCTGAAAGCATCTGACCTTTGGTCGAAGGCTTTCCGACCGCAATCATCAGTTTCAATTATGGAATTGAAATGGGCCCGTCATTCTGGCTGGCTTCTGACGGGCTCAAGAAGCCTGTTAGCAAGTCAGAGGCCGGCCTAGAATCCCAAAGGGTGGTCTTTCTGCCCTTGGGATTACAATACGCGGTTTCCAGCAAGGTTGCCATGCCGGCCTTTCCTACATGGAAACCATTTCGGAAAGCATGTTTAGGGGCCCCTAGCAGGGCCCCCTTGTGTGCGCGGACTCCAGTTGTGGGCTGAGGGAGCACCTATGGTGCCCCCCTGTTAAGCCCTGCACCCTGTGGCAGGCACTTTAAGGTGCCTGCCACAGGGTGCAGGGATTAACACCACCTCCCATTTCCCTACGGGAGCATGTACTATCGCCGGTTTATTGCTGTAGCACATGCTCCTATGGGAAAATGTCGGAATGCGACCGAACAGTGTTCAGTCACATCCAAATCAGGTGGTCGGGACTGCCGACCGGAGGTCGGTCGGTCCTGTTTACGATACGTGTCGGGCAGAAGCAATTCCGTCCGATATCGTAATCGGCCCCCAAGTGTGAGACTGTTGTTCACACGATATGCTCTTTCTCATTAATTTTGAGATGAGCCAGATGTCCGTTCAACCTGTATTGACTAGCAGAAAGTGAAAAAGTCACTTTTCTTAATGTTTCCCAAGCTGTTTGGATAGATTTGGGTGATGGCCTTTACATCGTGCACAAGGGCAACAATTTACTATTTCTCAAGGACATAATGTGCCACCTGAATGTAACATACCTAGAGCCAATCACATATGAGGCACAGTGAATACATATAAAAAATAGTAAATAAATGCACTGACAAAGTAGCGGGATATGGCCTCTCCTAGGATGTATCAATAAAACACACCTTTTGGCTTGAATTATGACCCTTTGTACTGAATGTTTACAGGCGTTTCCAGAATTTGCCTGCATGTCAGGAAGTCACCTTACTTCCACCCACTACAGCATATAGGATGGGACAGTGGATCAGTCCACTTCAGCTGACGGCTAACTTTATTGACCAGTGACCACATTTTGCCTGTTCAAAAAGAGTCTATACACATTCATAGTAGTTGCCTTAAGTGCCAGGTAATATGTTGTGACTATGTGGGCTCTTTGAGACCAGAAAAATATTTATGATTTTAGTCAAAAAATATTTCAGATTGATGTTGGTCTGGCAACTTCCACAAAGGTAATTGTTTGCGCAAAACAATGCATATTGACAAAACCAAAAAGCTGGCAGCTAACTCCAAAGCTAATGCAGGATATTTATTAGTTTTATTCAAGTCCATTGTCCTTATACATCATTTCTATTTTGTGTTTATGACAGTCACCTCTAAAGTAATGATTGACTTTGTCTGTCCTGTGTGCCCTTCCTTATGCAACTCTAACAGCATTTGGTCCAGGTGAACATGAGTGGGAGTGGGGAGGGCTTCATCATCGTCAGATTTATAATCTTCCAGTTCCTGTGGCAGGCCATTTCTTGTGACTACTTTGTATAATATTGTGTAAGATTGCCTAAGTTGATACATTTTACAGCAGTATTCCAATACCTTTACACTCATAGAAGAGTTTGAAATCTGATCGCTTGCATCCCTATGGTTCGTTCTATGATGGATCGATGTATTTGTGTGCTGTGTTGTATCTGCACACTCTCAGAGTCTGTGAAGAGAGGTAATATGTCGAAATCCAAGGTTGCACAGCATGTATATAGTCAGCTGCAACACAGACATCTGTACATGTGAGTGATGGGTCCAACAGATGCAAGTCCAGTCATTCTCACCAAGACAAGAGGGCAGCAGTTTAGCACAGCAGGGCAGCAGTTCCTTTAGTTCCTTCAGAGCAGCAGTCCAGTGGAGTGCACAGCAGTCCTTCCTCCTTGCAGAGCATCCACAGATCCAGACCAGAAGTGAACAGAAGGGTTGGTGTCTGAGGGCCAATATTTATACCGAGTTGTGCCTTTGAGGTTTGAGAAGTTTCTAGGGGCTTGCCTTTGGAGTGCATGTGTGCCCCGCCTTCCTTGCCATGGCTCCAGACTAACTACAAGGGAGATGCAGTCCTTTATGTGGAGGTAGGACACAGCCTATTCAGGTGTAGGTGGGGCTGTGCCCACCACCTCCTCCCTCTCCTCCTCCCAGTGGTGACCCATCCAGGCATACCCGAGTTCCCTATTGTGTGTGGCTAGGAGACATACAAAAAGCCCAACTGTCAACTACACCCAGTCATGTGATACAGAGACAGACTGCAGGCACGAAACGGCTAAGGCAGGAAAATGCCAACTTTCTTAAAGTTTGAAAAAAGGGGAGTTAGGCCCAAGGGACGAGGAATAGGCAGGGCCATATTACTATGTGAAAAAGAAGGGGTAAGGCGGTACCTCAAGTTTTTATGGAAGCATTTACAATTTCGCTTAACGGCCAAACACATTTTTTTGTTTGTACCGGTATTTTATTTATACCTTTTACTTTTCTCCTTTGTATTTTTCATTAAATCATTTCAATATGAAAAAGAGAATTGTCCAATCATATGTACATTCTATATATACAGATTTTTACAAAACATTCCAAATCCACATAAGTGATAAAATCGTCATTCCTCTGTGCTTTATTAATAAAGGAATGACGATTTAAATTCCAGTTTGCGAACCAAGGATTAATTTCTATTTTCATAAATTCTAAATGGTCTCCCTGCGCAATTAAGGATGCCAGATATAGACATTAAAAGAAAGTCTAGGTTCACTAACTTGCCCACCGTAATTGGTGGAAAAAGACACAAGTATTGGATGTCTTTATGTTTTGTCTTTTTTTCTGTCTTTTTGTGTAAAAGTGTATTGTGATGTATTATGTATAGTACGTTTTATCACTTATGTGGATTTGGAATGTTTTGTCAAATGTTTATATATAGAATATAGATATGATTGGACAATTCTCTTTTTCATATTGAAATGATTGAATGAAAAATACAAAGGAGAAAAGTAAAAGGTATAAATAAAATACCGGTACAAACAAAAAAAAATCTGACTTCACCACAAGATAGGATTTTTAACAAATATTGGCAGCTGGGGGACTGTCCACCACAGTGCAAAAAGTGTTTCTTGTGTCTTAAGCAAATTCTGCCCATCTCTAATGACCAGCTACCAATTGGTCATACATTAGATATGTTTATACACAATTGAGAGGCAACAAAACAGAGTACAAATATGATAATTAGCACATAGAAAACCAGGAGGCAATAAGACGAGTAGCTTTACTTGTTTTTGTTTTTTTAATCAATTTCTTCTTCACATAATACAGATAAGCAGAAGGTTCAAGATGGTGGAAGGAGCTCTAGAAACGAGCTACCAGGCTTTGGGATCACTGTTGGTGTAAATCCCTGCTGGCCCACCCTCCGGCCCCGGGACTTACCATGATAGCAGCATCGAAGGGGTGAGCCCGAAACCTGCTAGTGTGCCCACTGCTGAGAGTTCTGAGTCACGTCTCGCTGTCCCTAGGGACGGACCCAATGCCACAGGAGTGAGCGTAGAAGGACTGAGGTATCGCTGCCCCTCGATGCCAGCTGAGTCTGCCTGAAAGGCCGAGCGGTGCCGCGCTGTTTCCGGACCGATCGGATGCCCCGCAAAGAAGCAGAGGAGGAATGAGGCATTGCTGCACCCCCTCCTTCCCTCAGGCGGTGGAGAGCAGCTGCAAGCCTCAGGTAGAAACTTCCTCCCTGGTTGTGCTGTGTTGGGACACTGTACTTTGTGTCGGGTGTGGAGCCTCTCGTGGGCGCCCTCGCTGGTCGCAACCTTCACTGGCGCAAGGAAACCATACACTTGGCTGAGGTCCTGGGTGCCAGCCCTCTGTGACACACCAGACCGGTTCTGCAGCACTGCTGACGTGCAGGGACTCGCTTGCTGTCCTCTGGGCACTGAGGAGACGCTAGGGACTCCCCCTCCCCATGGAAACTAGAATCACTTCATGACCCCTGGCTGCAAATATGCCACCATTTTAACTTAATAGCAGAAGACCAGCACCATTTCCAGTGAATCCAAGGGGAGGAAAACCGCCTCACCACCTACATTGAGGATTCAGGAAAATTCGCAAAGGACTAAGGCGCCTACTATCATGGCAGGCGGTTCGCCACCTGCCGACCGGCGGTGGTGATTCGCCCGCCAAAACTGACCGCCGGACGGCCATTTACCCCCCGCCACATTAGCATGGTGGGGGGGTACCGTAGTGGACGGAAAGACGATCTGCCGCTTTTCCACCCACAGGCAAGGCCCATAATATGGATGGCGGTGACTTGCAGGCACCGCCATCCATATTATGATGGGTGCGGTAGAATACCTTTCCATGGCGGAGACTCCACAATGGAAAGGCATGCGGTCTTTGGCTTGGGGGGCCCGTAGCGGGCCCCCGGGTGTTGGGGGAGTTGGGATGCACATGGGGGGTACCCATGGTTACCCTCCTTCATTGGCATGCACAAGGTGGCATACACCGCACAGTGCCTGTCACGTTGTGCATGCCAATGCACAACATGCCTTTTTAACATTATGGCGGGTGCTGCTTACAGCACCGCCTGCCACAATGTTAAATATGTGGGATGCGACCGCCAGGGTGGCGGTCGCATCCTAATAGGGACAGCGGGACTGCCGCACCTCTGGTGGTTTATCCCGTTTACTGTTACGGTGGCAGGTGGACCTCGTCCGCCCGCCATCGTAATGGGCCACTTAGTCCTCTCCCACCAGCCAGGCTGAGAATCTGGAAAAAGAAAACTTAAACATGACTAATTCTTCTCTATCAAGCCAGGCTGAGAAACAGGAAACAGAACGAGGACTCTCACCAAGAGGAAACAAATTTACCGGGGAAACAAAAAAAGGACTAATTCCTCCCTCACAGCACAGAAAAATACAAAGGAAACCAACTCTTGTACTGCACCACTTAATCATCACAAAATCTGTCTTTCCCCAGCTATATATGCAGATTTTAAAGGAAACCACATAAAAATATGAATATAATAAGACATAAACAATAAATACTGGGTAAACTCCCACACGCCAAGCCACTAAGGTCTGGGCCAGTTCTAGACCACCTGCACCACTCCCACACTCCCAGCCACTAAGGTCTGGGCTACTCCTAGACCTCCTCCAACACTTACTAGATCTGCCCCTCCTATGCTAATTGCCCGGGGAGACCCCCTGATAGAAATCCGCCTAGCTACACACAAACAACAGCAGGGCATCCATTGATGCAAGATGCTACTTGTCACATCAACTTACCTCCGCCCCTGAACGCCGAAGTGCATGAAACCCCACGGCCAGAACTCTTTCTCCAATTTCTTCCCCCCTGTTCTCTCACTAAAGGCGAAAAGAAACTTCAAACATAGGCTGATTAGGCAACGCCCTGACACACTCATCGCTGATATATACCATTGCTCCTGTAAAGGCCAACAGAAAATAGATCTCATTTTCCACACCCAGCGACCTGCCAAATGGAACACCATACTTAGGACCTACCTTCACAACTCCAAAACAACGAGCACCCCTCTCAGCTGCAAACTGACAATCTCTAACTCGAACTATCCAAAACTCAGTGGCAATACTTCTGCTACCATCTACAGAAACCGAATAATCTTGATTCAAGCCAACAACGCCAACCTAGACTCGTTTGAATCCCTATTCCCCTCGCTGTGGAACACCATCAATCATTTGCACTTCACCTACTCTCACAACTCTTAATCACCCAACCAACCTCCCCCTCCTGTGACTTCACAAAATAATCTCACGACTCACTCCACCAACCTCAAATTTACCCCTTCCTCCACCACTCTCTCTTCCTCTACCACTACCCCTCAATCACACACTAAAAACATCTTATCCAGAACAATTCCGAGGAACGTCTCTACTAAGACTGCCCAACCTCCTGGTGACACTCCCCTCCCTTCCCTTACCATGACCCTCTTCCCCAAAGGCATCTCGTGAAGGGGACCCACAAACAAAGACTCCCAACTCTCACCTTCCATCAGCACTCAACAAACTGCTGTCTCAAACACCACATGTCCACGGTAAACTACAGGAACAACATATGTACCAATGACACCGTGTACCACACTCATACTGACAGGCATTCTCCATCTCTGGACCGTCCCACACAGGACATCTTGAACCTAAACACACTTAACCCCTCCTCATTGAATGACTCAGAGACGTTCTCTGTTGGAAAGCCAACTAGAGGTTGTAATACAGGTTATAAACAAAATCTTATTGAACCTTACCACATATCTGGAGCCTACCCAACGCTTACACCCTCCAACCATAGACACCAACAAGCAACACCCAATGTTATATAGCTCCTATATATCCTTATATCGTGTTAAGTTAGCATAGGTACATTTTAGGTTTAAACGCCATTTTTCCTTTCTTGCAACTTCTGCACACGACCCTTAATTGTTGACTTAGCTTTCAACCTAGTGGTTTGCCGTGGTGTATGTGAGAATAATATGTTATTGCTCTGATATCAGTTTTGTTTAATAAAACATGTCTGCACGGAGAGTGCTGAAGTTTCAGGAGCAACACGATATGGAATTGTTATGAGGTCTGATCTCCACGCCTTCATAGTCATAACACAAGTGCAGCCTTTGCCAACTTGGGCTTGAGGCGGGATTGATATTGCTTTGCACGAGAATTGTTAACACACTTGATGCGGTGCACATGCAGAGAGAGCTGGTGTATGCTGATGTGATTCCTTCATGCTAGGACACTAAGGTATGGGCCCGCCCTAAAACAACCCAAAGAGACCTTCTTAGCTAATAATATAATATATGTGTTAGGGAGGGTGAGATATAAGTGTTGTTAACTCTTATTCATTACAGCATGTTAACATGCTGTCACCATTCGCTTTTTATGTCTTAGTAACTATGCTGATAATTTTGCTACTGATAATAAGTATACTTGTCTTATCTAAGATACTGCGCCTGAGAAGACGGCATTAGTAAATAAACATTTCAAATGCACATGTGTCTTCTTTACTCCATGTTCTGGTTTGTAATGATAATATAACGAAAGAGTGTTCATAAGTTCCACGTACCCTGAGGTACAATAAGTTCATGTTCTGGTTTGTCTAAACATTGGGAGTTTGAGACGTCCTATGAGACACTGTAGCTAGCTCGGTAAGGGGTGAGGTGGTTGCTAAGGTGAGTTTTGGGACACCCTAATTCGCCGAGGTTCCACTCCTCTGTGCACAGTTCTGTGTGAGAACAGAAACCCTGCGACATGGCGCCCAACGGTTTCGGTGGTCTTATATCATGACACTCGAGTAGTTTATCGTTCATACCTTAACCCCTTCACCTCCGTTTCCGGAAAGCGGGGTGTCGGTGAAACCTACCTATTTTTTGAAATAGGTGTTATTCAAGCTTGATTCTTTCTTAAACGGTTTCTTTGAATTACTACCCAGTTGTGCTACAAAGTATTCTTTGTGTTTTCTAGTTTCCAGTGTTGTCATGGCGGCAGTGGCCATTGCGCAGCATAGTCGCGTGGCGGTGCGCAACCATCTTCAGACGTACCAAGTACCGGTAGATGGGATGGCTGTGATTTTCGTGGTGTGTGCAGATCCGGCGTTCCCTTATGAGTTGTTTTACTCTTGGGTTACGTTTCCGGCTGTGGACGCCAATTCTGGTTTGTTCCACTCCTACACCGCCTCGGCTGTCCCGGCTGAGTATACACCGTACAGGGCATTGGAAATACCTATTGATCATTGGCAGCATCGAGTTTGGTTTGATGGCGCCCTCCCCCACTCTTTGTCCGCTGCGAGGTTAGGTCCACTCTCAATTCCAGGTACAAATTGGCCTGCGTTGGGTGGCTTTACCCCGCACCCGAATCACGGCGCTTGTACCCTGCAGGAAATTCGTAGGCTGCATGTTGTTTCCATTTCCGTGATTCGTGCATTAGTGCAATACATCGGTCGCCACCTGCCTGGTGGTCCCCAGGGGGATGCGGCCGTTCCCGTGGATCGAGGCGGAATGCGTCTCAATCCAGTGATGGTTAATTCGGTTTTTGGTGCTCGTCCGGTTGACAACGATGACTTCCCATTCTGGCTAGCTGAGAAGTTTGATCAACTGGAGGCGGTGTTTCCGAATTCTACTCCTGCTGATAAACATAGAATGTTAACGATTACTCTACCGAAGGATTTAACTCCTGAACTTGTTGACTGTGAAAGCTGGGGAAAAACATTTGCGGCAGTTTATACAAGGTGCTTCGGCACCCCGTCTATGACTGCCCTGCCTGACATCATTAGACGTGTTCAGAATGATCACGGTCCAGAGGCAGCGGTTGAATTGGGTATGCGCCTGTGTGGTTCTTTTGAGATTGTATGTGATCTCATTCTCTCCAATGTTAAAGGAGATGCGGTTAACTTTCAGGTGTCGAATGCTTTGGCTGCTCTGCCCGATGCCGACAAACCCCGCCAGTTAGCAAAGATTGTGGTGGCCGCTTATAAGACAATTGGCCGCACAAGTAGAGGTCTGAAATATTTCCCAGTAAAGGAGAAAAAACATCCTCAGGGACAATCTGCAGTGACAGATGTCCAGCCCAAGTCCAAAAAACAAAATTGGCCTAAGAAACAGACACAGGGGAAGCAGAATACACAGACTCAGGATTCTTTTCCTGCAGTACAAGCACCTGCGCCAACAGAAAAAGTTTATGATTTGCGCGATCGCGCGATGATTAAATCACCTGATCGATTTCAGGGTTCTGATCAACGCTCTCCTCGTTCCTTTCAGGAAACATCGGTCCCGAAGACCACTGGAGGAGGGGGTGGACGTGGACGTGGTGGCCAACAAGGACGTGGTCAGTCCCGCCAGACGAACGGCGCAGTGAAGCAGGAAGATTCTACGCCTAAGCGTCCGCAGTTTGCGAAAAAGAAAGTCGCAGCCTTAACAGCGCATAGATATGCCACAGATAGTGAGAACGCGGCTTCGGAATCTGACGTGGGCTCTGACCTTGCTGGACAGCGCGGCGGAGATTACCATAGTCAGAGAGGCGCTCCGTCCACTACTGAAGGTGACAGCGACTGATGTGTTTGTTGTCATAGAAACAGCCGATACGAGATTAGCTCCCCCTGAAAGACTTTTTGAAATTGTCCTGTTAATTGAAGGTGACATACAGCGTACGGTCAGAGGGGTATTTTGGGAGAACCTGTCGTCTACGTACGACATTTTGCTTTCTGAGGCTGACTGGCCCCCACCTTTTGTGCTCGCAGCGCCGCGAGGGGAGGAGGTAATCCTTCCCAGTTTCGCGCACACTGTCTCCACTGAGCATGCGCAGCATTTTGCAGAAGAGTGGGCTCGGGCTCTTGCACCGGCTCTCTACCGCAACCAATGTGGTTGGGACAAATTGTCCCCTTGCCACGAAATTCCTTTGCGGTCTGAGCCGCAGCCTCAGCCTCAATATCCCATACGACGTGAAGCTAAAGCAGCCGTCGCGGAAATCCTTGAACAATTGGAATATCAGGGAGTTATTGAAACGTGTGTGTCACCAATGAATAATCCCCTTTTTACTGTGACCAAACCTGACGGATCATATTGTTTGGTATTGGATTACCGGCATTTGAACTCGCATTGCCGTAACTGTGCAGTACAGAATACTCACGCCTCTGCGTTAGTGGATAGACTAGTGCGTAAGCGTTTCAAGACAACGCTTGACATTTCCAATGGTTTTTATGCCCACAGACTGGATGGCTTTAGCTCCCAATGGACAAGTTTTACGTCCGCTGGTGTGCAAAAATGCTTCCGGCGACTCCCTATGGGCTACAAAAATAGTCCTGGAGTGTTCACCTCCAGAATAGTAACTCTATTGGAGGGTATCGATCCCGATGCATGTTCTTATGTGGATGACATTTATCTCACAGACGACGAAATTTGGATGCATCTGTGTCGAGTGAATTCCATCATTTGTACCTTTGCAGATATGGGTTACAAATTTAATTTTGCAAAATCGCACATTGCAGAACACACGGTGTTGTTCCTCGGCTATGAGCTGAACAATGAAGGTAGAGGTTTGGCTCCTCACTTCTTGGAGAAATGCGCACAATTGCGCGCTCCTACAACACTGAAAAAATTACAGTCTTTGCTGGGCTTTTTGAATTTCGGCAGAACTTACATTCCGGAATATGCCCAGCGTATCAAGCCTTTGTATGCTTTGATACAACCAACTTTCTCAAAATCATGCTGGCTGCCTGAGCATTCAGCCATTTTGCAATCCTTGCAGGCTGATCTGCTCGCTTCTAAATATTTACTGACTCGTGATAACCACACCAACCTGGTAATAAGAATAATTCCTGGGACTGTGGGTTTCACATACCTCACTTTTAATGAAGGTGACACAGTACCTATTGCTTACAAGTCACACTTGTACACTTCGGCTGAGTTGCTGTTTCCCACAGTGGAAAAGGTTTTAACTGCTGTACAGATGGCAATTCTTAAGGAACGAGCACTGTCTCAGCGGAAACGCATGCTAGTGGTAACACCCTGTCCTCACTTGGAGGCAGTCACGAAAGCCAGTGTACCAAATTCAAAAGCTTTGCACCCTCGGTGGATTCAGTGGGCTGCGTCATTGTCATCCACGGATGTCATGTTTATTTTTGACGCCTCCTTACGGTCGCAAGAGTACTTGCAGTATGAATTCGTTCATCCTGCTCCTCTGGCTATGCGACCTTTGGAGGACTTCCATTGCATCATTTACACTGATGGGTCGGCGCAGGTTGCGCATGGCTCTAAACATGCCTACGTTTCCGCATGCGCCATTGTGGTCGGTGCTATGTTGAATGATGAGTTCATTTCCAGGGAAGTGCACACGATGCCCCTGGGCGATTGCACCGCACAATTGGCAGAGCTTCGTGCTCTATTACTAGCGTTAGAGTACGCAGATCCAAGTGTTACTACTCTAATTGTAAGTGATTCTTACTACTGTGTCCAGTCTTACAATGAAAACTTGTTCTTTTGGATTCAAAATGATTTTCATGATTCGAAGGGTAGCACAATAAAACATAAAATGATCTGGGTTCGAGTGGCAGAGCTTAAGGCTAAGTTGCCACTCGTTTTTGTTATTCATACTCTCGGTCATCAGCGCGTAGGAGTTCACGCTGTTGGCAACTCGCTTGCTGATGAAGCAGCGAAATCAGCAGTATCTACATACTTAGTTGCAGCGGTTACTAGGTCTAAAACCAAGATTGATAGCGACATCTTAGCAGCGATTGCTGCCTCTGAGAAGGGAAGTAAACATCCTGTGGGATTCCCTTCGAAGTATAAATACCACTTAAGTCCCGAAAAGGTTCCTTTTGTGACAATTCCTGATGTTGGGGAACGGCTGATTCCCAACTCGGATCGCAGAGCAGACTTGATTACAGCGGCTCATGAAGGTGTGGCGTCTGCGCATGCGGGCGTCTCAGCCACTGTAACGCAACTACAACAACGTTTCTGGTGGGGGGGACTGTACAAACAGACGCGTGATTATGTCCTTCTTTGTGACATATGCCAGAAGATTAAACCTTCAACTGCTACGCGTCCGCCACAGACTCAGTTGTACATTTCTAATAAACCACTAGGCTGTGTTTATTTAGATCACTGCGGTCCTTTTTCATCTGATACTGCGTATAAGTACATCTTAGTAGCAGTTGACTCATGCACACGCTTTGTGTGGGTATGGCCACATCGCAGCGCTGATTCACGGACTGTCATTAGAGATTTGCGTATCTTTATAGGGATTTTTGCCTGTGGTACCTTCCATTCGGATCAGGGTCCGGCTTTCGCCTCTAAGGCGTATAAGGATGCCATGACTTCAATGGGGGTCCAAGTCAAGTTTTCGTCACCCTACAGACCTGAGGGTAATAGTGTAGTAGAACGAATGAACCGTGATTTAAAGCAATCTTTGACAGCCCGAGTTATAGGCACTGGCAGAAACTGGCTGGCTCATCTCTATGGCGTGCAGCGTGCTCTTAATAATCTCCCTAGAAGGTCTCTGGGTGGGCGGACCCCATACGAAATGCTCTTTGGCATCAAAATGTACGTCCCTGACCTTGACGGTCTAGACTCAGTGGTTTTCGCCACTTCCTTTGACGCAGATGAACATTGCAATGTTTTACAGATTCTACAAAAGACCAGAGACAGTCTTGCAAAGGAACATTTGCCCTCCACATCGGATGATGCGTTGCAGATCCCGGTAGTTGGCTGGCTACCCCAGGTTGGAGAACTGGTTCGAGAGAAGATCGACAACAAGAAAGAGTTTGGTCCCTCCTATCGAGCTCCAGTCCCAGTGCTTGGAGTGAAGGGCACAAGAACAGTCATATTACCACCACTTCCAGGTCGTAAAGAAAACAGGTTTATTTCTATTGACAATGTCAAGATACACAGAGTGGCCGATTCTTCTTAGCATGACGCCAGCTGTTTCCTGTCCTTCCATTGTGAGAAATTCAATTATGCCCACTGCTTCTAATATTGAACCTGAAGTGGCCATCGAATTACCTGCTGTTTCCAGTCCTTTATTAATTAATTTACCGGGAACTAACATTGATGACACAGACTATGCCTATCCCGCTGATTCGTCCATACCTGACCTGCAAACACGTTTAGCCACAGATTCCAGATTTTCTTTTGACTCTGTTTCTCTTACCTCAAAGGAACCCTCTCGAGTTGCAGTTTATGCAAGCCTGTTTAAAAAACATTTTTTAATACCACCTTGGACTTACATTTGGCTAGTCCTTGCTTCGATTTACATTTTTATGTCAGTTGGTTTTGTGTTTTATTTTTTTCGAATCATAAATGGACATTATGTCGAGGAAAGAACATGCATTACTCATTTGAATGGAACTTTGGCCCCACTTTCCTCTTCACATTCTACACACAGATTAAAAAGAGACTTGACTTTGGTTAACATCACAGCATGGCCTGTTCTGGATGGAATCGCGTGGGATGCAGTTCGGTTTCAAATTCATGGCCCAACGGAAGTCGTTAATGTTCCTAATGTACTTAGAGTGAATATGGGGGATGTGGTGAAACAAAATATTCGTTCTGATGATTGGGATGTTAATGCTGTGGAAAGTTTGTTTTCTGATTTGAAATACTATGCTGCTTTTGATGCTGAGGATTTATATTTAGAATCTGCTAATTATGGTGAATTGTTCTGTTACCAACATTATGGCAATCACTTCTTACACAAGACATCTTCCCGAAGGGATGCTGTTAATTTTACTCAGTGGGAACATTGCCCAGCACCTACACAAGGGAGTTCAGAAACGTTTCTTAAAAAGTATACTTATTTCACTGACTTTAATCAGTCCAATCCCGAGTCCTTTTATTTTAAATTTCACAAACAGCCACTGTCCAAGGTTAGACTTACAAATACAAAATTGTTGTATTCGAAGGCCTTCCTAGATAAATTAGTTACTGGGGGGTATGAGTTATGGAAGGATACCATAGACCTTAAATCGGTTTGGGGTTCAAGGGCCTGGCCGGTACGAGGCACTGAGGCTTTGCACCGTGCATGTCTCATCCCGAATCATATGTTGTTTTTAAATGAAACCATTTCCCAGACGACATGCTTTGGATTGGCTACATCTAAAAGGTTAAACACCCCGTCTTTCCCAGAGTTGGAGGAATATGAGGATTGGAGTAATTTTACTCAATTGTCCATTAAAGATATGCAGGCTCTGCTTCTTAATTCCTCCTTTAATATTTCCAGTATGAATCCTAAGGGTTGGCTGCTTTGGCACCGTAGTGCTGATTCTTGCCAAAAACGATTTTTGAATATAACTGACGGTTTTAAGACTGTTAGATCTGATCCCCGGTTTGATTTGAGTCATACTGTCACCTCTTACTCTGTGGGCAAGTTGTGTCAAGCTTGGCTGAAACATTCAACTTTACCTGCGGTTAAGTATCACCTTTCCAAACTGAATGCAGACGTGGATTTGAATGATTTCATTAAAGGCCCAGCTAGTGGCAGGTCGAAAAGGTGGTTATATGGGGTTTACAATGAAATTTGGAAACTGTCACAGATTGAGGCTGCTACACGCCTTAGGGCTATTGATCAGGCAAATCTTGAGAAAGTGTTTGCAGTTGTTGACAATAGCATTAACGTGCTTTCCTCTAGAATTTACACATTGGATAATATTGTGTCGTCTGTTGTTGATATTGTGCATGATGAAGTGTCAGTATTATACCATGGTCAAAATCAATTACGGTCAATCATGCAGTTTGCATGGACACTTCAGACTCTGAAAATGGGTAAAGTTCCCTGGGGATACATGAACGTTTCCTCTTTGTTTGCGCCATTTAATTTGACTGACAAACAACGCTTGCTTTCAATGCGTGATGCTTCCTTTTCTATGTTACATATTGAAAGGTTGGAATCTTTACCTTTTTCTGTGGCAGAAGCCACTGCTGCTACGTGGCTTATCCACGGTTTAATAACACTGCCTTTTGCTTTATATAGGTTTTCAAATTGTATGAAATATGTGCCAATAGGTCGTTTTGAACCCTTAGGTAGCGGTTTTCTTCATGAGGTCTGGTCGCTCCCATACACATACAGATGTTTCAAGGATGAACAGGAGGTTTATCTAACAGGGGAGGAGTGTACTGAGACGCCAGATCATTCTTTAATGTGCAGACACATACAGTTACACGGTTCATGTAACAAGGACCGACCGAATATGGCTTGCGTTTTACAGGGCACGCCAGTTCTGGCTATCATCCCCACGTTTAAATTGTTAGAAAATGGTAGTTATTTGATGCTCAATAATGAAAACTGTTGTGGGTTAATTAAAGGTATAGCTTTCATAGTAACAGTAAGTGAGCGAGTTATTTGCTGCAGAAATGTTCTTTATCCTCCCACACGTGAACATAGGGAGTCTTCCATTTGGCCACAGATACCGACCTTGGGAGCAGAATTCAGCGGCATGGCTAGAATAAGAGCTCTTTTGTCCCAGAAAGAGGTGGCCTTGAGCTCGGCCCGTGAAACTTTCGTGCTTCACATTGCTAACACCCGTACGGAGGTTCAGGCTCTTTTAAATACTGATTTGCCTTTGCATTTCGGAGCCATGGTTCGTTCTATCTTTAACGCATCCTCCACAACGGGCCTAGCACATTTTTTTAAAGTTGTTAGCAGTGGTCTCGTGACTTCCTTTGAGAAGATTTTTGGAGTCATCCCTGCCTTCTTCCATTCTATTTTTTCATCCTTATTTGGAGGGTTCCCGTTTTTTCTTGCATTAGCGGCTGGCGCTTTGGTGGTTTTCTGCCTTTTTAAATATGGATGCCCTTCCTGTGCAAGACCACGCTCAACTGCTACTGACGCGGTTTCGCAACCGCATGCTTGATTATTATGGCACACTGCCGTTGGCGACTCTAAGCACGGCGTTTGGATTATCTTTTCGGTTCTCCTATTTCACCTGTGTCCAGCCTGTATTTCGCTGCCTGACCTGTGATTTCCTTTGGGCCATTGATTTGTGTCTCTGCGGACCGATTTCTTCTGACGTCGATTTTGATCAACTGATGAGTCCTATCATTGCTCACGAGTTGGTTTGTTCTGACGAAAGGATTATGGCCTTGGCGGTGGCACATGGACTAATGGGTCCCTGGGATGTATTGTCGGCAGCGCAAAATTTCTTGGAACGAAGTTTTCTTGAAAACCCACCGAGCTGTCCTCTGATGGTTATAGAGGATCCGGTGCTGGGAGATCACGTATGTTCCTTTCATCTTTTAAATTGGATGGCTGAACTGTTTTCGGATGAGGACAGCTTCCTCCTCCTGTCTTCCCAAGGCACAGTTGCAGAGCTGGAACTCACCTCCTTTCATAAACCAGCCTCAGAGACCCAAAAGAACAAGCGCCTCAATGTCCCTGAGAGAGGCGACTGATCTTGCTAACTCTTACGACTCATCAACAACTATCAACCCCAGCTCCATGATTCAGGTAATCACTGGATTTGGGAGAGACCACATCACACCAAGAACGATAAGGCCACCAGCTAACCACATTAATATCCCCATGCCACCTCCCCCGTAGAAACTCAACAACAACAAGGGAAAGACCAACTCCATGCTTATAAACCACAGATCTGCAAACAAACACGCAACAGAACAGGCAGAAACCATCCTAAACCATGACATCGATATCACGTTCATCACAGAAACTTGGTTGAATGAATCCTCCTACTCAATCATTGACATGATTGAGCCATCTGGGTTCTCAATCATCAATAAAGACAGAAAGAACCATTGTGTTCGGGGTATTGCAATCGTCCACAAGAACAGCATTTCCAACATTCGGAGAACACCTTTCTGACCTGATAACACACTGCTCACTCTTGGACTCTCACAACATAATACTAGGTGACCTCAACCTTCATTGGAATGACAAAAACTATACTCTGATTAAACACTTAAATTAACTTCTACTCAATAATAATCTTATCCAACACTGCATGGAGCAAACCCATAACAGAGGCTCAATCCTTGATGACATTATAGCTCATGAAGATACAGTTATTATCGGCCACATCCTTCCTGTCGACTGGTCAGACCACCACATCATTCTATTTCACATTAACCAAATGACTCATTGCCTACCCCGCACACAGGAATCCCTTCTTTGGGCGAGAAATTTGAGACAAATTCCCCTTGCCGACCTGGAAGAAAGGGTGAGGACACTACTTCCCCCCCACTATGAGTGACCTCTCTACAACCGAACTTACTACACACTACAACACAACAATTACAACCATACTAGACCAAGTAGCCCCTTGAAACAAAAAAGAGTCAGGAACAATGCATCGAGACCGTAGTTCAATACAGACCTAAACTCTGAAAATAGACAACTCAGAGCTGCCGAAAGACTTTGGCGGAATGACCCTTCTGCAACCCACCATGACCAACTCAAACAGAATGCAGGTAATCCAAAAAACACATCAAGAATGAAAAAACTACCTTCTTCCGTAGCGCATTAGACAATGCTAAAAACCATCCCAAAGAACTCTTCAATATCATTAAACAACAAACATCCAAGCCTCCCACAATAACTGTGCAGGCCTCCAAAGATCTATGTGACAACTTTGCCAATTTCTTTAATGAGAAAATCAGCAAGATTGAGCGCTCCCTTGATGACCACCTCCTGTCACTCAACAAAAGCCCGCCACCAGCAAAGAAGGAAACAACCCTCCCATGCACCCCTTAAGCAGCTGGAAGACATTCCATCCCTAAGCAGACATAACTCAAATGATTAACACGAAAGCCCCTCTCTGGGCCAAGATTATAAATAGCTCCCTGAGAATCGGAGTCTGCCAGACTGTCTTAAAATTGGCCAAGTCATGCCATTACTAAAACAAAACGGGCACAGACCCAAATAACCCCCATAACTTCAGGCCTGTCTTCAATATCCCCTACTTAGCCAAAATCCTGGAAAGATGTGTACTCCAACTTAACCAACAAATTGGCAGCAACAACCTTCTGTATACACACCAATCGGGCTTCAGAAAAGGATGCAGCACTGAGACAGCGATCCTGAATATCATAGAGGATATCTACAAATCACTCGATGCAGACCGATGCTGCCTAATCATACTCCTTGACCTATTAGCAGCCTTCGATACAGTTGACCACAAACTGCTTAGAAATGCACTCTGAGAAAGGATTGGAGTGGACGAGGTGGTCTCACAATGGTTTACCTCCTTCCTTCAGAACCGCTCTCAACTAATAAAAATTAACAACTTCACGTCTGACCTACTCTCCATAACCAGGGGTGTCCCACAAGGATCAGTTCTCTCCCTATCACTGTTCAACATCTACAGAGAGCCCCTCACCACCATACTAAAAAAAACAACATGTCCTTCAACCTCTATGCGTATGATACCAAGATCTACCTAGAAACATCCTGAATTGGAAGCATACAGAGACTCACTGACACTCTAGGAGAAGTCCAGCACTGTCTATCTCACAACCAACTAAAACTCAACCAAGATAAGACAGAAATCCTTCTCATATCCAACAATGAGCGGAACCCCCAAGTCACAGAATGGCTAAAATCCATTGATGCTCTTAACTGCAATCTTACCCTAGCCTACTCTGTAAAAACCCTGGGAATCACACTGGACCCACATCTAAACATGAGCAAACATATTAAGCGCACTGCAAAGAGTGCATCCTTCAACCTAAAACTACTCAACAAAATCAAACCCTTCATCTCTTCCAATTGACCTTAAATAGGCCACACAATATTTGGTTCTGTCCAGATTGGACTATGGGGAATGCAATACTCACAGGCACGGCAAAATCTCACTTAGCTCCCCTCTGAACAACTCTAAATGCAGCTGCAAGGATGGTCACCGGAGTAAAGAAATACGACCACATCTCTCCCTCTCTAAGAGAACTAAAATGGCTCTCAATTGAAGTGCGTTCCAACTTCAGAACTGCATGTCTCACACACAACCCTCTACACACCGGGAAACTTGCCTACCTCGCTTCCAAACTCAACAAGCATTTACAATGCAATGGTCTCGTCATTATTAAAGGTAGAGCTATTGGCATTGCTCATGAAATTTGTTTTCATTTGTTTTAAAAACATAAATAAATGGTATTGTCATTTACAATGGCAATAGGTGAGCATTAGAGAGTAGTAGAGAGTTTTCGCGGACACAGAGCCACACACATAGACAGAGCCACGCACACACACACACACAGCCATGCACACAGACAGAGCCACGCACACACACACAGAGCCACGCACACACACACACACAGACAGAGCCACTTACACACAGACAGATACACGTACACACACACAGACAGAGCCATGTACACACACACAGACAGAGCCACACACACACACACAGACAGAGCCATGCACACACACTAAAGTTGAGGTGGTGCTTTGATGTTGAAGGGGTGTTGAGTGATGCTATTGTAGTCCATAGTGAGGCTGTGGTGGTAGTGAGGCATGGTGAGGTGGTGGTGTTGTGGTTGGCGCTGAGTTCTGATTAACTGGTGTTTTGAGGAGATGCTTGCTTGATTCTGGAGGTGATGTTGCGCTGTAGGGTATAGAGATTGTATAAATTACACAATGCATTTACAAGCCTCATTAATGCACTCCGCACACTAATTACTATCACCGGCTCCAAAAGCTCCCACCCCCCTTCCAGCCTCCGGGACAGGCAGCAGCCTGGTCTCCTAACAAATCCAATGAAAGATTCAACAGAATGACAATTCCTCCACATTCCCCCTCAAGCAAAGTTATGAATTTCTACCAGCTGACCTAACCCCTCGTGTGCAGGGGCACATCAGAGGAACCTTTAGATGCAAGGACAGAAGGCACAATCAGCAACTTGGGGGAGTTGATGGGGGTGTCAGGGGCAAAATAGGGCAGGGGGAAAGGATGAGGAATGAGGAAAGAAGGAAGGAAACAGACAGAACAGGGGGGTACCAACAAGCCCACCCAGCACCGGAGCCGCCACCTCCCCCGCTCTTGCATTTTCAACCTGTGTCGTTTCAACATTTATTTAAAGGGCTCGTGAGACTCGTTAATAACATTGTTGTGGGTCCAAAGGGTTGTCTTATTATGGCAAACACGGTCTCTATTGTCACAATTTGTGATCACCACGAGACTCCGAGGAGCACATAAAACTGTGAGCAGTGAAAGTGAGCCTGTAAGCAGGTTGCATGAGCTTCACCATAGAGCACAGGTACAGCACAATAACAACAGAACAGACACAACTCGGTTGTGAATGAAAGGATGGGGTTTATAACACATGCTTGAAATTATTTAACTCTATGCTGGATTTGCACAGCTGAACTGAAAATTGTTAATGTAGAAATGGTGGCGCTAGGATGTCAGGAGGTGAGATACAAACGTATAATTAGGAATCTACAACAATGTGATGGCATTTGGCAGTGAGCAACAATTATCCAATAATACGGCTCTTACTCATCTCATTCGTCAGGGCCTGAAAACAGCTGTGGTAGTCTTGGGAGGGGGGGCTTTACAAAAAAAACGCGTCGCCGCAGCATTTTAATAGTTCTGGTATACAACTTCTACACAACCGGCCTTTGCCTTACACGAATGTACTTTAAAGTGAGTGCCTTTCACATCATACAAGCGATGCAAACACCTCGCTCCCACAACCTCCACGCCTTCCTGAAGCTCTGCACATCGCTGCATTCATTCTATAATGCCACAACACTTTAAAGGTCAGCCGTACAGTTCACAGCATATGTACAAAAAGCTTTATAAATGCCGTAATGACACACTCCCCTCACCTTCATTGGGTCGGAGTACCCCGGTAGCGCCTCATTTTACGATCTCGAAAGGATGAAAGACCTAATCTGCCTCTCTGGGCTTCATCCTGAGATTTGCTGGTTGCACTCGGATCTCCTCAGCAGGCCTGGCACTTCATTCAACCACCGTGCCATTGATGTGACTGGCTTCTGTTTACTGTGTATGGTGCTGGGCTGCATGCACGAGAGCTGGAACACTGCTCCACGCCATGCCGGAGTGGCACATTCTAGTGCGCGTTAATGAGCAGAGGCACACTGGCCTGCAGGGAGGTGGGAACTCTTTTGATGGTAGGGCCCATCGTCACTGGCTTCGTGTTTGCCCCATCCATGATGGTCTAACAGTGACGAGAGACCCCTGCAAGGATGCAGCGTGTTACAGACATGAAGTAATTCGGGGTTCCTTTAAGACAGGCTAGCCCTGGGAGGGAGACAGGCTTTCAGGTTCACACTCATTATGAGCAGAATGCAATGGATCTGAGGAAACCACATTGTGCGTGGAGAATCTAGACCTGGTCTTGCAGCTCTGGACAGTGATGCCATGCCTCATTGAGGCGTGTGTGATGAGCTATAAAGATTGTATCCCTTTCCATTTAGTAAACCCGTTGTGAGAGAATGTATTTAAAACAAGGGCAGAGAGAGACACACAGGGAAGTGGAGCAAGATAGGGAGTGGGAGGGTAACAAGGGCAGAGGGGGAGACACTCATGGAGGTCATAAGGGGAGAGAGAGACAGGGCAGAGAGAGACAGGGCAGAGAGAGATACATAGGTGTTCAGAAGTGGGAGAAGAAAGCGAGGGGGAGACGGAAAAGAGCATAAAGTGACATGCATGGGGGCCAGGCGTGGAGCAATATAGCGAGGGGGAGACATAACCTAGGGGAGGGAGACGTACACACACACACACAGGGTCAGAAGTGGAGGGGAATAGAGGGTCTGATGGAAACCAGGGCAGCAGGAGGGAGATGTGCAAACGGGATCAGAAGTGGAACGAGACAGAGAGGGGTGAAGGAAGCAAGGGCGGAGGGGAGAGCGCTACACATACAGGGGGCTCAGAAGGGGAGCGAGAGAGGCGGGGGAAACCAGGGCAGAGAGAGCGAGAAGCCGAAAGGAAGGGCAGATGTGGCTTGCGAGATCGGCGAGGGCACAGAAGTAGAGGCCGCCGCGGGTGACCTTCGCCGCAGTGGCATCGATGCTACCCCTCTGGCAGGTGTGCCCTCATTACCAACCTTCCCTCCAGCTGCCAAGAGCATTGACGAACGGGATGTTAGCATGTCAGATTTACAAACTAACAGATGGCCAGGGAAGTTTAAAAGACAGTTTCTATCTGATTTGGTGGGTCACCGTAAACACCGACCGCCTGCGTAAACCGGACTGGTATTGGTGTAAAGATTTTTCTCCAAGGTGGCCTGAGTTGACTGGACTCTAACTCCGCCTCGCTGCAGCTTCTGATTCACCATCCGCCCCCGCGAACAACCCGGTCTGTACTACTGTCACTCTCGCGTCTCCTGAGTTCACTTAGAACGGCCGCCCAAAGTCTTTGAATAGCTTGATGGTGTATAAACTATTAACGTAATCCCGTAGACAATAGCGCTGCAGCTGTCGCCGCCTTTCGGTTCATCCACACCGTCACTGGCGGCGAGAGGCGCCGTGGCCGGGAGGCTTCGGGTTGGTGTGGCGAGGCGCGGGAGCACGCTTCAGAAAGGCTTCACACACCGAAACCGTCGGGCAGCATCTCAGACCGGACCCCGGCCTTCAACCACCCTCTGGCAGACTACAACTCACCGGCTGTTTGGGGAGGCGGCGGCTCCTCTCTACCGTGGGCAGGGCTGATGGGCTTCTCCTGTCGGCGGCGGCTGGGGACGGGCTTCTTCTCCTTGCCGAGCAGCAGCACGGGGAGACCTCCCGTCCGCTTCCTGCCTGACCCACTGTACTTCCGGGTCGCGGCTGCGGTAACCAATCGCAGCGCGGCCCTGGAGTTTGGAGGCGGGCACAGCGCCTCTCAGAGGATCCCCGGGCCGGCAGTGGCGATTTTCGGGTGTCCTGGGCTGCGGCGGTAATGCGGGGCTGATGAAGGGTAGGCTCCCTCTTTAATTTAAATATACAGCGGGGTGAGCACCCGATGGGGGGGATTCCCACACCGGGACTTCTTCCGGCAGCGGCGGTGGTCGGGCAGAAATGGCTGCCTCAAAGCTCCGCAAATTTCGGATTCGGGGGCGTGTTTTTGGGTTCTGAGTGACGTCACAGGGCTAAAGAAAGAAAACAACACGCCCCCGAATCCGAATGAGACAGGGCTTTATTGGAGTGACTCCATTCTCCTCCAATGGCTGGCCTCCATTTAGGAAGCCAGCCAATGGAGGAGAATGGAGGAGAGAGGCGGGTTCAAAGCCCCTAACTCAAAAATATTAATTCTTCGGGACTCCGCCCCTCACTGCTTCGCAGTGAGAAGCGACAGTCCCTCGACCTAAAAAGGCAGGCCAGATAAGGAATCTCAGGAGCACTAACACACTAATCTACATTCTTCCCAAAACTCGCAAACTAAAAACCTTAACACGCTCCTTCTCTGCAAATGGGCCTACAATTTGGAACTCCATCCCAGTCCACATCAAGACTTACCCCTCCTTCATAAATGTCAAAAGACAGCTCAAAGACCTCTTCCTCAACCAAACTCATCCGGATGGGTCGCTTCCACCCAACAGAAAGAGTTCCTCTACCACAGGAATCTCGCCCAGCTGAGAATATAGACACTTCAGTAAGACGGCATTTACATCACCTGCCTTCTGATTCGCTCCTATGATCGCCTGCAGGCCTTAACAGGATTCGACATGAGAAAATGCTGTTTATTGAAATAATGTGTGTCCGATTGCATCAGGATAACTGTTGTAAAGGGCTCTGATACCTTAAGGTAATGACAACACTATGTAAGACTCTTAAATAAATAAGCACAGCCAATACATTTTGCCTTGTTACAGGCTTCCTCAGGGCTGCAAACATGCATAAGAAAACATGTATATGTCTAAAAACAATTATCAAGAAACACATATCATGTATAAGAATACACACAACATAAAAAGGGCTAGCACTAACCCCTTAAAAAACAAAAGACTTTAAAACATATCTCATCACATTAGACATAAAGTCATTGTGCTAGAAACTTTCCATAACATATTATTACACTTTGACAAAAATGAATACAGCAATGTCACATATACAATTGTACAGACATTTCATAAATAACATCCTATATTTCAAAAAGCAAACGTCTATCTACCAATATGAAGGTGTACCCAAAGAAACGGAAACAGAAGGACACAGACCAAAACAAAACTATTGGAACTCTTGAACTTAATGTGTAAGTGGAAAAGTAAGCATGCCAAGGATACCTATAACAGAAATGTATTTTAAAGACAGGATCAGAAGGCCACGGTGCTCATGATATTGGTGTCTGGAGAGCGCATAGAAAGAGATCCGTAGGGGGCAAGGAAAACAATTGAACCAATCATCGAAAAATCAGTAATGTGTATCTTCATATAAAATCCACCACATTGTCCTTTAAACCCAGCGACTGAGTGGGGGGCTACTATACTCCGAACAAGATGGATGAAAGTACAACCCAAGTCATACCAGAGTCATGTATCTGGTCATTGTAGGAGGTTCTAAACAGAAACGGCGTCGCAAATTACGAACAAGTGTCCAAGTAGGCTCTGCAAGAAAAGTCAAGTAACCATAAGTAGATTGAGATCCGTCAGTCCACCAAAGTTGTGGACTGCCCTGGCACCAAACATGTCCAGATGCCAAGCAGACTACTAAAACAGTACCATATATAACAACGTTCCCAACTGTTTAAACTATGGTCTTATCTAAGAATAGATGTGAAGATCACCAGACAAACAGGGTGGGAGGGGAAAAGAGGGTAAGAGAGTGGAAGGGAGGTGCCTTGTAGCAGCAATGATCTTGAATTCGCTGTAGATCCCAGGTAGAGTTTGGAACAAGCTTCAGAAATCTGAGAAAGACATCCATCCATGTTAGGCTAAACAGAAAAGATAGTAGAACAGAATGGAAACAAGCCTGTCATTGTAAAACGTGTAAACATACACAATCACACAGAGGCTAACTAAAACTTGATCATCTCCTGGCGGTGGAAAAATCGCAGTGCTTGAATATTTCTTATGCTTGGGATATCAAGACACCAGCAATTGCACAAAGTAAATGCAAACGCAAGTTTGTGTTATCCCTCGTGCTTCATTATTTATTGTCCATATGGTGCACCTCTACTGGGAACATCGTGGCGCTCCTAACAACAAGAACGCGAAGATGCATTTGTCTTATTTAGGCATCCTATCCGCTGCACCCAAGGCATTATTCTTAAACACAAAAACGTATTACCCATCGAACACCGCACTAGACAAACTTGTGTATCTGTAGCGGTGTTCCTAAAGGGGAGAAGCATTGAGGCTTGCCACATGTTTGAGGCATGCCTCGCACTATCCAACTCCCTTTCCGTTATGCCTACAGCACAAATCTTGAAAACAGACTTAAGTGCGTATCGTGCGCTGTTCTGGAATCAACCATTGAATCCTTAGTGGCGGTTCGGAAGGGGAAATACGTTTCGGCATACGGCATGCTGTGCATTCGAGGTGCCACACACATCCGAAAAATATGTTAGTTCCAATTCATGTACTATTTATCCACCATAGGACCCACAATAGGTTTCAAAACTGACATTAGAAACTAACGTGGTCATAAAGGAATTCATGCCTCGAACCCCCCCCCCCCCCCCCCACCCCTCCCACACACACACAAACAAACTCCAAAGCAATCACACTTACCTGTGTTTGACATTTTGAGTCTGGCAATCAAAGTTCGTCATATACAGTACGTGACACACTGTGGTATGGCCTGGGGGGCATTTTAAATACCCACAGGTCCTGTCCCCATGAGAAACTAGAGTATCACCTTTAATTTGTGGCAGGCATGCGCTGGTGTCCATCTTGCAATGCACACTGTCACAATCAGGTATCCATTGTGACTCCTCGTATGCAAATGTAGCAAATCGTGCATGTGTTCCCCAATTAATAATGCGTGACTGTAAAATGGCTTAGCGGTACAAAAGGGGGTGGTGATGGACGGAGCATCTGAACCAATCAAACACTCACACTCAGTCAACAGATCTGGGTTTAATCCATCGCCGTTCTTTAGCCCACTCTACCCCCTTTTGTACCGATTTGTTCGCCATAAGTTGGCAGGGTATGCTCAGACTTGAGTCCCTTGCTCACTTTGCCACTGGATTCAAGCAAGCCTGGCTGAAGGCAGCTGTAATGCCAGAAGCTTGTTTCCGTTCCAGGGAAGACATGGCTTGGTAGTTCGGGCTGGACTATTCCCATGAGGCACAGGGTCAGACTTATTTGCATGTGGCCATGTCTGAACTGGGATGGCAAAGTGGGCAAAAGAACGGTGATGGATTAAACCCAGATCTGTTGACTGGGTGTGAGTGTTTGATTGGTTCAGATGCTCCGTCCATCACCACACCCTTTTTTACCGCTTTGTTTGCCAGGAAATGCTGCCAATTTTACTCCAACGCCCCCCAGGGAGCCGAATCTGTTACAACAGAGAGGTACTCCTGGCATACAGATATACACTTTCCTGTATCAGAGAGATAGAGCCTGGTAAATACAATAGTAAGAGGGCAAATAGGATCATTAGATGTTTTAACTGTGGTTGGGCCAGGACTAAACAACTCCCCTCCCCTCGCGATCATCAATCCTGTACACAGGGAGAACAACAACGACAGGGGAGGTACAGTGTTGGCTGCGGGGAGACTAGGGGGACAGGGCAGGTCAGACATACAACTGACATCCAAGGATTGTACCTGAATGCCAGATCCATCCCTAAACATTCAACAGGGACCTACTTGAGGAGCGAAGGCCTGACATATGCCTCTTCACGGAAACGTGGCTTAATCAAGAGGCGAAGCCAACATTAGCAATAGCATTCCCTGATGAATACGTGGTCACCAGGCTGGACAGGCCTGACAAACGGGGTGGGGGATTGGCCATTGCCATACGGCACCCTTACTACATTAGGACACTAGATAGGGTGCCCTCTGCAAATATGGAGCTCTTAATATTTAGAGTGGAGCAGTCCCAGGTCATAGAATGGACAGGGGCGTTAGTATATCATCCTCCGGGAGGCAGCAATAAGGAATTCCTGACGGCACTTTTGGACAGACTGGCGCCGCATGTTCTGAAGGCCACAACATTTCTACTGATAGGTGACTTGAATCACCATTTAGAGCTGTCCTCCAACTCAGACGCGGCCAGCCTTATCACATCTATGGAATCCTTAGAGCTATCACTAAGGGTCACCAGCTCCACTCACAGGGCAGGTCACTAGACGCCATCTTTTCCAACGTGGGCGACCTGGCGGTTGAACCTCCCCAACCCCTGGATTGGACTGATCACATGGCCTTAAGTTTTTCATTACCATCTTCCCACCCAGCAATGCGGACATGTAGTCAGAAAAACATGTAGTCAGAAAAACCTGCGAAGACCATGGGCAAGAGTAACTCCCCTAGCCTTTAATCAGGCGTTCACCGGCCCCCCACTGGACGGGGACATAGATCCTAATTCTGCATGGGAGGGACTAGTGGGAGCAATTCAGGGAGCCTTAGACATTATAGCCCCTCTGAAAAGGGCCACAACGCAGGAGAGGGCAACCCCCGCCCCTTGGTATTCAGATACCCTTTGAAAGGAAAAGTCCCTGTGTAGGGCCCTATAGAGGAGATGGAGGAAAACTAAGGAGGTAGCAGATAAACTAGTATACCGGACATCACATAGAGCCTACCTCAACAGCTGTAACACAGCAAGAAGGACATATCTGGGTGCACGCATAGTGGAGGCTGATAATTCCTCCAGGGAACTCTATAGGATCCTGAAGGAATTTATAAACCCCAAGGCCGGTAAGGAAGGCCCCCCCCCACTCAGGACCGGTGTGAAGATCTAGCCAGGTATTTTACCAGCAAAATCGATCTGATCTATCAGTCCTTTGAGTCGACATTATACGATCCAGGGAAGGAACATCTACCTGGAAACCGACCGCAAGAACTGGCCTTGCCCTAGGGGCTGGACATCTTTACTAAGGTAACCTGAGAGCAAGTAGAGCCCCTATTAAGCCGTGTAAAATCTGGCTGGCCACTAGATCCGGCGCCCCCAGCTGTTATGGCAACTCTCAGCACGGTCTTGGCAGAGGTTCTTGTTAATATATATAATATCTCATTGGAGATGGCGGTTTTTCCAAAAGATTGGAAGAGTGCGCGGGTAAAGCCACTCCTAAAAAGGTGGCAGCAGACCCAAATGCACTACAGAACTATAGGCCAATCTCTCTTCTCTCCTGCTGCTCGAAGGTCCTGGAAACTCTGGTGAACCAACAGCTTTCTAATTATTTGGAACAGCACAACCTTTTGGACCCCTCCCAGTCTGGATTTCGGACATCCCACTGCACGGAGGCTGCACTGTTGGAGGTGACGGATTCCATAAGGATGACCTTAGATAGCGGGACCCCAGTAATCCTAGTCCTCCTCGACTTGTCAGCAGCATTTGACACCATCTCACACAAGACACTGCTAGGCAGACTGAGGGGGATTGGGGTGCAGGGAAGGGCCCTTAAGTAGATTCAAAGTTTCCTCTCAGGGCGTACCCAGAGTATCCAGCTAGATATGTTCGTATCACAGACCGTCAAGGTAGATAAGGGCGTACCACGGGGATCTGTGCTTAGTCCGACCCTGTTTAATGTGTACGTAGCCCCATTGGCCGATATCATCAGGGGCCATGGTTTTCAAACTATCTCATATGCGGACGACACGCAGCTAATCGTCCCGATTGGAGAGGATATTATATCCACCCAATCAAGGTTCAGAAGCTGCATGACTAGCATCGCTACCTGGATGAGGAGGAATTTTTTACAGCTCAACTCCTCAAAAACTGAAATCTTGCTGTTTGGGAAGGCAGAGACCATCTGGTCCCCAGAGTGGTGGCCCACTGAGCTGGGCGATGCCCCCGCACCCAGGAGTTGTGCGAAGAACCTGAGCATTAAGATAGACAATAAGCTATCCACGGAGGAACAGGTCAAGACAGTCTCAGGTGCCTGTTTTGGCACCATGAGAATGCTTAGGAAGGTCTTTCCGTGGATCCCTTTGTCAGCAAGGAAGACCCTTATCCATTCACTCCTGGTGAGTTGGCTGGATTATGGAAACTCGCTGCTGGTCGTAGCAAGGGAAGGTCTTTTATCTCGACTTCAGATAGTGCAGAATACGGCGGCCCGCCTTGCCCTCAACAAACCGGCAAGGACTCCATCAACCCCATTGCTGCATCAGCTACATTAGCTCCCAGTGAGGAAGAGAGCTATCTTTAAGATGCTCTGTGTAGTCTTTACTACAGGGAAAGGGCCCGGCCTACCTTAGGAATAAACTCAGGTGGTATCAGCCAGCCCGACAACTGAGATCCAGCAACTCCAATTTTCTGTGTACCCAGAAAATACGTAAGGCACGCATTGGAGGTAGAGCCTTCTCCTACCTGGCAGCCAGCCATTGGAATATGCTTCCACAAAATCTCAGGTCCTGCAGGGAATTAACCAATTTTAAAAAACTGTTGACGACATGGCTCTTTTAAATACATATCCTCACGATCTGTCTCCTTGTATAGCGCCAAGAGATCCTTTCGGGGATGATTCGTATGCGCTTAATAAATCCACAAATAAATAAATAAGTTGGCAGGGTATCCTCAGACGTGAGTCCCTTGCTCACTTTGACACTGGGTTCAAGCAAGCCTGGACGAAGATGGCTGTAATGCCAGAAACCGGTCCTAGGAAGCTTGTTTCCGGTCCAGGGAAGGCATGGCTTGGCAGTTCGAGCTGCACTGTTCCCACGAGGCATAGGGTCAGACTGATTTGCATATGGCCATGTCTGTACTGGGGTGGCAGAGTGGGCTAAAGAACGGTGATGGATTAAACCCAGATCTGTTGACTGGGTGTGAGTGTTTGATTGGTTCAGATGCTCCGTCCATCACCGCCCCCTTTTGTACCGCTTTGTTCGCCATAAGTTGGCAGGGTATGCTCAGACGTGAGTCCCTTGCTCACTTTGCCACTGGATTCAAGCAAGCCTGGCTGAAGATGGCTGTAATGCCAGAAACCGGTCCTAGGAAGCTTGTTTCCGGTCCAGGGAAGGCATGGCTTGGCAGTTCGAGCTGCACTGTTCCCACGAGGCATAGGGTCAGACTGATTTGCATATGGCCACGTCTGAACTGGGGTGGCAGAGTGGGCTAAAGAACGGTGATGGATTAAACCCAGATCTGTTGACTGGGTTTGAGTGTTTGATTGGTTCAGATGCTCCGTCCATCACAGCCCCCTTTTGTACCGCTTTGTTCGCCATAAGTTGGCAGGGTATGCTCAGACCTGAGTCCCTTGCTCACTTTGCCACTGGATTCAAGCAAGCCTGGCTGAAGATGGCTTTAATGCCAGAAACCGGTCCTAGGAAGCTTGTTTCCGGTCCAGGGAAGGCACGGCTTGGCAGTTCGGGCTGGACGGTTCCCATGAGGCACAGGGTCAGACTGATTTGCATATGGCCATGTCTGAACTGGGGTGGCAGAGTGGGCTGAAGAACGGTGATGGATTAAACCCAGAACTGTTGACTGGGTGTGAGTGTTTGATTGGTTCAGATGCTCCGTCCATCACCACACCCTTTTGTACCGCTTTGCTCGCCATATGTTGGCAGGGTATGCTCAGACGTGAGTCCCTTGCTCACTTTGCCACTGGATTCAAGCAAGCCTGGCTGAAGACGGCTGTAATGCCAGAAACCGGTCCTAGGAAGCTTGTTTCCGGTCCAGGGAAGGTATGGCTTGGCAGTTCGGGCTGGACTGTTCCCATGAGGCACAGGGTCAGACTGATTTGCATATGGCCATGTCTGAACTGGGGTGGCAGAGTGGGCTACAGAACGGTGATGGATTAAACCCAGATCTGTTGACTGGGTGTGAGTGTTTGATTGGTTCAGATGTTTTGTCCATCACTACCCCCTTTTGTACCGCTTTGTTCGCCATAAGTTGGAAGGTTAGTATGCTAAGACGTGAGTCCCTTGCTCACTTTGTCACTGGATTCAAGCAAGCCTGGCTGAAGATGGCTGTAATACCAGAAACCGGTCCTAGGAAGCTTGTTTCCGGTCCAGGGAAGGCATGGCTTGGACTGTTCCCATGAGGCACAGGGTCAGACTGATTTGCATATTGCCATGTCTGAACTGGGGTGGCAGAGTGGGCTAAAGAACGGTGATGGATTAAACCCAGATCTGTTGACTGGGTGTGAGTGTTTGATTGGTTCAGATGCTCCGTCCATCACCACACCCTTTTGTACCGCTTTGTTCGCCATAAGTTGGCAGGGTATGCTCAGACGTGAGTCCCTTGCTCACTTTGCCACTGGATTTAAGCAAGCCTGGCTGAAGACGGCTGTAATGCCAGAAACCGGTCCTAGGAAGCTTGTTTCCGGTCCAGGGAAGGCATGGCTTGGCAGTTCG
This sequence comes from Lissotriton helveticus, assembly GCF_964261635.1. NCBI lineage: Eukaryota > Metazoa > Chordata > Amphibia > Caudata > Salamandridae > Lissotriton > Lissotriton helveticus. The sequence continues at coordinate 88,946,742 of NC_136062.1, read as the reverse complement.
GGCTGGACTGTTACCATGGGGCACAGGGTCAGACTGATTTGCATATGGCCATGTCTGAACTGGGGTGGCAGAATGGGCTAAAGAACGGTGATGGATTAAACCCAGATCTGTTGACTGGGTGTGAGTGTTTGATTGGTTCAGATGCTCCGTCCATCACCACCCCCTTTTGTACCGCTGTGTAAAATGACTTAGGCAGAAAACATTAGCCATGCATGAAACTCCAATCCTGGAGACTAGCCCATTGTGGGACTCAGCATGTTATGCTTCTATGTGTTCAGTAGTCAGCATCTATATCGAAGTGAAATGAGTTTTCTGTAGTCAGCATATATAACAAAGGGGAAAAAGTGCACCCTTTTCCACCTAGGGAGAACAGGTCCTGCAAGTTTACCTATTAGGTAGCTTAACATTTAGCATTTTAAAACAGTTGGTATATGTTTCACAAACAAATAGAAGTATCCTATTTCACCCCAAAATGCTTCACATCATATGTAGCTAAAGAGCTAAATGGCATGCACCTAGGATTTCAGTGAGTTGCCGATAGGACTACCATCATACCTATATTTTGACGCACCTGTATCAGTGCATACGAGGTATACGCCATAAAAGGAAGCAGAAAACATATCCACTTGGGAGCTTGACAGTAAAAATATGAACCACAATCAAATACAAATGTCCTGCTTCACCTTAAAATGTTTCTTTAATAAAGTGGGGTAAAGTTGGAAAACCTATGAAATGCACTCAAGATGCCCTTGAATTACCCGTAAGAATACCATTATCTCTGCATTCTGACGCCCTATGCCAGTACATAAGAGACGCATTCCATGAAAGGAAGCAGTAAACAGCTACGTACTGTCAGTAATAAGACATGATCAAATCCCCATTTAGTCGCACAGCTATTACATGTTGATAGGATCCCTATGAGAAACAAACCACTCATAGAGCATGTAAAGAATACCCCCATTGAGTTAGCAGACTTGAACCGAGGACACCAAACCTTCCGTTCAATGAGCCATAATCAAAATGCAAAATAGTAATACAATCAGTTTGTTTCCAGGAAGCTTATTCCAAACCATAAATGTTAAAACCTGAGTCGGGTCGGGGACAATCGATATTTGCCCGGCGGTATTGCCTCTGTGACCCTCTAGTTATTTAATCAATGAAGAGGCAGGCGCTGGAGACTGGAAAGCAGGAAACAAGGTTTTTATTCTCTCCGGAGGAGAACACAACAAAACCGGCAGAAGGTATCGTTCTGAGGTGCTCTGGATACATTTCTGAGGCCTGGCCTCTTATACACTGTTTTATGACTTTATTGTAGATTACACATTCATGTTAAAGCTTTGATGTATGGAAAAGACATTCCCGGAACTCCCCTTTGGGCCCGTTCCCACACACATTTACAGTTGAAGTCCCCACCCTAGTCACAACAGGTGATGAGTATCACGCAGCTGGATATTCCGCCGATTCACGGAATGTGGGGGGTTTGATCGGATCTCATGGAGTGGGGGCTTTGATCAACCCGGGGATCCTTTGATGGGGGAAACTTTCTATTGTACGGGGAGGGGCAAGGAATGGTATCGGCAGAGCTGGGTGTCGGCCTGGGAACGGGGAAGACAAAACGGGCACACGGGGAAGAAGGGGTTTGCATCTAAGGGCCGGAGATCATGAAAGGGAAGCAGGGGGGTGTCGCGCTGGGAACAGGATGAGGGCCTGGGGCAGAGCAGCGCCGAAGAGGGGTTTATGACTCAAGGCAGGTGCAAGCAGGGGGTGGTCAGCGTGCAGGCTTAGTGAAGGCGAAGGGCTATGTCAGGGGCCAGCGGCATGCAAAAGGGTTCGTTCTGATCGGGGCATCTTAAAAAAATGGCGGGCGCGCACGACAAAAGTGTGGCATCAGGGGAAGAGGCAAGATGGCGCAGATAATGTTCACCAAAACGTACTAATTTTCAACAGTCCTCCCTTTAACATATTCAAGACATCTTGCTGGCTCATTTTCTACTCGGTTCTATTGTGGTGGGCATGAGAAAGAAAACGGTAGGAACCCTAGATGAAAAGAGTTGTAAACAATACATTTTAACATTTCTAGTTTTTAGGAGGTGAGCCTATTTGATAAACTTTGATCAATTTGTTTAGCAGGAAAGTCATAGGAATGCAATACAAAAACGATTCTGTAGCGAGAGCAGCAAGTATATTTCATACTGGCAGGTTATTACATATATATCAGGTTCGGATTGGAGCATGATCAATACAATGGCGGCTGGGAGAGAAATGAGGTCTAGCAGAAACGGCGATTGGGGATGTCAAATGTTCGAAGTTTAACGAGTTCTCATCATTCTTTGTTGCCTTTCGTTGGCGCTGTTGAGCACCGGCGGTGGAGCTACAAGTCCAGCTCTGTTCTAAGTTCTGCGTTGCAGGGCACGATCCTTTCCTCGCGTTTCTGGTCGGAAAGGTCCTTTTCGCCCTGTGTCCTTTTAGGTGGTTGTCAGAAAGTTCAGATGGAAGAAGAGCGTACAAAACAGTCCATAGGGTAGGTCAGAGGAAAAGGGGGATGGAGCAAGGCCAAATTAGGAACAAACTAGGGGAACGAGAGACTTCAAATAGGCGGGCGTGTGACCGAATTCAGAGAGCGGGGACTTGTCGACAAACACTGGACATCGAGCAGGGGCATCAGGTCGACCCTTTCTTCTCATGTTGTCGAAAACAGTGCCTCGTCCTGCAGCTCTTTTCTGTCGTGGTCTCGCCTTGGCTAATGTCGCAGGTGTTCCTTAGTCTGCAGTCAGGCCTCGTGCTCCCACATCCGGTCCTTCTCTCCTCCAACAGCAGTACCCTTAAACAAGTTTGAAAAGACAGTCTTTAGAGAATTTGCAGATGAAGATAATCAAAAAGTCTATTTCTCTCCCAGCTCCAGGCAAAGAATGAAAATGCCCGTTATATTAGTGTTCACAACTGGCATAGGAATGACCGGTGACGGGCCTGTTGGATTTACTATGACTTTCCTTTACAATTATTTATTACAGTCACGACAGTTCATCTGATGGTGACCCACCTTCGTGAGACGAACCTGGCAAAGATATGCCGTTCTCTAGAGTTTTACATTTACAAAGGGTACTGTGAGTCGTCAACATGGTACTACACAGGTATTTTGCTGAGAGACGATCATGGCTAAACATTTCCTTTCTATCGATGCATCCTGCTTTTCAACTACTACGGGGTTTATTTCGATGATTTCTTTACCTTGGACTAGTCTGTTAACCTTGTAAAACATCATTCTGGATCCTACGTAACCTTTTACAGCCCGATTACTTAATTAGGAAGGACAGGGGTTTTATGGGAAACAACCAGGGACATAGGAAACTTGTGGTAAGGGCATAAATCGACCCATCTCTCACAACCGGAAATGAGGGGTAGTTTCATAATTCCAGTTTTTGGGCGGCTGATACAGGGGAGGTAACAGGGGTGATCATTTTTCCGGTTTGGGTATTGCGACAATTCGGGGAGGGGAGGGTCGCGTATTCTGAGGTCCTTGTTTTATACCATAGGAGCCGTTGACATGTAGTTCCCTTATTTCGGGTCAGATTAGGGAACCTCTGTCGTCTTACCTGTCCTTTCCCTTACGGCCCAACCTCGGTTCATTGACTTCTAGCGGAAAAGGAGAGGTAATGACGAGGCCTCAGGGTGATTGTATTAAAGACAAGTTTTTGTGCAAATACTGACGGTATTTGAAGCCAATTAGGTGGTGTGCTAGGGGTGGCAGTCTGCCAATTTCGGGGCTAATCACTCGGAAGAGTGGGAGTGCAAAAATAGAGGGAGAGAGAGAGAGAGAGAGAGAGAGAGAGAGAGAGAGAGAGAGAGAGAGAGAGAGCGCAACGGCAGGCTAAATAGTACACGTGCAACAGAGAGGGTGGCAGTGTATTCAAGAAAGGCTATTTAGTGCATTACACAGTAAAGGGCATTCACGGGTCTGCGTTAGAATCTTGTAATCATGCAGTTTGAGCATTAGACAGGGTAGAGGGGACGTGCCTTGCGAAAAAGGAAAGAAGAAAGGAGGTACCATTTTGTCGCACTTTCTCGCATTCTCGGTCCTTCGACCAGTTGGGTCAACGCCTCAGTCACACACACACATTCCCTCATAGTTTCGCATCATACGTGACATGGGTTCATTCGTCCGGTCTGGTTTAAGGGTGATCACTTTTTATCAGGTTGTGCTAATTTTTCGGGTTTGTTCGATACGTGAGTAGTTTGCAGGCGTGCTTAGACACCACCTTGCGGCGCTAGTCCGCTTCGTGTATTAGACATGGCAAGGCTTCAGATCTTCGCCACACCTCGGCTGTAATCTCTGATGTAACCTGCAGAGGGAGGAAAAAAAAAGGGGGGTGGGGGAGACAGCATTCGCGCATATTCAAATACATGGATTCATAAGTTCTTTACTTACCTCTTACTCGTCTTTCCTCCTCGGGGCAGGGTCCCCGGGGATATGGTTTCTGGAGTCGAGGGGGGTAGTGTGTCCATATAGGTCGTGTGCGGGGAAACGTAAAAAGGAAACCAGAGGTGCTTAGTGCGAGGTATCTAGTCAAAGGATGTATCTCACTATCGGGATCCTTAAACCTCTTTCAACGCTGTGGCGTTCTAAGGTTCTTCGGTTCTTGGGTCAGCTCCGTTCCCTGATACTTTGGAACGTTGTACTTTATAACATTTACATTATTTCATTTCACCCTCCTTTTACATTCCCTCATTTACACCGTTCGTTTTACCCATCCTTGGAAGTCAAGGTCTTCCTCTGCGCGAGAGTTCATGGGTCAGTCGCGTACTTTGAAGGCGGAGTGTCGTGTTGTCGATCCGATCCGTCCTCCAGGGCTGGGCAACCATCTTCTTTTAACCTTAAAGAGAGAGCAGAGTAGGGTGCACAGAAAAGAACTTTCCCACCGATCCCACATTTTTAAAATAAAGCATGCAATACCCGTCCATAGTTTCAAAAACTTTATTTTGCAAAATCATTTCAGCATGTGGATTATGAGGGTGCGGTCGTATTTGGCCGGTCGTGGCAATGGCTAAAGTGCGTACAGTGGGGGGTGTCGTTTGCAGCAATAAAAACATCGGAAAGTTTTACTCATTCATTTGTAAGAAACTAAAACGTCTATTAATTGGCTGGGGGTTCGGGGGCATTTATTTTCATAATTTAGAAGCATAATCATAATAGTTGTAATCAGATTTCCTATATGCATACCGTACGTGTGCGTCGTAAATGAGGTTTACATCAGTTATAAAAATATAATACATTGTACATTTGTAATCAACATTTGTAACGGGGATCCTTTCATACTGTTCGCCGAGTGAGTTCTCCTTGTCTTTTCTAGCCAAGTGTACAAAGGATCATATAAAATCTCAGAACATCAAGTTTATATTAGTGCGAAGGAACACCACGAGGTGTTCGTGAGTTCCGATTGATACCAGCGCCATTTTGGGCGGGGCCGGCTCAGTCCGGAAGCAGCATCAGGGGGAAATGTTTCCCATTACTGGCAGTTTGGACCAGAGTCCTTTTCGGCAGTTCTAGAATTCATGCTAACAGAAGGAGTGGCAATGTCATGTTTGTTTCGTTGGCGATCAAGGCAGCCGTCCCTTACCGGAAGCCTGCAAAGGCCGAAGGTTCCGCCGGGGATATTTGTAGGATCTTCAAGGCTGCGGAGATGCTGTCGGAGATGGGGGCTCGTGCTCCAGGGGGCAAATGTTCGAGTTATATTGCTGGTCAAAGTTACTCTAGTGGCCGGGGCCCGCCTTCCAGCGGACCCAGACGCCATTTTGAGGCCCTACAGGGGCCACTCTCGTCGAGTTTGCAAGAGTGGGAGAGATCCTTCGGAGTGAAAGGAAGAGGTCCCTGTTGTGTGAAAGCGGGACGTTCAGCTGGGGTGCAGCTGTGATGCCCCCACCTGGGGGGGGGGGGGCGAGGGAGACTCGTCCGCATCGTCTCCTTCTCCCGGTGCACTCCATGCCGCTCCTTTTCATCGCCCCGCATGAAGGTCTCTCCACATCCGGTGTTCCCCAAGTCCTGTGCTCAGTGCTGTGGGAGTATGGCCACCTGTGGCGCGCATTCGGCGCGGCACGAGTATCAGTGCAGTCATTGCAGGTTCGGTGTTCCGAAAATATGGCCACCATTGCACGTTCGGTGCTGCGCAAGTACTGGGGTGCCACCATGGTGTGTTCGGTGCTGTGGAAGTATTGGCACCATCGCCTGACTGGGGGTGTTCGGCGTCGGGCCGGGGGCTGGGAGACCTCCTATCGGTGGAGGTGGGAGAGGCTCGTCCGCGTCGCCTCTCCCTCCCAGCCCAACTTGGACAAATTGTTGTGGAGGTACGTGCAGGACATCCCGCCGTCCAGAGCTGCTGCGGCTGTTACGGAAGGGAAAAGAAAGAGGTGCCTCGTTCTTCTCTGGACATGTGGCGGGACTACTTAAGTCTATCCAGGCCCGTTGCGGCTGGCTGAGGAGACATGTGGCGGGACTACCTACAACTGCCCGGGCTGCTGGCTCCTGCCTCTCCTCCGGCTCCCCCATACGTTAAGATTTCCTGACCAAGAGTTGGCGGCCGGGCCCGCCTTATATGGGTTGCCGTTGGTTGGGCGTAGCCGTAACCCTGCCCTACTTTGGAAGGTTCCAGAATGGGGGGGGGCGAATGTTCTGTTTGACTTTCATTTTCTACAGTTTACCGTTATTATTCCTTGTTTGTTGTGCTAAATTAAAAGTTCAAGTTCATTAATGGTCTACGGATTTTGTTTTACCATTTCTTTCTTTCCAGGTTGCTTTTATGCTAAGTTTCTGCTAACAGAGGTTGAGTAACACGGAAACACGTGTAGAGGGATGACGCAGATTTGTACATTACATACACACAAACTCAGACGGGGGACAGTACAAGTACGACATACAAAGACCCAAGACGAATATAAAACAGTTATTGGTCATAATTATCTCTTTCCGTCTGCGAATTTGAAACGAGGCTGGGTTCCCGTCTTGACGTTGCCCGACCTAGGAGAACTTGAGCATGCCGCTGAAATTGTCCTGGCGAAATCTGTGCCATCGGGCATAATCAAACGTGGTGGTTCTGTCTGGTCTGTCTATGCAAGTCGGGTTCTTCTTTGTCTCGCGCTTTTTCTCGTACTGCCGGTCTGTCGTTCCTGTCGGCCCTTTGCCTTTACTCACGCTCAGTAGAGTCGGGCATTGGGCTTTCCAGTGTCCGACATACCTACAAAAAGCGCATTGGTCTGGCCCTAAGTCTGGTCGTCTTTTGCATAGTGTCGGGGGATAAGTTGTGGGTAGCGGTGTCCTGGGGTTGTCCTGTCGGTATATTTCTCTACTTGGTTTGTCCTCGTCTTTTCTCTGTCGTTGCATAGCCTCTCTGCGCCACATACCGAGACTGTCGAGCATAATTGGCGTTGTCTTATTATTTCGAAGGGTTATTTCTAACGTTTCTATTTTATCAAGGTCAAAGGATCCTGCCAGTGGCCACTGTTTGTCTTGACTCTCTTCGGTATACCTGTGCCACAATTTATTATAGGCTATGGTGACTAATCCATAGTTTATGAACATGTCCTTATTAGGGGTGCCTTCTAGTGGAGCTATATGGTCCACCTCTAATACACGGTCCGGGCTAAACAGGCTATTAATCAGTGGGGAGAAGACAGACATGACGGCTCGTAACGAGGGACTAAAAAGTCAGCACTGCCTATCTTATCACTAGGTGCAAAGACTGGACAGAATATTTCTATTCAACGTTGTTTGCAGGCAGTGAATACCTCATGGATCAAAAAATAACAAAAAAGACCAATAAATAACAATGGGGAGAATGAGTAGGTCCGCAAAGATCTGCGTTACCTACCCTTTTTCACTATCTGCAAAAAGGGTGGTCTCTTCCCTGTTTGCAGACAGGGAATCTCCAGGAAACAATAGTTTTGCGAACAACAGTTCAGTTTCAAGTAATTATTGAGTGGGGGAGAAAAAAATAAGCACGGCTGCTGCCCTACCTATCCTCCACTGTTTGCAAAGAGAGAGCCCGTTGTTTCTCCGTTTGTAGACAGTGAATCTCCAAATAAATAAAGAGCAATACTAGTATTTTTAAACAATCAAACAATCAAGCAATTATTTCGCAACTTGTCGTGATTACACGACCTTACCCGGACCATGTGGACAGTTTCTTGTCTTCCGAATCCAGCGCCCGATCGTCCTCTTTTTCTCGTATTTCTCACGGCACTCCTGATGGTCCCCAGTCAGGACCGTAGATCACTCGAGAGAGGTCTGTTCGGAGCTAGTGAAGTTCGGATGATCGGCTGCCAGACGAGGGTCTATTGGGCAAGAGCTCTCCCGATCGTTGCAGTCGTTCACTCTGTCGTCGGGACCTCTCCCACTGGATCCACGAGTCGCTGATGGGCCCCACGCTTGGGACGCCAATTGTTAAAACCTGAGTCGGGTCGGGGACAATCGATATTTGCCCGGCGGTATTGCCTCTGTGACCCTCTAGTTATTTAATCAATGAAGAGGCAGGCGCTGGAGACTGGAAAGCAGGAAACAAGGTTTTTATTCTCTCCGGAGGAGAACACAACAAAACCGGCAGAAGGTATCGTTCTGAGGTGCTCTGGATACATTTCTGAGGCCTGGCCTCTTATACACTGTTTTATGACTTTATTGTAGATTACACATTCATGTTAAAGCTTTGATGTATGGAAAAGACATTCCCGGAACTCCCCTTTGGGCCCGTTCCCACACACATTTACAGTTGAAGTCCCCACCCTAGTCACAACAGGTGATGAGTATCACGCAGCTGGATATTCCGCCGATTCACGGAATGTGGGGGGTTTGATCGGATCTCATGGAGTGGGGGCTTTGATCAACCCGGGGATCCTTTGATGGGGGAAACTTTCTATTGTACGGGGAGGGGCAAGGAATGGTATCGGCAGAGCTGGGTGTCGGCCTGGGAACGGGGAAGACAAAACGGGCACACGGGGAAGAAGGGGGTTTGCATCTAAGGGCCGGAGATCATGAAAGGGAAGCAGGGGGGTGTCGCGCTGGGAACAGGATGAGGGCCTGGGGCAGAGCAGCGCCGAAGAGGGGTTTATGACTCAAGGCAGGTGCAAGCAGGGGGTGGTCAGCGTGCAGGCTTAGTGAAGGCGAAGGGCTATGTCAGGGGCCAGCGGCATGCAAAAGGGTTCGTTCTGATCGGGGCATCTTAAAAAAATGGCGGGCGCGCACGACAAAAGTGTGGCATCAGGGGAAGAGGCAAGATGGCGCAGATAATGTTCACCAAAACGTACTAATTTTCAACATAAATCATGTTGTCTTATGAATGTTTGCAGTCCTGAGGAAGCCTGTATCAAGGCAAAATGCATTGGCTGTGCTTATGTGTATTCTGTGAAGAAGAACTTGAGTAAACAAAAACAAAAACAAGCAAAGCTACTCGTCTTATCACCTCCTGGTTTTCTATGCGCACATCTCATATATGTACTCTGTTTTGTTGTCTCTCAAATATGTATAAATATGTCTAATGTGTAACCAACTGGTAGCTGGTCATTAGAGATGGGCAGCATTTGCTTAAGACACAAAAAACACTTCTGGCAGTGCGGTGACAGTCCCCTAGCTGCCAATATTTGTTCATAATCCCAGCTTGTGGTGAAGTCAGATTTTAAATTACAATTTCAAAAATGCCACTGTAGGAAAGTCAGCATTTTCCTGCCTTGTCCATTTCCTGCCTGCAGCCTGTATCTGCGTCACATGACTGTGTGTAGTTGACAGTAGGGCTAAATCATGTTTTCTTATGAATGTGTGCAGCCCTGAGGAAGCCTGCAACAAAGCGAAATGCGTTGGCTGCGCTTATCTGTATTCTGTGAGGAAGAACTTGATTAAAGAAAGACAAAAACAAGCAAAGGACCTACTCGTCTTATTGTCTCCTGTTGTTCTATTTGCTAATTCTTACATCTGTTTTGTTGCCTCTCAATTATGTCTAAACAAGTTAGGATTTAACATTACAATTCCAAATACACCAAACATGAACTGGGTACCTGTTCCAGTTTTAAAATTACAGGTTATTAAAGGTACTAAGGTAACTCTAATGTTATCCTATTGGAGAGGTAGGCCTTCTTGTAGTGAAAAACGAAATTAGGAGTCACTAGTAGGACATGTAAGACTTAAAAGTGTATGTCCTACTTTTTAAATTCATTGAACCCTGCCCTCTAGGCTGCCCAGGGCCTTCGCTGGGGGTGATGCATATGTATTAAAAAGGAATGTTTTGGCCTGGCAAATGGTTTCTTTTTTCAGGTTGCAAATACTGCACATACAAGCTGCAAAGGCAGGCCTGAGACATGTTTAAAGTGCTACTTAAGTGAGTGGCATGATCAGTGCTGCAGGTCCACTGGCAGAATTTAATTTACAGACTCTGGGCACATGTATGGCCACTTTACTAGGGACTTGTGAGTATATTTAATATGTCAATTGGGTTTAAGCCAATTATACCAAGTTTTAAGGAGGTAGCAGAAGCACTTTAGGACTGGTTAGCATTGGTAAAGTGTGCAGAGTCCTAAAGCCAACAAAGTCAGCAAAACAAGAGTGTTGAAAGCAAAACAATAGGAGGAATACCATGCCAACGATGCCAGGTCTAACAACGACCTTGTCTGTATTTTGTAATTTAAGAAGGTGTGCACTGCAGACTGCCTCACTGCATCTTGAGTTTTAACAGTGTATGTAGCACAAACAGGCTGACTCTGTTTCTTGTATATCTACAAAGTACACAGCGGTATCTGCCAGACCCTTTCACCTGCATTTTGAGTCTGGCCCAGGCAATTTGCCCCTCTGCTTCATTATCTTAATATGATTAATAATTGTGCTTTTTAATTTTTTCAGTATTAATGGTTGTGTTAAAAAACCTATAGAAACAGTTTAACATGATGTCATAATAAGTTGTACAGTACAATAAGTTGTTCAGTACATTAATCCCACTCTACTATAAAGTAAATTAAAGCGGTCCATAAATTAATTCAATCTGATACATATTTCCATCTTTCATTATCCTCATCTGTTATAATTGACCTGTGGGCTTCTTTTTCACCTATCAAATTTCTACAAGATCAGATAGACACTAGTAACCTTTTACATGCGCCCACTGGCCACATTTGGTGGTAGATGATGTGCTAGGTATCTTCCACCTAGCCGTAGCAGAGATGTCACAAACAGTCATTATTTATTATACCACTTCAAACCTCCTTGGTACCCGAAAAGGGGCAAATGCTAAGCCAAAATCCGAGAAATACATTTTGTGGCATTGTGCATGACAATTTTATTAAGTACCTTTGCTGTGAACTCATGTCTGAGAAGGCCGTATTATCTTTCAAATTTTTTTATCACATAATTAATTAAGAGCTTTCGATTTGGACTTCTAAATGTAAGATTTTTTCTGGAGACCTGACTTCAGCTCTATGATCATGATGGAGCAGAAATCCAATCTTATTTGTAGGGGTGTATTATAATCATGTGTAGAGTGCACCGTATATAATCTTGCAACTGTATTAATGTGGAGTGTTAGAATTGTGAAATGCATTAATGTAGCTATGTGATATATTTTACGTTATTGACAAGTAGCATGGAGAGTTAACGTAGGAAATGGATGTAACTAGCAGAAAACGATAACATGGAGAACTTGTGTTGTGAAACTGACAAATACTCATTTGCTAAAAGTGTTTACTAATGGTGACATTTCATAAGTAGGTAAATGCATAAGTAGAAAATGTATTAATGATCATGTGAATTCATAAAACTTATATGGTGCATTTTTATGTTAGCTGAAATCGGAGGCCTGAAATGCAAGGCCCTGGCACCTCTCGCTTTAGAATTAATAGTTTGAAATTCATGTCGCTGTGGAATCTGTTCTTTCTTATGTTTTGTATTGCAGGTGAGCAAGCATTCTTTTTGGCAGAATAATGTCTTTGTTTTACTAGCTAGGCAAGGAAAGAAGAAGTTACAATCATGTGACTTGAGTCGATAAAGGAAGGACATTGGGATCCACATGGGAGATAGCCTGGGAGTCAAGGACAAATTGTTGCGAGGAAGGTACATGGACGACACCGTGGAAAAGTACACTAAGGACTGTACCCAGAGTGGATGTCGTGCGAGGTGAACTATGGGAATTCTACTTGTGTATAACTGATTGGTGGAATTAGGGAAAGTGCCCTACTTCTTTCTTGCCTTCAGAGTTAGAGAGCATTCTAGAACAAGCTCTTTCTTTACGATGTTGGCTTTATGCTGCCTGACCCATCTTGACAGTGGAGAGATTTTTTAGGAGGATTCGACGACTGACAACAATTAATTTTGCTCTTGACTTAAATTGCTCACCCAGTAGGGCAGGGATGTCACCTTAGCGATGGAGTAGGGATATATTTAATGCTTTTCATTCACCAATCCTCGATGTAGGGACATTTGGACTCATGCTTCCTGATTTTCTATATCCTACTTCTTGAATCAATAGTTTGCTCCACTGTGTAAATTAGATGTTTAGATTTGGCTTCATGCTAATTCCTTTGTATTTCTATACCCTTGTGTTAAGATGTCTCCATGTCCAGTTATTTTTTGTTTTGTAACAAACTAACCAACCTTAAGTAGTTGTCCATGAGTTATTATGTATCCGAGAGAATTATTGGCTAATTAACTGTTTAATAACGACTTTTCTCGCCTTTACCCTTCCATGCTGCGAAAAAGAACCATCGGAGTGTGTCTCTAGAAAGGGTCTAGAACTACTGGGCCCGGTCCTTTCAATCATCATTCATGTAAATTCCCTTGGTAATATCATTCAAATGCTCACTACACATTTCACTATACTTAGTGGTCAACCAGAGCTTTACCAGCTATTTTTAAAATGCTGTTCAAATTCACTGGAGTGTGCCTCATTTCACTCTGTTCAGTGGAAGCGATCATCCTTATGGTTCGGGGATACTGTCTTCTCTGTCCCCTCTTGTCTACCCTGTTAATTGTATCTCATTGGGTACCCAGTTCCCAAGCTTTGTTTAGTTTTGCCACCCTTGCATGTTCCTTGGCCATAGTTCCCCTCTACCTTAACTGACTGTATCCTATTTAGAAGCTCAAGCTCAATACACCCTCCTGTGTTGTATTTATCACTCCATAGGACCTCTGTCCAGCAACTTCCTATTTCCCGTTGAGCACTTTCATAAGCCTAACCCAGTCATATTTATGTCTCAATCCATGCTTTGAACGTCCTCTAGCAGGCGTGGCTGCCTTTGTCCCTTTCACAGCTCCCATCATCAAATATCCCGCATAGGTCTCACTCGAATACTAACACCCCTGCCCACCCATTATTGTCCTTTCTGCTGCCTGACAGAGTGCTCCTCACACTGCCTTCCAGCATATTAGTGCTTGCAGCCAAACAGTAAACTCCTGCTAGGCAGCCTCTCCGGGGATACTAAGCCATCCTCTACCTTGAGAGAAACCTAACACAAGGGAATCTGTTGATGAAGTTATTGGTGTGGAACCGATAGGCCTGAGTTTGAACCCCAGCTCCCACATTCAACCACACTGAGTGGTCAAACCAGGTTATCCACTTGAGCTTTGGGTTCCCTTATGTGCCAAAATAAGGGAACAAGGCGAAAACATGTATTAAGTGCTATAAAAAAGCTGGTCATTTGAATTAAACTTGGTGTCCCTGATCACTCTTTGTGGTGGGATGTCGTGTCTATACTTTGCGTAATGATACCTGGTAAAACCCTGGTGTTGTGTCTGTATCTAGTAACAAACAGGATAGCCTAATGATACAATGCAAGCCTGCACTGTGATGACATATAGAACAGCGGCATCAGGCTGATGAAAGCCACGTTTTCTGATGGCAAAAGGTGCAGGAACGGGCTGTTAAAGCCTTAGCTTTCTCAAGACAAACAGCACACCAGAACTGCTGAGATGTAGTGTGGATACAAGTGCGAATTTTTTGAGTGACATGTGGGTAGATGCATCATTGTTGCCGTTTGCGTTTCCTAAATTGCGAAAATTAGGGAATCGCAATTTAGAAATCGCAAACGGCAATGCATGAACAATTCGCATTTATTTTTGCGAATCGGTACTTTTCCTTAATTGAGATTCACAATTTGCGAATCGCAATTAAGGAAAACCCTTCCCATTGATTCCTATTTGCCAAAAGGCCCATAGGAATGAATGGGAAGGCAATCACATTTTGCGAATTTCAAATTGCAATTCGCAAAATGTGAATGCAATTTCAAGGGTGCAGGGGGGGTCCAAAGAACCCCTCCCTGCACCCCTGGAATGTAACTTTAAATGCAATTTACACACACACATGCCCCAAGGGCATGTGTGTGTGTAAATTTAAACTTCAAAAAAATGCAATTTGTGCATATTTGATAGTTTTAAGTAAATTATCATGAAGTTCAATTTCATGCTATTTTACCCCTTCCAAACTGCGAATTCGCAATTTAAAAATAATCATGCATTGCATTTAAGAAATCTCTAATTGCGATTTCTTAAATGCAATCGCAATTTTAGAAATCGCAACATGGTTGCAATTCCTAAAATTGTGAAATGCATGATGCATTCCAAATTAGTCAATTGCATTCGCAAACGGCCGAAAAATGCGATTTGCACCGTTTGCGAATGCAATTCTGTTTGATGCATCTAGGCAATGGTTTAGAACCTCAAACTCAACTACAGAATATTGTGGGACACTAATATTGTAGATAGAATATCGAGGCAGGGACATCTTAGGAATTTTGGGTGGCCTCGACCTAATGTATTTTCGGGGCCCTTGTTAGGAGCAGCTTTGAATTTATGATTCACTTTCAGCTCTTTAATGCCCTCTTTGGCCAGGTTTGTGTTTACATCTTATATTCAGGGATGGTGACATGTGGTTTCAATAATGTACCGCAGCAGCAGCTCACCAACATTGCAGCAAATTATCTGCAAAGCCCTCCCATTGCTCATATGTGAGGTCCTATTGTGATATAAAATACGCTTTTTTATGGATATTGCACGAAAGATAAACACATTTCTCTGCAAAATGTCTGCAATAGAATCTCACATATCACCCAAACTAAAAATAAATTAAAGGAAAACGGTATTTAAAACACTTTGTTTAAGAACTATTCAAGGTTATCAGGGCAAGACTCTCTGCAGAGAGAGCTGGCTCTATCAGGTGCCCCCCTGAAAGGCTAGGGCCCAGAACCCACTTTGTCCATGCTTTAAAACGCTTCTGTATCCAAGGATAAAATATCAAAAAGTAAGCATGTATAGATTTTCTTTACCTAACTCCACATCTGGTACATGCCAATGTACATAGATGTGGAGTTAATATTAGTACATCCATCAACTTCAATTTTCAATTTCAAAAAGCTTTATTCGAATTGTAAAAACAAGTTCATAAAAGCATACAATTAAAAGTTCACAGTTAAAAAAAATTACAATTCCAAAATTAATTTAAATGCCACATTATCATTTCATCATTAAAATACAAGAATTAAAAACAAGAAGTTTCATGCTGTGTTATCATGACCATATAAAATGATTTATATTGAGCCAGTAAAAGCCCACAAAATAAAACATATTCGGGCACCATTTTAGGCCTGCATCGTGTTTCTGTACCTGATAACAGCTCTCAATAGGGAGGATACAACAAAGATAGTACGTTCATTATCTAATGATCTTAGTTTGTCGTAAGCCCCTCTACATGACCTCAGACCCCAGAATACAAGTGGAGGTTTCAAGATTTTTTGCCTCGGAGCACTATCGAAGGCACAAAAAAAGGTACAGTGTATATTAGATTGGTAGGAGACGTTGTCACAAGGGCAAAGTCGCTTTTCTTTACACCAGTCAATACATTGTGGGAAGGTTATTAACCTATAAAAGGTTTCCAGCCTAAAACAAGTCAAAAGCATACGAGAGAAGGGGGGTTGTTCTATCAGGAGGGACAACTGAACGCCCTTGTTAGGAGTGACCAAATCGTGAGCCATTACCGTCTTCCCGCCATCTTTTGCTTTCCAAATGTGCCCATAGGTGTTTTTGAGAGCAGATCTTGAGGTGTTTGCCATGCTTTCTGGGTTAGTAAAAAATTGGGAGAGACCGGTTTCTTCCAGCAGGGCTTTGACATATGAGAGCCATTTAATGTTAGTGGCTCCATCCGTTGCTAGGCAGTCCATTAAGATCTTGCTATTCAGAGGGGTCTCTTGTTTACCCATACATTGTGCCATAGCAATACTGGTGATAGCTTGATAATATCAGTGACATATGGCATGGCTACTTCCATGTGTATCACATATGTTGCCGTGCTCTTGGGGGTTGCCAGTAAATAGCGTAAGAAACTATTCTCAACGCGTTGGATGGTTTCCACCTGCTCAATCTCCCAGAGCCCAGCCGCATATGTCCCTGTAGGAATGCATTTAGCCTTAAAAATCTGGAGTAGTTCTTTGACTGGCCTCCCACCTAATCTCTTAGCAAAGTTCACCAGAGCTCCGATGGCTTTTGTGAAAGCTAGAGCCCGAGCAGCCACAGCAGGTTGCCAAGAACCATTCCTCTCAAAGTGGATTCCAAGGTAACAGAATCTATCAGTGAGTTCGACCGTTCTGCCATCCAAGGTTATTGGACAGGGTAATCTTCGGGTCTTAGGTCCACACGGCATGGTTTAAGTTTTAGAAACATTCACGTGTAGACCCTTACTTTTCATATAGTCCGAGAATTTGGACACCGCCTTTTGTAGGCCTACCCTCGTCTGGGACATGATCGCCGCGTCATCCGCGTAAAGCAGTATGGGGATGGGAGTTCCGTTTGCTGTGGGATAGTCATAATAAACCTCGCTCAAAATTGTGCAAACCGTGTTAATATAGAGCGTAAAGAGCAGGGGAGCAAGAATGCACCCCTGTCTAACTCCTCTATGGATTTTGAACATATCGGAACACTCGCCCTTTCTACCAAATCTCACACAGGCACCAGCCCCATGGTACATTTCCTTGATGAAAGTAAGTATTTGGTTGTCCAGGCCGATGTCCGCTAATGTCTGCCAAAGCGTTCCATGGGCGACGCAATCAAATGCGGAACTACGGTCCACATAAGTAACCAACAGGTTTCTCCTTTTCGCATGGATGTACTTGGCTATAATTATAGCCAGGTTAAGTCCCTGCTCGATAGTCCCTTTACCTGTCTTGAACCCATATTGCAGGTCGGACACGATTTCGTGTTCCTCCAGTCACTCCTGCATGCGGTTAAGAATGATCCTGCCTGCGATCTTCATTAAGCCATCAAGTAATGAAATTGGCCGATAGCATGCAGGATCATTCCTATCGCCCTTTTTATAAATCGGGACTACTATGGCTTCCGCCCAGGTAGGGATAAACCCAATGTTATTTGCGGAATTAAGCACGCGGGTCAAAAGAGGTGCCCAAAGATCTGGAGCGCTTTTGAAAACGTCCACAGGAACACTGTCCGGCCCTGGGGCCTTCCCTGCCGGGCTTTCTCTGATTGCTTTACTCACTTCATCCAAGTGAAATTGAATGCCCAATGGGAATGAGGTACCTGGCGAGAGTGCCCCACAATTATCGGGAGACAGTCTAGAGGGTTCAGCTCCATTGTCGAGGCCTTCAAAGTGTTTGACCCAGCTTTCAGCTGAAATAGCTTGGTCTTTTTGGGGACCCTGGTGATCTTGGAGAAACGGAGCGTTAACAGCCTTCCAGAAGGCAATATTGTCATTCCGGTCGGCTGCTGCGCGAAGATCGGACCACGCCTGCATTTTTAACGCCCTTTTCCTACTATTTAGGGCTCTCTGATAGACACATCTAGCTAACTGGATCTCTTCTTTGGATTTTGGTCTAGACTGGAGGGCTTTTTTCAGGGCGGCAAGCGCCTTGGTACAATTCCCACTAAACCAGCCATAGAATCCCTTAGATGGGTTACGAGGAACTTTGGTCAATAAATGTTTGATACCCACAGCGATTTTTCTAAATGAACCAACAATGCTGTGGGCATCGGCTTCTGCTGAAAGACAGACTTTAAAATCCTCCTGGTTATTTTTAACAAGTTTTTGTAAAAAATTTGCAGGTTCGACCTTATCCCATTTAATGCGGAACCCATTTTTGGATGCGAGTATTGGGGTTAAGCTGTATACAATGTTGGTCTTGCGGCTTAAATCGCCGTCCCTCGTCTTCAATTCCACAACTAAAGGGTAATGATCACTGAGTACAGTGTCCAGAGTCTCCCAGTTTGATACCGCGCCTGCATAACGGGTTGAAAGGAGAGTAAAATCAATGGTAGAATTTTTCCCCCTTCCATTAAATGTTGGTCTGAAAGATTTAGTAGGGGCACACACCTCATTGATAAATGATAGCATAAATTGGGCAGATATAGTATTATATGACTCCCCAGCCCTTGTGTGGAGAAGTGGCTCGCAGGCCCTTCAGAATCCTCTCCCAAGCCACATCCATCAACTTAATATTCCAACTTTTTAACTTTGATATTTTGTCCACAATATTAGAGTGCTACAATATTCTTGTACTCCACATTCTTGAGTACAATCAGTGACACAGTTTAGAGGCATTAGATGGGCACTGTATTCTTTTGTGTGGTGGTGGTGGTGGTGGTGGCGGCGGTATCAGTGGCGTAAAGAAACTTGAGGGGGTCCCCCTGCAAAGTACATGGGGGGGCCCCACGCTCTGGACCCAGTCAGGAGCTCTCAAGCCCGGGGCCTGACGTCATGCACAGTGCCGGCGGTATGTGTGCGCGTGGGTGTGTGTGCGCGTGTGCACTATGCTCCAACTGATTTTCTTTTGTGACGAAGGCCAGCACAGTTGCTGCTCATGGTGTAAGTGGTCAGCGTGTGTGAGCAAAGCTTGCACCATTGCTGCTGTTTTTGCTGCATCTCTTCTGGGTGTTATGGAAGGTTACACTGCTGCTGCCTGTGCTCAGCGTTTGATGTGAGTGTTAATTGAGCTCCGCATCCCCTGTTGAGTACACAAAAGCCCAAATGATGTACATTGTCAACGCTTGGTATTATTTTTTTCTTTGTTTTGCTTTTGGAATATACTACAGATAGGATTGCCATCTGGCCCATTTTCTTTTTACCGACGCAGCCTGATTTTAAGCCCATGCCAGAAAAATATTGAGAAAAGCTGTGAAATCCAGTATTTTTTATTAAATCATTAAAAAAGGTATTTGGGTACTGTCTTATTAGTTGCTCAATGATTATTAAAGCAAATGAATGGATAACTGCCATCGTACTAAAGCATACTGCGAATTGTACTTAAATTATTTTTACTTAAATTATTTTTTACCTCCCAGCACTGCGTCCTTCCAGAAGAGCATAACGTAAACATATGCTGATATGTTTTTTGTAAAGGTTGCAACCCTAACTCTAGACTGTCTCACCACAAACAAGGTTTAACACTATCGCAAGAAGGGCTGTTTTACCCTGACCTATAGAACCCACTACGATATATACAACAGACTGCCTGAACCTGTCTCCTGGATTTGGATGCAGTGTGCCTGACTCCAGTTTTCTGGAATTGGACATGGAGTACAGTACATGCTGCCTTAACAGGCTTGCAGCACGATGTTCTCCCCAGGCTATTTCTGCATGTAATGACAACATTTATCTGGCCCTGCAGGCTGCCTGACCTGTCTGATTGCCATGTAACGCACAGTCAGCATTTCCAAACTATGACTGCTCATTTCAGCTCAAGCCACTACTTCCCTTGACCCAGGCAAACTGGGGCTGTTACTGCTTGCATCACCTTATTATTTGTTGAAACTGGGTAAGTAATTGTATTAGCTGGCCATGGCATGCTGATAGTTTTCTTAAAAGGGTAAAATGAGAGATATGTGAATTGCCGACGCTACCTCCTGAACCAGAACTGTCATAATGTTGCAGATGCTACAGTATGTACTGATCTGCATGAAAATGTAACATGTATCTACAGATATACTGATCCTGGAACAGGTTGTTTGACGTGTGTGATAATGTATAGTATAATAAACCGTAAAAATTTAAATGTGCCATTTATGTTTAATAACAAAAAGGGGTAAAATGAGATTGTGGAGTAATAAAAAATTTACAAAATTGCTAAATTAACTGGTTCTTCATCAGAGGGGCTTCCATTTATGTTTGGAATTTTCCAAGCTTTGGATAATCAAATTGCAGTTTGCAATTGTTGTGGAACTTGACTACACCAACTTTAGACCTTACACAGGTTATGGAGGAGCCAGGGCTCATGCCTCGTTCTTCTACCCCTGCTACACTCCCAACCTGTGTGTCTCTCTCTTGCAGACTCATTTTCATCAATGCTCTCAGCCTTTCCCACTGTTATCCTAATTTTCTATGTATTTCCGTTGCTTTCTCACTTTTCTTCTCTTCTCTCTAGTGCTCTGGTTCAAAGCTGATGATGAAAAATAAATCCTGGTCGCCACAAGTTTGCACTGAAAGCACCA
This sequence comes from Lissotriton helveticus, assembly GCF_964261635.1. Classification (NCBI taxonomy): domain Eukaryota; kingdom Metazoa; phylum Chordata; class Amphibia; order Caudata; family Salamandridae; genus Lissotriton; species Lissotriton helveticus. The sequence goes on along the minus strand of NC_136062.1, from coordinate 88,926,299 downwards.
GCACCAGGTAAGCACTGGAAGGTGCCATACAAATACCAGTACAATACAATAAAACCAATTTATGCCTGCGACTGGTCAGGAACTGCAGAATCAAGTCAATGATCTATATCAGGCTTCTTCAAGTAGCTCAAAAGCTACTGGTAGCTCTCCAGCTATCCAGGAGTAGCTCTTCTGTGTGCAACCCAGCCTACTGAATTACCAGTTAAATTAATATACATATCGCACAGATCCGTGCTGGCCCGCCGCTGCTGGTAATCATGCTATGAGGTGATCATAGCTGGTAATCTTGCATAGGGTGGCCACTAATAAAATCTTTTCTGTGAATGGCACTAAGATTATTTTAATAGCTCATAATGATTTTAATTAAACATAAGTAGCTCTTACTAGTGAAAAGGTTGGAGACCCCTGATGTATTATGTCTGTGGCACACCTTCTACTTCCTGCACTGCAGACCCGGTTGCTGCTGTGCAGCATCCCAGTAAAGCCCCTCCTTCCAGAATAAAGTGCAGGGCCGCAGTAGCAGGCCTGTGATTATGCTCAGCAGCATCCCCGCTAGCCTGCTCCCCGCCTCAGCTCTCTTTGTTGTGGCTAAGCCTGTGCTTCCAGACATTACCCATAATGGCTGAGAACTCTCCTGGAGGGCACTTTAACATATTACTGCTGACAGGGCGGTATTTTTAGGGCCTCTGGTAAACCTAGTTTATAAACCGCGGGCTATTCTAGGATATCCCGCGTCCTCTGCGGCCAGAGGACGACCATGAATGCGACTTAACGTGTCTGGAGGGGCTGAGATTTGCCCTCACGGGTAAACAATCGCAGAGCCCCAGCACAACACGAGAGTCATCCAAAACATAGCAACAGAGACAACAGTGGCAACAAGAGGCGAGAGGATGACTGTGCCAGGGAGCTCAAGCTGCGAGGAGGGCAACGTAGGGTAACGTCATCTGCGTGCGTCCTTAAAAGGCGTAAGGTCAGGACAAAGACAGGCACAGATTAACACGCATTCCGTGAATGGACCCGAGATACTCCTTTACTAAGCTAAAGGTGCAGTCAAAGAAAATAAGTAACTCTGCAGGACAGAGGCTGCCTGCAAAGGAGCACCTGTGCAGCCTACAGTCTTAGCCAACGTCGTGAATGGGGTTACACTCCTGGTCAAACAGTTGGGTTTTTGCGCATTGAAGCTTTGGACAAAGATAGTAGCCTAATATGTTACTTTACTGTTCTGAGCTATACCCCACCCCCACCCCTCTCCACCCCCCTTTACATTCTTCTGTTTGAGCTGCCATTGCCGCACCTTTGTTAAAGCCAGGGGGCACGCCACGGGGTAGATTTAGGAGCCCCCTCTTCCTTATTGGAACTCAGTTGTTTACTCCAGAGTAGATCTAGCTCAGCCCGTGCCCCTGCCTACCCACACCAGCGCCAAGACGCCTCGGCATTCGCGCGCTTAATGAGCCCCATATCATCATAATCATCATCTTATTTCAGTCGTTGACCCAGTCATTTAGGTAATGCCCCCTTTAAAATAATTTTACTTCTGCTGCCCTTAGCGTTTTCGAATTAGTAAGACTCACGGCCTCTTGCATACTTTCGGCTACATATTAAAACAGACATTTTATGTTATTAAAAGGTGACAAGTAATAATGGCCCTTTTAGTTGGGAATTCATTGCCTTGGAAGGGTGACAATCCTCTAAGGAGTTACAACATAAAAATTGGGTTTTTACTGCGATAGAAGTCTAAACGGAAACGTGTTTATTAAGAAAGCGTAGTTGAAAAGTGTGCTGATTCACCCATTCACTGGAGGTGCCTGCAGCCTGCGTGCCGAGTATTTTACAATTCTTCGTCCTAGCTAACAATGCTGAGATGCTCACAGAAGCCTTGGCAAAGCCAATAGGTCTAGCTTACATTTTAAGCTCAGATTTTTAAAAGCGTGCTGCACTGAAAAACATAAAGGAAACAAATATTGCTTTCTTTATAAAGTGCATTTAAGACTTAAAGGATTTAATGTGTGAGGGTACACAGCACTTTTGAGATGCAAAATATCTCGCAGTGCAATTGTATGCAAGCAAGCACTCCATATTAGCCACAATGATACCTCGAACAGTCAAAGGAACCGATAGCACGAGGAAATAAATACTTCTCTGGGAAAAGCCAAAGCCCACTTTCTGAAAATTGTAATGAATTGGTAACAGCAGTTCATCCAGACAGCTGCACTCTCAAGCCAGACCTAATAAAAGATGAGGTCATTAGATCCTTGTTAACAATCAGATTTAACTTTTTACCTTCTAAAGAACATTTACGTTGCAGGATTATCCAAAGACTACAGGGTGTTAGTTTCTGTGAAATGTAATCCCATGGTAATGCTAGGGTCAGGGGGGTGAACACACAACCCTGTTGATTTGTTCCTACAGGTGGCATGTTGTTTGTTATAATGCATCCTGATCTTTGAGACTGGAGGTGAATAAATTAGAATTGCATATGATCAGTTGTAGGGCTTACTGTCCTTGCATTCCCCCCAAAATAAATTGAAGACTTTGAAAAGAAAGAAATAATCTCCAAGAAACAAGAGAATATTTCGAAATCGGCGAATCCCTTTCAGAGAACACCATGGAATATTTTATAGAGTAAATGTGTGACATGCATACAAAAGAAGAGGGAATGAGGGACTGTGTTGAAACAGAATTTCCTAAATGTCTCAAAAACCAGTAAAATTAAACAACAACACACTACACCAGATGGGAACCGTAGCAGGCAGTACAACTTTAAGAGGGCAGAAAAAGACTTTCAACACCCCCCCTAGGCGCACTATTGTCAAACTGCCAAAGCAACTGACTCATAAAAATTGTTTAAGCAACACGATTCTAATGAAATGGTCAAAGAGTACCTTCAAACTAAAATCACTAATAATAAAGCGTCCTTGAGTACAAACATAGCAGTCACCAGAACACTGATGTCGACAAAGGCGCCTGAGTAAGCAGCCACCTTAATAGAATGATGCAAACATGTGATAAGATTATATTTTCATTTTCATTGGGGGTATTTATAAAGTGCAAACCTAGACCCAGAAGGCAGTGGGGCACTATGAAGAGTAATAGGATACTTATAAAAAATGTGAGGTCAGAGACAGGCATGTACGTTTACAATGAGAACTCAGGGCAACACAAATGTATTAATATAAGAGCAAAACCCTGCATCACCGTGGGATGAGCCGGGGAGGAGAAGGGATATATGCAGAAAAAGACGATCGGAAGATGGAGAAGAGGTAGGTTCTGAGATGGTTTCTGAATTGCCCCACCAAAGGATGATGGCTAAGGTGCAAAGGTGGGTCATTTCAGAGTCAAGGTCCATGTTCTTGTTTGTGTAAGTGTGCTTTGTGAGTGTTTTGGATTTCGAGCCCAGCAAGAGATTTGTTTCTACTACTTCATGCGCCATGTTGGGTTTTGAAGCAAGGTAGGCAGGTTTTTGTATCACACAACAAAATGTAGCATTTATTTTGGCATTGAGAGAGACAAAGTAATACTGCCTGGGTATCAAAGATATCTTTTTTTAAATTGGAGATGAGTTTTGCACTTGATTTAAGAAAAGCTTTGACTGATGTTAATGACGTTTCCGGTGAACAGTGGAAAGTGCTTTGCCTCCAAAATTTTGCGATAAAGAGAGGGCTTGGTTTGGAGGTCTGAAAGGTATTGTTCTGTCTGGAAAGAAGTTTGTAAGGTGTAGAAGGGAGTGAAGTCAGGCTTTCCCAAGATGACAAGGATATTGCCTTTGCAAAGGCCTAAGGGGGCTCTGCCAACAGAATGCTTAATGAAGCACGAAGACAAAGGATTTGGCGGACAGGGTACTCCGTTGTGTTTGTGATGGAGTACCCTATCCACCGAACTCTCAATCAGTCCCTATGTCACTTTGAGTGACTTCAGTAGGACAAAGAACCAGGAGAGGCTCACTCACTAGTGAACACTAACGTATAGAAGGGAATGATGGATGGAGTTCTTTATTTTATCTCAGCCACTTGTGACTACTCGGTCCGCATCCCAAGCGACCATTATTTTGCGCACCATGCCACCTCAGTTTGGATCCAGCTATATGCAAATCAGTCATACTTTTGACCATGGTCCAGTGGGAGCAGTCCAGCCTGAACTGCCATGCCAGGTTGTTGGAACTGGCACGTTCTGGTTGGCTGAGGTGAGGCCCTATCCAGGCAGAACTTACCACTCCTGTCAGGTGTGGATAATTACACTCACCGTATAACCTACGCTCACCCTTTAGTTAGCTTGACACGGAGCAGTGAGGCTTAACATAGAGGCAATGTGTAAAACATTGGCACAGCACCCTCACACAATAAATACACTGAGCATCACAAACGAGACTTTACACATGATATATGTAAATAAAGTTTGGTTTCAAAAGACACATTAACTAACACAACATGAGCCTCATGTATTTTTGGCCATAAATCACATTCAGAAATATCACTAGTAGTGCTAGGTCCAACCGTGTTAAAATGACATCAGTAAAATACACACTTGGGAAAGATACATTACCTCCCACCCCCGACAGCACCCTTATGCGGGGAAAAAGGTTATCAGTACACAGTTATCAAGTGCACCCCAGATCACAACAATATCAGAAATGTGTACACACAGATAATTGCAACACTTTTAAACAACACTGTGGGCCAAGGCAGTACGATTAAAAACCAATGTCAAATGTAGAATTCTTTTGGCAAGAAATCAACATTTAAAGCAACAGCGCAGTGCGGTGTAATTAATAACAGGCCCTCAATCAGCACTGATACGCGGTGCCACGGATATCAGGCCTATCCGTATGGAGCACAATAGCAAACACAAGTACACAGCAGGGTAATTTGGTGCAACTGATATCTGGCAGGTCAGTTAATAATGCACATGCAGACTCCGTCGCCCAATGCCCTCCTCCACCATTCAGGTTACCCCGAGTAACCTACAACCCATGCTGGAGATAAAGAAAACCTTCCCCCCTGATTCTAGGCCGATCGTGGCCTGAGTCACACTTAGTATGGGTCCCAAGAAAAAAGGTGGGAAAGGTAGGAAGGCTACTTAGGGGGCAGTAGACAAATTAAGGTTTGGCCTTTACTCAGGAAGTTCACCCACGGTATGCAGAGCAGAATCATGCTGAAGGCGATAGTCGTTCAGTCATAGGATTCCACACTGTGCCTTCAGGCACCATCTCAGCCCAGCAAAGAACAGGGGGAATCACGCAATCTCTTGAGCCGCTTCCGATCGCTCTTGGAAGCGTCCCTTAGCCTAGTCAAGTACTCTCACAACCCAGGCCCTGTCCGGGCCATATTACCTGGCAACATGAAGTCGCCGGGGCCGGGTGAGAAGAGGGTAGGTGGGATGCCGCACTGAGGGCACAAAAGAAAAAGTCAATGCATTCCGGATGAAACAAGGGAGCCTCTCAGAAGAAGGTGGCACCCCGTCAAATACACGTCGACCAAAGTGGCACTCAGGAGGCAATCCGGGCACCCAGGAACACAAATCCGCTCTACCGCACCTAGCCTGGAAATGAGGCACAAAATCTGGTGCGCACTGATATGAGTTACACCAGACAGTTCCGGTCACACACAATAAAGAGTTGAAAACTCAGTATCTCCCTGGAAATGAGGTGCAACGTCTGGTGTGCATTGATCTGAGTCACACCAGACAATTCTGGGCGCACAAATCGAAGAGTTGCAAATTCCATACCAACATGGAAATGAGGCACAACATCTGGTGCAAGTTGACGCTGGTCGAAGACAATTCCGGACACACCCAATGAAGAGTTGCAAATTCTGCACCTCACTGGAAATGAGGCACAATGTCTGGTGCACACTGACATGGGTCGCACCAGACAATTCGGGTCACACACATAGGCGTAAGTTCAGCAGTGTCACATGAGGTAGAATGATACACTACTACAGGTACGCCCTCACCTTCGAGGGTTGCAACCTGTGAATCAGACATCGCAGGCAATGAGCATGCAGTGAGCGTGTAGCATGAGAGAGATGCAGCACGATCAACAAAGTGGGCCACGCAGGGTCCCGCCACCAGTGAATCCGCTCAACACCAACAAGACGCTTTATGTGTGTTGAGGCCTCTAGATTCAGGAGCACACACCTTAGATGCGGGCAGTACATTTAGAGCTCTGCACAAGGCAATCCAATCTCCAGGCACAATACTTAGTTCCATGCTCACACCGCTTTACCAGTTTGGACCCAGCAGACGATGTGGGCACTTAAGAGTGCACTCGTCCTAGATGTCACAAGTAGATAGTGTGGGTCCATTGTGGGAGCTCTTAGATATCCCTAAGACCTCCACAAGAGAACACAGGGCAAGACAACAAACTCTTGGAGAGCATGCTTCAGGGTGCCACACAGCAGCAGGTAGTCAGCCCAGGTCAGCCACTATTCAGGAAAGGAGGACGGTCCCTTCCAATGGCAGTAATCCTCCTTGTGCACAACAGATTCCACTGGCAGTGTGCACCACGCAGTTCCAGGATCTCTGGTCCCACGTTCCCACAAGTGTCTCTCTCTCCTGCAGAAATATGGCACTAGTTGTTATACTGTAGTGTGCCTTTGAAGTTTAGGTTGGTTTAGAGGGTTTCCTTTTGAACCACACATGTCTCCCCTAAATTTCAGTCCAGTTTGCCATGGGGCCCTGGAATACAGATCTTAATCTTTAGTGGGGCAATGATATGGCTTCCAGAGGCCAAGTGTCAAAACCTCTCCCTCCAATCTATCCAGCCAGGTCCTCAAATTGCCCAGGTATGTCGTTCCAGTTGCATTGCCAATGTTTATAACTGTCTCTGGGAAATGCACAGATGTCTTCCTCCAACCTCCAGTGTGGACTGGAGTCAAACTAAAAGGCACGCAAAGAGTTTTAGAGCAGAGAAATGCCCACTTTCTGGAAGTAACATTTCTAAGCAATTAATGACAAATCACTCTTTCCAACAGGACATGGGTTGTCATTGGGAATCCAATGATAGGAAACATGAGGCTGCTCTACTGTAAGACACTATTGCAGCTTCAAGTAATTTCAACCATTCCCCAATGTCAACCTCTGGGAAGAGCATACCTCATAGGTGGTGAAATCACACTGGGTCATTTTCACTATCTGGGCAGGGAACACCCATGTGTACCTGCCCTGCCTTTCACCTACAACTTGCTCCACTCCTCAGGGCTTACCCTGGGGGTGCACTAGTGGTAATGGGAAACCCACTCAGGGTGGGCAAATAAGTTAGAAATGCAAACCTGAACGTAGGCGCAACTGCGCACCCACAGGCCTGTAATGGTTGGCTTGATACAAGTTTGAAAGGCTATTCTGGTGAGTGGCACACTCAGTGCTGCATCCCACCATTAGCTAGTGCAGTACTAGTCCTGGGTATGTGGTGAACCTTTTTAAAGGGCACTCACATCTACAACACCAAAACCAATCAAGTAAGCACCTCTCCTAGCATGGATAGGAAGGGCGCTCGCGCTTTCACATTGTATTACAGTGGTAAAGCGCTGAGAGTCCTAAGGCCACTTAAAGAGAATCATCAAAACCCGGTGTCGTCCCATGGGAAGATCTGAACTCCTAGGTAGGGAAAACCCATATGGGTTTTTTTCACTACCTGAGCAGGGAACACCCATGTGTACCTGCCCTGCCTTTCGCCTACCACTTGCTCAACCCGTCAGGGCTTACCCTAGGACTGGTCTAGTGGTAGTGGAAGGCCCACTCAGGGTTGGATAATGAGTTAGAAATGCCAACCTGAGCATAGGCGCAACCCCACACCCACATGTCTGCAATGGCAGGCTTGATACATGTGCGAAAGTCTGTTCTGGTGGATTGTACAATCAGTGCTGCATCCCACCATTAGCCAGTGCAGTGCTGGCCCTGTGTATGTGGTGTACGTTGTTACAGGACACTCACAGGTACAACACCTAAACCAAGCAAGAGAGCACCACTTCCTAGCATGGATTGGAAGGGTGTGCGCACTTTCACACTGCTTTACAGTGGGAAAGTTCCCAGAGTCATAAGGCCGTGAAAAGGGAATCTACAAAAACCAGGAGGAGAAAAAGCAAAGCTTTTAGGGAAATCCCCTAGGAAGGCCATGCCCAACACAGGTCCTCCCTGTAAGGGAACAGAAACAATCCAAGACCAGTTTCATCCTTATTAGGGCTCATCTGTCGGTATAGCTTTATTCCAGTTTCACAGTGTGTACTGAACTCACATTGGTTATGTGCAACCCACTTGGAGTGTCACACTGAAGTAGAGAAAAAAGTGATGGATGGAATGCTTGAATTAATCTCAGGCACTGGTAATTACTAGGGCCACATCCTGATCCACCGTTATTTTGCACACCATGCCACGTCAGTTTGGACCCAGCCATATGCAAACCAGTCTTTGCCCTGCTCCAATGGGAACAGTTCAGCCTGAACTGCCTGGCTTTTTTGTATACTTCAGTGCACTCACAAGTGAAGAAATTCAAAAAGAGCTTCTGGCTAAAACCAGAAGGAAACTTCACTTTTGCTCTTAAGTTTCGCGAGTAGATGCATCAGTCCACTTTGGGAGGATAAAAACTATATCTGTTTAGGCTTGCACATCTCTAAAAGGGCTGAGAAGTGGTTATCTAGAAAGAGAAGAAATCTGAGCATAAAAGCTCCAACTGGAAGAAGGTGCATTTTAGCATTTGAAACAAAATTCAAAATTGCTGAACACTGTTATGGCCTTACGAAGACCTGCTCTCTTACTGGGTGTTTCCTGGAGCTCACATTGGTCCAGTGATCAATATGTGCCCAAACAGATGAAATTATGCAGGCAAGATTGGATGTGTTTGTTTTAGATGGAAAGTTTAAGCCAGAGATGTATTATAAACTCAGGGGAAAGTTCAGAATATGTGTCAGGTTTGAGTAAATGTCTCACAAGCCTCTACCCACATTGCCTCTGTAAAGCTGCCAATGATAGCAACAACACAACTACTAACCATTACACTCCAACAAGTGTGACAATTCGGACTATTTCAGGCCTCCAAAGGTATAAGAGTGACGTAAGCGGCACGTAATAGTTATTTTTAATGTATATTTAATTAATAGTTACCTGTTGTTGTGCTCATCTCTAAATTAGTCTGACAGCGCCACCTTGTGTCAGACTATTACAAGCGCTTAATGACAATTAAGTGCCGTACCGAGCACCAGAAACCACCGGCTCAAATTAAGAACTGGGGCTCTCAGCAGTGAAAGCATGCCTGCACCACCGTATTGCTCTTAATGGATAGGGATTCAGGATTCAATTGTGTTTCACAAATAGCAAATGTTGGGCGGAGGACTGCATAGTACAACAGAACTCCACTTCTTCATTGAAATTCAGTATATGTCAGCTCTTTAAATAGATTGGAAATGCCACAAAATGGTGGTACTTTTTTAAAAGGATAAGGCGGCAGACAATGGGCTATATGACCATTGTCTGGTGGTCTCAGTCACTATAGCCTGCACATGAAGACTGGAAGCACTCAGAAAAGGCCAACTTACACTTTGCAAATGCTTACCATCTGCCTTTGTGAAACGTTGCTCGGTCTGTGAAGACTTTGCATCCTGGTGCACACCACTATGGCACTCGAAAAAGAGTGCAGGATCTTATCCGAATGATCTATTCTTACAAATCTATTCATTAACATTATAACTCTTGAAATCAAATAAATTTACCACATGATGTACAAAAACATATACAATTATTGATTGCCCAAAAAAATTCTTCTTTTATTGAGATGCTATTCAGTCCATTCAAATTGAGAAAACTTTAAATCTTGAGCGACAAAATTACAGATGAGAGCTTATTTTTTCAATGCTCAGTTCCCAATGCATGTCAGGCAATCTGCTCTGCTCTTCAGCAAGGGGAATCTACAATTCAAATTGACGTAACTTACTGTATACATCTTGACATTGTTTTGTGAAAACTATCAGGTACAGTACGCATAGAAGGAGTGCACAAGAAAGATTGAGTAAGAATTAAGTAAGAAATACCAGATCTAGATGAGAAAATGCCAACAGTTGGATAGAAAGAAACAACATGCAGAAAAGATCCTAAAAAGACAAATAACCATCACCAGAAATGTGTCCATTGATTCTTCGTAGAGAATATGAGGTAAAAAGTGTCTTCAAGCCACCATCCTGTGAGTGAGTGTCCATGCTAGATGATAAAACGTTCAACCATGCCTCAGAAGCTCATGTTGGGCAGCCTAGTCAACAAAGTACTGTCTACATGCGGCGTAACAGGTGACTATAGTTGTCCAAAAGTTATGGCCAAAATCAGCGGAGCTGAGCAATAATGTAACCCAAGTATGACTGTGCTGTCAAAAATATCTGAAACTTAATGTGTGAACCTATATCTATGAGTGTGACAGAACAACCTAAGCACAAGAAACTAAAAAAAGACCTTTAAAAACTCACCAGCATATCAGATGTCCTGTCAAAGCACAGGGATTGCAGTTACACGACCCGCTCCCAGGACTTATGACTAAAATCAGCAAAGCTGAACTGTAGTGTGACCAAAGAATGACCATGCAGTATAAATATCTGAAAAAAACCCATAAATTGTAGTCCACAGAATTGGCATGTACACTCACGTCAGTGAGTTCTGGCAGCGGGTCGTGTAACTTCAATCTTATCGTTTTAACAGGATAACGCATATGCTGGTGAGATTATACAATTTTCTAGTCTCTTGTGCTCAGGATGTTGAGCCAGATTTTCAGATATAGGACTACAATTTATGTTTTTTTGAGATATTTATACTACACGGTCATTCTTTGGTCACACTATAGTTCAGCTTTGCTGATTTTGGTCACAAGTCCAAAGCAGGTCGTGTGACTTCAATCCCTGTGCTTTGACAGGACATCTGATTTGCTGGTGAGTTTTTAAAGTTTTTTTGAGTTTCTTGTGCTTAAGTTGTTGTAAGAATACAGGAAAATAATATTATATAAAAACCGGATTTATTCAAGAGAGCTCAGTACAGCAGGTATCTTCTTCATAGTCATCCAAATGTACTGTTACATGGAACATAGAATCAAGTGATCCATGGTAACAGAATACAGAGTAAGCTTTGAGGAGAAACAAGTACTAAGTAATATATTAAAGTAACAGTAACATATTGTAGTATAATAAACATAAGAAAGTATGTAATATGCAACACATCTTATCCCCTAAAAGAAAAATGAAACATAACAAACTCAAACTAAAGAAAGTCCTTAAATCTAGAAGGAGAGATGATGACCCTATCGCTGATTTTCACTATAGATGCTACAGATGGGTTTTTATCAGACAAACTCATCAGGAACAACCTTTGAAGTGCCCTAACTATTTCTCCACCAAGGTCTTTGTTTGCAGCTTGGAGATTGGAAACAAAATGATTATCTTGACATTTTACTACATGTCTAACATTCCAAACCTTCCCATCATTGGTAACAATACTATTTAAATTAACTTTAACTACTTTGCGAATAGGACCATACTTTGAAAAACCTTTCGTAACAAAACCAAGCTTTCGTACCCTTACAAAATCACCCACAACAAAATTAGGAACTTTAACTTTGTGTGTTGTATCATAGTACATCTTCATTTTGTCCTGATGATGTTTAACTCTCAATGAAGTACTGTAGCTGTCAGCTGGTACAGAATCACACATATTTTCATTAATCCACCAGGGACAAAGCTTAGAAACAGGTTCCCTGCCTCTCAAAAGGCAAAACGGGCTAAGTTCTGTAACTAAATGAGGTGTAACTCTGTACATCCATAACTTTTCACGTAATACATGCTCCCACTCACTTCCACTCTTCCTTGCCCATTCCACACATTCCTTGAGAACTCGATTGAACCTTTCAACTTGACAATTTCCCTGTGGCTGGTATAAAGGTGTAGTAACATGTCTTATACTACAAGAACGAAAGAAATCCTTTAATTCCAAACATTTTAGTTGTACCCCATTGTCTGTAATTAAAGTTTCTGGACTTCCTTCCCAAGCAAAGACTTCCCTGAAAAATTCTACAATCACACGAGAAGGAGCATGAGAAACGAATCTAATTTCCGGCCACTTTGAATGATAATCAATTAAAACAAGAGCAAAACGTGCATCTCGGGGTAAACAATAAAATGGACCAGATATAGCAAATGCCAATATCCGCCAAGGATTTTCTGGTTAAGCTATAGGTATAAGAGGTGCAGGATGAGTTTTCGACATTTTATCACTATTTACAAAAAGAGAACAAACCCTTACAACTCTATCAATCATCTTGTCCATACTAGGCCACCAAAAACTGACCTTACAAGTCTTTTCATAGAGGACATACCGATATGACTCTCATGAGCAAGTTTGAGAATGACATCTTGCATGTGATCAGGAGGAGCACACTTACCACACCTAAAAATAATCCCATTGTCAAGTTCCAAATCATTAGATACTTGCTGAAAAGATTTCAACTCTGGGGGTATAAGATTCACTCTAGGCCACCCCTTTTGAATGTATTCTTTCAACAGATTCCAGTTCTTGTCACCATCAGTACCACTTCTCCAATCATCTTCAGAGATAGCAGCAAATTCCCTTGCTACAAAGTCTCCAAGGGAAGCAACAATTTCTACATCATCTCCATTATTATTTTCATTTTCCAGATTACATCGCAATCTTGACAGACAATCAGCTGTCACATTTCTCTTCCCAGGAGGAACATATTCTACAGAAAAATTGTACTCTTGTAACCTAGACATCAATTTTCCAATACGTGCCGTGGCATTTCTCCCTCCACCTGGAGAAAGTATGGCAACCAAAGGTTTGTGAGCTGTCCTTAAAAGAAATCGACTACCCCACAAAACATTTCTAAAATGTTCTATTCCCCAAACACACCCCAAAAGTTCTTTTTCTATAACGGAGTACTTCCTTTCCGTTTCATTAAGGGTGCGGGAACCAAACGCTACACACCACTCATCGCCTCCACTTTTCTGTGTAACACTCCACCAAGACCATACTCACTGGCGTCCACAGTAACAACACACAGCTTTTTGACACAAAAATGTTTCATTTCATTTCAACAATCTTTATTTCGGCAATTGCCATAAAAGATAAACATAGAACTTAAAAAGTAACCAGATTTAAACATCAGTATTACAGCAGTAGCGGGATAGCATACAAAAAACAGGAGAGTATCCCAGTAAATAGAAACATGAGGACTACAAAACTCAATGGATCAATACTGAGTAATAATTTGGCAATATATTGAGTAAAAACTAAACAATTTAAAAACATTTTTTAATTCTAGTTTAAAAGAGTCCAATGCAAAAAGGTTGTGCAGTCAGTAATACATGATCTGGTCAAGGATGGGGTGACCTTGAAGTAAAAGCCTTCTCTTATGCCATACTGCTTCAAGGAATTTAGCCATTGCAAAGACAGTTGCTTTTGAGAGATCGGTCTTAAGGATTCTAAAGGCCTCAGAACATTTAGTAAAGCCTAAATTCTTACATAGAGGGATTATCCAGTACCTCCTAGCTGTACGATATGCGGGACAAAAGAAGACTGGGTGCAGTTCGTCTTCAAGCCTGCAATTACAGCCTGGACAGTTTTTCAAGGTATGGAAATTCCATTTGCTTGTAAATGCTCTAAGCGGAAGAGTGCCGTACCGCCATTGTAAGTATAACTTTCTGGCCAAATTCGGAAAAATGTCGTCAAGAACTGGTTCAAACCTGTAGTAGTCTTTCACCCCAACAAAGATGTTAGCCAGGGAATCTGGGCGTATGCCCTGTATATGGGATTCAAGATTACAAGCATAAAAGGTTGCTACCAGATCTTTACGAGACAACCCCTGGCAAGCCATTTCAGGGTCCCTCCATAAGCTGGGGAGACCCAGCCGGGTAAACTCAGTTTTCAGATATTTAAACCACGGGATGTTCTCTATAGTAGGTAGAGCAAGGATTTCCTTCAATTCCTGCCTATAGTTGGCTAGCTCAGGGGTAGACCACAATCTTCTCCAGAAGGTTAAAGGCTTTACACCCACAACTTCATCCAATGATTTTAAGCCCAGATCAGTCTAAGAGGGAGAAGCGGGGTGCTAGACGGTAGCTTTAAAAGTTGTCTGAGAAACTTGTTTTTGAGCATGACTAACTCCTTCTTACAAGTATGTCCCCAGAGTTCGCTGCCATAAAGAATCGCACCTCTAGCCTGGAGTCTATAAATCTCCAAGGGGGGGGGGGGGCTAGGGGTCTAATAGATGATTTGTTGGCATTTGCTAGCCTAATTATTCCCCCTGCAATTTGAGCCAATCTGAGCTGTGACTTGATTTGATGTTCACCCCATTCCAGTTTATCATTCAAAGTCACACCCAGGTACTCAAACGTAAAGACTCTTTCAAGCCTATTCGGGCCTATATAGGGATTAGGGCGTGTTTTTTGGGGGGGGGGTTAAAAATCATGTACTTGGTCTTCAAGGCATTTATTTCGAGACCGTGTTCTTGGCAAAATGCCTCGAAGCCCTCAAGAATGCGCTGAATCCCCATAGGGGATTTCGATAGCAGTAGGGTGTCGTCCGCAAACATAATTGCGGGCACCCGTCTGCCACCCAGCCTTGGTGCATCTATATTGGGAACATTGTTTAGATAATCGATTACCCCGTTGACAAAGAGGCAGAACAGGGTCGGTGCAAGAACACATCCCTGCCTTACCCCTCTACCAACGGGAAATCTTTGTGAGAGGGTACCCGACCTCCCGCACCTGACCTGAGCATCATTTTGGGTGTGCAGTCGAACAATAATGTTTAAAAGAGCAGGAGGGACACCAAGATCAGCGAGTACTGCCCACAGTTTACTCCGCGGAACCAGATCAAAGGCTGCGCGGAGATCAACAAAGACAGTATACAACGAACCCCCCTCCACCCGCACCGTCTTCCAAAACAAAAGGGCCAAGTGAAAAATTTGGTACATCGTCGAAACCTTGGCCCTGAACCCAGCCTGGTATGTACTTAGAACGGAGTTGTCCGTCATCCATTCTTACAGGCGGTCAAGAATCAGCCTTGCAAAAAAATGTTGTGCTACATCAATGAGGCTGATTGGCCTGTAGTTGGCTGGGAGCAGAGGAGAGCCCTTCTTGAAGATAGGTACAATCTCTGCTCCCAGCCAAGTACTAGGAACTGCCATTCCCCCAAGTATTGCGTTGAAGACCTCCAAGAGATACGGAGCCCAGACCCTGGGTTGATGCTTGAATAAGTCACCCGGTATTTTATCCAGCCCGGGGGCCTTTCCCGAAGGCAGTTTGGATATTGTATTATGAACCTCCTTTAGGGTGAATTGTAACATCTCAGCACCCTCAATAATTCCGGAATGCATAGCGGGCCCACCAGAAGGTAAGTGGTGATTGGGCATCGGATCAGCACGATGGTTAGGGAAGCTAGGGCTAACCTCTTCATAGAGGCAGCGGAAGTGATCCTCCCACACTGAGGCCGCTATATTAGCCTCCACAGCCTGAGTTGGCTCGGCAGACCCTGTTCTCACTATCTGCCAGAATTTACGGGCATCTCTGGTCTGGAGAGCAGCCAACATGTTATCCCAGTTGGAATGATCCCATTCCACCTTTGCATTGTGGATTATTTGCTTTAGTTCCTCCCTTCTTAACTTAATTAAGTCCGTATCCCTCGGAAGTCTCAGCGCAGCGAGTAGGTTGGCCTTTGCCTTCCTGCAAGCTAAATTGTACCAAGAGGGTCTATGGACCCTAAGAGTCCCCTTCCGCACAAGTGGGTTTAACAGCTCCATAAGGATGTCCACCATTTCCATATGGAGGGTACCCAACTTAAGAAATATAGTTTCTGGCGGTGAAAGACTAATAAGAGTCCCGACCCGTTCAAATATAGGAATAAACTGCGCATACAGCTCAGAGATGTGGGCAGGATTGTCCAAAAGCTTTGCCCACCTCACTCTGCGCCTATCATTTGTAAGAATTAAGAAAAGAAAAAAATGTTTCAAGGTAGGAGCATTGGTGATTTCATTTTTTATCTGTTGAAACGCAGATTCTTGCCTATCACCCCATTTGAACTCAACTTTTTGTCTGGTCAATTCCCTTAAGGGCTCCATCTTAGTGGCAAATCCCTTAATAAACTTACTGTAGTACTCCCATAATCCTGTAAAGGACATTAATTTGTCCTTATTGTCTGGGGGTGGGGCCTTCCCAATAGCATCATCAAGGGATTTCTTGGGAATGACCCCAACTCCAGACAGATTGTGTCCTAAGTACTCAAACTTGTTGCAAAACATCTTGCATTTGTTATCCTTAAGGGAAAGCGCCCATGCAACTACAAATGTTTACAAACCTCCCTCACATGCTCTTTATGACACTCATTATTCCGAGAGAAAACAAGAATATCATCTTGAAAACACTTAACGTACTGCTCCAGATCTTTAAACAAGTGGTGCATGGCACGTTGAAAGACTGGCGCCGCGGAGGCTAGTCCAAACGGCATTCTCCCTTCTGTACCCCCCTGCCACTGCCCATTGGCCATCCCGCTCCCACCTCCCAGCTGCTCCTCCCTCCCACTTGACCTCTTATGGAGGCCGCGTGGTGCAGGTGAGTGTGACCTGACCCCAGGTCACCCCCCACGTCGCACGGCTCCTCCTGTCAGCCCGAGTCACTGCCCCCGGCGCCGCCGGTCCGCCCCCGGTATCCGTGTTCTCGCTTGCTTTGTGAATTATATTTTTATTTCTTGCTCCCTCTGTTAATTGTGTTATAATTGTACTTTATTGCGTACTTCGTTCTGTTTTTGCTTCTTTCAGGCGCCCCTGCCCTCTGTGCCCCCCCGCTCCCCGCTTCCCGCTGCCCCTCCCCGTGGCCCCGCCCCCTTTTCCCTTCTGTACCCCCTGCCACTGCCCATTGGCTCCCCCGCTCCTGGCTCACAGCTGCTCCTCCCTCCCACTTCGCCTCTTACGGAGGCCGCGCAGAGGGCGCGCCGCTGGCACGCCGAAGGCGAGCCAAAGGCAAGCCCGGCTGCGCCTGTCCGTGCCTGGACCGCGCCCAGCGCCAGGACCCCTGGCCCCCGATGATGCCAGCCCACACGATGGACTTACGACGCCGCCACCCTCCACGCACTCAATACCGGCCGGATCCCCGCCTGCTACCGAGCCATCCCGAAACGCACCCACGGACCCTTCACCTGCCAAGCCTGCAAATTCACCTGCCTCCAAACCTGCACCGCTCCCGCCAAGCCAGGCACCAGCAACACTCACCTCAAGTGCATCCTGCTCAACACCCGCTCCGTCCACAGACACGCCGTCGAACTCTGGAACCTACTCGACACAACATCACCAGACGTCGCCTTCCTCACAGAAACCTGGATGAACGCCTCCTCAGCCCCCGACATCGCTATAGCCATCCCGGATGGCTACAAGATCACCCGGAGGGACCGCATCAACCAAACAGGAGGAGGCATCGCCATCGTCCACAGAAACACCATCCGAATCACGACCAACTCCAACGACAGCCTCACCGCCACCGAGCACCTTCACTTCCAGATACACACCGACCCCAAGACCACCCTCAGAGGCACTCTCATCTACAGACCCCCGGGACCACGCACACAATTCAGCGAAGCCATCGCAGACTTCGTAAGCCAACACGCCCTAACCTCCTCAGACTACATCCTCCTAGGGGACCTCAACTTCCACCTGGAGAACAACAATGACAGCAACACTGCCGCCCTGCTGGACAACCTCGCCAACCTCGGACTCAAGTAACTGGTGAACACCCCCACCCACTACGCCGGCCACACGCTAGACCCCATCTTCTCCTCCAGCAAGCACATCGCCTTCAGCCACTCCACCGGACTACACTGGACAGATCACAGCTGCGTCCACTTCAACTTCAGGAGAACCACGACTCACCACCACCTGCAACAGGTTCCCCGCAGAAGCTGGAGCAAGATCACCGCCGACCAACTTACCACCTCCCTCAGCCAGAACCCTCCCACCAACACGAGGGACCCCAACGAAGCAGCCCGCAACCTCACACAGTGGCTCACCAACTGCACCGATGACCTCGCGCCACTGAAGAACCCTCCCAGCAGACCCGGCAGCAAGAAAGCCTCGTGGTTCACCAACGACCTCGAAAACTCCAAGAAAACCTGCCGCACCCTCGAGAAAGCCTGGCGCTACGACCAGACGACAGAAAACATGACAGCCCTCAAGAACGCCACCCGCAAACACCACCAGCTGATCCGCACCACCAAAAGGACAACATTCAAAGAACGTCTGGACAACAACACCCACAACAGCAAGGAACTCTTCAGCATCGTTAAAGAGCTCTCCAACTCCAGCTCCTGCAACAACGACATCACACCCTCGCAAGACCTCTGCGCCCCCCACCACCACCCTCTGCACCTGGACCCCGGTCAGCACCGAAGACACCACCCGCACGATGAACACCATCCACTCCGGCTCCCCAACCGACCCCTGCCCACACCACATCTTCAAAAAAGCAGACTCCATCATCGCACCCCAACTCCGGGACATCATTAACAACTCCTTCGCATCTGCCACCTTCCCGGAGAGCTGGAAACATGCTGAGCTCAGTGCCCTCCTGAAGAAACCCACCGTGGGACGCACGGACCTCAAGAACTTCCGCCCCATCTCGCTCCTCCCTTTTCCTGCCAAAGTCATCGAGAAGACCGTCAACAAACAACTCTCCGCCTTCCTCGAGACAAACGTATCCCTCGACCCCTCGCAGTCCGGTTTCCGAGCAAACCACAGCACCGAGACCGCCCTCATCGCAGCTACCGACGACATCAGGTCCCTGCTCGACAACGGGGAAACAGCTGTCCTCATCCTCCTGGACCTCTCAGCAGCCTTCGACACCGTATGTCACCGCACCCTGATACAGCGCCTCAGCAACACTGGAATCAAAGGAACGGCCTTGGAGTGGATCATCTCGTTCCTCGCCGGAAGAGCCCAGAGAGTCCGCCTCCACACGTTCCGATCCGCGGCCACGAAGTCATCTGCGGCGTTCCGCAAGGATCCTCGCTCATCCCCACCCTCTTCAACGTCTACATGAGCCCCCTTGCAGCCGTCGCACGCCAACACCACCTAAACATCATCTCCTACACCGACGACACCCACCTGATACTCTCCCTCTCCAACGACCCCGCCACCGCCAGAACCAGCTTCCAGGAAGGAATGGAAGACATTGCGGAAGGGATGAAGCTCAGCCGTTTGAAACTGAAGTCAGACAAGACGTAAGTCCTCATCCTGGGACCATCCCCCTCTGCCTGGGTCGACTCCTGGTGGCCCCCTGCCCTGGGCACCGCCCCCAAGCCAACGGACCATGCACGCAACCTGGGCTTCATCCTGGACTCCTCCCTCACGATGACCAAGCAAGTCAACGCCGTCTCGTCATCCTGTTTAAACACCCTGCGCATGCTCCGAAAGATCTTCCGGTGGATCCCCACCGAAACCAGGAAGACGGTCACCCAGACCCTCATCACCAGCCGACTAGACTACGGGAACACCCTCTATGCTGGAACCTCAGCCAAACTCCAGAAAAGACTCCAGCGCATACAGAACGCTTCTGCACGACTCATCCTGGACATCCCCCTTCACGGCCATATCTCTGCCCATCTGAGAGACCTGCACTGGCTCCCCGTCAGCAAGAGGATCACATTCAGACTCCTCACCCACGCACACAAGGCTCTCCACAACATGGGACCCAAATACCTCAACAGCCGCCTCACTTTCTACACACCCACCCACCAGCTCCGATCCGCCAGCCTCGCCCTCGCTACCGTCCCACGAATTCCCAGAACCACCGCCGGAGGAAGATCCTTCTCCTACCTGGCGGCCAAGACATGGAACTCCCTCCCCACCCACCTACGGCTCACCCAGGACCATCTCTCCTTCAGGAAACAACTCAAGACCTGGCTGTTCGAGCAGTAGCGACTCCCCCTCCCCCCAGCGCCTTGAGACCCTTGCGGGTGAGTAGCATGCTTTACAAATCTTCTGATTGATTGATTGATTGATTGAAATAAGCCTTCCGGTGTAAGAAACGCAGTCACATGCTTAGAATCTTCACTTAGCATAATTTGGTGGTACGCCGACCACAAATCGAAAGTCAAAAAAATCTTTGCCCCCTCCAGCATACTCACAACCTCATTGATTTTAGGTAGAGGGTGACAGTCTGCAATTAAATTGGCATTCAACGCCCTCAAATCCACACACAACCTTAAACTTTGATCTTATTTTCGAGCAAAAAAAATGGGCGAAACCCATTCAGAAGATCCAATTTCTTCAATAATGTCTTCTTCTATAAGTTTTTGCAATAATATCTTGAGATCTTTTCTGACGTTGATAGGTACATTTCTCAGTTTCTGTTTAATTGGGATAGAGCCCTTCTTAAGTTTAATTTGATGTTGAAAGTTATTGAGCTTACCTAGACCTTTAGAAAAAACTTTGGGAAATTATTCAAAAATTTCATGAGACATCTCACAAACATCAATCACACCTCTAATGACATCAGATTCATGACATTTCTCCAGGATAACCATAACAGGGTCAGGAGTCCTAGGATTAAGCATAATGCCTAGACTCCACTGATCCCTCCATCCAAGAACATTCACACCCTTAACAGCAACGTACAATTTCACAAAAGCAACATGACCTTTGAAATGCATGTCTACTCCAATATAACCTTCCATGTCAATAACAGAACCATCTAAAGCTTTGGCAATAATATCAGATTTTTTGAGATCATGCAAGGTAACGTTATCCTTGAATACTTCTGAGAAATATTCTTTGGTAATTATGGTCCAAGGTGACCCTGAATCTGCCATTAGTTTGAGAGATACTCCCAAAACTTGTACACAGCAATCTGGTTGTTTAAGAACATTGTAAGGTGTTACCTGCTCCCCACAGTCAGTAATAGATACTACAATTCCTCTTTCAAACTCTTCAATTTCGCAAGTATCAACATTATTCAAACATGAAATTCTTCCTCTGCTATTGGTAGTATTGGAACTTGTGTTACTAGTGAAAACATTTTACACATATTAGCAAAATGCCCGCGTCTACCACATTTTTTACATTCCCTTCCTAAACCAGGACATCTTGGAAAAGAAGCAGCATGAATAGTGTTCCCACACCTAAAACAATGAAAATCTTTGTCAGGTTTCTTAACATTCCGTTGATAATTAGGAACACTTTGATTAGAAGTAGGAGCATTTGCAGGTTTTATGTTTGAGTCAGATTTCATGGCACATACATCATCAGACTTTTCCTTAGATTTATTATCAAGAGTTTTCATCCATTTGTCTGATTGTTCCATTGCTTTAGCTGTGATAATAATATCTTTGAGGTCTGGATCTCCCATGATCCACAATTGTTCTTGGATTTTCTTACTTTTAGTGTGGACAATAATTTGGTCCCTAATCATTTCGTCAGTTATCGGACCAAAATTACAATTGGTAGAAAGATATCATAAGGCTGTAAGGAAATCATCAAAAGATTCAGATTCCTCCTGCGCTCTAGTATAGAATTTGTATCGGTTCAGAGCTATGCTAGATGTGGGTTTGAATCTAGCTTCTAGCCGTGTCATGTTCTCCTCAAATACATTTCTATCACCACCACCAACAAATTGAGGAAGTGTCCTAAAGACAACCTGTCCTTCAGAACCTAAGGAGTGCAACAAAATGTTCTTTTTCCTTTCTGCAGAAAATCTATCTCCATCAATAGCTTTAAAAAATGTTAAAAATTTATCTTTCCATCTGTTCCACGGTATGGGGGGGGGGTCACCTTTAACTTGAAGAAATTTGGAGGGTGGATCAAACTGCATATCTTTATATATATTATATACAAAGCATTCAAAATAATTCCTATATGGATGAAATATTTTTAAAAGTATAAAGAAAATATAGTAACTTGCCACAAATGAATAGTATATTCCTTAAGATAAATAAAATAGCTGTAGTAAGCAAATATAATTAATATCGTCCAAAATATAACTTCACCAACCTATAATGCTAGTCAATAAGGTGATTCCATCGAATATTTGATTTGCGCTCGTCAGCCCAACAATTTCCGTATAAATAACAGTTTGTAGTTAACACAAAACTCTTCCAATGCTTCCGATGCTGGTTTGGTTGTTGTGGTAACTCAAAATGGCTGCCACGTGTACGCGATGACAAAACGCGTAACGTGATGCCAACGAGTTACAAGGAAATAGACTGTCTCTTCGCAGGGGGCTAGAGCATGATCAGAGAGAACCGTTGCGGAAGGGCGCTCGTGAATGCACGCTCAAGATTTGAAGGTAAACCGAGCCTGCAAAGGCTGTCACTGAGCGTTTCCGATCATTAAAATATGTTGATTATAATTAAGATAAAGGTTTTACCTTGAAGGTGAAGTCCAACGAATAGATGCAGAGTAATCTAGACGTGCAGGCAATTTAAAAAAATTGAAATACGGCAAAAATGAAAAATATGGGAATATACATAAATTGTGGCAAGAAAACCAAAAAATAGAACTAGTTAGAATGACAAAATTGAATTTTCCGCCAGGAAAAAAAAAAATTAAATGTCCAGAATCCTGTAGAAAAAAAAATCTTCCCCCAAATTTTTTTCTTTGCGTAGGTTTCGTTAAAATGGTTGCTCCTGTGCTCAAAGTGGAGATTGCTTCTCCACTTAAGGTTTGTTGGGGATTTTGTGTAAACACCAACTCGACTGCCGCTATATGCCGCATAACTGGGGACATTTGTTCATTGCTTTTCACTCGCCTCTCTCGCAGGACATTTGAATAACGTTGCTATTCACCACCCACGGCGATAATGAGACGCTGATAGCGCCGAGCCTTTTGATTTGGAAAATAAAACCCCAGTCCAGCGACTATTTTGAAGGTAATTTCATGCCATCTTGATGCTGTAATCACCTTTCGCTATACAAGCTGCGACAATTGAGCATTGCACTTAGCACATTGTATTATTATTCCACAGCCACATGAAAAATTACAAACCTTAAGACACTGGACGAGTCATACACTGCTCCACCTCACAGCCTAGCGCCACGATCGAGAAATTGTTCCCTTTCGACAGATATGACCCGCTACCCTGCAGGTAAGATTAACCCCATGACCAGGAACAAGCTTGACAGTAGGCACTAATAAGTAGAAACTAATCTGTGACTAACCTTTTTCTCAGACGTGCACGTTTCCATCTACCTGACTGAAGCGAGGTCTTGAAAACTAAGGTAGGGGGCGTACAATGCTTGTGGTGGGGTTGTTTCAATGCTACTATTGATATACTGGATAAGGTTTTGATTGTAAGGGAACGTTTTGTTTTCCTCTTTCAGATTTTCTATGTGGTCCTGATGAGAATCGGACAAAGGGTCCGGTTCGAAACGCGTCGACCTTTTTTGTGGTATCCTATGTCAAAATGAACATGCATTATTAATGTTCTGAGCAGAAATGTACATTTAGTATTGTGATTTTGGAAATTATATCTACCCCTGAAAAATTCGTATAACACATAACTGAAACTGACCCAGGGTTTGGACATAGGTCCCATTTGCTTTTTTGTGCTTTATGTCTGTTTTTTTGGGAGTTTGAAGGCTTGATGGTCAATATGAGTGTGAGTTGAGTCAGGTTACGTCTCAGGTGACGAGTATGAAAGAGGTTGTCTGAATTTTGTGTAATTTTTTGTGCACGTCTGTCTTCTTAAGGATTTTAAGTGTCACACATATTTATAAAAACAATTTGTATTTTGTGTTCTTTGAAAATTTTGAAAATAAAAAAATGATGATGGATTAAATCCAACACGGCTAAAAATGTATTGGTTTTTAGTCTTTTGCAATAGCCTTTTGTTACAGTAGGACTCAGTATTGGCTCTCTGTTTTGGTTATTTAAGTATATAGACTCTGCCTTACTGAGGTGAGTCAAGGCCCTTGTTTGGTTTTTTGAGCAAAGTGGAGAGTAGCAGACCGGATACCTCATCGCCAAAATTTGTAAGAATCCAGGAAGATAATATTATATAAAAACAGGATTTATTCAAGAGACCACAGTACAGCAGGTATCTTCTTCATAGTCATCCAAATGTACTGTTACATGGAACATAGAATCAAGCCATCCATGGTAATAGAATACAGAGTAAGCTTTGAGGAGAAACAAGTACGAAGTAATATATTAAAGTAACAGTAACATATTGTAGTATAATAAACATAAGAAATTATGTAATATGCAACAGTTGTTTTGTCACACTCATAGATATAGGTTCATGCATTATGTTTCACTACAGATATTTTCGAGAGCACAGTCATACTTGGGTTACATTATTGCTCAGCTTCGCTGATTTTGGTGATAACTTTTGGGACAACTATAGTCACATGTTACGCCACATGTAGACAGTACTTTGTTGACTAGGCTGCCCAACATGAGCTTCTGAAGTATGGGTGAACATTTTATCATCATCTAGCATGGACAATCACTCAAGGGATGGTGGCTTAAAGACACTTTTTTAACTCATATTCTCTACACAGAATTAATGGACACATTTCTGGTGATGGTCATTGGTCTTTTTAGGATCTTTTCTGCATGTTGTTTCTTTCTATCCAACTGTTGGCATTTTCTCATCTAGACCTGGTATTCCTTTCTTAATTCTTACTCAATCTTTCTTATGTAGTCTTGGGCACTCCTTCTATAAGTACTGTACCTGGATAGTTTTCACTAAAAAATGTCATGATGCATACAGTCATTTATGTCAATTTGAATTGTAGATTTCCCCTAATGAAGGGCAGAGCTGATCGCCCGAAATGCATTGGGAACTGAGCATTGAAAAAAGAAGCTCTCATCTGTAATGTTGTCATTTATGACTTGAACGTTTATCAATTTGAATGGACTGAAAAGCAGCTCAATAAAAGAATATTTTTTTGGGGCAAACAATAATTGTATATGTTTTTGTACATCATGTGGTAAATTCATTTGATTTCAAGAGTTTTAACGTTAATGAATAGATTTGTAAGAACAGATCATTCAGATAAGATCCTGCACTCTTTTTCGAGTGCCATAGTGTAGTGCACCAGGAAGCAAAGTCTTCACAGACCGAGCAAAGTTTCACTTTTCCAGTAGGGGGTGGGTTGTACCTCCTCTCTTAGTGCACACCAAACAGGTATATGTTGTGGACTCTAGCCATTATTTGGTAAACGTTTTGGTTTAATTGAGTGCATCCCTAACTGGTTTTTCTCAACCTCTGCCTTTGCCAGTCTGTAATTTTTTCATGATTTGTGACTCCAGAAGCATTTACAAAGCATGTGTTACCTACCAGCATGTTGCGAATAATAGAGAGTGCCTCACTGATAACTTCTTCCACTTGCAACTTACAAATGTTTGCAGTGGGTCAACTTTGGTAAATGTAAATAGAAAATGTGATGTACATGTGGGAAATCTGCTTTTTCTGCGTCGTCACCCCTGATTTTTCACCTTTCGCTAGATCCTATATTTTTGCTGGCTTTAGAATTCTGTGCACCTTAACCTGCATACCAAGTGTAAAAGTTCCTGTGCCCCTCACTTTAAACGAGGTTCAATTGACTTATTCTCAGTTGGCACATTTAACTTGCCTATAAGTCCCTAGTATATAGTGTAGAAAGTTAATTGCCCATATTGGACTGCAGAACCTATTCTGCCATCCACTACAGTGGCAGGGCAAACATAAGTGCATGCCTAGACTGTGTGGTCTGACTACTTCAATGTAAACGCTGCAGTGCAACATGTCAAAATAACCATTTTTGATAGGGAAAAACCTTCCTGTTCAAAATAATAATTCACCCTATGAAGGCCTTGCACTCCAGAGGGTAGGGTGCATGGTATTTAATAGTGGGACATGTAGAAAAATAATGTTACCATGTCCCTACAATGACAAGGCTAAAACACTATACTCACTGCAGCAGACATCCCTGTCAGATTGCAGATTAAAATACGTATAATGTATCTCAGGAACAAGATAAGCTAGAAGAATAATTAAACAACAAATTTAAATAGTTATTGCAAATCAAATATACTCGTAAAGTTAGATTTTTTATCAATATTAGGAAAAGGTGGCCTTTAGAATGTTGCAATTTACCTGCCTGAACTCTCAGAAGGCTAATTTGTATAAGCCTTGCTAGCACTCAGCCTGTGCTCAGCTTGCATAGGTGTGAAATACGTGTGAAGGCCAAAAACACTATTCTCACTGCGGCAGACCTGGCGGTCCTATGTGGAAAACCAGAGTACCAATTAAAATACCTATAGTGTATCTCAGGAATGGGATCAGCTACAAGAAGAGTCAAACAACTATATTAAATAGTTATTACAAATCCAATATACTCATGAAGTACGATTTTTAATAAATATTTAGGAAAAACAACTTTTAGAATTTTACCATTTACCTACCTGAGCTGTCAGAAGGCTAATTAGTATAAGCCTCTGCTAGCTCTCAGCCTTGCACAGGTGTAATAGAGGTGTAAAACTCTTCCAAAGAATGAATATTAGGCTGACCAGAATGGGCAGAGTTCTCCTCTGAACTTC
Organism: Lissotriton helveticus; assembly: GCF_964261635.1. Taxonomy (NCBI): domain Eukaryota; kingdom Metazoa; phylum Chordata; class Amphibia; order Caudata; family Salamandridae; genus Lissotriton; species Lissotriton helveticus. The sequence continues at coordinate 88,899,760 of NC_136062.1, read as the reverse complement.
ACAGAATATTCAGTGTGGGGGTGTTGTGCATCTTGTGGCTCCAAGGTGTTCAATCCTGCTTGACAGGTCTGTTGAGCCACATGTAACACTTGAAAGGGAGCGAACAGGATGCCAAAACAATTATTGTGCATCTCTTTTCTGCTTTTGTTCTACCAGACTTCTGTCTCTAGGTTTGTTGTGGGTACAGTGCCTGCCTCAAACTAGATTTTAGTGTTAGATGTTGAAGGGCACTAGAATTACACACTGAAGAACTAGGCACTAGGCCTGCCCTTTCCTTTGTTTCATCGGCCAGGCTAGAGCCAAACCCAGATGAAAGAGAAGAAATGACCAGAATCAGTTTTGGAATTAGACAAAGTGAAGTCCCCACCTAAACGCTGGCATGTACATAAAAGTGGCATCCCCAGAACCTGAAATCAGAACACTCCTAGGCCTGTGAAGCTCAGAAGAAGGACTGCCCTGCTGTCTTGAGCCTGAGGAAGACTAGACCTGCTTGCCTTGGATAGAGGGCTCTAGAAGTAACTCAAACGGTAAGTTGGCTGACCTCCTGTGTGAACTACAGGAAAACAACAAGTTCCAGTGGCCTTTCTGCTTCCCAGCTGACCATGCCCACTAAACCTGACCTGCTCCCTCTGCGGGCCTCCATGGGAGTAAGTCCTTACCCGTCAAGTGCTGTCTTCAAGGTCCAGGACCCTTGACTAGAGTAAAAGTGAACTTTCCCCAGCCTAACTGAAGGTTTGATCAACTCTGACAAAGAGCAACCCAGAGAGCCACGTCACGCCTAACCAAAAGTGTTGCAGAGTCCTGCAAAGCCTTGCAGCCCCTAACTTCAGGCTTCACCGGATCTGACACTGAGTGGAGCTGTATCCTGCAGAGGCACACCATGAAGCTCTTGAATGGAAGCTTCCCTGTACGCTAATCCCACATCAAAATCAGGAGGCGACATTTGCAGCAATACAAACTTGCTCCTGTAATCAGCCCATGTTCCATTGTGGTCGGCTCAACTTGTGACTTTGTCCTGGTCCAGTACGACCAGATACCCGTAGTTGGTTCTTCACACCTCTTTTCAATATTTTAACCTAAAACATTTAAAACTCATATCTCTGATTCCACTTATTGGATTTTTGTTGTTTTGGTTTCATTTTATTTATTAAAATCCACTACATTTTTCACAATTGGTTTGTGATTTTTCTTTTGTTATGTTTTCACTTTCTTACTGCTTGAGGTCTGCATAAATACTTTACACATTGCCTCTAAGTTAAGCCTTACTGCTTATGTGCCAAGCTACTAGAGGGTTAAGCATATGTTTAATTAGTAACATTTGTGATTCACCCTGACAAAGAAAGGGATTATTTTTTGAGGTTGGTTCTCACCTCCACATTCAATTTCTTACAGTGGTAGAAGTGGTTGGAACCAGTGCATTTGTCTGTGCAGTACCACTCAGTGATTTGTGTACAACCAAAAATATTTTTGGATAATCTGACATCAAAACCGATTTTTTGATTTTTGAATTCTCCTTTAATTTTAATTAGGCATTCTTGTTCTTTTTCCTAATTTGCACTCCTTTCCTCATATTTTGCACCTGGGGTTTTTGCAAGGATGGAGGTAGATCTCAGTACCTTTGAAGGCTTCACTGTGGTAAAGCTGAAAAATTTGTGTAAGGAGAGGGGGATGAAACTACCAAAGAACCCTAACAAACTGGAGTCCCAGATTTCCCTTAGACAGCCTCGGCCCATGCAGGTAAGAGCGGTGGGGCAGTGAGGCTGGGTTGGGGGGATTTTGATGGATAATGATGACTGAAAATTAGTTCTTTATTTAATTTTCCCTCGTCATCGTCTGTTGAACCTCCCGGCCCCACCGATCTTACCTGTATGAGCCATGGTTGCCCTTAGAGCCTTGGAGGAGGTCTGCATGTTGCATACTACATCACATGAGCAGGAGGATGATGATGATGATGCACAAGGGGAGGATGGAATACAGGAGAAGGAAGAAAATATCTTGGCCATGCCCCCAGAACCAGAGGAGAAAGGGCGGCCCACAGGAGTGAGGTCCCCTGTCAGGAGCAGTGTGTCCTCCCACAGTCAGACCCCTGAAGAGCTTGAGGACGGAAGAGTCAAGAGAGAGCTGAAGCTGCAACTGGCCAAGCTGGCAATGTAGGAAGCAGCCGCAGCCAGTGCCCTGAAGATGAAAAATGTTGAAGCTGGGAGGACCATGGATGAGAAAAGGCTAGTCCTACAAGCATAGTACATATTGCAGGCCCATGAGATGAGCCAGAAAGAACTGATAGACAGGAGGATCCCAGAGTTCAGTGAGGGTGGTAACAGTGAAACAGAGATGCCAAGAGGAGGTACAAGGGTCCACATTCCCATAGACCTGGTGCCTTTCATTGTGGTGGAGGATGATATTGACAAGTGATGTCAGACCAATAAAGTGGCCTTAGAAATGCATAAAGTGCCTGGGAGTATTGGGCGTCAAGTCTCTGGAAGCATATTCCCACTTCGGGGAGGGATACTCTACTGGCCCTAGGAAAGGGTGACAAAAGAATGTATAACCTAATGAAGGAAGACCCTGTTGTGAAGCATGATCTAAGTCCAGAAAAGTACTGCCTGAAATGTAGGGACAGTCAAAAACTGTCTAACCAGTATTGGGTTTATCTAATGGATTACCCCCAGGAAGGTACTAGAAGGATGGGTGAAGCAAAGTTAAGCACAGATTTATTTAGATACTTTTGTGGTTCACCCTGACAAGGATTGTGATTATTATTTGAGGTGGGTTCTCACCCCCCTCAAATTCTACTCCAATGTCTTACAGTTTCCATAATACACTCTCCACAAATAGCACTTTGGGCCTGGTTGCAGTACGGCAGGCAGGAACTGCTGCAAATGGGGGTAAGATTACCCCTGGGAACCTTTACCCCTTTGGCTGGGGGTACATGAGTCACCAAACTGACTACCTAGTGCCAGACATAAATGGTCACCTCCATGCACTCACTGCAAAACACTTTCTGGACCTGCAGAAAATCAGAAGAGGACAGTATCTGCTGTCTGTGACATAAGAGGATAAGAGGAGCCCTGAAGGAGTGGACCTGCTTGTGTAACCAAGAGAAAGAAATCTACTCCTAGGGTCAGTTGGCTGACCTCCTGTGTGGCTACAGACAGACAACAAACTGCAAGAGGCATTTTCCTGGAAGTACCCAGCTAACCAGTGGAAGCCTGACCTGGACTGGGCACAGCTGTAGGCCTCTCCCTGATACTCTGTGAGTCTCATAGTGCTTCCCATGAGGTCCCTTACAAGTGTACTCCTGTGGTTAATTGGGACTTGAAAGACTTAAGTCAAAAGATAAAATCTTTCACCAGGACAAACCTGGTCATTGCATCTGACCCATGCTCCACCTAGGTTCTCAGTCTACCGCAACCACTGATTATAATTGGGCTTTCTGCTTCTACTTAAAACTTTAAAAATTCATACTTCTGGTTGTCCTTATTGGATTTCTGTTGTTTTTGGTGGCATGTTTTTTTAAAGTTTAGTCTAGTTTACTAATTTGGTTTGGGATTTTTATTGTTTGGTATTTTGACTTTTAAACATTTTACTATTTTCCAGTTTTAGAAAGAGACAACACACTGCCAATAATGCAATTCTAGCAATAAAACAAAATATCATCATTAAGTCGATAGACAAGACAAGAGTCTGGCACAGGGCCAACAGCAATCCCTGTGTTGGTCCAGGCCACGCTCATCCGTCCTTCTCTGTGGTTGTCATCTCAGTGGCCCTGTGTGCCACCACCCAGGTATCCCCCCGCTTTTAAGGTTCCTGCTTTCTGAGTTCCATCCACTGGCCCCATACCTTGTCAAATTTCATCAGGCACCCTGATGCCTGGTACACTACTCATTCCATCAACATGCAACAATCCATATTCTGCGCCCACTGAGTTGCGCTCAGTATTTTGACTTTCTTTATGTTTTGTTACAGCACAAATGCTTTTCACATTGCGCAAAATTAAGCCACTATACCATGCGCTATAGCTATCACGGGGTTGAGCTTGGGTTTCTTTAGTGGCTTTAAAGGTTCACCCTGACAAGGGTTTTGATTTTCAGGGTCGGCTGACTGGGAATGGAGTTAGTGGAGTGGGTGGGGGGGTTTAAATTGATGAAAAAATTAATTTAAAAAGTACCTTTTACTTTTCTGCCACGCCACTGCCGCCTCTCCTCCTCTCCTCTTCAGGTCTGCTACAGCAGCGGGAGCACTCAGGCTTCCGTGCTCTCCCACCCAATCAGGACGCTGCAGAAGCAGCGTCCTGATTGGTCTGAGCAGGGTCGGCGCTAGGCATGGGCAGTGTGGGCAGCTGCCCAGGGCCTCGCGCTCAGCACAATAACAGGGGGCCCCGTTTCACACTTTCACAGGCAGCTCACCTACTCCCCGAGGCCCCCCTCCCCAACCCGATCATATTGCTAATGTATTTGTGAGTGAGGTGTCTTGACCTCGCTGTTCAGGGCGGCATTCTTGGATGTGAAAGGTGGAGGGAGGGGAAACAAGGGGTAGAGGACATGACAGCAACAAAGCCAATAATTACGTCAGCTCTCCAGAACAAGGGCGGGCAGCACCTCTGTTAAAATCCTGTGGGTCTGCCCTTTGTGTATTTCCTCTCCAGGTGATAGATGGCTCTTTTGTTTCCACAATGAGCCGGACATCAGCAGAAAAGGAGAGGTTGATGAGGGGAGGGGGGAGCATCTAGCTCAGTCTGTCACAGTAGGGCAGTGTTCAGCAAAGTGTCTCACTACTGCTTTTGAGGCACATGAGAGGTGGTCCTTATCCCCTGGGCCTCGAAGCACTGAATCAGGCTGTAAGGTTCGGCATGGGGCCCCTTTCACTGGGACTTGGCCATTATCTAGTGCTTCGAAGTTCAGGACGGGGGGGCTCACAGCTCTCGACCAGGCTGCAAGGTCCAGATGTGGCGCCCCCTTTGCAGGGCTTTGATGCCATTATTTTGCGCTGGGAAGCCCAAGAAAGGGGGGCCTTGTCCTTGGCCTCACAGTGCTATTGTTATATCATTAATTTCTATTTCCCAGAGAGACTAGCATGTTTGCTTCCTAGTCTAGGCCACCTGTGATAAACTTAGAGGGTTGTCTAGTAAATGCAGCTAAGTGCGTAAAAATGGATTACCACCCAATTTCCCCAGCAGAAAACTCTGTGGCCCCTCTTATCGCGAATGAAGCAGATTGACTTTGTGACACACTAAACAAAAAAAGTTGCAAAGATTTATTTTCTATAGTTAAGTTTCTTTTATTTTGCCAAATCTTCTTTTCTTACTTTTCACTAATATTTTCTTTTGTTTTTGCCTGTGTATGCTATTCTCAAATATTATTGCAAATTGACAATGTTTCTTTCTTATGTGTTTTTTCTCACTTATGTCTGAGGGGCTGTGAATTTCTTGTCCATTTAATTACTTGTAGGGAATTTCATAGATACTGTTTTGACAGCCCATGTTTGTGCTGCACCTGTGTCTTGTTTAACTGGGCAGGGAAGTTGGGGTGTGGTGGAAGGCAGAAGGGAAGTACTGTAGCTGGACAAGGTTTCTCGTTGTGAAAGAGTGTGACACGCTGTCAGCTACTAACCATGAAAACATGTTGTCTGCCTTTTCAGATGTAGAAATGACAAGCAACTTCATTGATATTATGAGTTGAAAGACATTGAAAAACCTATTCAGTCTAATGTGCAAAGGAATAAATGCATTCCGATGAACTACTCTCGGCAGAGCCACCCTTGATCCGTAGGCCCTTGTCCCCAATCAGTTCCTCAGAAAAGCCGCAAGGGTCCTTAAACATCCTTTTTGGGTTTCGCCTGCCGAAGGCTGCGCTCTGCGCAGCTCTTCAGCGCAGGTGAAATCCTATGTCGTCAATAAGGACTCCTGGAACGTCCCCCGGCTCTCATTGGTTAGCTCCATAAATGGAGGCTAGCCATTGAGTGCCGGATCTGTCCATCAAGGCTGGACCAGATTCGGGGGCGTTCCGGAGATTTTTTCCCAGGGCGGAGTTACGTTTTTTCCCGTTCCCTCCCCTTTCACTGAAAGTGAATTCAGATGCGCTGTCCATTCCCGCCCCCTCCGTGTGCCTTTCCGCCCCCCTTGCTGTCCTGTGCACGTTTCCCGCCGTCCGTGTCCTCTCCCGCCCCCTCCCGCCGTCCGTGTCCTCTCCCGCCCCCTCCCGCCCCCTCCCGCCGTCCGTGTCCTCTCACGCCCCCAGCGAGTGCCCACCTCGCGATTTCTGCCCGCCTGCCTGCCTAGCGAGGGCCGCCGCGCTGCCCGCGGCGACCCGGAAGTACCTGGCCGGCCGGCCAATCCCTTCGCGGCCGGCCGGAAGTCCCGCACCCGCAGCCCGGGGGAGGGAAAGGGAAGCCTTGCTGTTTGCCGCTTCCCCCTGCCTGGGGGAAGCCTTTGCCGGTGCAGCATAAATCTGGAGCGGGCCGCACTGAACCTTCTGGATACCTGCGCAGTATGCAAACAGAATATAACATCACGCGGACCCTGCTTGCTACCCTGTTTACACTCCTTCTGTCGCCGCTGCCTGCCCCCACCGGAGCGGTACGTCAGCGTGCCGGCTGGGCCTCAGCAGCCTCTGCCCTCCCCGCCGGCCCAACAACCGCATGGCGCCCGAGCAGCGTCGGATCCGCCCAGCACCCAGGGTGAGTCCCTGAGCTTTTTGTAATGCAAAATTGATCGCGATATAACGGGGTGAACGTGGCGATAAATCGCGATAGTCTATTAATTAGCTATTATATTGAGGTTGGGTAGATGGTTCCTGGACAGTTTGTTCAGTCAGTATGGAGGGGATCAGGTGTGCTTCTGGGGTTATGATTGGTGTGACGCTATAGTTAGGATGAATACTATATGTGTTCAGCGCCAGGAGTTGACAGGGTAGTGGTAAGTGATGTGTGACATAACTTCGTGGAGTGGTTGACGGAGTGGTTTTTCGGATTCTTTGTTGGCCTGGTGGCGATGGTAATGGTCGGTAGGCGCGTAGTACTAGTTATAGGATACTGCTCGTGTACCTTAGTGCCACTCCAGATGCTGAGTGATTTTTGATCCATTCTGTCTTGGTCTGTGTCTTCGAGTACAAGGTACCCATGCACCAAGCCTTCCTGTTGACTTATAGGCTGCGTGGGGTCTCCAAGTACAAGTGAGAACTGCGGGTTACGCCTGCCCCTCCTCGCCCTGGTGACAAGTCGTCGATTTCTCTGGACGGCATGCGCGCGCGACCATTGCCTCCAGCAAACACACAGGGTGGCATGTGCGAAGTGAGAGTCGTGGCTGAGCTGTGATCAGAGCATGCACGGAGGGGGCGGAGAGTCAGTATGGCGAGCATGGGGAAGCCCAATGCTGCCCGCACGACAAATCACTGCAGACTTCTGTTGTCTCAGTCCTAGATGAAATTAATAGAATCGAGGGGGACGGGGGAGGCAGAAGAGGACTTGCCACCCCTACGAAACGGGAAGCTTAATTGAGCTCCAGAATTTTGCCTAACTTTGTGCTTTCCCTTTCTTTGACACGCGATTGTTGTGAGGGGAATGACACTTGCTCATCTAATAAGTTACAGTTTGTTTTTTGTGACGGTAGAGCGTTTCAACAGGCGGTGGAAACGCTTGTCATTTGACAGCCATAGTCTGCACGTTTTTTTTCTCTGTGATATTGTTATTGGCCCACTCTCATTGCCTGCCTTCTCGACAGTGTTCGGACATCAAGTATATGTGATTACGAATAGGCCTTTTGTGGGAATGACTGCATCATGTATTGTGAAACTAGCTGGGGGTTTAATAGATCATTTCTTTTAGGTATGCAGGCATTAAAAATAATATAAAAAACAGACCAATTCACAGTTTGTGACAAAGCATAATACATGCAGAAATGGTTGATTCCTTCATCGGACCTCAGTCAAAAGGATGTGATGTTCGCAGTGTGCGCATCATAAGGTATAGAACAATTGCATTTTTCTCGGCTAAACGGACTAAAAATTCAGTGAATGGGCAATTACGGTGTTTAGTTTTAATTGTCGCGTGCGGGGAGGACATTATTAGCGATGGTTTTAACATACCACGAGGATGCTCTTCTTCCATCAGATTTAAAGTCGTTCTTTGTAGGTTTGGCCTTAGCCACACCATAATATTATTACATTCACAGAATCTGAAAATGGTTGATTTGTGTTCTTGCTTTTTTAATGCATTGTGTTTTATGATTTAACACTTTTAAATCGAATAAAGCGTATTTTGATTGATTGTGTTCTTGTTATGAAGAGAATTGTTTGAGAATGGCCTGTCTGGGATTTAATGCCAGTGTAATCTTAGGTTTATCGTGGCAATTGCTTACTGTTCACTTATTAAAGAAGAATGGAAATGTCACGCTGTTTAGACCATTGAACCGCAAACGTTACAATAGTTCATGTTTAAACACAATGGTCACGGTTCGGTAGGGAAAAATAATAAACCACTTAATTGTGATTGATTGAGATCTGTCGCTGTACAGAAGTTTCCCCAGCTTTTAGGGTGACTGGCTGTTTATCTCAAACGACTTTCTAACTGCCTATCATGTATTTAGGTGAATTACTGTATTCCTTAATTATGTTCTTTTGGGGTGTTTTTAAGATTTTAATTTTTACCATTTTTTATTTTTCGAAATAGTAATTTTAGTCGAACGTAATTTACCTGGGTGTTATGTATGTTCTTTTAAACCATTACTGACTTGATAAGAGTTGACTTGGCTATCCCATGTCAATCTGACATTGAGTGCTACCTCCTTTAGGAGGCGCTCTGCAGTGTGATTGTACTAATACAGCATGTTATGTATGCATAGCTCTCGATAGGTAGCTATTAGCGTGAATAACTGAAGTCTAAATCCAGTAATTCACTGCTATGACGTTGGCGAAATGGCTAACACAACTTGTTATAACAACAAAGCCCTTCTAGCCCAGGATGCCATGGCTCTCTGAAAGTCTCTCACTGCAGCTTGCATACTTGGGCTCTAAGCTGCAAACACTGTTGCAGGAGAGAGAAGGAAGGAATAGAACAGTGGTACTCACAAACATGTTAACCAGGGGCCACAAAGTATGGTCTGTGGTATTCATGAGGCCGCATTGATGCTAGCTGGTTAGTAGTCGTTCTTTGCCGAAGTTAAGTGGACGTAGGGATATCAAAGCATCTACACGGTGTGGTCAGTTAGTCAAGTTATTTTGAGTATTTAATTCCATACTGGCCTATAAATTAGTCTCTAGAAGAGACATAGATTTGACAAAACTGTTGTGCTGTTTCAGAATTGCTATACCTCGACCGCAGCATGGGATAAGCATAACTGCTTGCTATCACGAACTTGAGAGATACAAGTGTTAAAATACGTCAAACTTGGTTATTGAATTGGAGTGAAACTGGAATGCTCAATGTGAAATCAGAAGACCTGGAACAAATATCGGCTTCACCACTTGCCCAAATTGTGTGATCCTAGGTAATTGTATTATTTTAACTTTGCTGCCTTTATCTTTATGATCATGTATAAAAGCACCTATATTACTTTGTTTAATACAACTATCTACAATTATGGACATACAACAATAAAAACGTATATCAGTCAATTGCTAAAACATTTACACATGTGGGACAATAAAGAAGAATATTAACTGAGTTTGTGTCTTTGCTTACATTGGGCGTGCTGCCCAGTGCAAATTAACAATCGTCGACTCACTAGCTCGCACAGATTGTAAGCTTTTTTTACTGCCCTTTCGGAAAAAAAAAGTGAACTGTATGTCCAGCATTGGATTGTCTGGTTTCATAGAGGTATAGGTGGCTGGTCGGCAGGAGCGGACCTCAAGTTTCTTCCGTTCGTCCCGAAGCAGAATCATTCGATCGTTAAGAAGTGCAGGGCAAAGGCATACCATGTGATCAATCGTTTCCCTGGTACTCCTGCACCCCCTGCACTTTATATTGTTGGTTGTACTCGGTGAGGTGCTCTGGATTATGTAATGAGATCCTTACAATGACACAATCCAGACGGATTGGGCGTCTAGGCGCTAGATTACGCTAATCTAGGAATGGTATTCAGCGACCAGGAGTCCTCAATGCGCCCAGCGCGTGTCCCAGCGCCTCTTGGCGCTTCGTTGTAGGTTTGCACTACGGACGGTGTGATTCTATGTGGTGTTTACTAGTACGAGCCCGGCTGCTTCATAAAATGTTATTTAATGATTGTGGTTTAATTACACTAAAATACACATTGGTAAGCCATACCCTATCCATCCCTGGGCCCTAATAACACCTTACTGTAGCTAGCTGCCACCCTGAGCCGACCCTAAAAACGCCTTACTGCCCCTAAACACTTCCTATGAGTGACCCTTAAAACTCCCCACTCCCCGCACACTGCCCACGCATGAGGCCTACAATCTGCCCACTGCCCCTGCGCACTGCCCCTCTCTGAACACTAAAGGCACTTTTGTGCAGTTTTAAGAAGCACAAACTTGGCCACGGCAGTTGGAGCCCTTGGATTATATAATAGAGGGGAGGAGGCATGTTTTTTAGGCCCACGGAGATTATGTGATTTTTTTTGTCAAGAATCACACAGTATATTGGCGCAAGGCGTTCAGCTGTGCTATTTGGCACCCCATTTGTAGGGTGATTAGATTGAGTGTATTTTACCGTTAAAGGACCTAGCACACTAGTGTAACCAGGTGCTGTATGTAGCACACGGACATACCAATAAAGGGAATTTAAACTGCATAGCTGCGCTGCTCTAACTTTTCCAAAGGCGAAACCATTGCATTGTAAATGCTTGTTTAGCTCTTCCTTTTGATCTCTGAAGATAGCCAAATGCGGCTGCGCACGTGATTGTTGAAAATCTTTTAGTGCTACTCTGACCCTTTTTAGGGTCGTGCCTGCAAGAGCATGCGCTACTGCATGCGTCTTGCTTGCGAGACACTGTTGTATGCATAAAAGGGCTTGGAACCAGCCCATTGCTTACCACGTGCTGCTTTGCGTGGTACTTGTCTTTACAGCCTCATAATTGGTCAAGGCAGAGTTAACATCACTTCCGTTCCTCTTTGTCGAGCAGGGACCAGGCACTGATTGATTCAACTTAATCAGTGCACGTTCGCTACTCCCGATGTGATTGAGGTACTATTTTATTCTGTTCAACTTTTAGTGTCCTGCAAACAGAAGACGTGAGACTGGTAAAAACGAGCCTAGCAGGACAAAAAAAGTTGCAAAGATTTATTTTCTATAGTTAAGTTTCTTTTATTTTGCCAAATCTTCTTTTCTTACTTTTCACTAATATTTTCTTTTGTTTTTGCCTGTGTATGCTATTCTCAAATATTATTGCAAAAAGACAATGTTTCTTTCTTGTGTGTTTTTTCCTGAAAAATGCTTTAACACATAATAGTTCAGTACACCTCCAATCGGGCCCACTCTAATGCACGCCAATCCACCCCACATCACCCCAAACCAATCCACCCCACCTAATCCAATCCACCCTACACCAATCCAAACCACCCCACTCCACCACACTCCAATCCTCCCACCCCACACCAATCTGCCCCACTTCAGTCCAAAACAATCTGCCCCACTTCAGTCCAAAACAATCTGCCCCTCTCCAATCCAAAACAATCTGGCCCACTCCAACCCAAAACAATCTGGCCCACTCCAACCCAAAACAATCTGCCGCACTCCAATCTCCGCATGCCAATCTGCGCCACTCCATTTCAAAACAATCCGCCCCACTCCAATCCAAAACAATCTGGCCCACTCCAACCCGAAACATTCTGCCCCACTCCAACGCGAAACAATCTGCCCCACTCCAATCCAAAACCATGTGCTCCAATCCAATCAGCGCCACTCCAATCCAAAACAATATGCCCCACTCCAATCATCACCAATCCAAAACAATCTGCCCCACTCCAGTCTGCCCCACTCCTGCCTGCCCCACTCCTGTCTGCCCCACTCCTGTCTGCTCCACTCCAATCCAAAACAATCCGCCCCACTCAGTTCCATCCCACTCCAATCCAATCCATCTCACCCTTATCCAATCCAACCCAATCCAATCCAGTCCACCCAACTTCAATCCAATCCACCCAAATCCAATCCAATCCACCCAAATCCAATGTACCCCACTCCAATCTGACCCACCACACTCCACCCCAATTCAATCCAATCCACCTCCACCCCAATTCAATCCAATCCACCTCACCCCAATCCAGTTCACCCCACCCCAATCCAATTCACCTCAATCCAAGCCACCCCATCAATCCAATCCACCCCACTGCAATTCAATCTACTCCACTCAAATCCACCCACCCCAATTCACCACAACCGATTCCACCCCTCCTCACTACATTCTACCCCACTCTAGTCCACCCCACACCCCTCCAGTCCACCCCACTCCTGTTCACTCTTCTTCACTTCACACCCCAATCCAGTCCTACCTCCCCATTTTAATCCACCCCACTCCAGTCTAATCTACCACATTCATTCCACCCCACTCCACTGCAGTTCAATCCACCCCACTTTACTCCAATCCACCCAACTCTACCCCAATCCAATCCACCCGCCCCAGTTCAGACCACCCCACTCAGTCCAATCACTCCAGCCCACCACACTCTAATCCACCCCACCACAAACCAATTTAACACACCCTACTCCATTTCAATCCATACCACTCCAATCCACCCCACCTACCCACTCCAACTCACTCCACTCACTCCAACTCGCTCTATCCCAATCCACCCCAATCTACTCCAATCCACTCACTACCTCAGTCCAGCCAACACACTCAACCCGATTCCACCCTACTCCAATCTACGGCACTCCACTCTATGACGCTGCACTCAAAAAGAATAAAAAAGTTATTTGTATCTGAATTCAACTTCATCTCGCTATACCCTGTTGCATATTTAACTAGGAGTTAGCCATCTTTGTGAGATCTGCGTCAAGCATTCAATGTGACTAATGTAATCCAGTTAATACAGTTTTAAAATAGACATATTCCATTTGGATATTTATCTTTTAGTTCATGTTACTGATATCAACAGTATGTCTCTTCAGCAATGACAAAGATCAATAGACTTGTGATGTCAGTTTTCTATGATGTCATTTCTTGTGACGTCACAAGCAAATTAGAGGGGCCTCACAACTTCCCTTTCGCCCTGGGCCCCACAAGTCCTAGGACCGGCCCTGGGTCTGAGTGTCCAGTTTGGACGCTCATGCAGTGCCTGGGGAGGCTGGGCATATTCTCCCCGGGGCCGTGCAACACTTAGAGGAGTGCAAACCACGCCTCACTCTGCTTGGTGTCACGGAGCCCATCCCCGCCCCCACCTGGCTCTGAGTGCCGCATCAAAAAATGTAATGATAATAACGTCCTGTTATTATCATTTGCTTATGTGCACTGCTTAAATAGCAGTGAGGCGACGCTCCTCCGCCTTAGTAGAGGAGCCGCCACTGGTGATTGTTCCTTGAAGTGGGAAGTTACCCACCCCAAATAATAATGTAATTTCATACAGCATGTTTGTGCAGTTCAAAAGGATTGGGTTGCAAGATCAGCTGTGCTACCTTTGCCAATTCAAAGTGGTTTTGCAAATCTGCTCCCTGTTGTTCTGCAGCTTGTGTTCGCCATTTGAAAGAATTAGAGGCCCGATGTACTAACAGACAGGTCCTAACAGACAGGTCGCAAACAGTAGGAACAAATTGCACTGTACCTGTCTGGAATTTTGTGATGCGATCTAGCTGCTAATAATCAAATATCTGAGTCACAGGGGGTCGCAGAATGACCTGCCTAAACAATGTTAGGCATTTCTTTTTTGCGACCCCTGTGATTTGCCTTAAGCAAAGGTACAACAGACCACCTTCCCTGCGTTCACATGTTCAAACCGGAAACATGTTTTTTAGACGCAGCAGCATTCCTTAACTTGGAGGAAATGGTACTGTTTTAAAAACAAAAACATGATTCCCATTTGGGAAGATGTGGGGAGTGTGGTTGAGGGAGGAAACAGGTAGCTTCCCCCAAACCCACAAAGGCCTTCTAAACGATTCCCAAAGGGGATGTTGCCCAAATCGAATCAGTTGCCACTTCCTTTGAAGTGTCAGTAACTTTTCAATAGTTTACGACTAAAACTGATGTTAAACACATATAATAATGCATGATGAATGCCAATCTAGGCGAGACGACCCTTCCTCCCTCCCTCCTAACAGCGGTTCAGAATGAGTCACAAAACCCCTTTTGCAATTTGGAAAGGCTTTTCCAAATCACAAAATGGGTTTAACACATAGGAAAATAAAATTCTGTGGGCACAAAGCCTGTCTGTGAGTTTGCGACTCAGCACCTAAGCTACTTAAAGTTTAATCACCCTGAGAACTCTCCTAAAATAATATTACTTGTGCAATCTAGCTATAAATATCAAACGATGTTAGAGGTTGACAGAGAACAGAGCAAATAGTTGGTCAAAAGAGGTCCTATTCCATTCTCTTGGTTTGTCCACTACAAGTAGAGGGAATTAAGTAAACTAACAATCTAAATTTGACGAGAAGCAAACTCGCTCAGCCAAGCTATACTCTTCAGTTCAACCTGTCCATAGGAGGCCAGAGCAACACTTGAAATGTTGTCAGCTGTTTCTGAAAAGTAATCGAGTGCCCGCCCCTCCTCTTCCCACGTCTAGAGTTGCACTAATCTGCTTCCAGCTGGGCCCTGGCCTGGTCTCACACGCCTTTGTTTGCAGCTGCATAACAGGATTGGCGCTGCCCCGCAGGGCCTTGGATCTGACGACGAATGGCTCAAAAAGGGCCCTCCCTTAAACAATGTTCAGCTGTAAGACCATCTGGGAGTAACTGATAACGCACGAGCCACACAGCAACTCCATCAAAGGGTCACTCTTCCGGTAGCACGGGTTTAAAGGTCCTTTGCGCACTCACTGACAGACTACCAGCTGACACTTTAGCATACAGATATTTTTTGCACTATACTATAACCAAAAGGCTTTTGGAAACATTTTATCTTCCATTATATGTTTATTTGGTGAAAACAACATGGGACTTAAAGTAATAAAAACAAATATGGGTAACGCTTTAAGAGGCTGTACGGAATGTAACATATTTCTGAGAACGGAAGATCAAAACAGGACCCCTAAATATTAATACCGTGTGATGCTTTCATAGGGAAACCTTAAGACACAGATACTCGCCACGAGCTTTGTCAAATACCCTATACAGCTCCCTGCTAACATGCCTAATGGAAGACGTTGCGGCCCCACTCCAAAAACAGTTGTTGCCCCCTGAAAATACATGTAGTCACATACATAACAAGCATTGACAAAGCCAATAGGTCACAGCAATCCGAATACTATTGGCGTTGTCATTGTTAATGGGTTTTAGACATATTGTATAGTAGTGGCATTTACTAAACGTAAGCTCAGCCTTCCATCTTTCCGACCTGCAAACGTGGGAGTTCTGTTGGGCAGACTCGTGAAATCAAACTTCCTATGTATTCAAATTGTCTTTAGCAAGAGGAAGAGCATTTCTTAGACAGTAGCTCAGTGGGTTGTGTAACTGCTGCGGATATCTGTTTCCACCATAAGTTAATGAAAATTAACTTTACATCCAAAGCTTGGAGTGAGTACCCCTTCAGCTGGGAAGCAAAAGCACCTTTTTTAGGATTGATAACTAACTGCAAGGTGCCAAAACATCATTTTCCATTAGTTCGACCGAAGCGCACCAAAGAGTACGACTCCCAGATTGCACTTATTTGTATGTTGTAGGTTAGGGCTGAACCAGGATGCTTGGCAAGCATGGAGTGGTTTGTGTGCTAATGTATCACCAGGAATTAACATGAAATGAAGGAAAGCGCATAAAACTGCTGTAAAGAAGACGTAGTGCAGGTGTCTGAGCTGAGCTGTGAAACGAGTCGTGCATTGTGCACCAGAAAAAGAAGCTTCTGTTAAAAGAAGACTACTAGTGGCAAGATGCTCTCCCAGAAACCCAGAGCACTGGAAAAGTAAGGTGGGAATTGAGGGTGAAGAATGAAGGGTAGCAGGGCCGGACTGGGAACTCAAAGCAGCCCTGGCAATTCGACGCTATGACTTGACGGAGGGCACCTTGCAATCATTGGAGACCCAGGCATCCAACGGAAGGGGATGCAGGGCTAGCTTACCTCGAGCGCAGCATCCTGGTGGCAGGGTCCATTTGCTCGCTGTGCAGGAGAAGAGCCATAAACTGGAAGAGGAAAGACAAAGCTGCTGACAACCTTCCAAGCACTGCCAGGCTGATGTTATCACAATTTGAAGGGAAAAAGGTAAAATCCATCCCACAAACATGCTGACATCGGCAATCCAAGTGCGAGGAAGCATGCCAGATCCGTATTGAACCTGTTAATACTATGGCAGCTAGGAAGTACGGGAGTATAGCACCCACAAACTGTGGTCCATGCCCTGGGAGAGGATTAAACACAAGAAGAGACATGACACATACATGCCTTAGTCAAATCGGGACAAAGGATATGAAGGCCAGCTGCAGCTTAAAGCTGAACGGTGATAAATACAGAATTGATGTTCTTGGGAAACAACACCAGGCCCTGGACTATGATCAGCTGGCCGCAAGACCTGGGTACACTCCCATCCCCAAATTGTCAAAAAAGAATCTGGGGATGTGGCCGGGCCACAACTTCTCAATGGAAATACAAGTAGAAAAACTAGCAGCTACCTGCTTTTGTATACTCCAAATGATCCCCGAACAGACAAAGAGAACCGTGGTCCAAACCTTAGTAGTCTCTTGCTGGATTACGGCAACTCCCTGTATCTGGGTTCCCAATAATATGTTATAAACAGATTGCAGGTAGCTCAAACGAGGTGGGTAGGCTACTTCTAAAAATACCAAAACAGGACTCAGTAATAGCTTCTCTGAAACAGCTTTACTGGCTGCCCATCCAATCCAGGATCAAATGTAAATCCCTCTGCCTGGCTCACAAAGCCATAAACGACAGGGGCCCAGCCTTGCTTAGGACATTAATTTCCCCGTATGTGCCCAAGAAGTCCCTTGAACCATCGTCAGACCACCTCATGAAGACATTGAGGATAAAAAGTTCAAGACGGGGAGGAAGATCATTATCATACCTGGTTCTGCAGCTTTGGAGTTCCATGTCCAGGTAACTGAGACTGCTGAAAGTTGAACGCAACTTCAGAAAAAAACTTAAAACAAGGCTGTTCCCATGATGATTCTCTAAGTCTTCTCACTACAACCTCCTCTGCTCAGTGCTGGGAAGCCCTAGGGCAGCCATGCGCTCTATAAATCCCCCAAACACAAACTTAAACATAAACAGAGCGATGATGGAGCAAGCAAATAGTAAGCCTTTGGACGTGCTGAAGCCTACGGATTGTACACAACACATCTCTTCTCGACAGTGCATGCGCTTTCTAACCGAGACCTAAAGAGGTCGCCAGCCGAGAAGCAAGTCCCTGATGGTTGAGGTTTAACGAGGGGACAAGTGTTCTTTGTCTGTGTTTGAAAAAATCCTGGTTAAATATAACATTTTGATATAAGGAGTGCAGCAGGGCTTTAACAGTAACGCTCTTGCAATGCACTGAAGGATACAACGCTCTTTACAAGTAAATATATCTCAGTAGACAGGGCAACTGCCAGAGTCATGCCCTGAATCAGCCTTCCACCAGAAGTGCTCTTGGTCAGAATTCCATGTCCTCATTGGCAGTCCCTCCGATCCCTTTTCACACAACTCCCTCCATGCCACGGAGCTCTCAACCTCCCAATGTTTAGTGAAGATCTCCTCCTTTGACATTATACCCCCGGTTCTACCTCAATGACCCATTGAAATACACCAGATTAAAGGGAAAATTCGGAGGATCAAAGGCAGAAAATATTCACTATTTCATTTATGATGGGAAAATGATGTTCTGTCACAGCAATTTACCCTTTTTTCTTTCATTAAACATTGTCTACTGTCAGATGCCATTCAGGGCTCCAGGGCAGGCAGGGGCTACTGGACTACAAAAGTGGTGGTTGCAGTCGTTAGCCAATGGTGTCCTGTGGTCTGTCCTACTATGATTCTGTAAATTAGTGAAGTACAACCATTTCCGCACTTGCTCTAAGAGTCGCAAGGTTGAGCAGTCACAGGCTTCTCTGAGAAGTAGTACACGTCGTTACCCACTTCCGCATTCAAGTTTTGGCGGGTGTTTCAAGCGTTTGGAGGATCGGCTTTTGGGCAGATATGACCCACGGACACGTCTATCTGAACCGAGTGGTAAAAATTGATACTAGTTACTTTGAATAAAGAATTTGCATACGACCCGCCTAACATTTGCAAGAAAGAATTAGTTAAATGACAACAGGATACCGACACAACTTAAAATAAAAATAAAAAGGAAATAAGAACGCCCTGAAGAAGTTCTGTTGTACAGAACGAAACGCGTCGGCTGGCTGTGGTACATAAATTTAAGGAAAATAAAATAGCGTTTGAATATACACCAAGATTCAGCGCTTCAATAAGGATTCTAAGTGATATAGTTTGACTGGACTTGTTGTGCAAGTGGTGCTGTGCCAAATTTTGGAACTATCTCTGAGAGGTAGTGTAGAGGGCAAGACTCATAACTTAACAACCAACCAGCAGACACAATA
Organism: Lissotriton helveticus; assembly: GCF_964261635.1. Taxonomy (NCBI): domain Eukaryota; kingdom Metazoa; phylum Chordata; class Amphibia; order Caudata; family Salamandridae; genus Lissotriton; species Lissotriton helveticus. The sequence goes on along the minus strand of NC_136062.1, from coordinate 88,881,133 downwards.
GCACAATGTCCAGCCCAGTGCTTATATTATATGGAAAAAGAAAGTACTTTAATCTATCAGTAAGATTAAGTGAAAACATCATTCAGGGGTGAGGTAATTTGTGCTTTAACAGTAAGGCACAGGACACATCCTTCATTCCCAGTAACCGTACTACCTCACTCTGTGGTCGATATCCTGCTAATACAATCTTTAATACACTATAGGCATAGGCAAAGATCAAGCTCCTGTATAGATAGCTCAAAAAGTTCTCATGAGTTAAGTGAGCAACTCATTACAATTTATTTTGTAGTTCTTTGCAAAAAAATCTCAAGTGGGCACAGCAGATTTGCTCATGCACCTCACTCTTTTGTTCCCATATGCAGGTTAGCCCAGCGATTTACCTACTGTTTTTCTTGTCCTGGCTGTGGGACATATGTAGGCAATGTTCTGGTCCTCATGTTGCTGACTTCATTTGGTGGACCTGTACATTGCCACCAGTTTTCAGCAAAGTTGGTCTTCCAGGATTGGCTGCAAATCAGCTCTCAGCTTGTAGCAGTGTCGAGCTCCAGGCCAAGTATTGTCACAGTGATGTCTTTGGACCAGTTGTGGCCTCTGAGCTGGTCTCGGCTTCCCACTTCTGGGGAGACTGGATTTCCTTCTCCTCACTATCAGCAGTAGCACCAGTCTCTTAAGACTGCGAAAAGCAGTTGACACAGGATTAAAAACTTTGGAACAATCTTGCTAGAGCTCACATTGTACATATGTAGAAAGGCTCGGAGGATCCACTTACAGCACGGGTCACACCCGGATCACTCTCTAGGGGTTGTCAGCTTCCTCTAGGTGCTCCTCAAACCGGATCATGCTGGGTATTTCCTGGACAGTCTCCTCCTGCAGGGCTAGGCTTCCTTCCTCCCTCTCTCAGCAAGCAGGCAGGTAGGCTGCTAGCCTCTTTCCAGCAGAAAGTGCTGACTTGAGGTGATTCCCCTCATCTCTAGGAGACTGGCTGTCAGGCAAGTACTAGCACTGGTTGCACAGCAGCTGTTTGAGTTCTCCATTGGAACACTTGTTTTCCACGTGAATAATCCCCCTCTCTCTCTCAACATGCACACGTAAAGTCAATTACAGTGCTTTGGGCTTGATCTCTTCCTGATGTAGAGACAAAGGTTGTGTGACACAATGAATTCACAAACACGATATGCTGCCACCAGCACTTTATGTGATTTACCTACAGCACAGACAATAGTCCACTTCCTGCTGTGAGGGCATGCCTGGTACACCACTCACATGACAGGTCCTGGACCTCGCATTACCAGGGACAGGCCTTCGTTTCTGCACACATGCTATGTTTGCATGACACCGAGGCCAAATAAAAGTCAGGATATCCGATTGGCATGAAGACAGTCACTCAGGGCAGAGTAATGTGCCTCTCTACCATGCAGGGGATAGGCCCATCCCTAAAACATTTTTCCGCACATCTATTTGTTCTAAAGCATTTCAACGACCAAAATACTGGGGGACCTTTCAAAAGAGCTCTGGGCAGCATCTTGCAAGTACATTTGTTTTCCTTTGTCTTTTTATCTCAGTCACCCATCACCAGGCTCATTCTCATGACCTAAAAAAAAGAATCAATAAAAGGTCCAGGAGGAGGAGTACGAGTGACTCACTGGGCCATGGTGCCCTCACTTACCTCTCTTAGAGTGCAGCACCCACCCCATTCCTTCTCCAGTGGCCAGGAAAAAGGTTAAACTCCGGCAGAGTCAGGTCTGGGGCGGCTTGTGAATAAAGTTACCATGTTTGTTTAAAGAGACCATCTGTTGAATTGTGTGACAACTTATAGAGCATATTAGCGTTGCTCGACAAGGTAAGGAGGACTATTTTTGTATCTTCAGTGGATAACCCATTTAAAGTGAAATGTGGACTTTAAGCTCCCACATGCTAAAAGGTGACATCACTTTCCAGTACTCCTTTTTAGACACTGTAAATACATATATAAGTGCTTACACACAATCATTTGTTCTTGTTCTTTAAATGGTGCATTTCAACCATCTTTTAATTTAGTAGCACTGCAAATAGTAGATATCCGTATCAGCTTACCCAGTTTACTTCAAAGGAGTTTTGAAACCGTGACCTTCACGGTGTCCTCGCAATTTCACACTATCAACATTAACCATTCATACTATTTAAACTGATCTATCTGCTGGCTAAGTGTAAAAAGCTAATCTGATGGCTCGGTGCGGGGAAACATCCTTTACAACGCAACTTTTACTCCGCACTACCATTACGACGCAACTATTACAACGCAAGTCATTACACCGACTTGCGCTGGAGGGCGCTCTAGGACAGGGAATAGTTTAATTACTATCCAACACCTTCCCTACTATCCACGGGGACTGGAGTTGGAATAGTAAATTAAACTATTCCACTATCCAGCGCCCCCAACCCAAGTCGTTGTAACGACTTGCGTTGTAAAAGTTGCGTCGTAATGGCATGCGGAGTGAAAGCATGCGTTGTAGTGTCATACATCCCTCGGTGCGTTATAGCACCCACTGTGCCAGTGTATACACCAGGTCGCATCTTCCCGTACTGTGAGATAGGTTCCATTGCTAATGTCTATTTCATAATATTCTGTCTACTGTGTTGGTCATATGTAAGAATCTGGGTTCAAAAGCTCTGTGAGTTAATGCATTTGTTGCAGAGGTCATAGCATAACCTGCAAATCGTAAGATCTAAATCCGATAAGATAATTCAGTGAGTTACACACTTACTGCAAAAACCTGCATGTTATGGTTGTATGACAGAGGCACACATGGCTATACCACGTGTGCCTCTACTACTCTGCCCCAACAACGAATGCGTCTTAACAACACATTCCTTTACCACGCATGCATTCCGTGGTAAAGGTGTGATTGGTAAAGGGATATCTGTGGTCACAACTCAGCCCCCCTCGCCCTGAGCACTAAAACCCAGCAACAAGTACTACAAGCTACTCCGAGACCAGACTCGCACTTGATCCCAAAAGCTGCATCAGCCCTGAAAACTGCCCTTCCCCCACCCCACTCCTAAAACACGCCTCCATGTCCTAAAAACTTCCCCGACCCAGCCCCTCACGCCCCAAGGCCTAAACCTTCCCCCAGCCTTGAAAACTGTCCCTTCGTTCGCCCGTCCTGTGCCCTAAAAACTGACCCCACGTCCTAAAACAACACTGACCCCAGCCTCCACCCTGAAACCCTAAAAACTGACCCCCACCCCTGAAAACTTCCCAACTCACCCTGCCTAGAGCCCTAAAACCCGCTCCCGGCCCTATAAAAAACCCCAACCCCCCTGACACTCTAAAACCACCCCCACCCCTAAACAAGCATTGGCATAGCCCATAGGTCTCGCCTTTAGGACCTTATAAGTGTTTAGGTAGAGCTATTGGCATTTATTTGTAGGCACAGGGAGATTAAGTAATTTGCCCAAAAACATAAAATATGGAGTCTCCCGCCAAGATTTAACCCCTTTAGTGCTGCCGTCGGCCAACGGTCGTCGCGAGCACTACCTTGCCAGTGCTGCGCACGTCCATTGGCCGACGCGACCGCACCGTTTCTTCGAACGTTCAGCACTGGCGCAGAACGTTCGAATCAACAAACGAGTTAAACATGGGTTCCCAGTTTAAAATTCAGCTGCTCTAGCTGTATTCTCCCTTTTACAATAATGTCCAAAAATTAATAATTGCCATGTTACTGCATTAGATATACTGTAAGGGCTGCAACAATGTCAATAGCAAAGCAAGTTCATCTTTATGGTCAGCCAAGTGGCACTGTTTCATTTTATTTCGGTAACATTTGTCCAAAAACGTAAATGTCAAGCTAAAACGTTTTTTCATGCACGTGTGAACTGAATGTTCCTGCACTGTGAACTCACCAGTAACGGTCCGGGTCTCTGCTTCGTATATAACGTGACAACCTAAGAAAAACCAGACTGCTGCCACATTCATGCAAGGATGGGGAAAGGGGATTCGGGGGGCGGGGGGGTTGGCGACCGAACAGCCCCCGGGCTGTTTGGGAGGGGCGGGGGCTGGGGTTAGCGGAGCACAGGCGGACATTTTCTTTTTTGGGCTTCTTTTTATGTAGCCCAATTGTAGCCCAACGTTTAAATACGTTTGGCTACTGCTCCCAGCTACCATTTTGTCTTTGGTGACCTGGTGGCTGGGAGCTTTAGATAGGAAACTTTTTTGTGTGAGGATAGTTTGAAGTTAATTTGGCGATTATGGCAGTGGAAGACGTGCGAGTGCTGGAAGCTCTCAGGTTTCTGAGCGAGGCAGGTCAGCTAGACTTAGTCATTTGTGATGCAGCTGGGCCGCCGTGCCCCGCGCGGCAGGCCTCAGCGGGCGTGGCAGCAGCCGTGGCTGCCTGCACGTCACCCAAGCACCAAAAGATGACCCCCGTCATTGAGCAGGACCGCCCGCAATCCAGGAAGGCGGCTCCAGTGAAGCGCGTGCAGCCGGGCGCTGGAGATGGCTCTGCTGAGGTGAGCGGGGGGAGGGAGAGGCACCGGGGTGGGGAGCGGAGCCGAGCTGCCAGGAGAGGAGCCGGCTGTGTTTGTTGTTCCCGGGCAGCGTGGCGCTTTGACCCCCACGTGGAATGGAAAGCACAGGGGGGGGAGGAGTGGCAAGAGGCGCTCCACCTCGCTCCCTGCCGCTCCCGAAGTGTGTGTGCCAGCGGGGGGAGAGCAGGAAGGGGGTGTTTGTCAAGCAGGTGGCATGTGGCAAATGTCTAGTCCTGGGGGCAGGGGGGCCGATTTCACGGAATAGCACGAGGTCTGGGGCTGCGGGGGACCTACCGAGTGTGGTGGTGGAGGGGGATGAGGAGGAGTTTGGCCATTCGCCCTCGGTCATGTTTATGGGGCAACAGTTGGTGGCTGGAAATTTGTTGAGAGACGAGGGGGAGTGGGCTACGGAGGTGCGGCCTCCTTCTAATGCAGGCTTATGGCATTCAGTGCGCAGCGGTAGAGAGCTGGGTGTGGGGTTGCAGGTGGGAGGGGGAGGGATGGCTACAGCCCCCTCCTTTTTTCCCCTTCTCCATCGGCTAGGGGTGAAGTTGTTGCAGTGGATGGTAGTTCGGGGGGTGATGGGGAATGGGCGCAGGTTGGGGGGTGGGGGGGTTGGAACCCCTGGGGAGGTCCAGGGGGGCAGTTGCATGAGGTGGGGGAGGGCGATGAGAGGTATTTCGGTTTTACGGGGGCGGACCTGGACCTGGCAGCAGGGGTCAGGATTGGGAAGGTTTGAATGTGTTTCCGTCCTGGTCAGAGGGGGTGCGGGGCATGGGAGCCGGGGGTTACAGGGATTTCACTACTAGCATCCCTCAGAGCGGCCCCACGGTGAGGGGCTTGGGCTCGATAGGAGGGTTGGAGGAGGTGAGGCTGGGGCCCCTGGGGGCAGGGGGTGAGGAGCAGAAGCAAGATCACCTGCTGGCCCTTTCGGCACTAGGGGTACGTGAGGGTTTAGAGTGGAGTGGAGATGAGGGGGAGGTGGATTTCCACCCCCCCTTCCCCCTGGTAAGTAAAGGGAGTTTGCGGTTTCAGGGGCGGGAGGATGTCAGGTTTGCGGAGGGTGCACTTTGGGGCAGGAAGGTCAGTAGGCCAGTTAGCGTTTTGGGAGCTCCTGGCACACCAATCCAAATTCTTTCTTCACAGGTTAGGGACCGTCATGGGATGGCAGACTCGGTAGGGCGAAGACGGCCAAATGGCACCGAGGAGAAGGGAGGGTGGAGCCTTGCGCGGCACATTCTGGACCGGTGGGGGATCCCGGCGCGGCCAGCACACGAAGGTCAGGCGCGAACTCGCTGGCCCCAACGTCAAACAGGACACGGTGGTCAGGAGGACCACTGGACAGTTTCACGCAGGACAGTCAATGCAGGGGAGAGTACCGGCGAGTACAGTCGGCTCCCCCACCAAGTGGATCATCAGAGGCCGCTAGGGCTGGTGTGAGTAATGTGGGGCCGGATAAGGCCCGCTGTGTTGGTTTTGTGAAGGATCCTCCACAGATGGAGGAAGCAATTGTTTGGAATATGATGAGGACAGCCTAGAAGAAGGGGAGTGGAGGGACGATGAGGAGGGGGGTGCCTTCTCATGTGTCTCCTAGTGTTTTACCGGCACCGGTGGTGATGCAGCCCAGGAGGGCAGTGTCTTTGGGACCCCGAAGAGAGCACGGCCCCGCAGTGAGGGCTCCTCGGACGGTGGACCAAGTGGAACAAGTGGCATGGAGGTCGGCGCCTGGTCGGGCGGCCTTGTTAGACCCAGGTGAGAACGTTGTCCCATGGGCCAAACCAAAAACGGTGTCGGTGGGGGCAGGGGGTGAAGATGTGCTGGGGGAGCTGGGTGGTAAGCTCCATAAAGGTAAATATGTTTGAGACCAAGGTGTGGGGACGGGTGTTGAGGTTGCTCCAGGAGCCAAGGTGGAGAGTGGAACAAATACAGATACAGAGGTGCCAGCTAAGAAGCCTTTACAAAGTAGAGAATTAAAGTTTAAGAAGCTGCCCTACATGGGGGTGATGAAGCCGCTAGGCGCGCATTTGATGTTGGCCACTAAAGAGCGCATATGGAAAGGGGAGTATGTTGAAATCTTGAAGTTGCTACATAGGGAGGTGCGGTCCATAGAAGGGTCTAAGGAAGAAGAATATGAACTAGCCAAATAGCCTAAAGCGCCATTAACTATCAAAAATTGGACCGCAGCATTCTTGATATATGCCAGCGTGTATTGCGAGAAGTTTCCCGAGCGCTGCATGGCTATTTTTAAATACATGGATGTTTTTCGGAAGGCACAGATCACGGGCAGTGGGTATGCATGGGTTCAGTATGATGAGGAGTTCAGGGCCCGCATGGCGTGGGATCCAGACCCTAAGTGGGGAGAACTGGGCTCTGATCTATGGCAGCACACAATGGGAGCGCCAGTGGGAGGTAAGACGATTTTTACGGCGAGTGGTTTACCTTTGGTGTACAGGCCCTTTCAGGGGAAGCCCACCCGGGTGGGGTGGGGAGTGCGACAGTTGTGCCATCAGGGTCAGGGGCTTGCTGGGAGTTCAATAAGGGCACATGTACAAGAGAGTATTGTATGTTCCGACACAAGTGCTCTCAGTGTGGTAAAAAGCACCCCTTGGTTAAATGGGGAGTCAAGCCACAAGGAGGTCAGCAGTGGCAACAGTCAGGGTCTAGCACTTCGGGGTCCTCACAGCTGCCGCAGGGTAGTAGGGGAGGCAGAGGTGCTCCGGGGGCTGGGCCAAAGGGCTCGTACGCCAGTTAGGCTGGGGGCTCTGGAGGCGGGTTTGGGGGACTATGGTGATTTGGAGGCAAAGAGGATACTGTTGGGAGGTTTTTGTGAAGGTTTTCATTTGGGGTACAAAGGACCGAGGCAGAGGCGGTGGGCTCAAAATCTGAAGTCAGCATTTGAGCATAAGGCAGTAGTACAAGAAAAGTTGGACAAAGAAGTCAGAGAAGGAAGAATGGCGGGTCCTTTTGATGACTGGCCCTTAGAAGAGTTCATTGTTTCCTCAATCGGGGTGGTCCCCAAAAAAAGAAGTTCAGCAGTACAGATTGATATAACATCTATCGTGGCCGGAGGGGTCTTCAGTCAATGACTTTATTGATGAGGAGGCAGCCTCCGTGTCTTATTCCTCAGTTGACGTTGCTATGTCACTAGTGGTGACCGCGGGCGCAACTGCAGAGATGGCAAAATGCGACATAAAATCGGCATTTTGTTTACTCCCCGTACATCCGGATGACTGGAGTCTTTTGGGGATCCATTTTGAAGGGCCATGGTACGTGGATAAGGCATTACCGATGGGTTGTTCAATGTCATGTGCTTTGTTCAAGTGTTTCAGCACCTTTCCACAGTGGTATTTTACACATCAAACTGGCCATGGAATGGTAATAAATTACTTGGACGACTTCTTTTTTGTAGGTTCCCCAGGCTCCGCGGAGTGCCAGGTAGCACTGGACACGTTCCATGAGCTTATGGGGGAGCTGGGGATGCCACTGGCACCTGAGAAAACAATGGGCCCATGTACGACCATGTCATTTTTAGGCATTGAAATTAATTCAGTTGGTATGCAGGCACGGTTACCGACCGACAAGAAAGAAAAGATGTTGGAATTGTTGGAAAACATGCTAGGTACACTAAAAGTAACAGTGAAGGACATTCAGGTCTTGTTGGGACATCTCAATTTCGCCTGCAGGGTGGTCAGGTCAGGGAGGACTTTTTGCAGGAGGCTGGGTCCTGCTTTGTCAGGACATCATTTGCCTCACCACCACGTCTGCTTGTCACCAGGGGTGAAGGAGGATCTGCGCATGTGGAGAAATTATTTGCACTCATTTAATGGAATACCGTTGGTTAGAGAGGATGACGTTCAGTGGGATGTTCAAATGTTCTCAGACGCGGCAGGCAGTGAGGGTTTTGGTGTATACTGGCAGGGCAAGTGGTGTGCAGAGAGGTGGCCCAAGCAGTGGAAGGGAGGTGAACGGAGCATTGCTTTTTTGGAACTCTTTCCGGTACTGGTTGCACTCATGCTGTGGGGAGAGGAGCTAGCACACAAGAAGGTGTTGTTCAGGATTGACAACTTGGCAGTGGTGGAGATCATTAATAGGCAATCAGCGAGAGAGGAGCAAATTTTGAAGCTGTTGCGAGTGTTTGTGCTTAGCTGCCTTAGACACGATATTGCGTCCAGGGCTCTACATATACCTGGTGTTTACAATGACATTGCGGATGCTTTGTCTCGTTCGCAGTGGGAGAGATTCCATGTGCTGGCCTCGGAGGCGGACAGGACACCCACCCCAATGCCAGAACACCTGTGGTATGTAGGCAACGTAGGGTCATACAGTTGGTGGTAGGTTCTTTGTCGGCGGCTACTCGGGCAGCTTATGCGCTGGCTTGGAGGGAATTCATAGCATCAGGTGCCTGTCGGAGGGAGGAGTCATGGAGATGGTCAGAGGATGTGATACAGTTCCTCCTGGATCTTATGGAAAAGGGGCTGTCGAGGATTACCATCACAGGGAAATGTTTACAAAAAATGAGGAGTTAGGTCCCGGGACACAGGGTCAGCTGGACCATAGAATAATTTATGAAAAGAGAAATGCCGGCCCTGCGGTTTTTGATGGCTATTTTAATTTAAGCAACAAACCAAATCTTTGTTATGATTTGTATGGTCTAATTTATTTAAACCATTTACTTTTTATATAAATCTCATTAATTTAAAGCATTAGTTGCATGAGAAAAACACTACGTGCATACAATTTATACAAAAAACATTTAGCTCAAAAACATTTGACAAAGAATATTTGACAAAAAAAAATGTGACAAAGTGGCATCCAATCATTTAGTGTACATAAATATACGAATACGGTAATACGAGAAGCATCAATCGTTATGTGGTATTTAGCAAAAACTTAATTAGAAGAATGAAGCTATTTGCAGTAAGGAAAAGGAAACAAAATGAATTGTAACAAATACAAATTTTTCAATTGTCTGATAAATAAGCTTAAATCCTTTCTGCTATTGCCAAATCCTTTCTGCTATTGCCGACGCGTTTCGAACTTGCTCTGGCATTTGGCAAGTTCTCATCAGGGCTTTCTCGTTTTAGTCGTCTGAAAATTATGTACAAAGAAAATGAGTGAGTTATTGTATTCCTCATTTTCATCCCCTATGTGCATTGCCCTCTACCATCGAAAATGTATACCTTTATTTTCAAGTTGGCAGCGGGTTTTCAGTTTTCAAGAGATCTTATTCAGTCAATGTTGATTGTTTTCTAAAAAATTACAACAATCCCAATTACAATATTGTGATGGTCAGGACAGCCTACGCCTAGGAGGCCAAAGGACAATCTTGGAAATTACCTTAGAGTCAGTAGTCTGCACTTTTGTTTAGTATGTATTCAAATCAGCCGTGCGTTGGACAAAAATCAGCTCCCACCCGCCAGCCGGCGGTGGACACGTCTTGTTGCGCCTACAAGAAGGGTTTAAAGTGACTCGACTATTCAAATGAGTGTACAAACAGCGGTTAGGACGGGTAGCAAAACCAAGTGCCTACCTTATTGTTGGCACTTGGATTGTTTCAGTGCAGCTCCCCTGTTTTTCTAACTTCTAGCCGGTTTCAGTTCGATTTTCTTATTCTGTAGTGACAAACACGGTCAGTGTGAGCCCGCTACTGTGTCATGCGAGGTATCACTTAGTGTTACCTATCTTGGTGCTTACCTAAGTGTTGTGGATCTTGAGGATTAACTCGCTCCCAAGTGCACTCCAAACCAATTCGAGGAGTCACTCGGCTGACTGGGTCGCCATCTTAAAAAGGGGACACGTGATCGTAAATGCGTGTCACATGACTGCCCGGGCTTTGTGGGAGTTGTAGTCCCACTTTACATTCTGATGTTTTCCTAAGTGAATGCCTGCTTCAAAGATTACACGTGAGCACTATGTATTATATCAGGCGGTTTACAGTCTTGAAATTTCAGACATCGAGTTTAGTCCAGTTTGTAAACTGTTGAAGCGCAGTATTAGATATGCTTCTTTCCTCAGTAAGACATCGTCCACATCTTTAATACGTTGGGCTTGAGTCACTGTGTACAGGACCGTCCACGTGAAGTCTGTTTCAGTGTGTCCACTGTCAACAAAATGTTGTACCATTGGAGCGGTTAACACTTTTGTTTTTATTCGTGACCTATGCTGTGTTATGCGGGTGTTGACCTGCTGGTTGGTCTTTCCTATATACAATTTTCCGCATCCGCAGACAATTGCATACACGACATTCCGTGTTTTGCAGTTTGAAAACCCTTGGTTCTTCCACCTGACATTTTTGTGTGTGAATTCACTCCCCTCGATTGTTGTGTCGCAAGAGACACAGTTGCCACATCTGTGGTGTCCCTCAATCGGCTTGAATCCCCACATTGACAATAAGTCATGTTTAGGTTTTTCAATGGTGACATCCGCACGCACCAGTTGCTGTCCAATACTGCGGTTTTTTTTAAAAGCAAAAATCGGTCTGGGAAAGGGGCATTCTAGTCCCTCCAGCAGATGCCAATTTTTAAGTATGGTCTGTCTGATTTTATGGGTATGTGGACCAAATGTTGTTACACAAACCAATTTTTCCATTTCAGGTTTCACTTTGCTTTGTAGTAGACATTCCCTCGGGGTATAACGTGCTCTTTTGAAGGCATGTTTCAGCAGCTTCCTAGGGTAACCTCTGCTTTTCAGTTCCTCACAAAATCTTCCTCCGTGTAAGTCATAGTCTGTTACCTCAGAGCAGTTCCTCCTGATACGAAGTAGCTGCCCGTAGGGTAAATTTGTTTTTAGATTGCGTGGATGCGCACTCCTGTGATGGAGAATAGTGTTTTTGTCCGTCTTTTTTCTGAAAAGAGATGACTTTAGGAGACCGTCAATGCAGCTAACTTCCACATCTAGGAATGTCATTTTCGTATTGCTGTGTTCCATAGAGAATTTAATATCACCATGTTTGTTGTTTAACCATTGATGAAATTCCATCAATTCGGTGTGGCTCCCCTGCCACAGGAGCCACACGTCATCAATGTATCTTAGCCATTGTTTTATACATTTCTTGTAGGGGTTGTTATTTGCCACAAATTTATCTTCATACTGTGCCATGAACAATATGGCCATCTCCGGCGCATAGGGACATCCCATGGCTGTCCCCTTGATTTGAAAAAAGAACTCGCCATTAAAGCAGAAGTAGTTCTTTTTCAGGGTTAGTTCAGCCAACTGCAGAATAAATCTAGTGGGCACTCGATGAGGCCGGTCTCTTGTATCAAGGTACATCTCCATCACCTCCAACGCCTCCCCTTGCTGGATTTGCGTATAGAGGGACGTGACGTCCATAGTGACCATTATTTCCTCAAGTGGATTGAATTCTAGGCCCTCTATTTTATTCAGGAAATCGGTCGTATCTTTCAGGTATGATGTCACATTACAGATAAAGGGCTTTAGGAAAAAATCCACATATTTGGACAGTGGCTCTAGACAAGAGTCACATCCCGAGACGATAGGACGTCCGGGGGGGTCATTCAGATTTTTGTGGATCTTGGGCAGGAAGTACAGCATTGGGGTACGTGGGAATTTTTTTACCAAAAATTCACCTTCCTTTCTGCCCACAAACCCTTCTTCAACACCACTTGCAATCAATTGCGTTATTGTCCCTAGTATGTCTTTAGTTGGATCTGCATTGACTTTTCTGTACCATATCTGGTTGTTAACCTGTGATTCACCTTCCAAAAGGTATTTATCCCTTGGCCACAACACAGTGGCCCCGCCTTTATCTGCAGCTTTCACTACAATAGATGAATCCTCTCTAAGATTTTGTAATGCTTGGCGTGTCCACCGCCGGCTGGCGGGTGGGAGCTGATTTTTGTCCAACGCACGGCTGATTTGAATACATACTAAACAAAAGTGCAGACTACTGACTCTAAGGTAATTTCCAAGATTGTCCTTTGGCCTCCTAGGCGTAGGCTGTCCTGACCATCACAATATTGTAATTGGGATTGTTGTAATTTTTTAGAAAACAATCAACATTGACTGAATAAGATCTCTTGAAAACTGAAAACCCGCTGCCAACTTGAAAATAAAGGTATACATTTTCGATAAAGTTATGGTAGAGGGCAATGCACATAGGGGATGAATATGAGGAATACAATAACTCACTCATTTTCTTTGTACATAATTTTCAGATGACTAAAACGAGAAAGCCCTGATGAGAACTTGCCAAATGCCAGAGCAAGTTCGAAACGCGTCGGCAATAGCAGAAAGGATTTGGCAATAGCAGAAAGGATTTAAGCTTATTTATCAGACAATTGAAAAATTTGTATTTGTTACAATTCATTTTGTTTCCTTTTCCTTACTGCAAATAGCTTCATTCTTCTAATTAAGTTTTTGCTAAATACCACATAACGATTGATGCTTCTCGTATTACCGTATTCGTATATTTATGTACACTAAATGATTGGATGTCACTTTGTCACATGTTTTTTTTGTCAAATATTCTTTGTCAAATGTTTTTGAGCTAAATGTTTTTTGTATAAATAGTATGCACGTAGTGTTTTTCTCATGCAACTAATGCTTTAAATTAATGAGATTTATATAAAAAGTAAATGGTTTAAATAAATTAGACCATACAAATCATAACAAAGATTTGGTTTGTTGCTTAAATTAAAATAGCCATCAAAAACCGCAGGGCCGGCATTTCTCTTTTCATAAATCACAGGGAAATGGGCAGGTATTTCTTTCAAGGGAAGCTTCTGTGGGGCTACTCCCCTTCGGCTGGAGAAGTAGGAAGGAGGATGTTGGAAGGTTGGGCTAGGGAGCAGGGGGGGAACGGGGAACTCGGAGGCCATTGTCATGGCAGATTTTAGCCCGTTTGATAGTGGCGTTACCTGTGATTTGTAGCGATGGTTTTGAGGCATGTTTGTTTTCTACGCTCATGGTTGCATGTTTTTTGGAGCCTTTAGGGTCTCCGAGCTGTTAGGTTCTAGGTTAAAAATATGTGTCACCTGGCAGGAGGTTTTCTTCTTCGCTGAGAAAGGGATTCATATTTGGCTGACTAATGCAAAAACAGACCAGAGGAGTGTTGGCAAGGGAGTGTGGCTGGAAGCAGCGTCTCCGGGGGAGACATGCCCTTTATATTGGGCCCGGCGGTGGAGGACTCTGTCTGGGGGGGGGGTTGAAGAACAGGTTTTTCGACATGCAGATGGGGGCCGGGTGACAGATTATCAGCTGCGCATGGTAATGCGAAAAGCATTGCATCACATTGGTTTGGATGGGTCGCAGTTTAGGACACATTCTTTTAGGATCGGGGCAGCGACAGAAGCTTGCAATAGAGGTTGGTCTACTGGGGCGATGGTCATCCAACTGTTTCCAACGCTATGTAAGGAACCCAGCTGAAGAAGCGTTTGCGGCACCCTCTTTGACATGAATCTCATATTGTTTTTTCTTGTTGCAGGTTCTGTAGCGGGCCCCCGCTCCCCGGAATTGACCATATGGATTGTGGGGCATTCTTTCGTAAAGTGGGCTCAAGTCCAGGCGGGCAGTTGCTATTTCGGGAAAATGTTGGGTTTCAATAAACGTTTGTTTAAGATCGTTTGGAAGGGAAAGGGGGGGATGCTGTGGAAAGAGCTGATTCCGGCTTTGAACAGGTGGTTGGTGGGGGGCTCAGTGTCCGGATGTGTTGTTAATTCATTTAGAGGAGAACGATCTTTGTGGGTTGAAAGGTGTTGTTTTGCTACGAGCGATGAAGAGGGATTTGGCATTGTTGAAGGAGCAGTGGTCCGGTTGCCATGTGTTGTGGACAGAGCTTGTGCCGCGCAGAATTTCGAGGGGCGCGCAGAATCCCAAGGCGATTGACAGGGCACGCAAAAAGGTAAATCTGGAAATCTCTAGATTCTGCAGAAGCCTGGGTTTCGGTAGGGTGTCTCATAGGGACATTCGTTTTGAGTCAGTGGAGTTTTTCAGGAGCGATGGTGTGCACCTGTCAAGGTTGGGTATGGACCTGTATTTGTTGGAAGTCAGAGAGGTTCTTACCAGGTGTCTTAATGTTCAGGTACGTTCAACGGAAGCATAGATGAGTGTTTCGTTTGGGGGGCAGAAAGGTGGGTGGAGTATCCTCCCCCCGGCTTTCTGGGTGGCGGGGTTTTATTCGAAGTTTGACAGGTTTTGGCTGTATTTCAGTGGTTTAGGCTAAAGTTGGGTCATCGACAGTGATTGTTTAGGCAGGTTGATTTTTGGGGTTGTTTCCGGCGGAGGTGGGGTGAACGTAAGTTGAGAAGGGTCAGGCAGGGGAGTTTGGATAAGAGATGTTTGCATTTATAGGTTTATATGTGTATTGCATTGAATTAAAGTTTGTGTAATGTTGTAAGGTTGCAATGTTTGGGTGGGGGCGGGTTCGAGATATATATTAGGGGTGGGGGGGATGGGGTTAGGTAAGTTATTGTATTTAGTAAGGCCTAGTTTTGGAAGGCATTTGCCAAGGTAGTTTTTAATGTGATGTGCACCTGATCTAATAAAGCGGCCTTTTACACACAAAAGTGGTTGTGGTTTGCTCCCCCCCACACACCCCTCCCTCCCAAAGGCGTGGGGCGATAATCAGACCAGCCTTGCAGCGTGTCCGGAGCCCACATGGACCTAGGAACATTAGGAGCTCCGATTCGAAAGAAAACCACATGTCAAACTGCACCACATAAACCAACTGCTGCTATAGATGACTTCCACTAATGTCAAGATAAAGGTGCTGTTGCCCCATTCCCACTGGATGCATCAGATTTGACACAACGGTCATCAAGTTGGAGACTGGGGTAGGGGTCTCTTTTGAGGAAGTGGGAGTGAAAGAAATCAGAAGCACAGAATTTGCATGCACATTTTTTTCACTGAATACTGAGAAAAAAATGCTTAATTGAGGGGTGCATATTTGAGTTGAAAACATATCTTTTTTGTTCTCATGTGCGTCCACAAACGCATCAAGTGTTACACGAGGTTGTTCAAGTGGCAAGCTGTGTTGTGTGTGTGTGGGGGTGTGTGTAGGGGATTGTAGTTTGCTCTACACAAGACAATTCGGCTGCAGCTTCTGATGCATATTACTGATCTCCTTTACGTCCATTCCAGAGGGGCATTCCGGTCCCTTCACGCATAGAGGACTGGACAAGACCAGCGAGGGGGTCTGCAGAGGAACCTCGCAAGCAACGAACTGCTGCACTGCACATGAGATATTCATCCATGGCTAGGCTCCAATTGGCGCTCTTCAGAAGTTTTAGGGGGTGGGAGAAGCGCTGTGCCACAGGAAGGGTGAGAGGTAGAAGTGACTTTGAGGCTAAATATAGACATGACCAGTAAAGGCAACATGGGAGTGGTAGCTCACACACTGGTGGTCGGGACGCATTTGTGATTTTTGTATCAGCTCACACACTGGGGGTCGGAACGCATTCGTGGTTTTTGTATCAGCTCACACACTGGTGGTCGGAACGCATCCGTGATTTTTGAATCAGCTGACACACTGGAGGTCGGAACGCATTCGTGATTTTTGTATCACGTGTAAAACGAACGAAACTATCTTAGTTGACTAATATTTCAAAGTAAGCCCTGTTTGTTTCTGGGGCTTAAGGTCTGAAACAACATTATACATTTAACAGAGCCGAGTGACTTCCGTTCAAGGGTACTTAAAAAAACAGACTGGTGCCAGGAGGGTTGGGGCAGAGTCAATGACTGCATTTATTTATGTAAGTGAAATGGTGCGCGGCCGCAAAAGTGAAAGTGACCGCGCTCGGTTATAATTAGTAACCTGATCCACGACCAGCTGCCAGCCTGGGAGCGAGACCCAAAGGCCATGGGAGTGAACCTTTAGAAGAAAGTCGGGACATGCACCCGCCTCTCGCCAATTGCGTGCTTTCATTTTTGAAAGCTACACGCAAAAGCCAATGAAAAGGGGGAAGGAACCTGTAAAGACACATGCACGAGTTTACTGAGAAGCCTGTAGTGAATTCAAGAGGCCCTCCTAGGGCAGCGCATGCGCGCTGCACTTGTCTCGACCTAAAAATAACCACCCACCCCCCTAAAACCAGCCCCAGCCCCACTTACCAGACTGTAACAGATCCGACGGGGAGCTCAGCGAAGGTCCCGCCAACCCCAACATGGCTGCCGCAGTTATCCACACAGGAAATGGACTTCCCGCTCTAGTTGAGCACTTGCACCCAAAAGTCTGCATACAGCATCCCAGGACCTGAGAGGGGGGCCTGGGATGATGACCTCTCCTGATCCTTCCTCTTCCGGTGCCCGCCAATTTGTGCATCTTGACCGCGCACTGCCTTAACCATGCATATGCGTGATGCGTGGTTAAGGCAAGCATGGTTACGCTTGCAGAGAAACAGCGGGCGAGGTTCAGCCCATGTTGTAAAGGCCATTTCCCTCATGTTATATGTTTGAAACGCTGCAGGTTTCTAACTAAAGCTATACTTATTCTGATGATGGCAAACAGAGTACCTTTGAGGGTGGTAGTAAGGAATACATGTTATCAGTGGTGTAGCAAATGTCCTATGTGCCTTGGTGCAAGTTATTACAAAAGACTACCCTCAACTGGTTAGATAGTACATGACAACCATAATTTGGGTGCTGCAGGCCCCTAACAACGCTAGTCCTATGTGTCGTCTACCCTGATGTACTATGCCTTTGAGCATCAAGAACTATTTCGTTTTTGCCCAGTGTTATAAACTTGATTATTAGTATGCTTATTGACCTGTTCCTGTCATACATTGCATATAATGTGCATCCAGCAGGCATGTTAAATCTACCTCATGTACCTACATGCATTTCTCCACGTTTTAGTGTGAATTACTTGGCTTTTATCGAACCACGTCTCATGACATTTCACATCTATGTCCAGCCTGGAGAGGGGGAGAGGGTGTGGGGCAGCGGCCAGAGCTGCCGACTGGAGAGCTGGGGGTCCGGGCTCGCGACTCGGCATCTGCTCAACATCCTGTGATTCTGGGCAAATCACTTTACCTCCCCCGTGCCCATCGACAGCTCCTGGATACCCTCACGGGTGATAAGCTGTGCTGTATAAATCTTCAAATTATAATTATTAATAACTACAAACAACCCCAAACACAGAGGTTTGACAGAAGCGTAGGGAGCGCCCTCTTTTCAGCACTGTTGTTCCCTGGTGAAATTCCAGACAGGTGACAAACTAAAGGACATTTAACACTCAAAGAAATACTGAATTGTAGTGGGTCTGACTGTGCCAGTGTTTGCACAGTTATTACGCTAACAATCTTGCTACATTGAATATATCACGCTGACCATCTGTTCACGCATCTGACTCAGAATACAGTACGGTTTTGAAGATAATAATGGCACCCAGAAAGGAATCCATCTATGTTCTGGAAACGTGAGGCCTATTGTCAGTTTATTGAACCCTATTTTAGATTCTAGTAGCAACAATTGGAAATGTTAACTGGAGAATCTGCTAAGAATTCATAATTTCTGTCGCAAGGGCTATTTGTGAGCCAGCAGACGTTTCCAAAAGAAAAATAGGGCAATTAAACACTGCTATAACCTCACAGTAATGCACAACAAAAGTCTTTGTAATCTGCTGTGACGTTACATCATTGTACAGTGACTATATGCGGATGCCTTCTGCTGGAAGGTGGTGCCCTCAGCCTGCAGAGGTGCATACGTCCTAAGAGTAGTTGGTAAAGGCAGATAAAGCCTGTGCAGCTTCCCCTCACTGCCTCCAAAATCCTTGCACGTGACACTGTATGGATGTATGACATTACAACGCATGCTTTTACATCGCATGCCTTTACAACGCAAGTATTACAACACAGTCCATTACAACGCATAGTGCTTTGGGGTGCTGGATAGTGAATTGTTTAATTTACTATTCCAACTCCAGTCCCCGTGGACACTAGGGAAGGTTATTGGATAGTAAATTAACCTATTCCCTATCGTATAGCGCCCCCCAGAGCAATGCGTTGTAATAGTTTGCATTGTAATGGTTGCGTTGTAAAGGCTCTGCGATGTAAAAGTTGCGTTGTAAAGGTTGTTCACCCACTGTATATGCAAGAGGCCTGCTAAATTGTGGTTCCTGCACAAATACCTGTTTGCAGAGGATTGCCATTCTAAGTGGTACAATGTCAGTCGCCCTCGGAATGTCTGCACCCACTGTTAGATTTTGGCAGGTCAAACCTGTCCGAATTTAACAGGGGAAAATGGCTGGAATTTACAGGGAAATTTAGATTTTGGTGCCGTAACCAGAAAATCTGCATGTTATTCCCCAAAATGTTGGGAAAATCGATAATTACCCCACCTGATTTGCTGTAGATCTTGATCTGTGATTTTTTCAAATGCAATAATTATCACATCCGACAAGGGCACTTGTAATCCCAAGCCCTAAAACATGCAGGAAATAGAGCTGCATGCAACAGAGGGAGCCACTACTGAGTGTAAAAAGACTGCCATCCACTCAAGGATTATGCTTGATGGTGATAGGCGCTGTTATGGGAAGGTAGAACTTTTGAGACCTTTAGGGAAGGGAGATAGGGTACTACAAGGGAACTCCTCTTAATGTGTGAAAATAGAACCCCAAAAGAAAATACATTTGATACTAGAATTTTGGATTACTAATCAGTCCCTGGCATAGAAAATGTGACAGAAAGTAAAAATATCAAGAACCAAAGTTTTCCCTTAACGATTTAAAAGAGAACTATGCCAAAAACGAATACATTTTTCAAAAGCGCAGACAATAGACTATTGTTGTACATTATTAAAAATAATATATAACAAAATCATTAAACATGGAATATCATGTAATATAAGATTAATTACATATGTGACCCAAGTAAATAAGAATCCCCCTAGTAGTGCAAACAATATATAATATCAGTTGAGGCATGCATTGATTTACTGCCATGTAATATGACAATAACATCTATAATCCCCCCTGCTCGAGCAGGGATGTAGATGTCATAGGGTGAGAATGCCATGGAAACTTAGAAAACACCTACAAACTCACTGGTATAAGTATTCATAACATTTTCTATAGAAATGTTCAAACATGGATCCGGTCAGAGGTTACTTTTCTTCTATAAATACGTATCCAGGTAGGAAATAGAGAGACAACAACCCAGATGATGGGTGTTTCTCCACACAAAAAAAATAATTTCCCCTTGAAGAAAAATTTTACTATGTGAAAATGCACTTATGAAAGGCATGCATAATTGTAAACTTTATACAATTACTCATTTGTAACTGGTTAAGATAGTGAGCAATATTGCAATGCTGAGACTGTTGCAGCTTCCCCGCAGGACTTCTGAGATTGTTTGAGAGTTCCAAAAAGACATAGATATACAGCCAAACATAGATGTACATCTTGAGATAAAAATGTAACAGGTTGGTTTCGGAATCAAACCTCTAGTAGTCTCCACCTGTTTTAAATTTAACTTTATGAACGCTGTGACTCTTTTTAAAAACCATTGTCGCCATTAAACTATATCCTCCATCTCGCAAACTGGCTCTTTTGAAACATTGCCTGGTTGAAGAAGGGCTATAGGAATTGCAAAAAGTGCCATCACTAGAAAATGGTGTATCAAAAGATGTTTTTTAATATGCTAAATATGCTTTCTAGGGGGAAGGAGGAGTGTAGGATATTAATAGATTAGCAGAAACATTTCAAGCATACGAATTTGCTATTGAGTATGACCTGGCAGGCTGCAGAGGCTACCTTAGCAAGATGAAGTAGTGGTAGAAGCAGAGAGGGTAAGAGTGTGTGGTAACATTGACTTTTTACATTGCTTTGCTCTCATAAAGAGCACATTGCCATTGTAGTACCAGGCACTCTGTGAAACGTCTTTGTGTGTAGATTTGTTTTGCTCCTTATGAAAGAGTAGAATGATGTCACTCACTGTGAAACTAGCCAATGGCTGAAGTAGGCTGACACATTGCTCCACGCTGTATACTGTAGTGAGTGGAAGATACATATGAATCGCACAACAACAGACCGATGAATGAAGAGGGCTAGGTCAAACCTGTAATAAGAAAGTATATTATAAATAACATTTTGGCAAAATCAACAGGTCTTGGCTAATGCCACGCATAAAAGGGTGAGTGAGTAGAGAGGGAGATGATAGAAGAACTTAACTTCTTAGCCGACTTAGCTGTGGAGAATTGAATTTTAGTTTGTAGAGATAAGGATGTGCCCATTTCGGTCTGAGGAAGAGAATTTTTCAACAGTGTCCTGAAGTGTAGGGTACAAACAAGACACATAAGGGAGTGGATTTGGTAGCCAACGATGGATGACAATGTCAATGGATAGGTCAGAAAGTTTGATGCTTGTGTGTAAAGCAATAAATCTGAAAGGACTTTTAGAGAGGAACCAAAAGCAGGAGATATTTCGGAAGGCATGTGGGGAGTAAATTGGTGTTGACATTCTTGGACTGTTTGTGGTCATGCCTAGAAAAGAAACCTTTGGAATCGCCCTAGTGGATTATTATTCAAAGTAGCAAGAGAATACGATGGTTGACAGGGTATTACCGAAACATTCATTTCATTTCTCAATGAGAGCTTTGTGACAGAACGGTGACTGTAAAGTAGGTGGGTGTAATAATGTGCAGACTGCTGGTTATGGGTTTATAGAAGTATTTATTAACCAATTACAATCTTATTGAGGAGCGCCGGCCAGCGCTGCCGATCGTTGTAGTCCTCGGCGCGCAATGGGGATGCGCGCTCAGCGCGCCAACACGGCCGCCGCACGTCACGTCTACGTGACGTGCATAAACTAGAATGCGCACACTACATATCTCCCCTTTTTACCAAGCTTTGCTGAGTCACTTACAGTTCAGTGTCCAATTCGAAATCTCGATATCTGGAGGGCCTTACCACCTGCCTTCCACTCCTTGTAACCCTGACGGGGTTCTCCATAGTCTCTTGGCTCTGCGTTTCATGGCCTTCTGCTCCTTCACTCACAGCTCTCCCTTCATTCATGTTTCTCTCCCACCTGTCCATTTCTGTTCCTTGACTTCCGTTCTCTCCTTCTTCTTCACTTTCCGTTCCTGCTCTTACTCCATCTTGCTGTTCACTGGCATCTTGTCTCCTCTCCACGTTTGAATCATCCATGTCTTCCCATTCAGTTCCATTTTGCTCCCAGCCCAGAACCTTGTTGCACCTGGCCATGCGGTCCTGGGACCACACATTCCCATCACTCAGCAGGGCCGCTCGATCATACACTTCCACAACTTGCATCGGCTTGCTATACTTGCTGTCTCCTTTCTTCTGTAGAGTGGCTAACTTTACTCTCACCCACTCTCCTTTTTCCAGGCCTGTCCTTTTTACGTTCCGTCGTTTGTTGTAATGATTGCTGTAAATTGTCTGTGCTTTTTCCAGGTTGGCCCGCACCACTGCAGGGGACCATTCGCTGGTGACGACCTTTTCTTTCCAGATCCTGTTGTCATGCGTGAATGGTTCTCGCCCCCTCAATATTTGGAATGGGCTGTACCCCGTGCCAGTGGGGGTTATTCTGTAGGCCCATACCATGTTCTCAAGCGCTTTCTCCCAGTTCTGTTCACTTGATATGGCGGCTTGTATGGCTCCCATCACTACCCTGTTAAACCGCTCCACTAAGCCGTTGCCGGCCGGATGGTAGATTGCTGTGTGCTTGACAGTGATGCCATTTCTTTGCATGAACTTGTTCCACCTTTCCGACGTGAACTGGGGCCCATTGTCACTCAAGATCGATTTGGGTATTCCTTCCCTAGTAAAGGTCTCTGACAGAAACTTTATGATGTTCTCTGTGTCCATGGACTCGTCCACTCTCAACTCCGGCCACTTTGAATATCGATCCATGAGTACACACACATATTTCTGTGTGCCTTGGTCATCTAGGACAGGTCCCAAAATGTCTACAGATAGTTCCTCCCACGGATTTGAAGGAGGGTCAAACTTTCCTATCGCTGGCCTCAAGGGTTTTAAGGTCTTGTCTGCTCGCTGACATTGTGGACATTCCCTGACATGCCTTTCGGCCCTTAAGTCCATGCCTGGCCACCAGTAGTTTTGTTTAGCTCTTGCCTTGAGTTTTCCTATGCCCAGGTGGCCCTCATGTAGCAGGTCCAAAAGTTTTGTGGTGAGGTTCCTTGGGGGGATCACCTTGTCTCCTCTGTAAATGAATACCCCCTTGTCTCCTATCGACAGTTCTTCCCGCACTTCATAGTAGGGCCTGAGGCTCGCCTTCACGTTTCTTTTTTCTGGCCATCCTTGTACGATGTGCACCTTTACTTCCTTCATGTCGGTGTCCTCCTCGTATGCCTCTGTCCATTCTTGTTGGCTGATTAATTTCTCTTGGTCTTCTATGAGAGCTACCAACTCCCCACTGCCTGCAGGGTCTTCCTCTCCAGGCTCCATGGCGGCTGCCCTACTCAGGTAATCCGCTACTCGGTTCCGGTTCCCAGGAATGTACTCCACGTCGTACCTAAACTCGAGTAACTTTAGGGACATTTTGGATATCCTGGGGGTGGCACTGGCGTGTCCGCTCGATGTTAGCACCTTCACCAATGGCTTGTGATCTGTTTTGAGTAGAAAATGTGTTCCCCACAGAAATTGCCGGAATCTCGTCATGGCCCATACCACCGCCAGCATCTCTTTCTCAATCACGCTGTATTTGCTCTCTGTATCCGTCAATGCTCTGGATGCAAAACTGATTGTGTCCATTTCCCCTCTTCCTCTGTCTTGTATGAGTACAGCGCCCAGGCCCTTGTCGCTTGCATCAGTCGTCAGTACGGTGGTGCCTTGTGGGTCGTAACCCTTGAGAGGAACAGCTCCTGTGACATCCTTCTTGATAGTTTCAAACTCTGCTTGGGCTTCCGGTGTCCACTGGAACACAGTGCTTTCCCTGGTCAGCAGCCTCATGTGGTGGGTCTTGGAGGCGAAGTGTACCACAAACTTGCTGTAGTACTCCGCCATCCCCAAGAACGACCTGACCTTTTCCTTGTTCCTGGGGGGCGGTGCTTCAGCGATGGCTTTCACATTTTCCAACTTGGGTGTAACTTCCTGTTGTCCGATCTCGTGTCCTAGGTACGTTACCGATTGTAGGCCCAACCGGCACTTTGTCCACTCCGCTGTCAGGCCCTTGTTCTCCAGCGTTTGTAACACGTTTCCCAGCTTCTGGTCGTGATCCTGCCTGTCACGCCCCATCACCAGGATGTCGTCCTGGAAATATTGGACGTCTTTGCAGTCTCTGAATAGTTGGTGCATCATTTTTTGGAAGACGGCGGCCGCCGAGGCCAGCCCAAATGGCATACGACAGAACTGGTAACACCCAAACGGAGTGATGAAGGATGTAAGACTTTTGCTGTCCGGGTGAAGTGCTATTTGGTGATAGGCCGATGTCAAGTCGATAGTGGAGTACCACCTTACTCCCCTGGTCTTGGCCAACATTTCTTCGATTCTGGGGAGGGGAAATTTTTCCACCACAATATTTTTGTTCAGTTCTCTCAGGTCCACACAGAGCCGGACCTTCCCATTAGGCTTCATTACGACCACTACGGGCGCCAACCATTCTGCACAGGTTATCGGTTCTATTATTCCTTTCTTTTCCAACTCTTGGAGTTCTTTCTGGACTGCTTCTCTCACCGCAATCGGTACATTCCTCACCTTGTGAGCCACCGGGATGGCCCCTTCCTTGAGCACGATCTTGTGTTGGAATTTCTCCATCCGTCCCACCGTGCCTCCGAACACTTTTGGGTAATTCTCCTTCCATTTGTTCAAGTCGGGCCATTCCTCTTGCTCTGCGAGTAATATTTGCTCCTTCCCTCCTGGATCCAGCTTTATTCCCAGGTCGCCCTGGTCTAGCCATCCTAGGACGGAGGGTCCTTTCTCTGCAATGTACAGCTTGCACCATGCTGATCGGCCCCTAAATTCGAACAACAGGCGTCGGAACCCCACCATTGGAATACGGTCGCCATTGTAGGTGACCGGCCGAATGTCTAGTTTCTCCAACTATGGGCCCAACTTGGGTCTGAACATTTCTTCCCACACTGCCCGTTGGACAATGGTGAATGGGGATCCGGTGTCTGCCACCACAGTGATGGTGATCCCGCCCATAGACATGTCCAGGATGGGCTTTGTAGATTTCTTCCCTTCTACACTCAGTACCTGGTCATATATGCATAAGACGGTGACCACCTCTTCTTCTGCAACCTCCTCCAGATCTTCTTCGCCCTGATCGATGCATTTCACCATTCCCTTGGGATGTTTCTTCCTACACACCTTCTCATAGTGGCCTAAGATGCCACAGTGTAGGCACTTGGCTCGGAACGCTGGACATCTTCTATCGCGTGCGTCGTGGGACCAACTGCCGCATCTGTAGCATGATTTCCTGCCATCAGTACCTGATTGCTTTCCTTGCCATCGGGTTGTTCATTTGGCCACTGGGTCTTTGCCTCTCTGGTCTTTGCGGTGGTCTCCTTCTTGTATCCTGTTCACCATCATTGGGGGGGCTACGTCTTTCTTGGTCGCGTCCGCGCACCTCCTTGCGAGTTCCGCCCTCTTTACGATGACCATTACATCTTTGAGTGTGGTGTCGCCGCTTGCCCATAACTTGTCTTGGACATTTGTGCTCGTAGTATGCATCACGATCTGATCCTTTATGAATTCGTCTTCCCACAGTGCGTATTTACACTGGACAGCCAGCTTCCTCAAGGCCGCTACGTACTCTTCTATGGTTTCCCCAGCCCGTTGTTTTCTCTGCTGGAAGTTAAACCTGTCCACTGACACGCAGATAGTGGGGCGATAACGCTCGTCCAAGTCTTCCAATGCATGGGCATATACATCCTTATCAGCGTCTTCTCTCTTTTTGGGCACCAGACTCTTGTAAATCCTGAGACCCTCCGGTCCCAGGTTCAGTAACAGGATTCGTTTCTTTCTTTGGGGGGTGAACGATTCTTCATTTTCGTCCTCCAGGACCCCTATGAAATTATCAATATATTCTTTCCAATCCTCCCACTTCATCAGGGGGTCCCCAGGTTTCGGTAGAAATTGCACCGGTGCAATCGCATAGCCTGCTGGCGTGCTCATTCTCACCTCCCTGATCGCTGTCGCTTTGACGTCTTTGCTGGTGGGACTCCCTGGGGTGCTGTCCGTCACTTCTGTGTTGGTGTCCTCCTGGGGACTCTTATTGCTGGTCCCCGCCTCCTCCTCTTTGGTAGCCAGCGCTGTTCCTCCCCGGCGCGGTGTCGCGGGAAGGGTTGCGCAGGGGGCTATCTACTGCGGGGCGTGCTGCTGCCTCTCCGGCCCCTTCACCGCCTCTCGGGTGGCTGTGGCTCAGCCACGCTCCTCAACTTGCCGTGCTTTGGTGGGCTCAGCCGTGCCCCCTTGCGCCCTCTGCTATTGGGCTGTGTAGAGCAGCTCTGCGCTGTAACTAGGTGGTTGGAGGGTTGCCTACCCTGCTGCTGCCCTCGTGGGGGGTCCGTTTTATTTTCTCGAACTTGCCGACTGGAGCCTCCCGACCTCGTCGCCACTGTAATGTAGGTGGGTGTAATAATGTGCAGACTGTTGGTTATGGGTTTATAGAAGTATTTATTAACCAATTACAATCTTATTGAGGAGCGCCGGCCGGCGCTGCCGATCGTTGTAGTCCTCGGCACACAATGGGGATGCACGCGCAGCGCGCCAACATGGCCGCCGCACGTCACGTCTACGTGACGTGCATAAACTAGAATGCGCACACTACAGTGACTACACAGTATTTTTAAGACAACAGTTTGCAGTATATTAATGACGAAATGGCTAGATTCTTAAACCATGTGGCCATTTTAAACAAAAGAATTGCAGTTTTCCATTTGGATGCAAATGGCCAGGTGGAACAATTCAAAAAGTGATTAAAGATACTATTCAGTTAGCACTCAATAATGGAATGAGTTGGAAGAAGTTTCTTCCGGCTATGTTGCTTTCGTAGAGGGCCACGTTATGTCTCATCACTGGCTATTGCCCTTTACAGACCTTTAGAGGGAAGGATCCTGGAATGAAATTGTATGTTGGTGGCTGAGGACGAAATGTGACAGTTCATGAAATGTTGATGCCAATGCTATTGCTGTGTTGGTGCTTATAAGGACAAACTGAAGGAGCGTATTTGCTTGAGAAGTTTTGAGTATAACATGATGCACATTAATCCGGGACAGTTAGAACAAATTAAATTACCTCATTATGCAGGTAAAGGTCGCATCCTGAAGGGTTCACTGAAGTTTTCAAAAGAGTGGTGAGGGTGGAAGGAGGTAAAGCGTGGAATGTGGGTCATGTGTCCGTTTTCAGGGGTCATGTGAAGAAATATAGTGAATCTCGCATTCATGAATACATTATATTTCTAGATTATTTTTACTGAATCCACTTGCGGTGGAGGTCTGATTAATACTGTGCCTGGTAATGCAGCGGTTCAGATGTGGGTTTGCATCAAAAATACAAGGGTCAAGTCGAGAAATGCTAGGTTTCACAATTATTTTGATTACTTTTTGCATCTTGTTCTGTCTGTTTTTTTGCCGTGGTGTTCTAGTGGCCTGTATGTGCCTGGAAGAGACAGTATGCAGTGAGGTGTATGTCAACGGGCCTGGGTAGCAAGGACATAGAGTGGAATGGTGTGAGCACATGGATAGGGTGGTATGAGGGAGTGTTGGGGCGATTGAGAGAGCTGTCACTGGAGGTGTCCTGGCATGGATTCAGAACGCCCAACACCAAATATTCTCCAATTACATAATACGTGCTGCAGAGCACGTAACCGCCGGTTTTACATCTTTCCTGCTCTTCTTATTGAACCCCATATTAAAGGATCAAGCTCAGCCTCTGCACGTCTCGCCGCCATTGCAACGATAACCATCAACATAAATAAACAAAACTCAAAGCACCTCTTCGTGCTCGGCACAAAGCGCCCCGCTATAAAAGCCAGACCTACAGGCGTTTAATGTTTGTCTTTTCGAGGCGGTGATTGAGGAGGGGAGAGACAACAATAGGTGTGTCCGCAAAGTAAGAGTTAAATCACCCCTTGACGTCTTCTGAGCAGTGTCCAATGACAGGAGGGCAACGTTGTCTAATAGGCAGGCTCGCCTTCAGAGAAACAGAGATTCACTCCTTGGGAGTGTCAATAAACTGAATACAATGCACGCAGGTGTACGTCAATGGGAGGGGCCGAAGCCATAGAACAGAGGACTCCAATCACCAGAGATTGGCAGACGCACAAACAAGGCCAGTCAGACTCGAGGGAATAGAAATCCACCCGTGTCGTATCAATGGCGACCTTTAGAAAAGAGATTTGTGTTGCCTACTATCTGCTAACATTTGGAAAGCACAACGTTACAGTCCTGCACTTAATTAAGAAACGTCTGCCAGAGTATGTATGAGCAACACACACCGGGCATACCTTAAGTGCCTACGGGCCTAAAGGTATGCCACAGCCCTTTAACACACATTTTGTGGCGATTTGTTATGTCCACACAATGCATTAGAACGCTCTACAAATCCACAGTACAATACATCATATTATTATTGTTCATGACAATTAGTTCTTATTTTGTAAAAAAAAAACAATATTTAAAGGCCAAAGTTTTTCTTAGAAACCAACCAATGTCGCTGCAGAATACTTGGTTCGCCCAAAATAACCAGACTCGGACACAAGTTTATTAAATAGCAGAAAAGGCCACCTTTGTTTTAGATTAGGTAACTCTAAATTCAGGCCATTGTGTTAATAAGATCAACAATTTAGTAAAACTGGCCAAACCCCTTAATATTTTCCTGCAAATAAAATATTAGCATTTTCAGACCGAAACCCTCAATATTATGTTATCACATTCTTTCCAAACCTTGTGTTTCACTTCATTTGGTAACTTTACTCCTTTTACCTTTCTTTTTCCCAAAATCCAAGGTGGTCAAGCCCGCTCCAGACCTACCCACCCCAATACAAACGCCTCAACTTTTCGTAAGCCTTGGAGCTATCTATCTAAAAGTGGCGATCTATATGTAACAGAATTTTTTATTTTATTTATTTATTTATTTATTATTATTTTTGGGGGGGTGGGAGGGTGGGACTTACTAAAAAACAACCGCCTCCCGCCACCCAGCTGCCGCCTCACGACCTCCCTCAGCGCGCACTGTGACGTTCCACAGCGGGCGCCCCTGCCTCGCACCTGCCTGCCCTCGGACTGGTCTATCTGGGCGAAAAACCCCAGTGGGAGACCGCTCGCGCTCTGCTCCCCCTGGAGCCCCCATCGCCCAAAATAACCAGACTCAAACACAAGTTTATTAAATAGCATAAAAGGCCACCTTTATTTTAGATTAGGTAACTCCAAATTCAGGCCATTGTGCTTATAAGATCAACAATTTAGTAAAACTTCCCAAAACCTTTAATATTTTCCGGCGAATAAAATATTAGCATTTTCAGACCGAAACCCTCAATATTATGTTATCACATTCCTTCCAAACCTTGTGTTTCACTTCATTTGGTAACTTTACTCCTTTTACCTTTCTTTTTCCCAAAATCCAAGGCGGGCAAGCCCGCTCCAGACCTACCCACCCCAATACAAACGCCACCCAGGAAAATCAAAGAGTTTTCCTGGACCCCACCTATGTCGTAATTCAAGATTTTAAACCCTTCCTGTACACCACAAATTTATTTGAAGTTCTTTTGCTAAAAAATCTCGCAGTTCAAGCAAATAGTATGCTAAACCCAATTCCGTCAAGTGCACCCCATCATCCCTAAACAGGTGGCCATCTCTGCTACCAATGTGCTCATGACAGATGTACTTTATATCCATTTCCGCACAAAAAACCCTCATAGCCCTGTTCAACTTCCTTCGAGCCTTGTCCATTGCTGAATGGTCCCTAGCGTTCCTCCAGTGTTGTCTGTAGATGAATTCAGTCCACACGAGACAGGTGCCTAACCAATCGTCTTTTAAAACTGCTAAATCTAGTTGCATAGGTTTTATGAGTTTTAAGCCGGACATTGGCACCAAGTCATTTTCATCAAGATGGATTGCTAACACCCCTGGCAAACCTCTGTCATACCTCATCTTGGTTAGAGTAGGAAATAGCTCGTCCCACCTCATACCACCTTTCCCGCGCCAGTGTAGTTCATGTCCATCGCTGGGAATGCCGAGGCTCCGTCCATAAATTTGCCGCTCAGCAAAGATGGCTGCCCATTTGACAAATGAATGCCCGACAATCTAGATTTGTTTTTTTCCAGTTACACCTCGAATATCACCTATATAGAAAAAACAATTAGCAAAACGAGCAAAAAACAGTAATCAAGCCATCATTTGCGTACATAACGGGCACAGCAGCCAGATTTCCATCTCCCTATTTTCTTGATGGCCTCCCATCCCAAACCCAACCTTGCCGCCTCTGTGGCTGTTCCTATCCTAAATGAGTGCGTCCCGTATGCTGCAGGGTTTTCTCCAATGAGAAGCAAGGCCTTCCTTAAGACCGCCAACAAATGGGAGCTTGATATGTGGGCACCAGACTTATGGACAAAAACATCCCCTCCCTTAAAGTTCATGCGCAACTGAAATTCCTCCCACTCTAAAACTGGGCAACAACTTATGGAACCACTTTTACTCAGAAAAACCCAAACACCCCTGCCCAACTGGTCGGTCTTGGAGCGTTTTAACCATGTACGAATCCTGTTTACCTCCAATACCACATCCTCTGAACTGAGACCCTCTTCACCCCTCACTCCCAACTATTCCGAAACTCGAAAAGCTCCAAAAAATAACCAAATCATGCAAAGTCTGAATGAAGCCACTTCTTGTGTATTGTAACAACAATCTGGTAGTGTAGCTAAAATCTTTTGTAACAAGTGAAAAGTAATGGGAGCCCGGGGCTTGGGAACTATCTTCTTCTCTTTACTCAAACCCTTCAGCATCCTTGTGACCAGAAAGCTATCAACTGGGTCGATGCCCCAATGCAAACGGCTATAAAACGAAATCCCAGCTAATTTACCTCTTATTGTGGTAGGCAATAAACTCTTGGTAGACAAAAACAAAATATAATCTAAAAGAATAGGAACCAATACTTGTGTGGTACTACTGATCTGAAAATACTGCACATAACTGATGTACTCCGCCCATGCTTGTCTGTAATTCCTCTTAGTAGTCTCGGCCAAAGAGTCCTCTATCAGTTGAGTAATTCTCAGTCCCCCAGGACCCAAATGTTGTCTGGTATGGGGGTTTTGCTGGCCTCTGCCCCTGGCTCTAAAGCACGAAAACGCTGCCAATTGAAAAGAGACAAGGCGTCAGCAATGCAGTTATTAACCCCAGGGATGTATTTTGCTTTAAAAACAATGTTCAGCTTGGCTGGACAAAAAGGAGAAGGCCGGGAGGGTTATTGCACAACTGCGTGCCTCTGATGGCTCCCTGCTGACGGCCCCTGGGGATATTGTAGACACGCTGGCTGATTATTTCGAGACGGTGTATGCCTTCTGTACTGCATTCACAGTTGAGGACGCGCATGGCTATATAAAGGATCTCGCCATGCCACGGCTTACACCGGAGGCGGCGTTGCTGCTGGAGGCTGACCTTACAGTCGAAGAAGTAGAGATAGCCATTGGCTCCCTGGTGTCCGGTAAGGCTGTGGGCCCCAACGGCTTCCCAGTCGAACTATATAAACGTACCGCTCAAGTGACAGCTCCCTTCCTACTGAGTATGTTCCACGATAGTCTCCAGATGGGTGAGCTACCCCGTGACCAGCGGTTGGCCACAATTGTAGCAATCCATAAACCGGGCAAACCACCCACAGAGTGTGGCTCATACCGCCCGATTTCCCTAATCAACGCCGAACCAAAGATTCTATCCAAACTACTGGCGATGCGACTGACTCCACATCTTGCGTCCCTGATAGGTCCCGACCAGTCAGGATTCATGCCCCACCGCAGTACGGCTCTTAACTTGAGGCGACTTCACGCGATGCTGGCTCGCCGATCTTTTATCCACGAGCCTGCGGTTATCCTCTCTCTTGACGCCAGTATGGCGTTCGATACGGTGGAATGGCCATTCCTGTTTGCAGCGCTACAACACTTGGGATTTGGACCCAAGTTCTGTGCCTGGATCCGCTTACTTTACAACAACCCTTTGGCGCATGTAACGGCCAATGGGCATATATCCAGGGATTTCCCACTGACGTGCGGCACACGGCAGTGATGCCCGTTGTCCCCCCTGTTGTTTGCGCTGATACTAGAACGTCTCGCAGCATGGCTTAGATGGGAGCCCTCTATCAGAGGCCTTCAATGGACTGACACCTGGGAAGACTGCATATCCCTGTATGCAGACGATATACTTTTATATCTCACCTCCCCATGAAAATCCATCCTGGAATTGCTGAATATTTGCGACAAGTTTGGTAGGGTGTCCGGCTACAGAATAAACTGATCCAAGTCAGTCCTGTATGTTCTGGTTGGCCCGCCCCCACGGCTACCTGCGGACTGCCCGCTGCGTGTCACTACGGATGCTTTTAAATACCTGGGTATCTATGCAACACCTGATCCCTCCGAGTTCTGTAACAAAAATCTAAAGCCCCAATTGGACCGCTTCAAACGTGATGTGGCGGTGTGGCGTAACCTCCCCCTAATGCTGCTGGGAAAGGCAGCGCTCTATAAAATGATGACACTGCCGCGTTTCCTCTATGTCCTCGAAAACACTCCATTCTTGGTCCCACAAACCTATTTTAAGCCTATAGCAGTGGAGTTCGCCAGCTTACTGTGGGGAAATAAACCAGCACGGATTGCGCAGGACAAGCTTG
The DNA here is from genome assembly GCF_964261635.1 of Lissotriton helveticus. Taxonomy (NCBI): domain Eukaryota; kingdom Metazoa; phylum Chordata; class Amphibia; order Caudata; family Salamandridae; genus Lissotriton; species Lissotriton helveticus. The sequence continues at coordinate 88,848,880 of NC_136062.1, read as the reverse complement.
TGCGTAGCTGGTACGATGATGAAATAGCACTTCCGAACTTGCAGCTGTACTATTGGGCGGCGCACCTTAAGTTAATAAATCATTGGTTGCACACCCCGCAGGATGAGCCAGCATATCAGGCAGACAGGCAAAATCTGGAAGAAAGAGGCCTGATGATCTCTACCGGCGCCGAAAACCCCCAGGGCTGATTGGACCTATCGAGCATACAATACATATCTGGTACTAGGTGCATACGCAACGGAAATGTGCAGGGTCAATCACGCAGATGACGCCGCTATGGGACTCCCAACAGTTGGGTATCCTCCACAGGAGTAAAGGCTTCCATAACTGGGACAATATTGGCCTTTCAGTAGTGGGAGATCTTTGGAAAAAGGGAGCGGTGGTCGACTTTCAACATCTTCACGCGCAATTTGGCATGGCGCAGACGGAGAAATTCCTGTATTTGCAAATCCGTCATGAGCTGCAGGCAGCCATACCACCGGGCACTTCACTGCAGGAATCCAATCCACTGGAGGATGGGCTCCTGACGGAGCACATGACAGAAAAGGCGACCTCCCTAACGTACCGTAAACTGGTCAATAATTTGCCGGACCCCACATCCAAGCTGAGACGGACCTGGTACCGTTCAGAGTGGCAGGAAGCCCTGTCCTGTGAGATGGCGATCCCGTCCAGGCTCCGATTGATCCAACTCAAAGTGCTACACCGCACACAGGACAGGACAACTCTTCACGTAATGGGGGCAGCGGAACAAAAATACTGTCTGCGCAGCTGTGGAGGAGAGGGTACATTTTACCACACTATTTGGGATTGCCCCCACATTGCAGCTTACTGGGTCAAAATAATGCGCACTGTATCTCAAGCGCTAGAAATTTCGGTCCTCCCGGAACCAAGGCGCTGCCTATTGAATGTATGGGAAGCAAATGATCTTAACCATCAGGAACAGGATTGGGCTATGCTTGGTATGGTGATGGCGAAACGGAATATTGCTATGTTGTGGGGGTCGGGAACGGTACCTATGCTTCGCAAGTGGTGTAAAGATATGGACGAGGCAATGATGGCGGAAAGGGCGGTCTTTATACATCATGGATGCCCGCATAAGTGGGGAAAGGTCTGGGGGGCCTGGAATAAGTTCAGAGGAGACATTTGCGAGCCACCAGAACTTGATGCAGATACTTTCGCCTTCTGATGAACCCTTTATGTTACGGATGGCGGGGAGGGCTGGGTTATGGGTACGGGTCTGAATTAGAGATATCTGCATATGTTACACTAATTTGCTATCCCCTGACCTCTATGCGATTGCTGACAAGGATGAATATTGTTTTGTATATGTTAACTCTGCTTTGTGCCTAAATAAAAATCTTTTAAAAAAAACAAAAAACAATGTTCAATCTCAAACTGATCAGCATAAATTCCCTGAGCAGCCGCAAAACCCGCAAATCCTTAGCTTTTTGGTGGCTGATTAAATTCACTACAGCCATGTTATCTACATGAAAAAGGACGGACCTGTTCTGAAATTCTGTGCCCCATACCATCAATGCCGCAATAAGGGGAAATAGTTCTAAAAATGCAATACTCCTCCCTTGTGTCTTCCAGTTCTCCGGCCACTCCTCGGCACACCATCGTCCGTCCCAAAATATGCCAAAACCTTTGAAGCCCGCTGCATCAGAATACAGTTGTACCTGCCAAACCAATTGCTCCTCTATGAAATGCAATGGGACACCATTAAACTCCTGCAAGAATGTCAACCAAACTTTCAAATCTTCTTTCACTGGTCTAGAAATGCGCACCCTATGATGAGGTAGCCAGGCACCTGACATAGCCATGCCCAGTGTTCTACAAAAGGTACGACCTGCTTTGATGACTCTGCATGCAAAGTTCAGGTGACCTAGTAAACGCTGTACCTGCCTCAACTCCAGTTTTGCTTGTCCCAATGCATTTGTCACAAACACCTGAATCTCCTGCAATTTGTCTTGTGGCAACTTTGCTATCATTTCAACTGTGTCAGTCTCAATTCCAAGAAAAGTTAACCATGTAGTAGGACCTACCGTCTTTTCCGGCGCTAAGGGCACACCCCAATTCTCTGCTAATGACTGAAATTTAGCCAATGCCACCTTACAATCTTGTGTCCGCCCTCTGCCCATGAAAAGAAAATCATCCAAATAGTGACATGCTTCACCGTGCTGACAAGTTTGAGTGAAAACCAAATTTAAGAAGGTGCTAAAGATCTCGAATAACTCACATGAGGCCGCACAACCCATGGGAAGCATTCTGTCCACGTAGTAACATCCTTCGAAAAACATATCCAACAACTCAAAATCTGAAGGGTGTATCGGTAATAAATGCAAAATTGAATATCGCACTTTGCCAACTCCGTGCCTTTTCCTAAATTATTGACCATCTTCAGGGCCTCATCAACTGACGTGCATGAAACTGTTGTATCCATGGGAGGAATAAAATCGTTAACTGATTGTCCCTACGGACATGGCAAATACTGTATCATTCTAAACTCACCAGCTGTCTTTTTAGGAATAACTCCCAATGGTGAAACAATCAAGTTAGGCAAGGGACACGTCTCAAAGGGACCTGCTACTCTGCCTAATGACACTTCTAAAGCTAATTTCTTTCGTACTATTTCGGGAAATTCTTTTGCTGACTTTGGGTTTTCAGCCCAGCGTCGTACTCTAGGCCCCTGATAACTGATCTGAAAACCTTCTAAAAATCCCCAATACAATTTGTTCGCTGCATGCCAGTCCGGGTACATTTCTAACCATGCTATCATAGTTTCTAACTTAATTGGCGTATCCGCCTTTTTGCACAATTGGGAATGGGGTCCCCCTTCCTCTCGCACCCAGGTTTGCTTCTGGCACCCTTTGTCCACCCGCCTATGATGGCACTGCAACACACTGGGTAATAGGGTGGCGGCCTCCGCATTGGGAACATCCATGCCTAAGACGGCAGACTGGCCGGCTGCAATAACCTCTGTTGAAATTCCAACATCTTCCAAACCCTGCCATCTGACCTCTCCCTGCGTTACCCACCCCTGGCTGAGCGGGACGCGGCAGAAAGGGCCGATAGACTACTGGTAGACCGCTAGCCGTATGGGTGGTCGCTGGCGTATTTGTCGATGACATCCATTGTAGCCACAATTCTGCATCTACGTCCCCCCAAGGTTTCTCTGGGCATATACTCATTCTGGCTCGAAATTCTTCTTCATAATTAAGCCATGAATAGCCCCCAAACTGCATCTGCGCTTTTCTTGCCACATCCATGTATTTAAAAAGGGAAACCGCCCTTTCGGGGTATTTTTCAGTGTATATGCTTGCAAAGATGAGAAATGCTGAAGTCCAATTCTCAATGTTGCGGGGGACTCTAGGACGCCTCGCTAACTCCCACTCCTCTTCCTTTGACCGTTCTTTGGCCTGCACGTCTCTATGCAGCAACTTAAAAACGTCTACATATTCATGGTCCCAAATTCTTTGTTTCGTTTTTAATGACAAATGCGTGCCTAAAGGCATCGCCAGACCCATGTATGGAAGACATTTCCTTATGTTTACATTAGTAACTGGTGCTTTTTGAACTAACTGGTGCTTGTCTTGTTGCACAGCCCAATCACTCCCCTCCCTTTTAACAATGGGTGCTTCTTCCAAAGTATCAGGCAAATTACCCTTCTTCCTAGCCCATGCCCTTACCTGTGTGTCCTGGTCCCTTAAACCTTCCCCCACCCGCTGTCTTAAATTATGACAAGTGGAATCCCAGGCAGACCACCATTGTTGCCTACTTCTAGGAATTTGCTCCGCTCTATCCTGAAATTCTTGCATGACGTTCTGCTGCTTACGTCGTTGAATCATCTCTGTAGTTGTCAGGTCCGCTCTTGACTTCTGCAATGAGGGAGCACAAAAAGTTGCCCCCCTCCCTGACCCACACGAATCTCTCCCTTCACCTAACCAACCATCACTATCTTGCACATCAAATAATTCACCTTCCTCCAAAGCATTGCTGTCTGCATCAAAAATAAAATTGGTATCCCCACCACCAGACCGCTTAGTAGTGGTGCTAGGGCATTCGCCTTCACCTATGCCTCCATCAAATTCAGTCCAGTCTCTGACAGACCTCCGCTCATTAGGTCTGCCCGCTTGAAGAGAATCCGCACCTGACCCGTCACTTACTGCAGTACGTTTGGCAACCGCACAATGCGCCGCTGGCCGAGGCTTCCCCACCATACTGCCGTCATGTGTGGCTGCGACCAACAAATTATTCCCTGCCCTTATACCCGACGAAAATGGAGGGGAAGGGATCGTGCCTGTCTCTGTATCCAAAACTTGCCAAACATTCTCTTTATCACGCCCATGTGTCTTATCATGTGAAACCCACAGCCATCGTCCTTCTTCCTCCCACATAACCTGGGCGTACCTATGGGACCTCTGGCCTGGAGGGGACCTAGCACGAGGAAAAATATACTCCGTGTTATAACGGCTCAGTGGCTCCCTCACAGTACAATCCTGTCCTTCACAACTCTGGGGATGATTGCCTGTGGGCCCTCACCTCCACTACCTCAAAATCACAATCTGTTGCCTGGCATGGGCAATCGCCATTCATCACCTTCCCCAATTCAGGCTCTACACTGGGGAGCAAATTGCCATCACCACCTACAAACTGGCTCTTGGCAACAACATTACTAATGACTTGCGACAGGACACCACCAGGTGCATTTACTAATGAAAATTTTTCTGTGTTTGCCAAAGGCACCTGTACCTCCTGGTCATCTTCAGAAGCACTAGAATAAAGTACCAATGATGGGGTCTGCTGTGAGGTGGCAGACTTAGAAAAAACACGGGCAACATTTCCAGGCATTCCTTCATGCACTGGCAATGCCTGCCGTACTTCTTCAGTCTGTGCATCTACCACATGACATGCACCACCACTAACTCGCCCACCAAGCTTCCCTGCACGCCTGCTATACCCTTTGAAAGGCGCCTTGCGCAAACAAAAAACGCTCTCAACCCCAGCCAAATTGCCCCTACCTTCCAGTGGTGCCAACCACTCCACAGCCTCTTCCCTCACAGGAGCTTGGTCCTCAGGTGGCCCAACTGACGACAGGAAGTGAGCCTGCCTCTTCAGCACTGGGCGCGCTGCGCTCTTGGTACCACAAACGCTGGCAGGCCTCTTCCTTGCTCAACGTGAAGCTCCCCGCCCTCTCACGGAGCTCTGGGGCAAACACGCAGCCACAGCGCGTTTTACCCCGGTCGCCGCCTGCCTACGCGGTCTGACCGGGGAATGCTGCGTCACTCGACGGGCCTCCACTGACAACAAATCTGCCCGACCCGCCTCATGAATAACGCGGAGAGCCTCCAGCAGCTCCGCTTTCAAGGACATGTTAGAACAATTAATGCCCCAATTATTAAGCACACTACGGGGTTAACAAAACAGTGAAAACGATGTCGCAATTACTAAAAAACAACCGCCTCCCGCCACCCAGCTGCCGCCTCACGACCTCCCTCAGCGCGCACTGTGACGTCCCACAGCGCGCGCCCCTGCCTCACACCTGCCTGCCCTCAGACTGGTCTATCTGGGCGAAAAACCCCAGAGGAAGACCGCTCGCGCTCTGCTCCCCCTGGTGCCCCCATTGCCGAAGGCCGAGTTTACTGAATACCAAGGCTGCCTAGTTATGATTCCACCTCATGCCTTTTTTTGCCCTGCCCTTCATTTCCCTTTGTCCCCCAGCAGCAGGCTCTTTACTGCCTTTTCTGCCCTTTTCTCTCGTAGTCTAGGTCAGAGTCTGATGATGAACAAGAAGTCACAGTCCCCAACAATGCATGCCGATGCCCACTACCGACAATCACCGGCACAAACGTAAGCTTTTATGATACTTGAAATACTCTTAGGGGTATATTTACTAGAAAATGTCGGAGCAGAGAGCTGTGCCAGTTCTGGCAGCGCCGCACTCCAACAAAACGCAGTGATGTGCCGTATTTACTCCATGGGTTGGCAGGGTATGCTCAGACGTGAGTCCCTTGCTCACTTTGCCACTGGATTCAAGCAAGCCTAGCTAAAGACGGCTGTAATGCCAGAAACCGGTCCTAGGAAGCTTGTTTCCGGTCCAGGGAAGGCATGGCTTGGCAGTTCGGGCTGGACTGTTCCCATGAGGCACAGGGTCAGACTGATTTGCATATGGCCATGCTTGAACTGGGGTGGCAGAGTGGGCTAAAGAACGGTGATGGATTAAACCCAGATCTGTTGACTGGGTGTGAGTGTTTGATTGGTTCAGATGCTCCGTCCATCACCACCCCTTTTTGTACCGCTTTGTTTGCCATGGGTTGGCAGGGTATGCTCAGATGTGAGTCCCTTGCTCACTTTGCCACTGGATTCAAGCAAGCCTGGCTGAAGACGGCTGTAATGCCAGAAACCGGTCCTAGGAAGCTTGTTTCCGGTCCAGGGAAGGCATGGCTTGGCAGTTCGGGCTGGACTGTTCCTATGAGGCACAGGGTCAGACTGATTTGCATATGGCCATGTCTGAACTGGGGTGGCAGAGTGGGCTAAAGAACAGTGATGGATTAAACCCAGATCTGTTGACTGGGTGTGAGTGTTTGATTGGTTCAGATGCTCCGTCCATCACCACCCCCCTTTTGTACTGCTTTGTTCGCCATGGGTTGGCAGGGTATGCTCAGACGTGAGTCCCTTGCTCTTGCTTTTGTACCGTATTTACAACAATACGGCGCCCCCTTGTGTTTTCCCGAGCGCTGGTACTAAATTTAGCTGCCTAGTGCCAACGCAGGCACCTTTGCACCATAGTACAAGGATGCCTGCTTTACAGGGAATGATTGTTTATATGCAGGAAGGGTTTCCTTCCTGCACATAACAGTCAATAATGGCTTTTTGCTCTTTTCATCTGTGCTGTAAAATGCAGCACACATAGAAAAAGCAAAAACGAGGAGAGAAAAAAGCATTTCTCCTTGTGCGCCTTTCTAAAGCCTGCTCTTGCATGGTGTTAGTTTTTGGCGTTGCCACAGATTTACACCTCCTTGTATATCTGAGGTGGCGTAAAAAAGAAATGGGTTTTGCGGTGGAACGCCCACGGCAATACCCATGGCACGCCCATTTGCCGCATAGGAATGCAACGGAAAGGGTCATATTTACAAGGTGGCGTTAAGTCACATTAAGTGGCTTAGCACCACCTTGTAAATATTGAAAATGGTGCTACGCCACTGGAGCATCAAAAACAGTGACGCTCAGATGGCGGTGAAGGCTTATAAATATTCCTTCTCCTTCACTGACACAGGGTTGGATACTTCGCTGTCAAAGTAGACCAGAAGGGAACCTATTCTTGTGAAACAATACTACAGCTTCACTTTATAGAAGTGTGAGTTAAAAGGGGCAGCTCCAATATTGCCTAAGAACACTTCCTGCACCTCCAGCCAGACCACCGGGTATCAGGGTATGGAGCGGGATCAGAAGGGCTAATTCCTGTGTGGAACGGACTGTGTGCACACACCAGGCGGCTCTGCAAAAACATATGAGTACTTTATGGAGGCTTATGCTGGCACTAACATGTGAATGGGGGTTCTGTGGGCTTGCAGTAGGTGGAACATGACCTTACGAGATGGAAAACCAGAGAGGCGGATCAGTGAACAGTCTTAACCTCCAGGTCATGGTGGAAGCGCAGAGTGACAGGGACCATGCTACCAAGAAGGGGAAGGGTTTGAGTTTTCCGTGCCGGATAGAGGGACAGAGGCTACTAAAAATTTCGGGGCGGCTAATTCTTTCAGCAATAGGCAGAGTGGAGATGCAGGGGCTCTAAGTAGGGGTGAAAAAACAACAAAGCCTCATTAACATAAAACTGTGTGTGTGCCCTGGAAGCTGTCTCAGCCGGGGCTGACACACACGATGGAGGAGAGGGGGCTGAAGCCCTTTGAGGCCTATGAGCATTGCACGCCAGGTCAGAAGGGATACAGTAAGATTCTGGATGTGATCCGCTGCTGGAGTGGAATGATCTATCGGAGAAAGCTTAAAGACATCGTGGAAGCAGACATTATCAAATCCGATCAATTTAACATCAATACTGAAGGGGATTTCCCACATCACACAAGATATGACCAATGGCATGAGAACAATACGCCCCATCGAAGACACTTTTAAAACATGCTTTGTGTGGCCATCGACCTCATACAACAAATGTACTGTTCCTCAGTCAAAAGTATCTACCATGCAGTATCCTGCAGTGTATGCCCTTTAAGTTCAATGCAGCACCAAGTACATCGTCTGACTCATTTCTGTAAAACTCTTCCTTAAAGGGACAACTTAACTTTATTAACTCAGTCTATATAGCAACGGAACCATTTTGAGGTCTGGCTTGGCTACAGGACTTATTCTTACCTATACTCTAGTATATATGCGCATAGAGTGAGCTTTGGGTCTACCCCAGAGGAGTCACACACATGCTGTTGACTGTTGGACTGTATCATTCCTCTTTCCACTGCAAAGCATTAGGGACAATTTAATTCTGAAAAGTATACCCAGATATTATATATTCAGTTATCTGCCATACCTGCTTTTCTTACTCTCCCAGAAACAAAAGCAGGATTGCGATGACATCTAGTCTTTATTGCTCATTGAAATTAAAAGAGGACTATAATGAGGAAAATGGAGGCTTCAGGATAGCCATGTTTTTGTTTATATGTCAAATGAAAATCAAAAGGGCACTGCACTGTCTTAGGTTTTTATATGATATTGTAAATAAACAAATACTTTAGCATGCCTGTGTTTGCAACTGTTTAAATAGTAAAACTAGATGTATTGGCTTTGACAATAATTATTATTATTATTATTATTAATACTATTGTTGTTAGCGTGGTAGTTTAGCTGTCTTAGGGCGCAGTGACGTAGGCTAGTGTCCGGACCATTGCCAAAATCTAATAACCCCACTTAGTTTTTGGCACATGTGGTTGCTTTATTATGCATCTATTTACGTTTCTAAAAGTCACCAGTGAACCACTGTATATATCCAGTGACTATAACTAAAATTATATAGTTGAGAACTGGCAAGATGCCGGGACTTCTATGTCTATATTAAGGCCCTTGTTCCAAATGGTATTGTAAGCCTGACACAGGTGCAAGCAGGTGTCTGAGCATGAATCTATTGTACAAGATACAAAAAGTTATATCACATTAAGAACATTACAGTGTAGTTTACACCAGAAAAAATCTGGCGAAATGTGCACTGAGAGAGCTAGTCAAAAAAGGAAAATCTAGTGGCATAGCGTAAAGTGATGGAGCCCCCGTCCAGAATGTGAAATTGGCCCCTCATACTACCATATCTCACAAATATTCATAGGCCTTAGGCTAACTATGAGACACCTGAAAGTTGTGTGCCCCTCTTTTATTTCTAGCTTGTGACATAGGCAACATGACTATTTAGAACTATCATAGAGTTATGTTATGTTTGTTATGTTAAGTTTATTTGTATAGCGCACTACTCACCAGAGAAAGTATCTTGGCACTGAGGTAGGTGAACAGCCAGGTCTTCACCTTTTTGTGGAGTTCAAAAACGCTCTGATGTGCAGGCCAACTTGTTCCAAGGTATAGGATTTAGATAGAAAAAGGCACAATATCCAGATCTGGTTCTGTATGTGTAGGGTCTGAGGGGCTGTGCAAGTAGGAGTCTGGCAGACCAGAGGTATCTGGTAGGTTTGTGGAAGTTTGTGTGGTTGTGGAGGTCCTGGGGTTAATATTGTGTGAGGCTTTGTATGCGTTCATGAGGAGTTTGAAGAGTGCTTCGTTTTGAATTCGGAGCCAGTGAAGCTCTTTGAGGTGTGGAGTGAATGATGTGAGTATGGGGTGGGAGGTTGATGGTGAGCCCGGCCACTGGGTTTTGTACATTCTCGAGTCTTCTGGTCAGTTGAGCATTGATTCCAGAATCTAGAGTATGTTGCCATAGTCCACCTTGCTGTTGATGAGGGCTTTTGTGACAGTTCTGCGACTGTTGGTGGGAAGCAATTTGAGCATCTTCTTGAGCATCTTGAGTGTGTGGAAGCAGGAGATGGAGACTGCATTCACTCGGCCAGTCAAGGTAAGTTGGTTGTCGATTACTATTCCAAAGTTATTTGTGGGAGTGTTGGGAGGGGTGTGGGTCCGGCAGGCCACCAGGGCAAGTCCCAGAGAGCTGACTCTTAGCTAACGATGACTAATTTCGTCTTTTCGGTGCTGGGCATAAGGCAGCTGGAGTTCATCCATCATGCAACTTCTGTCTTGCGGGCATGGAAATTGGTCCGGTGTTTGGCATTTTGTTGTAGAGAGAGAGTATGAGCTGGGTGTCATAAGCATTGGATATGTTTCTGATTCTGTGTCTGCAGATGATGATGTTAGATGTGGTCTTGTAGGCAATAAACAGAGTGGTCCTCAGTGAGGATCCTTGTTGAACTCCATGGATGAGGTTGACAGCATTCAAGGTGAAGGGGGCCAGGATGACTGACAGGGGGTGGCCTGTAAGGAAGGAGCAAATCCAGCAAACTGTGGGTCCTTGGATTCCGGCTTTGTGCAGTTATTGGCTAAGGATGGGGTGGAAGAATATTTAGAAGGCTGCGGAAAGTTCTCATAGGATGAAGAGCCTGGTGTGACCTTGTTTAATGGCTTTTACACTTATTTTTAATTTTTCATCTGACCTGCCCTTCCTTCCTTTGCTGTTTTGCCTCCCTTTGAGTTTTCTTTGGGTCCAAGAGTAAGGGAATCTCTTTTTCTTTGTGTGTTTCCTGCCTATGCTTCTTGCTTCAAACTCACAGCTCGTTGTCATCCAGGTGTTCTCCCCAATTCCCATTTGGTGTGAGGGCTCATCATAGCTGCACTCACCAAAGCTACACCCCGTGAAGTTTGGCTTCTCTAGAAATATTATAGCATTAAATCCACCCACCAGTATTTGTTTACAACCTTGTGTTTGCTTGCTCATGGTGTCATCCTAGATTCCAAAAACCCATTGTCTGAAGCCCCATGAATGAACTAGATCATGCTAATGACTGTCTCCTTTTCTGTTTCCCCTCGAGACGTTTTATTCATTAAAACCTGTTCCCGGAGAGCAGGGGGGAGTACTGGGACACTCTGAGGACCCATCTCCTTCTGCCAAGATTTGCACTGAAGATGTTTTTATCCTCTACCCTGGGGTTGGCAGTGTGGTCCTCAAAAGGAAAATGAGCATTACCATAGTAAAAAATGGCAAGGGCTAGTGTCTTCAACCAAAAGAAGGGAAAATGAAGAAATGTGAAATGTGACAAAATGTACCCAAAAACCCTATAGGTTTTTAAGAAAACGCTCACTCACCCACCTAGTGGGTGACATGCTTCATCATCGGGTTCCACCGGGCGGGCCGAGTGCCTACCCAGTGTGCTACAACACCTGCTATTAATTGCAGTGGAGCTGGTTTTTCGTGAGTGGAATAGTGAAGTAGTGATAAGTGTGATTGAAATAGAGCGAACTGCATCCCAAAATTAATTTTAATACAGGCACAGTAAGCTCTAAATAAAAATCAAGTAGGGACAACCGATTGGCCTTTATTTAGAGCCAAATGTGTCCGTGTGGTGATCAAAATGTCGACATGTTTCTGCTCAAGGTAGCCAAGCCGGCTGAGCTTTCATCAGGACCACAAAAATAGTGAAACAAGAGCCCACTGGGCGGTATACACACACTAAGGTGTACCCTAACCTCAGTGGTGAGTGTGAAAATTGAAAAAATTGTAAAACTCACAATTTTGTACTGGACTGTCCTGGCATTTCCAGGTGTCCGACCTGTAGAGATAGAAAACAGGACATACAAACACAAACAACATTTAAGTATGCATGCACCCATTTTCATTCAGGTCTTGGCTGAGTTCCATTGGCAACCCATCTTATTGTACATAGCGATACAAAAGGGGATGATGGACGGAGCGTTTGAGCAAATCAAACACTCACCCCCAGTCAACTGATCTGGGTTTAATCCACACCATTCTTTAGCTCACTCGGCCACCCCATTTCAGACATGGCAATATGCAAATCAGTCTGACCCTGTGCCTCATGGGAACAGTCCAGCCCGAACTGCCATGCCATGTCTTCCCTGGACCGGAAACAAGCATCCTGGGACCGGTTTCGGATTCATAATCCTCATCAGCCAGGCTATCTTGAATCCAGTGGCCAAGTGAGCAAGGGACTCATGTCTGAGCATACCCTGCCACACTTAGGGCGAACAAAGCGATACAAGTCAAGTCAAGTCAAAACCACTTTATTGGATTAATTAAAATCATAAAAGTATACTAGACATTTATAAAACTTATTTAAAACATGTTTTAAAAATCAATTAATACAATTTCAGTCATAATGACAATTAAAACCCGTTATAAAAAAATAATTACACAATTTTATTTCCATTCGAGCCCAACAATCCATTATTCAGATCCATTATTTAAATACATGGTACAGAAATAGTTAGCTTTCTGGGTTAAAGGTCCAATCTTGATCTCCTAATTCTTACAGATGCAGCCAGAAAACTGGCGATACAGTACATAATTACGGGGGCTTCCATCATTTGCAAAAATAACAATGCGGGCTTATACTGCGTAAATCTCATCTCTTTCAGTATTGGTTTTACAAATCGATTCCGGGGTTCAAAATACAAGGGGCAAAAGAACAAAAAGTGCGCAGTGTCCTGGGCGGACTGGTCATCACATTTACATGGAGTTGAATCCTCAGGCCTACACCAACCTTTCTCATCCCAAAGAATCATATGGATTTGATTGAAACGGAACTTTGTCAGTAACCATCTATGGAAAAAATTTGTCACCACTGACAAATAAGGAGCCAACTCAAGGGATGTGGTTACCATTACATGTGCCCTCACAGAGGGTTTACCTAGCTCATCCGCTTCCCGCTCGGCAACACAGAGCCTAGTGAAGTTAGTCATCACCCACACTAGATCTGCTTTACACAGGGATTCTGGTCTAGCAAAAATCTCAGGGCGTCCTAGCTTCACAGCCAAAGACTCTACGTAGGACAACCACTGAATATCCCTCATGTGATCTAGTTTTAGACAATCTTTTATGATCTTATGGTTAAGACTAAGGTTCGGATTTAACCAGAGCTTAATCCATAACAGGATCGGAGCTAGTTTTATCATGTCTGTGATGTATCCCAGACCTAGCTCAAGGTGTAGGGAGTAAGTTGCTGTTGACTGAGGTAGGCCCAGCAATGACCGCAGGAATTTGTTTTCCTCTGTTTGGATGCGGTCAGGTTTTACAAACCCCCAAATTGCAGCCCCATATCTTGCAATAGAGACTGTCTTGGCTTTGTAAATAGCCAAGATCGCCTCTGTGGGTTTCCCCCCTAATAGTTTAGCGAACCCCAAAACTGCGGTGGCAGAACTTCTCACTGCATTCGCTTTGGATTTTAGCTGTGGTATCCAAGTACCCCTATGATCGAATACTACACCCAAATAGGTGAAAACCTTTACACTAGAGATAACCTCGCTGCCACAAAAAAAGGTTTTGTCTTTACTTTTAGAGCCCCCTACTGACATTGTGTGGGATTTGCCACTATTAATCACCAGATCTAGACTGGACATAAAAGTTCCAAAAGAATCAAGCAGCTTTTGCAGGGCAATCGGGGTCCTGGCTATCAGCACCGCGTCGTCGGCATAGAGGAGCACCGGAATTGGCGCACCCCCCATGCACGGAATATCCTGAGTGACAGCTGTTAAGTTAGCCTCCAATGAATTCACGTATAACGTGAATAACATGGGGGCCAAGATACAGCCTTGGCGCACCCCTCTGCAGGACCTAAAACTCGCTGTACATTTCCCCTCTGTTGTCATCCTAATGGAGGCATTCAGATCTTTATGCAACTCCGCTAGGAAATGCACCAAGGAGCAGTCAAGTCCCATTTTCAAGAGCATAGTCCACAGCCTTGATCTATTGACTAGATCAAAGGCTAGGGATAGGTCCATGAAGCCTAGGAATATGGATCCCCTTTTTGCCCTCGTGTACTTGGATATTATGAGGTGAAGATTGAGGCATTGGTCCTCCGTACTCCTCCCCGCTCTAAAGCCGTATTGTACCTCTGTCAGAATATTATTCTCTTTGGCCCAAGATGTTATTCTAGCCAGGACAACCTTCCCTAGAATTTTAATAGAGGAGTCCAACAATGATATGGGCCTATAACATCTTGGGTCTCCCCTCTGACCTTTTTTAAACACTGGGATTATAGTAGCTCTGGACCAAGATTTAGGAAATCCCACAATGGCTGAGGCATTAAAAACTTTAGTTAAAATATCAGCCCAGTACAAAGTATTTACCTTAAACATATCAGCGGGAACCCCATCAGGGCCCGGGGCCTTTCGACCCGCAGTACCCTTGATTGCTTTAATGACTTCAACTGTATCAAATCTGACAGGCACCAGGGGGTGTTCGGACACATGGACTTCAAAAGATTCCTTCTCCATGTTACTACCGTAGATTTTTTCAAAATGGCTAAGCCAGTCTTCCTCAGAGATGTTAAGTTCCAGCGCCGCGTTTTGGTCACGAAAGAACAATGGGGTATTAATAATTGACCAAAACTTGGCACTATTTTTTAGGGTAGCTTTGTCCATGAGCTCGGCCCAAGCTTCCCTCTTTAATTCATTTTTACGTGCTTGGATTGACCTGGAGTAATCCTTTCTGCGCTGTACCACTAAGACTTTGTCCCTCGGACGAGCATTAAGTGCTTTTTTAAGGAGGTTATGGGCTTTACTGCAGTTATTATCAAACCAGCCCATTACCGATCTATTGTTAACTCCCTGGCCTTTAGCTGTTAAATTCATGGCCACTGTCCGACAGATACCTTCAAAGGATGTTAAAACCTCCTCGCCCTTAGAGAGAGGATTGACACAAATATTTAAATCTTGTGCAGCCATTGATGTTAAATTAAGGAAAAAATCATCAGGAACTACCTGTCCCCATTTTATCCTTCTCCCCTGATCTTTAGATTTGACTGATATTACAGCCTGTGGGGTAACAGGAGAATGTAGGAGCAAAAAACCATTATCTAACTCCATCCCCACGGGATTGTGATCACTCAATGGCATGGATAAAGCATTATAAAAAATCACATATTTAAGAAGACCTAATGATAGAAAAATGTGATAAATTATCGATTCACAGTCCCTTCCAGTATATGTGGCTACTCGTGAACTTTTATCATGAAACTCTGCCTCGTACAAATCATTACTAGTTAGTAGGTTTTCAAGAACCTGCCCCTTCTGGCTATGTTCAAAGTGCGGGGGGGAAATACTGTCAGGGCCATCTGCATCGATTAGGTCACAATGTGAACACAAATGTACATTAAAATCACCCAATAAAATAAAATGACAATAAGTGGTTTGCTTTTCCATATAAACAGTTAAAAAATCTAGTAGCCACACTAAATGCACATTTGCAGGGTAGCCATGTGGTGAATTATAACAGTTTACAAAAAGTATTTTGCAACCATCACCCAGGGTTACCTCTATAGCAAGGAAATTATGTGTGGCACAATCAACCTTTATAATTTTACCCTTTACATTCACCGAGACCAACATCAAGAGGCCCCCTCTATTCCGTCCCGCTGGAGAGGGCAAAGCAGGTACAAAAAATGAAGTAAAGCCATCCAACCAAAAATCACATTCCGTATCCCATGTGTCTTGCATGGCGACAATGTCATACAGCTTTACAAAATTTAACCAGTTGGGGTCTCCTCTCTTGGACCGTAGACCGGCAATATTCCAACTTAACAACCTAACCTTATCCCCCTTGTCAGGTATACCCAATACCGGTTTATATCCATCGTTAGCAGAAGAAGGTACAGGAGCCATAGGGGCAAAGTCCACTATAACTTCATCAACCATACCCTCTCCGGCCCCCGTCAATTGCACATCTCAAGTCCTGACAGTGCGTCAAACCTATTATGTGTTGCGATGTGGGGTCCAAATCTAAAGAAATTCTCCCTACCTAGTCCCTGACTTTGACAAGTGGACCGAGGCCCAATCGGTGTAAAGGGACTCAATCCTCGGCTAGGGGTGGGGGCTCCTGTAAGGGGATTATAAAAATATCCCAAAGGGCACACACAGATGCTGTTGTTGTCATTAGTCATTGAGGCTGCCCTTAACAAAACTGTGGCCACGTGTTGAGGATATTTAAAATTTACTATCACACAATCTCCACTACAGGTTTTGCGTGTGGGACCAATCCAATTTGCCCTCCTTGTTGTAATAATTTCTACTGCATATTTTGTAGGAAAACCACAGTTTGAGCTCAACCAAGATACAACTTTATTTTTAAGGGAATCATGTGACTCCTCGGGTGACTCAACCGAACGCGCATTTTGAGGCGGGACATTTGTCAGTACAATTACATAGGGGGCACAATCCGGGGGTAAATTAATAAAATTACTTCTCCTACTTGGGGCGGCAATCAGGTTGGTAACAGGCCCTGGCTTTGGTTGTACTACTGACCTAACTGGAGGAAGAGGGGGTGGAATTGCAGGACCGGGGGATTGTGGGTCAACTCTGATAGACTGTTGTGAGGCATGAGTTTGTTTATTCACCTTGCCTACCTTCTTCCCACCAATCCCTGGGGGATCTATTCTAGTTGAGGGGGGTAGGGGGTTAACCTTATCTATGAGGGCTAACTGTTTCACTAACAATCCTCCTAGTCTTTTTACCTCTGCGGTAACAGTATCCAGTTTGCACACTAGAGGTTGGAGAGATTCCGCAAGTTTTGATTCAAATTTGGCTTCTAGGGTACGAATTAACAAGCCAAACTGCTCTGGGCTCAGGATAATATTTGCCTCGTTCTTACCCTCCTGGGTCGCAGTTGACTCAGGGGAGGTGTGGTTATCTGGCAAATGAGTATCTACCCTTCTTTTATGAGTGTACCTTCCCCCCTTTTACTTTGCTGCTTCCTGCAGGTTCTAACGGGTCTAGTGTTTTTATGGGCAGGTACCACCTCTTCCTCCGAATCCGAAAGAGACTTGTCAAGGACTTCTATATCTGGAGCCCGGTGAATCATCGCTTCTACAGCGTTGACTACCTCGGGCCCGATATCGGTGACAATTTCCGTCTCTGGAGGAACCTCCAGTGGGGAAGGACCCTCTATGGATTGATCCTGATCTGATAGATTACCTCTACCCAAGGAAGCCCTTCTATCATTATTGATCTTACTGACCATTTTTACTAGAAAGTTGTCAATGGGGCCCGCCCCCACAATAGCCTTGTCCTTCCTTGACCCCGACATGAGTAAAAGTATACTTTAATGAGAGCTAACCTGTTCACAGAACTAAGCCAATGGGCTCAACACCCAATATTAATGGCGCAGCAGTTACAAGTAGTCCTTCAGCACTTACAGTCACTTTACCGGGGAGAAGATGGTCGCCGAGTGCTTTACACAGGGTCTCTGGCCCGGCCCAGCCTCTTCCTGCCCCTGACGGCCACAGACGGCCCGCCCTTTGCCCAGGCTTAGCCCCGGGCTCTCCCACGGGCGCGACTCGCGGGGCACGAGGCGTTCTGGGCTTTACACGCGCCTCCTGGCGCAGCGCTGGCGTCACTGACGCGCCACAACCGCCGGGGCACCTGGGGATTGTAGTCCCTGCCCTCGCGGTACTGGCGCTCAAGCCTGCTCTCCCCGCAGCGCTCTGGTCTGGTCCACGATGTTACGTCGGCCGTTCCCCTCACGGCAATGGCTCTCAGCCGATCAGCAATGCCAATACAAAAGGGGATGATGGACGGAGCGTTTGAGCAAATCAAACACTCACCCCCAGTCAACTGATCTGGGTTTAATCCATCACCATTCTTTAGCTTACTCGGCCACCCCAGTTCAGACATGGCAATATGCAAATCAGTCTGACCCTGTGCCTCATGGGAACAGTCCAGCCCGAACTGCCATGCCATGTCTTCCGTGGACCGGAAACAAGCATCCTGGGACCGGTTTCGGATTCATAATCCTTATCAGCCAGGCTATCTTGAATCCAGTGGCCAAGTGAGCAAGGGACTCACATCTGAGCATACCCTGCCACACTTAGGGCAAACAAAGCGATACAAAAGGGGATGACGGACGGAGCGTTTGAGCAAATCAAACACTCACCCCCAGTCAACTGATCTGGGTTTAATCCATCACCATTCTTTAGCTCACTCGGCCACCCCAGTTCAGACATGGCAATATGCAAATCAGTCTGACCCTGTGCCTCATGGGAACAGTCCAGCCCGAACTGCCATGCCATGTCTTCCGTGGACCGGAAACAAGCATCCTGGGACCGGTTTCGGATTCATAATCCTCATCAGCCAGGCTATCTTGAATCCAGTGGCCAAGTGAGCAAGGGACTCACGTCTGAGCATACCCTGCCACACTAAGGGCGAACAAAGCGATACAAAAGGGGATGATGGATGGAGTGTTTGAGCAAATCAAACACTCAGCTAATTGAAAAAGATCTTGAGACTGAGAGTTCCCATTAATTTAACTTTTTAACACCGTTAGCAGTACATACTGCAGGGTATAGTTATGGACCCATGATGTCATCAGGGCGGGTCCACTAATGTAATCACGCAACTGAATCGTAACATTACATTAACCTCTCGAACAAACACAACCCTTAACATTCGGGCGGTGGAAGCGAGCAAGCCTCATGTGGGTAGTCGTTTGGAGGTCTCATGTGGGTAGTCGTTTGGAGAGAAGTAAGTGAGGAGCGACTTGTTTTCTTTGGTCCGGTGAGGCGTGGATGTCAGTCCCTTTACCGGTCCCATTCGATCACTTGACTATTCTTTCTTTCTTTTTCTCAGTACCTCCAACGTGAAGTAACCCCCACCATCGGTCCCATGAAGTGAAGCGCGAATTGCATTCATGTAAAAAAGCCTTTTTGCTTTACTTCATCCTCTCTTTCTGGGCCATACGTGCATGCTCGGGTGTTTTCAATACTGCTTATGGGACTCATTGATAATTAAAGTCTTTTGACTGCACACAATTATTAAACGATTCTTAAACCTTTACAAAATAGATGTGTTAGTAACTATGGTGAACGCTTTGCGAATCTCTAAATGAGCACATGATTAAGGGCAAATCAGATTCCTTATTAGTGCCCTTATTTATAAACAATAGATATTGTGGCAAAAAAACGTCTTTTGCAGAAGTTTGCGGGGGCTGTTATTGATCACCATTTGGTGCTAGAAGCTTGGCATGTGCAATAAACTGGGTTGCCAATGGAACTCAGCCAAGACCTGAATGGAAATGGGTGCATGCATACTTAAATGTTGTTTGTGTTTGTATGTCCTGTTTTCTATCTCTACAGGTTCAGACACCTGGAAATGCCAGGACAGATCGGTACAAAATTGTGAGTTTTACAATTTTTGCAATTTTCACACTCACCACTGAGGTTAGGGTACACCTTAGTGTGTGTATACCGCCCAGTGGGCTCTTCTTTCACTATTTTTGTGGTCCTGATGAAAGCTCAGCCGACTTGGCTACCTTGAGCAGAAACATGTCGACCTTTTGACCACCACACGGACACATTTGGCTCTAACTAAAGGCCAATCGGTTGTCCCTACTTGATTTTTCTTTAGAGCTTACTGTGCCTGTATTAAAATTAATTTTGGGCCACAGTTCGCTCTATTTTAATCACACTTATCACTACTTCACTATTCCACTCATGAAAAACTAGCTCCACTGCAATTGCAGGTGTTGTAGCACACCGGGTAGGCACTCGGCCCGCCCGGTGGAACCCGATGATGAAGCATGTCACCCACTAGGTGGGTGTGGGTGTACTTGTAAAGCGCACTGCGACTCCATGGAGTATCCTGGCGCTGAAGACCGCTGGGGAACCCGTCCTGGTTTTCCCTGTGAGATGGTCCCTTTCTGGGTATCTCCAAGGTGAAACCAGGCATCCCTGGCGTCTGTGGGGGGCCATTGTAGAGATGAGGCAAGCTTAATGCCCAGAGTTGCCGAGTGTGTTCCCTGGTTAGAGTAGGCACCGAGGCGAGAATTATCGAGTCCGTTTTGACCCTGGTCCACGACCCTGCCACGTCGGGAATTGAACCCTGGTCCCGGGCCGTTCTCTGCTTACGGGTCTGCCGCCTCTGACCAGTGAGCCACACCACTCCACTAGTGAGTGAGGGTTTTCTTAAAAACCTATAGGGTTTTTCGGTACATTTTGTCACATTTCACGTTTCTTCATTTTCCCTTCTTTTGGTTGAAGACCCTAGCCCTTACGTGTTTTTGCCATAATTTGTAGTCGCTCCTTTGTTGTTGTTATTCATAACGTAATTGGGGTAGAGGAGTGCCTCTTTAACCCTACCTCTCTTGTTGTTTACAAGCATTACCATAGTAAGAATGGTCTAATGGCATGATATGTATAGAGGGAATTGAATCTGAGGCCACACCATATCATAGTGATGGCATGAAAGTGTTATGTGAATTCAAGAAATGTACATAGCGCACATTCTGCCATTACTATTGCCTCTTAGGAAAATTGCAGTCAGGTACCTTCTCGCCTCATGTCTAAGATCCTGGCATAGGACCGGAGTCTACTTACATTTATGAATTGTAACAACAATTACTCTCGAGGTAAGGTGGTGGAGGAAGGAAGCTGCTATCTCCTGGTGGCCTGAGGACATGGGAGCAGGGAGCTCCACTGGTCAATGCATAACTAGCCTCATTTCACCAGCAACAGCGCCAAAATCTGTAGGAGAGAAGATCTAGGCTCAATGGATACAGCTACAGCTTGACTCCCTGTGTTAGTGTAGAGCTGTTTGGCTCCCCTCGCCTTCCTCCTGTCATCCTTAAAACTCGCTGATTGTGGTGGGTGACTCCCCCAGACAGGGGACTGGACCTGTAAGGGGGTGCTCTTACCCGGAATTTGGCGCCCATTATAGGTCACGGAGCACCATGAAAAATAGGAGCCATTGGATGAATTGTGAGGCCCGCTCAGACCTTCAACTGAAGACACAAATGGGATAGGAGTAAATTAATGAAGCCAAATGATACGGTTACACTGATGGGTGATCTAAAAAGTGAGTCACATAGAGGCAGGATCCATCAGTTAGACTCCACTGGAAGGAGACGCAATATCATGGGAAGAGACAAACAGCCCCACAAACAGGGAAGGGTAAAATAGATACACCAGTGTGATGGATCAGCAGACTGAGGGCCAACCAACCATTCCACACAGTGTTGCCCCCATGTCAGATGCCACTGCTACTATATATAAGCAAGAGGGGAGACACGAATATCACTTAAAGGATCGGAGAACTCAGCCTAGACCTCTCACTACTTGGACAAGAACTGCTCAACACTGTGGATCAATAAACTGAGGCTGAGAGCTCAATATGTATGACAGAAGACTTAAGAACAAGGATGACGACCAAGATGTTGGAGCTACAAAAAACATTCGAACTACTGTAAGACAGGACTGAAGATGCTGAAGAGAGGTCTAAACAAATACCATCAGAATCATAAGCCTTCTGGAGGGTGTGGATGGCACCAAGTTGGTAGTTTATCACAGAATGACTGAACATCTGGATACCACCTAAAGACCTAGGCTGGATAGCACCTAAAGACCTATCACAAATTATTGAAAGAGCTCTGAGGTCTCTAACAGCTCAGACACCCACTCACCCCCTAGGCATTTTTCAATTCAACTGATAGAGACACCATACTGGAAGCAGCACAAGCCCAAGAAAACCCGCACTATGATTTGGCCAAACTAAATATTTTTCAGCAATGATGGTCTTTCATGGAAGTGAAACAAAAACTAAGAGCACCTCCAACTGATATATATGCTACTCTTCCCTGCAAGACTGAGAATCATATTCCAAGACCAGAGTTATTTCTTTGTTCTTCAGAAAGTACATGGGACTGGGTGAAGGAGAGGAAAACAAGAAAGCCCACTTTCCTCCCCTCATCTCCCGGACTGGGGTCCACCTAAATCATCTGGTGGTGCTGATAGAGCGCAGGTTCACCGTCCCGTTATTTACCAATACTCACCTGGGCCCATATAAAAACTATTTACGCAAATGAACAGGTGAAACCTACATTCCTATCGAAATGTTGTATAACCATTCAGAATCTATACCATTTGACTTACCAATCCTAGTCACCAGTAGCTAGAGTCCTAAGGGATCAAGGGAGTTAGCAAGAAAATAGTTAGTAAAATAACATTTGCACTCATTTAATAACCACAGACTCGGGAAAGGTTTAAACTCTTTATCTATGTAAATCTCTTAAAAATCGATGCCCATACTACATTAATTGAAACTTGATCTTTCAACAAGAATATGATTAAGGTAAGATGAAATGAGAAACTTTCGTTAAGCATTGAAACATAGGAAGGGTAGAAAAGGAAAACAGTACAATGACGAACCCACATATACTATATTTACCTAGAATGGTGTGAAGACCAACCCTGGCCACGGGCTGGGACAAAGGACAGAACCCCAAGATGCAGGTGTCTGCAGGAAAGAACAGGTGCAGACCAGAATCAAGTCAGTATGGGCCAAATTGGATCAGGACAGGACCACCTCAGGCTAGAACTGGCACCCGCAGCTAAAGGACAAACACCTGCATTGGACCCTCTCTACAGCTAACAGCTGAACCCCGATTGGGTCAGCAAATCCTTGGACAGAGTGCTCCGCTAGCACCCCAACTCCCGAACCCCGATTGGGTTATCGAATCTTCTGACAGAGTGCTCCGCCAGCACTTCTGCTCCCGATCACCTATTGAGTGCGTTGGGTCAGTGACAGGTCAGCTATTTGGACAAGTCGGACAAATTATCTAACTAAGCCTACCCTAATTATACTATTTTCCAGGTCAGTGTACCATCCCCCAAGGTTGCAAGTGTAAGAATCCCCAATTTTGATTGGACAAGAAGAGAGGAGAGGTCATCGCACCATACCAAAATGAAACTTTTCTTGATGATATTAAAATTAACGTTCCCGCCCATAACTTTATTTTCCCATGCACTTTTATTCCACCCGGCAATGAATGTATCAGTCAGTAACAATAGCGTTCAGTATTGTACAGTCCAGCTTCCTCTCATGCCGTTGAAAGTTGATGCTCCCAGGCACATCTTTTCGCAGGTTTGGACTTGGCTTCCATTCAATGCCAAAGACTCTTGAGCTTTTGGAGTCTTGTGCGCATGTTCAAAATGGGTGCAGTGGGGTTTCATCAGGCCCGAAATGTTACATGTAAAAAATGAAAGACAAACAGTTTTAGAACAAAGAATAAATTAATGTTCTGTATACCACTTATCACTACTCTATTCCCAATATTTTATTTTAACTATTGCATTCGAAATTATGCAGAACGAACAGCTTAGCAAAAGCAGCTATGCAAGCTTCTTGCACGTTAATAACGTATAGCAGCTATCTTAGTTTTAGTGCGCAGAAGCAAAATTTCCCTCCAAGCGAAAGATACGCCATGTCACGTGAGTATGACAGATGCATGCGCAGTAGAAAATCCCGCGTAGCAGCAACCATTTTAGTGCAAGCGGATTATAGTTAGTAAAAGCACATTGACAAGCTTCTCCTGGGTACTAGTAACATTATAAGGTGCAATTATTAGTACACAAAACATGTTTATTATTACTTTATGAGTTATTAGAGAGGGTTGACTACAAGCAAGTCGCTCTATGTGCAAATCCTTGCTTCATCAATCCCCTCTTTGATGATATTTCATATCATCACCAATTAATGAAACAGATGGCAAGTTTTCACATTTCTCCCAACTCAATCTCTTCAAACTTTCTATTTTGTTTCTTTTCATTGTTTGTGTGGAAGTTTTTCACTTTCTTGTATATATTTCCATTCAACTCTTCTAATTCAAGTTCATCAATATTTCTCTTTTTCCCTCTCTTATTTACTGTATATGTCTTCTTGTGCTTACGACATTTGCAACAAATTATTGTCCCTAAAATCAGTAGGCCTATTCCCACCATTGGCATCAGTATTCTACCTACAAAACTTTTCCCTACATTAGAAAGCCAATTAACTATAGAGGAGAGACAATCGGTAAGTCTCTTCCATGCACTATCAACCTTTCAGTGGTTTAAGCTCTTTCTCCAAATTAGTAATATTTCTTACATACCTCTTCATTTCAACACTTTTGTCAGGTATGTAAGTGCAACAATGTTGCGCTTTCAACATTCTACAGATTCCGCCCTCTTTTGCTAGTAATGTATCAAGAGCAAGTCGGTTTTGTAAAACCATTGGTCTGATCGCAACCAATTCGGTTTTGACCATTAAGAACCCTCCAGCAGTATCAGTCGATAAACGATCTACTACTGTTGACAATTTTCAAATTCTTTGCGTATTCAGAGCCACTCCCACTGTAGGTATCAATGCACTAAATATATCACCTACTATTTCTCCAAAACTAGCTCTTTTGCTATGTATTAATCCATTAGTTTATTCATTGTTTCCAGTGACTTTATTTAAATGATATACCTTTGGGAATACTATTCCAAAATAGCAACTCCCATGCCAGTGATCAGGCAATTTAAAATAAGCTTTGTTTCCACTAATAAAATAAATTCCAGGAAACACAGGTTCAGTTCCATCGTTAAATCCCCAACCCCCGATTACCTTATAATTGTGTTCACATTCACAGGAATCAATGAATATATTGTTATAATAACTAGTTCTTTCCCTGTGGAGACAGAGTTTCCCTTTCTTTTCGAAATCCAGCAACATAGCAGCATGAGTCTTGCCATTTGGGGTGAACCCTATATTTTCAGCCCATTTAGGAATTTTATGATCCTTATCATTTGCCTTTCTTTGGAAATTCTCTCTCCCTTTCTCAACCATATTCAAAAATATTTTCTCTTTTTGACCTAATAAGCATGTTAAATTAGTCTTGTGTGCTTCGGCTATCTCTATTGTACCTATAGTTAGAAAGTATTCACCCATATAACGTGTTACATCACTCTTAGTACGTACATGATTCAGGTTACTATGTATAGGAAGTTTAGAAAATATCATATCTGAATTAGAATAGTAATACTGCAAAGGTCTTTTTTTATAGAATAAACTAGCTAAAATACTACATGAAATACCATATGTTACGGGTAAATGATGATATGTAAACCCCTCAGCAACTGATGTAGGTAATTTCATACATACATATCAATCTTCTATTTCCATAGCTTCTACATAGTGTACTAATAGATTTGCAAATACATTTAAGTGGGTCCTGTTTTTAATTCTAGTATAATGTAATCCTTCCTCATCTGATGCTTCTAAATCTACCTTCTGTTGTTTAATGCTAAGTGCTTTCTCATGTGTATCTATCTTTTCAAGAGCATCTATCTTCTCATGTATATTAGTGTCATTCTGTACCTGTTTACTCATTAGATAGGGAATAGCTATTGTCAATCCTAACCATATTACGAGTACTAGTACTATAGTACATGTGCATATTCTACAGCATGTCTTTAGACAGTTTCTTTTTGGTCCTTCATTAACAATATGAGCAGCCATTTCTGACCAAGGACACTTAACCCCTCTTTGTAGCTTTTACACAGTCTTTTAAACTGTGAATTTTTCTTTTCAAGTGGGTCTCACTTCTCCGTCAGTCTGATCAACAATTAATTCGTCATCACTTTCATCACTTATTTCTAAGTACTCGAAGTCTTCAAGGATGACGTAAGTCCATTCAGGGCCTCTGATTTGTTATTCATTCTTTTCAGTCGAGGACTTCTCCTTCTTGGTTGTACTGTAGATTAGTCAGTTTTACTTGTTATTTTATTTACTTGTTCTGGTTCTTCATTTATTGTTTTTAGACGAAATCTCAGTCTTTTGACAAACCTAGGCCTTTTCTGAGCCTTTTAGCTGGCACTGTGCTCTGGCCTTCTTCCAGTGCTCTCTTATTTTCATTCAGTTGTGGCACATCTATTTCAATGTTATCCTCTGTATCCCTCTCTGTCTGACTTGGTCCAGGTCTTATTTCAGTTTCTTCTGCCTGGTCACTAGTCTGTCCTTGTTCCGGTGTTGGCTGAATTTGACTTTGATTTGAATCACCTTCTTCTTCCTGATCACATTTTTCTATTTCTATCTGGCCCTGCTCAAGCTCTTCGAACCCTTGATTTTCTACTGCCTGAGCTTCCACCCTAATACGTATCTGTCCCTCTTCAGACTCTGGAGTTCTTGGTGAAGTGACGATTGTCTGGGTATCTTTATTTTTCCCTATCTGGTCCTCCTCAGAATTACTGTTAGCTTGGATTTCTGTAATCTGAGTACGTTCTTCTAGACCTATCTCATCCTTTTTGCGCTATCACACGAGGCGCACCAGTTGTTTCCTTCTTGATGTTGTATAGTCCCAACGCCCTCACAAACCAGTCAACTTAGCAAGGATATGACCTCTTGATAAGCAAACTCGTCCACAAGGGAAAGGGGAAGTGGAGAGAGAAACAAAACAAACACTGGTCTTCTTCCAGCTATTGTTTCTCATTGAAGTGCTCTGGGTTGTGATCGTGGCTTTGCTGTCTGCAAGCTTTCCTCTGATACAATAACAATAATAAAATACTTTACAAGAATGTTCCAAGAATAACCCTCTCTTCTGAAGTCAATAGAAACACATACACACCGTTTATCAACAGGCCCATGCCTTCACTTCACAGGGTCTGGAGTATTGTCTGTCAGACTCTTATCTTGCTTTTTGTCTCTTTAAAACAATACAAGGAAATTATCCTTCATGTCAATGTTCTTGTTCTGTTGTCAACATCAAGTGTTAGCAGGGTTAGTGATAAACATTAATCAACTCTTTACCATACACACATACCTGTAGACCCTGGAGGAATGCTTAACGGGGATTCTAGTCTGGAAAAGAGAATAAAAAGAAAGAAGGCACAAACACCCTAACCAATCCCAGTACCAAAGATTAAGGACTGGTCTATGTAAAGTTATACAGTATTCTCAGAGCATACAGCATTTATACACAGTGGCTGTTGTAAATACCCAAACACACAGTTGGCTTGTCTGTGTGCTTTTGTCTATTCTGTTCACAAATCTTGCATTGTCCAATGCTTGTTGTTGTTAGTCAAAATGCCTTATTAAGCATCACATTCAGTTACTGCTGTTTTTTACATTTACATTACTACTGTACATCATAATACAACACTGTACACTAAATACATGCTAACTACTCTTTGCATTGTGCTATGCTTGTTAGCTATTTCAACATTGTCCAGAGCTTGTTTTCATCGCTGAGAAATAGTATACTTTGAAGAAGTTCGAGTTTTGTTATAGTTGCTAAGTAACACAAGCTTACTGTCCTTCTTCTTGTGTTTGCAGCTCCTCGCTGAGTTTCCTGGAAGGAGTGGCCGGTTCCGGTGATTTTTGAGGAGAGGAGAAGAGCTGTCGAGTGTAGGTCCTGGAGATGAGTCCGAACAGCGGTGTTGGATCAGGTAAGTGAAGGAAGTATTTAAAGGTTGGGAGGAAAGGGAGGCTTACACGATACTCGGGAACTTGAGGAATGATGAGTCAGGTCAGGAGCGCTCGTCGTGACGCGATCCTATAAAGCGAAGCATTGTCACGTTTGCGAGCGCTCCCTTTATAGGGCTTAGTGAGCGGCGGTTTGGTAATTTACATACGCTGCACGCGGAACCTGCCTTGTCGGTTGGTACGCGTGAGCGTGTACATGTGGGCACAGTGTAAAGGCAACAAGCATTGCTACCTAACAAAAACAAACATTGCTACCAGTAAATGCAAGGCAAATACAGTACAGAAACAAACACAAAAGACACATACCTATAAGGGCAATCTAAAATGAGGATGAATTGAACCAGAGCAGCATGAGCTCCCTTAACAGTTCCTCCCCCCCCAAAGGCCCTCTCACAGGACGAGGTTTGTCCGGGTGGAGCGCATGGAATTTCTAACCAACCTCGGGGCATGTTCATTACTTTCAGGTTTACAACAACAATAGAGTAGACCAAGTCTAGACAGTGGTGTGTATGCCTGAGCAAGTGAACATGCAACCAACAAGCATGCAGGTGGAGCCCAATGCCGTAGACTACCCGAGGTTCGAATAAAACCCATCAGACCGCCCACTTGGCGGAGATTCATCATTTAGGGCTTAGTACATATTCAAACCTCTACCTGGCCATTTTAGTGCCAGGGTAGCATGAAACCTCTATGTACAATGTTCCTCACTATAATGGTGTTGATAACGTGCAGTGCTCAAATAATAATGGTGAGTAAAATTGACTACTGGGCCTTCAAGGAATTTCAGAGTGAAGGACAGAGTGTCAAAACTTAAAAACACGCCCTGTAGTTGAAGATGGATACTACTCAGTGGCGCTATGCAAGGTGGTCGACATGTTTCTGCCTTCTGGGGAACGACCCCGGCTTTCTTCAGGACCTTTTTATGTAAACTTGCTACTGCAACAAACAATAATATGTGATAGTGAGGAAAAATGGAAAATAGTGCTTATACAAAGTCACATAGCTACCAGGAACTTTAAATTTCCAATGTTCACTGGAAGATGAAGGACAGGACTTCTTCCTATCGTGAGACAAAAGTTCACACAGTCAAACAGGATCAGGTCATCTCCATGCACCTGTACGATTCCATATACACCACTCAAAAAACATACAAACATGAACAAATTGAGTTCTGATTAACTAGAACCAATTGTGTCCCGCTTAACTAAGACAAATAGGCATATTTGCCGCATCACTCAGAGGCACTTCCCCTAGTGATACTCACCCAGCTTTGTGTGGGTGACGACCCCACCCGGCAACCGCTCGGGGGAATGAGGCCCCGCTCTATAATGTAGACAAAGGACACAGTAAGTGAAAAAACATCTTCTGTGTCCAGCCAAATAGCGCTACATGACAACCCAACAAACATGCGACAAAAACACAGAAATCAGCCCACTAAGTTTGTTAGCTCTGAGTTGAATAAATAGGTCACAAGGGACCACAGGCACCAAAGGGTTAACTGCAAAAGAGGTTTTTATAAAATAACCCCAAGTATAAGGTGTAGATGTGCACAATAGATTAAAACCATAATTCTATACACCATATCATAAATATAATAGGTAAGTACTGGAGAACTCTACTGATTACAAAACCCCAATAATATATCTCAGGTAACTCACAATGGAGTAAGGGGGCATCTTTTACTGAGATAACAAGTAGTAACTATCAAGTGTGAGCCCTATCAGTACAGCAACCTACTCCTTACCTGTCCGTCGGTACCTCTGATGTTGAACGAGCGGAAGTGGAGGTGTGTCTCCTGCCGCCCGCCTTCATTTTATAGGGGAACTGAGAGTTAATTAGTCACATCAACACCATTATAGTGAGGAACATTGTACATAGAGGTTTCATGCTACCCTGGCACTAAAATGGCCAGGTAGAGGTTTGAATATGTACTAAGCCCTAAATGATGAATCTCCGCCAAGTGGGCGGTCTGATGGGTTTTATTCGAACCTCGGGTAGTCTACGGCATTGGGCTCCACCTGCATGCTTGTTGGTTGCATGTTCACTTGCTCAGGCATACACACCACTGTCTAGACTTGGTCTACTCTATTGTTGTTGTATACTCGTATTTTGGGGATTGAGTAGACAGGTCGGTAAACTATCCCCTTGACCCTCCACACTGTTTGTTTTTTGAACATTACTTTCAGGTTCCCATGATCTTTCTGAAGAATCATAAACCTTCCAATTAATGAGATAATAGAGACGACCTCTAATGCGTTTTGCATCTAAGATCTTCTTAACCTCGTATTCAAGATGGTCTCCAACTACAACCGGAGGTGGAGGGTTGTCAATTCGTGTCTTCGGTCATGTGGTTTCAAGAGAGAGACATGAAATACTGGATGAATTGCATAATCTTTGGGGAGAATTAACCTAACAGAAACTGGATTCAGGACTTTGTCAATTGCAAACGGACCAATGTATCTAGGTTTTAGTTTTTTGGGACCCTCTAGTTGGATGTTTCTAGTGGATAACCAGACTAATTGTCCTTCTTTATATGGCGGAGCGTGTAACCTATGTTTGTCTGCTGAGATCTTCATTTTGACTTTATTGTTGGCCCAATTCTTTTTAACTCACTCCTGCATGTCTGATAATTTTGTCAATCTTTCAGTGACTGCCGGCATAGTTTGTTGTGTTTCTGGTATGAGTACAGGAATAGATCGAGGGTGTTGACCAGTTAAAAAAATAAAAAGGAGAACAGCCTAATGCAGCGTGTGAGGTGTTATTATATGAAAATTCTGCCCAAGGTAATACTTCGTCTCAGTTGTTAGACATGGTGGAAAGTAAACAATGCAAACCCTGCTCAAGATATTGATTAACTTTTTCAGTTTGGCCGTCTGTCTGGGGATGGAAAGACGAGGACAAGGCTAATTCAATACCAAGCTGTTTACGTCCAGAATTTTGAAATGAATTGCGGGCCTCTGTCCGAAATAATTTTACTTGGAAGGCCATGCAATTTCACAATATTAGTCAAGAAAATATCACTAAATTCAGTTGCTGTTGGTAGTTTACGTAAAGGAATAAAATCTCCCATTTAATCTACCACAACTAGTATGGTGGTGAAATCATACGATTTGGGTAGATCAGTAATAAAATCTAAACTAATTGTGTGCCACGGATGTGTGGGGAGTACCATAGGTTGAAGTAACCCCATCGGAGCCTTGTGTAGAGCTTTTTGACGTGTACATACGTGTACATACCGGACTAGCTTTTATGTATTGTTGAATATCTGACGTGATATGATCCCACCAAAAATATCGTTGACACAGTTCTAGGGTTTTGTTTACTCCTGGGTGGGCTGCCACAGCCGAATCATGAATCCATTGCAATACTTGGTTCTGTAAGTCCTTGGTAGGAACGAAGAGTTTGTTCTTATGAAAGAAAAAACACTTGCTTGTCGTGTTATGTTCCTGTGATAACCATTGTTGTGGATCTAGTGTCTCAATGTGCTTTTTGACTAATTCCAGAAAGGTTCCTGACTGGATTTCGGCTACAATCCTTTCTTTAGGAATGATACTTTGAGATTCTATTTTTTGATCCTGATGTTTGTCACAAACCAATCGTGATAAGGTATCAGATAATAATTGTTAGTTTCCAAGACGGTAAGTAATTAGAAAATCAAATTCACTAAAAAAATTGCAATCATCGCATTTGTCTAGGAGTAAATGCTTTTACTGTGGAATACAATTGCAAGTTTTTGTCAACGTAATAAATGCCAACAATTCACGTTCGGCAATGGTGTAATTCTGTTCAGCTAACAGCAGTTTTCGAGAGTGAAAAGCTATTAAATGTAAATGCCCAGTTTCTGGGTCTTTTTGCATTAAAACACCACCAAGAGCGGTTTGTGAGGCATCCGCCTCAACAAAAAACGGTCTGTCTGGGTCAGGATGCACCAAAATGGGTGCTGTGGTAAACGCCTTCTTTAAACAGTTAAAGGCCTTTTCAGCCACTTCTTTCCTTTTTTCAATAAATGAGTGATTGGTGCTACAATTTCAGAATATTTTGAGATGACCCGTCTGTACAAATTTGCAAACCCCAAAATTCTTTGTGTATCTTTTATGGAGGTTGGTGCTGGCCAATTCAGTATTGCTTCCACTTTTTTTGGATCCATAAGAATCCCTTCAGGAGATAACCAATATCCCAAGAATTCCACTTTTGTAGTGCTGAAAACACATTTTTCTAATTTAACATACAATGCATTGTCTCTTAATCTTTGCAGCACTGATCGGACATGTTGCACATGATCTTCAGTATTCCTTGAATATATCAAGATATCATCAATATACACTATGCAACAAACATCCAAAAGATCATGTAATACTTCATTTATGAAGTATTGAAACGCAGGTGGGGTGTTGCAAAGACCAAACGGCATAACCGTATATTCAAAAAGTCAAAATTTTGTTCGAAAGGCGGTTTTCCACTCATCGCCTTCTTTCACGCGAATTAAGTGATAAGCTCCTCGTAGATCTAACTTAGTGTAAACACTGGAGCCTTTGACCTGATTGAGCAATACTGGAATTAATGGCAGAGGATACCTGTTTTTGATTGTTGCCTTACTAACTGCGCGATAATCGATGCACGCTCTCAGATCACCAGTCTTCTTAGCCACGAAGAAAATTGGCGACGAGACTGGTGATGTACAGTGGCGAATGAACCCTATTTCTAATAGATCATCCAAATATTTTCTCAAGTATTCATTCTCGGGTTCAGTCAGAGCATATATCCTACTGCACGGTAACACAGCTCCAGGAATTAAATCAATTTGGCAATCATAAACCCTGAGCGGTGGCAATTTAGTGGCTTTAACAGGGTCAAATACATCAGAAACGTCCTGGTACTCGGTAGGAATACATGTTGTTACAGAACTCACGGCTGCACAAAAAAAGGGGCATTACGGGGTCTTTTGCTTCCTGATAGCAATGTACTTTACAGTATGACTCCAAGGAGACTGTTTGTTTGATCCAATCGATTTTCGGATTGTGTAACTCAAGCCATGGAATGCCTAGAATCACCCCAAAGGTAGAGGTATCAATGAGGTCAAATACCGTGTTCTCGGTATGACCATTGTCTGCAACTATATTACTGGCTCAGTGTGAAATCGTATTAAACCAGAGGATAAAGCCGAACCATCCACTGCTCTTACCGGTTCAAGCTCTTTCTTGGGCATGTGGATAAGTTGTAGTTTTCGGGCTAACTCTAAGTCAAAGAAGTTTCCGGTGGCTCCAGATTCAATAAGTACCGGTATACTATGTATTTGTTGCATGGATAAAACAAGCATTTACAATGCAATGGTTTCGCCTTCGTTAAAGTTTGAGCTTTTGGTATTGCTTTTGACATATGGTCTTTTCTAACTGCTTTGAATTATGTGTAAAATGTTGATGCGTTGTACTTTACACAGAAATATGGATACATGTTTTCGTCTTTTTGTGTTTCTATACTGTAGGAATGAAGATGCACCTCTTTTCAGGCTCGTGTCAGAGCAGTTTAACTTGCAGCGGGCTGCGAGGACAACTACCCTCTGCCTTTGTCCTCTCAAATCTTTGCTCGCTTTTTAAAAATAAAAAAATATGAACAACCCGATTTAAGGCTTCTAGCAACCTCGTAACTTGTATCGACGACGTAAACAGAATTTGTTTCGCAGCCCCCTTAACCTGAAACCCTTGAAGGGTGTGTCATCGCCGTCGTTGGCTGAAGTTTATTTTGCGCGTTACTTTTGTGCCTGCAGTCGGAGGCCGGGCCTCTCGCTGTTGGGGTGTCGGACCGAGCCTGGAGCTCGTCGCTTGCCGCCTTCCTCTCTCCGCCTCCGGGTGAAAAAGCACACGAGCTGGTCTTCTCTGCTCGCCCGATCGATGCTGTTTATGAAGATGGACCTGTTGAACTACCAATACCTGGACAAGATGAACAACAACATCGGCATTCTGTGCTACGATGGTGAGTCTGGCCGGGCGTTTAAAAAGGGCAGGGGATGTCGTGTATTTCATTTCCCCTCAGTTGTAGATGATCTGTCCGAGCAACATTATTCCTAGTGAAACATTTATAATTTTAAACCGAGCGAACCGGCTGATGTTTATTGTAGTGAGCAGATTGCTTCATGTCTCAAAACTGCCTTTTTGGAAAGCAAAGTTAGGTCCTGTTTATACAAAGTTAGATAGAAGTAACCGGGTAGTTGACTGCGGGGCACTGAGAGCGCCCCTAAATACATCTGCATTCAGTGTAAGTGTCTGAACACTGGGCAGAAAAGCGTCAGTTACGTGTAACGTCACCCCTATCAAATAGGTGAGTCGTGACACCTCTGTTTCAGGGTGTGACTGCAACCATCACGTAAGAGAATAAAACACTGTGCCAGATACCACTGGACTAGCCCCTTCAGGTAGTCTCAGCAAAGAGGCCAGGGATTGAATGAGGACACACTCCGAACCACCCTCTGTTCTTTCAAGGTTGGCTGTTGTATGTTTTGCGATTTTTAGACGGCTCACATTGGTCATTTAAAGGGATTCTGAGCGCTGAGGGGTGACTACCGGAGCACTGTGTGTTTCCTGCGGCGGAAGAGGCCCCGTGGGCAGATCTAGCATTCCTCCCTAGCCCACAGGTACGGGTGGCTCAGTGGTTCAAGTGTTCCTATTTTCAGGGTTTCGCTGGGGTCCCAAGGAAACCACTTGATATTTGCAACCCTGGCCAGACTGATCTGAGAGGCCTGGTAGGGCAGAGGGTCTGCAGAAGGGTCTGTAAAAGCACCTAGCGGCGATCAGGTCAAAGCAAAGAGCGCGTTTCAAAATTGACATTCATGCTGGAAGTGCACTGTAAGGGCTCAATTGCCGATCCTGTGACTACTGAAGCCACCTGTTGCCGGTGATAAATGCTCTGCTGGTTAGTTACTCATAGTTACTAATTTCTTTTCCAGGCTCCAACCCATGAATCTCTGGGGGTTTGAGCAAGGGAGAAACAAGCTCGGCGTGGCCAAACACGCGCCGGCACCCAGAGATTCTCACGGACAGCGGGAGGGGGGCCGGGCGGGCACACGGACAGCGGGAGGGGGTAGCAACTCCGGTAACCCTGTGTGTAAGCTGTTTCATGGGGGAGTGGAGTGTGTGACCACGTTACACCTACACCATCTGCAGCAGGAACAGTAACCCTGTAAGCTATCTCGTAGGAAGTGAAGCCTGAGAGAGGCAGACTGCATGCAGATCTCAGCAACAGGTACAGTTACCCTCTAAGCTGTCTCATTGGGAGTGGGGTCCGTGATCTGTGTGTTACACACAGATCTCTGCAGCAGGTACAGCAGCCCCATCATCTATCATGTGGTGTGGAGTTCATGTCCTGCATATGAGACACAGATCACTGCATCAGGTACAGTAATCCTGTAAACTATCATGGGGTGTGTGGAGTTCATGACCTGCATGTCAGGCACAGATCTTTGCAGCAGGCACAGTAACCCCTAAGCTATTGTATGTGGATGTGGAGGTCATGACCTGCGTGTCACGCAGAGATCTCGGCAGCAGGTACAGTGACCCCATAACCTGTCGCCTGGGGTGTGGAGGTCACGCACAGTAAGTCACGCACAGTAAGTCAAGCACAGTAAGCCAGGCACGTAAGCTGTCTTGCAGAGAGTTTGTTTGCATGCTCCTCACACTCTACAGGTAGCGGGGTGGGTCCGGTCTCACTTCTCTTCCGCGGATGCTGGGATGCCCCGAGCTGCCAGACTTGGGGAGGGGGTGGGTGCAGACCGTGCCCATGGGGCCCAGCAGCAGCGCCCACCTCTGCCTTGTCCTCGGCTCTCCTTCCTGCCGTTGGGGCAGGTTCCTCGCCCGGAGTGCTTGGAAGAGGCCACCTCCTCGCCCCCTCAGACTCAGGAAAGCTGCGCTTCCTCTTCCCACCTTTCCCACTCCCCCGCCCCCTCGGAGGGAACAATGAGGGGTCTATCCCGGCCGCCGCGGCCTCCGGTGCACGGGTCTATCCACGAACGCTGGACCAGCAAGGGTGTAACTGCTCCTACACCTGTAATGCCGCGATCAGGCCCGTTTGTTTACTCTGTAAACAGTTTCTCTTTCTCTCGTGTAACACCCGTCTTCAAACATCACTTACACGAGTAAACAGTAAAGTGAAGCTACAGTCTGAATCGCCTGCCAGCCTTTTGTGTTTTACTGGTAGATAGCTCAGAGGGTTAAAGCGCTGACGGTCGATCTACCTGTGATATGCAGTTAATACGCTCGAGACCATTAGGGCCGACTCAGCCTTTCATGTTTCTGCGGTCGATAAAATGAGCAGCTCGGTTTATGTGGCACATATAATATAAATTCGGCTTTGTTTTCTGAGTAGTATTATTACACTTAAGTGTAGACTGTTTACTGCATTTAGTTCAATGTACACTGCTTTAACCAGTGTTGCACGTTTAGTTATCATTTTTTCGACTGACAGAGTTAGCGTTCGGGTGGATTAACTTTCTTATTTAATCATTCAGCGGTGTCTTGTATTCTTTTATACGCATGGCTATGTTTGTTAGTGAATTCCGTATGTCCGCAGTTTTGGGTCTTTCGTGTTTTTTAGACTCGGATAGAAGGCTTCTTGTGGTGATTATTGAGATAAACAATTGCATGTGCGACTGTTCCTTGTGCGTTGGTTCAGAGTCTGAACCCCGCCCACCGCTGCATGACGATCAGAAAAGGGTGGAGAGGGAAGAAATCGCGGGAACGCCCACGAATCTGGTCCGGCCATGACGGACAGATCTATGTTCCAATGGCTAGCCTCCATTTATGGAGCTAGCCAATGGAACAGAGGGCGGATTCCCAAGCCACATAGTATTCTCATTAGGTTTTCGCAGTGCGCAGCTTTTACTTAGGCGAAACCTAATAAAAATTACCCATATAGTGAAATGTTTAGGAATTCGAGGAATGACATTGGTAGCATACTGAGAGATCTTTGAGACAACACCCGGAGAAACAATCTCTTCTTTCCCCGAAGAGCTTCGTTTTCCGACGGAGATGGAGGACTTTTCTCAACCACTAAGTCTTTTTTCTTAACCGGTTTTACAGAGCAATCCTTAGCGAAATGACCAGGTTTTCCGCAATAAAGGCATAAATTCCCTTTACGCCTTCACTCTTTTTCTTCAGATGACAAGGGACCTTTTACCCCTCCAATCTGCATAGGTTCAACGGAAGAGGTTTTTTCCTCAGCATCCTTTTTGTCAGTTTTAAAATGTAAATTCCGTATGTCCCCTCTGGGTCTCTCACTTCTGCGTCCCCCAATCTATGATCTAACTTAACCACTAAGTCTTGAAATTCCGCAAAATCATCAGGTAAATTGACTATATGTGCTAAAGAGTCCTTCAAATTGTCTTTATGACCCCGATAAAACAGGGAAACCCTCTTTTCTTCAGGCCAATGAGTTTCGGCTAGTAGTCTATTAAAGGTAGTGATGTAAGTGATTAGATCCTTTGATCCCTGACAAAGACCCAGAAGTTCATTATCAGATGCTGGAGATTAGACATTGCCGTCTTAAAATGATGTAGATTGTGAAGAAGAGGATTGTTTTTGTCTACTAAAGGCATTGCCCAGTTTGCAGCCACCCCCGCTAAATAAGAGATGATAAAGGCTACTTTGGCAGTATCTGAATCAACAATCTGTGGTTTGCACATAAAGTGCAATTGGCACTGACTCATGTAGGTAGCTGTGAGGGTTCCCCACGGTGCGCGAGATCCCTACTCACCCCATCCCGGACTTCACCCCTCCTCTGCTCTCCCTTCCAGGACACGCAAACCGAAACAACCACAACAGCGTCCGTGACAACGGAACACCCGCCCCTCTCTCTGTTGCAGGACCCAATCGGAAGAGACGTCTGACCGGAAGGGCCTCCCCCTGACCCCAGAAGTCCCGCCTCCCCGCCGACGGCCGGACACAGAAAAGACGGAGGACGAGAGACAGCGGAGGTCGGAGTATCGTGGCAGGAGATTTCGACTGGCGCTACGACGGAAGGAGAAGACGGGAGCGGAGAAACCGAGGAGTGGTCGGAAGACTGGTGGAGTCCCACGGAGGTGGCTGAAGAGCGGCCGTAACTCGGAGGAGAGTTACGGCGGAGCGCGTGAGTACCAGCTTCCTTCTTTAAGCACGCTAGGTGCTTGTGTAAATAGTACGGCCCCGTCCCGTATCTTAGACACGTCCATTGTAGAAGAAAGCCACTTTGTATATAGTATATAGCACCTTGCACTGTAAAAACAGCCCCCACACGAACCCTCTCGACCACCATCTCTGTACTCTACCCTTCTTTGTCCTTCCCACCCCTTCCTCACAGTCTTTTCTACCTCAACACCCCGGGTGACGGTTATGGTATCTGGCCTCCAGCCCCAGGAAGACTAACGGCTCCTTCTCTTTCTCTTACTGCCCTCCGAGGAGCCTTCCCGGTCATCTACGGACGCCTTCACCCAAGACCCGGAACACCACTGGATCCCCAGAACACCCGGCGGTGACAGAAGAAGACGACACAGCCCTTGAGAAACCATTTCCCTGTTCCCTCTCTTGTTATAAGAACTGTTCAGAGTGCAATAAAAGAACACTATTGCCCACTATATCCGGCCTCCTCGCCTGATTTTCCAGTCCGCCGACAGCCCACGATCACATCTGGTGTCAGAAGTGGGATTTCCTGGAGGCATGGAGGCCGTGATGAAGAGGATGGCCGACTCCCAAGAACAATTGGGAAAGCTCATGGAGCATGTCCTGAAAACCGCTGAGGACGACCGAGGCCAGCTCCAAGACGTACTGAAAGGACAGGGAGACACGCACGAGCAAGCCATGGGGAAGTTGACCGACGTACTGGGACATCAGAGGCCCATGGCCTCACTGCCTTCCGTGGTCCTCCAGAAGTATGTGCCGGGGGAGTACCCGGACTTCTTCTCTACCAATTTTGAATGGCTAGCACAGGCCGCTTCTTGGCCTATCGACCGGTGGGGCCACTACCTGGGTCCCTTGTTGACCGGAGACCTGCAAGCCGCGTATCAACAGGCAAACATACAGGGCAACAATCCTTATGCAGATATCAAGAAGTGTATTCTTGAACGGTTGGGCATAGATGACGAAACGTATAGTGTAAAGCTGCGCCAGGCCAAAGAAGGGGCCCAAGAAACCCCCAGAGCCCTTTCGTTTAGGATCAAAGACTTGACCAATCGTTGGCTGAGACCCGATGCCTCCACCAAGGAGGAGATCCTCGAGAAAATATACCTCGAACAGTTTTTGATGTCTTTACATCCAGCCACGCAAAGATGGGTGCGACAGCATGCCCGTCTTACACTGGAAGCCGCTGTGGAAATCGCAAGTGCCTACAGCTGTGCACAGGAGGTGCAGCGAGGGAGAGAGGAACACCCACATAAAGCACATCCCTCCACGGCTATCCGGCCTCACCGTCCGCCTCTACCGAGAAGACCAGAGCCGACCCCTCTGTTTTCCACCCCTTTGTTGTCACGGCCTTCCAACCAAGGACCCCAATGTTACAGCTGTGGAGGTTTTGGTCACATCGCCCGGGGGTGCCCCCACAAGGAAGAGCCGATGGAGGTTGGCCTTGCCCGTAACTATGTATGCTCGATTCCTGGTGCTTCTCCTCCCCCTTTTCATTGCCCGGTGAACATTGATGGACAAACCCTCATGGCTCTGGCGGACACTGGGTGTCGACAGAGCGTTCTTAGACCTCAGGACTTGAACCACCCCGTCAGCCAACCTTCTGGTATGGTCGCCATCCAATGTGTCCATGGCGATACAAAAAGATACCCAACCACCCAAGTGCATGTCCGACACCGTAAGGACCTAGGAACCACCCTCACAGTTGGTCTTGTGCCAGCTCTTCCGGAACAGGCCATATTGGGGAGCGACTATTCAGGCCTACCGGGACTTCTACAGGACACAACCGATTCCCTGACCCGTTGGTGGGAAGAAGCACCTTTTCCTCAGGGACTCTCCACCCCTGCGAAGGAACCAAAGCCCCAGAAAACCAAAACCCAAAAGAAGAAGGAAAGGAGAGAGCATGCCAGTGTCTTCCCCGTGATCCCGGACGACCACCCCTGGCAGACCGACAGGGAATTCAGGGCAGCACAACAAGAAGATCCTGTCCTACAGGAAGCATGGGAAAGAGCATTAGATAACGAGGATCCCCTTACCGTAGGTCCCTACTTCTTCAAGAAAAATGGGTTGTTATACCGCAAGGGAGGGGCCCAGCAAAAACCCCAGCTTCTGATCCCTGGCCCCTTCCGTGATAAGGTCCTGTTCCTTGCCCACAGCCACCTTCTGGGGGGTCACTTTGGCGACGAAAAAACCAGCCAAGCGATCTTAGACAAATTTTACTGGCCCGGGGTATACCAACACATCAAGACGTATTGTAGAGAGTGCCCCGTGTACCAAAAACATAGCAGGTATCGGCCCCCTAGGGTACCCCTAAGGCCCCTTCCTGTTATCGATGTCCCGTTCAGCAGAGTAGGGATGGACATTATAGGGCCCCTGTTACCCTCTCGAAGCGGCTGCCGCTACGCCCTAGTCCTCGTGGACTACGCCACGCGCTTCCCTGAAGCCCTACCTCTACGCCAACCCACTACTCAGAACATCGCCAAAGCCCTCATTTCAGTGTTCTCTAGGGTGGGGTTTCCCCGGGAAATCCTGACTGATCAGGGCACTCCTTTTGTCTCAGCTCTGATGAGGCAGGTCTGCTCCCACCTAGGGATTAAACAGATCAGAACCTCGGCGTCTCATCCGCAAACGGATTCGTTAGTAGAGCGATACGACGCCACGCTGAAACAGACACTAAAGAAATTGCTGGGATTAGAAGCAAGAAGGTGGGAGGATATGCTTCCCCTTGCATTGTTCGCCATTCGATGTACTACACAGAGCAGCACAGGTTATTCTCCCTATGAATTACTAAATGGCCGACCCCCTCGAACCTTAATGGACATGGCCCAAGAAGCCTGGGAAGCAGTACCAGACCGTACGCGTCCTCTCCCCGAATATATGGACAACCTAAAATCACACCTATCGGTAATCAGGGACATTGTCCGCCAAAACCTAGAGAACGCACAAAACAAACAGAAGGGACAATACGATAAGGGCACAAAACCACGGACCTTTTCCGTCGGGGATTGGGTTCTTTTGATGATGCCGTCCTCGGATCAGAAACTCCTAGGGCAGTGGCAAGGCCCTTATGCCATCCTTCGACAGGTGACCCCTGTCACCTACGAGTTGGACCTGGACCCCACACGTGTACTACACAAATATATCACGTGAACCATCTAAAGAAATGGGAAGGCACTCGTCCCGTCCTCTCTGGCTCTCTTTCATGTGCTGCTCTCTCCTTTTCCCCCTGTATAGACGCTGAATTACCCACACAGCAGTGCCTTGAGCTAAAGGATGTCCTATATCCATTACTCCAGGTATCTTCCTCTGCACCTGGACATACCACCATCACAGAACACGCCATACAAACGGTACCTGGGAAGGTGGTCCGACAAAGACCGTATAGGGTCCCCGAAGCCCGCAGGGCGGTAATAAAAAGGGAAACGGAAAAGATGTTAGAGATGGTCATAATAGAAGCCTCGGTGAGCGATTGGAACTCCCCGATTGTCCTTGTACCCAAACCTGACGGGTCTGTCAGGTTTTGTATTGACTTCCGGGAAGTCAACAAGATTTCCTCCTTTGACACCTATCCGTTGCCTCGCGTCAACGAGATGGTCGAGCGCATAGGGAAGGCCCGGTATATCTCTACGCTAGACCTCTGTAAGGGGTATTGGCAGATACCCCTCAGAGAGGAGGACCGAAAAAAGACAGCGTTTTCCACCCCTGAAGGATTATACCAGTTCCTAGTCCTCCCTTTCGGCCTCCATGGCGCACCCGCTACATTACAACGTGCAATGAACCACATTTTACGACCCCACACCCTGTATGCGGGCGCATATCTGGACGATATAGTCATTTACAGTGACGATTGGACACAACACCTAGAACACCTTCACAAGGTCATCACTTCCCTGGGGTCTTATGGGTTCACGATAAACCCCGCCAAAACCACCCTAGCAGCCCAAACCGTAAAATATCTGGGATATCTCCTGGGTGAGGGTCTAATCCGACCCCAGAAAAGCAAGACCGAAGCTATTCAATCCCTCCCTTTTCCCCAGACCAGAAGAGACCTTCGTGCATTTTTGGGCGTCTTAGGCTATTATTGGAGGTTCGTCCCTAACTTTTCGCAAAGAGCGGCGCCGCTCACTGACCTGTTAAAAAAATCCTCCAAAACCGAACCAGTGCTTCGAAATCCAACGCCATTGTTGTGGCATGCTTTTTCCGATTTAAAAACCGCCCTGACATCCAGTCCCGTGTTGGTGAGTCCTGATTACTCCCAACCTTTCTTGCTCCAGACTGATGTTTCGGAACAAGGACTAGGGGCGGTACTATCCCAAAAAGACCACCTTGGGAACGAGAAACCCATCCTCTACCTTAGTAGGAAACTATTCCCACGAGAAAAGAACTATGCCGTGGTGGAGAAAGAAGCCCTGGCTATCAAGTGGGCGGTGGAGAGCCTCCGATACTACTTGGAGGGTCGGGACTTTACCATTTATACGGATCACGCTCCCCTGGAGTGGATGGCTCGGAATAAAGGGCACAATGACCGAGTCCTCCGTTGGTTCCTGTCGCTCCAACCTTACCACTTTAAAACAGTACATCGGAAAGGTGTGGACCAGGGTAATGCAGACTACCTCTCCCGCTACCCCATGTCCCCACCCCGTACAATAAGGACAGCTAGGGGAAGGGGATGTGAGGGTTCCCCACGGTGCGCGAGATCCCTACTCACCCCATCCCGGACTTCACCCCTCCTCTGCTCTCCCTTCCAGGACACGCAAACCGAAACAACCACAACAGCGTCCGTGACAATGGAACACCCGCCCCTCTCTCTGTTGCAGGACCCAATCGGAAGAGACGTCGGACCGGAAGGGCCTCCCCCTGACCCCGGAAGTCCCACCTCCCCGCCGACGGCCGGACACAGAAAAGACGGAGGACGAGAGACAGCGGAGGTCGGAGTATCGTGGCAGGAGATTTCGACTGGCGCTACGACGGAAGGAGAAGACAGGAGCGGAGAAACCGAGGAGTGGTCGGAAGACTGGTGGAGTCCCACGGAGGTGGCTGAAGAGCGGCCGTAACTCAGAGGAGAGTTACGGCGGAGCGCGTGAGTACCAGCTTCCTTCTTTAAGCACGCTAGGTGCTTGTGTAAATAGTACGGCCCCGTCCTGTGTAATTACCCCCTCTATCTTAGAAACGTCCATTGAAGAAGAAAGCCACTTTGTATATAGTATATAGCACCTTGCACTGTAAAAACAGCCCCCACACGAACCCTCTCGACCACCATCTCTGTACTCTACCCTTCTTTGTCCTTCCCACCCCTTCCTCACAGTCTTTTCTACCTCAACACCCCGGGTGACGGTTATGGTATCCGGCCTCCAGCCCCAGGAAGACTAATGGCTCCTTCTCTTTCTCTTACTGCCCTCCGAGGAGCCTTCCCGGTCATCTACGGACGCCTTCACCCAAGACCCGGAACACCACTGGATCCCCAGAACACCCGGCGGTGACAGAAGAAGACGGCACAGCCCTTGAGAAACCATATACCTGTTCCCTCTCTTGTTATAAGAACTGTTCAGAGTGCAATAAAAGAACACTATTGCCCACTATATCCGGCCTCCTCGCCTGATTTTCCAGTTCGCCGACAGCCCACGATCACAGTAGCGTACCTGCTACTTTCCCCTGTGAACCTTTCAGGATTGGCCAAAGGAACAGGACTAGGAGTAACCACTGTAACCTGTACAGGTTGTTCAGTGGACTGACTTACATGTGACCGTGCTTGAAAATAAGTGGTACCAAACTTAGAAGGGGTT
Source organism: Lissotriton helveticus (assembly GCF_964261635.1). Lineage (NCBI taxonomy): Eukaryota > Metazoa > Chordata > Amphibia > Caudata > Salamandridae > Lissotriton > Lissotriton helveticus. Next base: position 88,805,517 of record NC_136062.1, on the reverse strand, counting down.
AATACAGGCTTTCTTTCCTCGGTTGTGTCCCTCCAAGAAGTGAATCCTATCTTAGTTTTATCTAATTCCTGTCGGAGAGATTGATTTTCTAGACGTAACGCTTCCATTTCCTCGTTTAATTTGTGCACAAGTTGGGTTAATTGAGGGATATCCGTTGGAACAGGACTAACAAGATCAAGAGGAAACAAGGGGTGGCTTCGCTTTCTGTTGCGCAATCACACGAGGAGCACCAGTTGTTACCTTCTTGATGCTGTATGGTCCCAACGCCCTCATAAACCAGTCAACTTAGCAAGGATATGACCTCTTGATAAGCAAACTCGTCCACAAGGGAAAGGGGAAGTGGAGAGAGAAACAAAACAAACACTGGTCTTTTTCCAGCTACTGTTTCTCGTTGAAGTGCTCTGGGCCGTGATCGTGGCTTTGCTGTCTGCAAGCTTTCCTCTGATACAATAACAATAATAAAAGACTTTACAAGAATGTTCCAAGAAAACCCTCTCTTCTGAAGTCAATAGAAACACATACACACTGTTTATCAACAGGCCCATGCCTTCACTTCACAGGGTCTGGAGTATTGTCTGTCAGACTCTTATCTTGCTTTTTGTCCTTTTAAAACAATACAAGGAAATTATCCTTCATGTCAATGATCTTGTTCTGTTGTCAACATCAAGTGTTAGCAGGGTTAGTGATAAACATTAATCAACTCTTTACCATGCACACATACCTGTAGACCCTGGAAGAATGCTTAAACGGGGATTCTAGTCTGGAAAAGAGAATAAAAAGAAAGAAGGCACAAACACCCTAACCAATCCCAGTACCAAAGATTAAGGACTGGTCTATGTAAAGTTATACAGTATTCTCAGAGCATACAGCATTTATACAAACTGTCTGTTGTAAATAGCCAAACACACAGTTGGCTTGTCTGTGTGCTTTTGTCCAATGCATGTTGGTGTTAGTCCTAATGCCTTATTAAGCATCACATTCAGCTACTTCTGTATTTTACATTTACATTACTACTGTACATCATAATACAACACTATACACTAAATACATGCTAACTACTCTTTGCATTGTGCTATGCTTGTTAGCTAGTTCAACATTGTCCCGAGCTTGTTTTCATCGCTGAGAAATAGTATACTTTGCAAGAAGTTCGAGTTTTGTTATAGGTACGGCAGTTGCTAAGTAACACAAGCTTACTGTCCTGCTTCTTGTGTTTGCAGCTCCTCGCCGAGTTTCCTGGAAGGAGGGGCCGGTTCCGGTGACGTTTGAGGAGAGGAGAAGAGCCGTCGAGTGCAGGTCCTGGAGATGAGTCCGAACAGCGGCGTTGAATCAGGTAAGTGAAGGAAGTATTTAAAGGTTGGGGGGAAAGGGAGGCTTACACGATACTCGGGAACTTGAGGAATGATGAGTTAGGTCAGGAGCGCTCGTCATGACGCGATGCTATAAAGCGAAGCATTGTCACGTTTGCGAGCGCTCCCTTTATAGGGCTTAGTGAGCGGCGGTTTGGTAATTTACATACGCTGCACGCGGAACCTGCCTTGTCGGTTGGTACGCGTGAGCGTGTACATGTGGGCACAGTGTAAAGGCAACAAGCATTGCTACCTAACAAAAACAAACATTGCTACCAGTAAATGCAAGGCAAATACAGTACAGAAACAAACACAATAGACACATACCTATAAGGACAATCTGCAATGAGGATGAATTAAACCAGAGCAGCATGAGCTCCCTTAGCAATCCTTACTATCACTCTGACTGCCTAGATAAGTCTAACTTCCGGTTCTCACGTATTCTGCAGGTATTTCAACTACTGGAATCCAATCATCTTGACTGGTGCTTGGTTGTTCCTCTTCAGCTACTTCAGGATCGAGACCCCTCAGCTGCACAACCTTCAGCTTCAGTTTCATCAGGTTCAGTCACTCTTTTTGTGTGACTGGCATGGATTCAGTGTTGAACTCCTTCGCACTTTACAGCTGTGGTGGTAACCAAAATTATTTGACGTGGTTTTCCCCACCTTGGTGCAAGGCAAGATTTTCGAGTGTGTTTCTTTAACACTATCCAATCACCCGGGTTCAGGTCATGTGCTGGAGTTGCTTGTCTGGCGACAGCGTCTTCCCCAACCTGGTGAGAGATAGAACGCACTTGGTTAGCCAGTTCTTTGCAGTACTCCAGTACTAAATCATCAGATATATTTATCAGCTTGTGTCCTGGCACCCATGCTTGCCTTATTGCTCTTCCCATTAGTATTTCATGAGGACTCAAGCCTGTGTTCCGGTCTGGAATACTTCTGAGTCCCATCAGGACAAGAGGTAAATCATCTGGCCACTCTAATCGGGTAGATTCATACATCTTTCCCAATCTAGACTTGATTGTGCCATTCAGTTGTTCTACCACTCCAGAAGCCTCTGGGCGGTATGCACAGTGTAGCTTTTGCTTAACGTTGAATGCTTAACAGATTAGGCCAATTATTTCATTATTAAAATGACAGCCTCGGTCTGATTCAATTGTTACTGGAAAACCGAACCTAGGTATGAGTAGGAGTTTGGCTACAGTGATGCTATCATTCCTACGTGTGGGGTAAGCTTCCACCCATTTTTAGAACAAACAGACAATGACAAGTATATATTTTAGTCCTCGACAAGGGGGTAACTAAATGAAATCAATCTGTAGTCTTATAAATAGGCCTTCTGCCTTTCCAATCTTTCCTGGCAACACTACAGTTTTCTTCCTCATGTCTCATACATGAGCCATCTACAAATAGCTCATATTCAGAATTTATTAATGGCTCTTCTCTTATGTCTGGACGTGGTTTTGTACTGTATTCAGTCAGGTCGATACAATCATGTCCGACTTCTCCCTTCACTTCTGCAAAGTGTGAATCAGGTAGCAGTGTTGCTGGGTTCACAATATTACACCTGGCAATGGTTACCTTTCCTGCACCTACAATGATTTGCTCATATTTAGTCAGCCGACTAGGAGTTAGGTACTAAGTCTTGGTCCTTGTTAACAAAATCACAACTGCGTGTGGAACATACACTGTCACTGTCACTGTCACTGGATGTCCCATAATAATGGACCCGCTTTCTTCTAGGCTCATGCAGGTTGCAGCTACTGCTTTCAGGCATCCTGGCAATGCAGATTCCACTGGATCCAATGTAGAAGAAAAATATGCCACAGGACGTCTCATTAGACCGTGAGTTTGGTCAGAACTGAAAGTGCACAATTTTTTCGTGTATCACAGAATAGTGCCAAATCTTTTGAATAGTCAGGCATCCCTAATGCTGAAGCTGTACACAGACATTCTCGTAATTTCAAGAAAGCAGTCATGCTTTCGTCATCCCATTCTATTGGGTCTTTTGCTCTTTTCTTTGTCATTTGCATCAATGGTTTTGCTAGGACTGCAAATCCCACAATCCATTGCCTGCAGTAACCTACAACTCCAAGAAACATTCTGATCTCTCTCTGAGTTTGAGGTAGATTCATGTTTTTGATTATTCTGCTTCTTTCTGAGGTAACCCATCTAACACCTCTTTTTATCTGGTGCCCCAGATATTTCACTGATGTGGTGTAAAATTGCAACTTTTCAGGTGACACTTTATGTCCTCCTTCACCTAAATGATTCAGTAAAGCAATGGTATCAACAACACAGTCATTTTGAGTTTTAGACGCCACCAATAGGTCGTCTATATACTGAACCAGGACTGACTGTCCGGGCAGTACCAGAGATTCAACGCACTTTTCCAATATCTGATTAAAGATTGACGGACTCTCTGTATACCCCTGAGTAACGCGGTTCCAACCGTACACATGACTGTCAAATTCAAAAGAAAAAAGACATTTGCTACCCGGGTGTAATAGAATTAAGAAAAATGCGTGACATAAATCTATTACGGTGAACCATCCAGCTTCCCATGGTATCTGATACAGAATCATTGCAGGATTTGGCACAACTGGAAAACATGGGACAACAATTTTATTAATTTTGCGAAGGTCCTGTAGGACCCTGTACTTTCCGCTTGGTTTCTTTATGCCAATTATGGGCGAATTACATGGACTGCTCATTATCTCCTGTAAAATACCTGTTTCAACCAAACGCTTTATTTCTGCTGCAACACCTGCTTTATTTTCTGGGCTCATTTTGTACTGTCGAATATTTGGGTAAGCTGCACCTTCTTTTACTGTTCCTTTTATTGAATCGACATTTGCCATTAATCCTACATCTTTTCCAGTAAAATCCCACACATTAGGATTTACAGTGTGCTGTAATTCTTCTGGTAAGTCTTCTACAGTTAACTTTTTATTCTCTGTTTCTTGTTTTGCTAACATTAATTTATAAATTCCGTCTTCATCTGGGGTTTGAATTTCAACACCATTCGGGGTACAAAAGATGGTGTAATTCATTTTGCACAACAAGTCTCTGCCTAACAGGTTTACTGGGCTAGAATCGCAAACGACAAATTTGTGCATTTCTTTAAAATTACCTATTCTAACTTCCATTGGTTCTGTGACTGGGGTACTAATTTGTTTATTAGAAATGCCCACTACTTGGATCGCTTCTCTCGAGAGGGGTAGGTTTGGAACGTCTGCTGTTCTCACAGTAGAACGGGTAGCACCAGCGTCCAATAGAAAGGTGACATAATTTCCTTCAACCTTTCCTTCAATGTATGGACCTGACTGATCTACCGGCAAGGAGGCGCCAAGTACGCACTCCTCGTCCTCCCTCCACTCTCAGGCACCGTCAGTATGTCTCCTCCTCGAAAAATTTGTCACTCAACAGAAACTGTGATGTCACTGCGTCTCTATTACCACTTCCCTCCCAATTTGTGGTATCCACATTTTGGTGTGCTTTGCTCCTAAAATTTGGCATAGGTGCAAGGGGTAACTGGTTTTGTATTATCTGTTGTTGTTGCTTCCGTGGCACCTTATTCTGCGTCTGTGGATTCAAATCATTAGTTTGAACAGAGTTATTTTGCACAGCTTTACACTAATTTTTCAAGTGCCCCAATTTGCCGCACCGTGACAAGGGAACTTCTTTTTGGCTTCTTCTCTATTGAATTTTCCCCTTGGCTTACCCCCATTACCATCACTTTGAGTCTGGGTATTGTTCATTTGACTTAACTGGAATTCCTGTTGCTCTGCTAATTTTGCTTGTGCCCACATTACCTTTTCCTTTAATTCTTTTCGTTTATTGTCAAGTTCATCTTCACAATATTTTGAATATTTAAGAATTTCATCAATCAGCTTGGCCTGCCAACAAATTTTATGATCTTTAATCCATTGTGAAATTTCTGTTCTTAATCCTGACACAAACCGATAGATGAAATGCGTCATGTCTTTCATATCAATATTATCTAGGCCACTATCTTGTTTAAATACTTGTAACAAGCGTTCATAATATGCATGTACAGATTCATCTTTATTCTGGGTGGTTCTATCTATTCTAGTCCAATCAGTTTCTTTTGCGGGTACTTTCCGTTTGAGATAGAATATTACTTGATTATATTTCTTCATTACATCTTCTGAGGGTGCTCCTGTCTTTGGGTCTCTAGGGTACTCATCACTTGGCCAATCAACATCAACTTTACATTCTGTTCACAAATCTACAGGAACAACAATTTCAAATAACCCATCCAAATCTTTTAAAAGACATTTTGAAACCTTCACAAATCTCTCGACTTGTCTGTACCCTTCTACAGGCTTCTCTCGAAGTTTTGGGAAATCATTTGTGAATGACAAAATATCCTGTCGGGGCCATGGGACATGTACATAACCTCCAACTGGTACCTCTCTCATGGGACACAACCTTTCCACTTTTTCTGCTTCTTTTATTACATATTCGGATGTAGTTTGTTTTGATCGAGCCTCTTCTTTTTTCTTTGCCCATCTAGTTTTCCATTTTTCTAGGTCACCCAATTTCTGCAATAATGACATAAGCTCCTTAATTTGTACTTTTCTACCCGACACATTCATATTTTCCAAGTCTTTGTCAGAAAATTCAGCTCGATATGGTTTCTGTAACACTTTAGATTTGCCAATGTCAATTCCCATATTAGCTGCCATATCCATAAATGTTTCATTAAACACTCTTGTATTTCTAGTAATGCTTTTGCATATGAACAACAACTCGTCCTCACTGAAAGTATTTAACCTGTCTAATCCCACATTTCCAGCCATCATTTCCTCTAATTCAACTCTTAATTTGAATATGTCCAATACCTTTGGCTGTGACTTTGGTTTCTCTATTTCTCGTGACCAGCTCTCTATTTCCTCTGGTGTTACTACTGTGGCACTTCTTGTACCTGAGGATTTCCCCATCTGTACTTCTCTAGAACTTATAGGAGTGGTTTTCCTGACCGAGTCACTCACTGATTCTCTTATTGGTAAATCCATCAGGGAAATCACTGACTCACAGTCACTTGCTTGATCATCAATTATTAAGGGTTCTTTTCTAGGCTGTATTATAGATGTAGTTAGTACGGTATTTTTAGGACTAGGTAGTTTATCGCCATACAGAGGAACAACTGGGCCAATGGTTACCGGAATTGTCAGGGCTTCAGGACTCGAATTCAATTGAGAAATGTTCTGAATTAACTCACTTCTTTGTTTATTTAATGCTTCCCGTTCCCTTTCCTGCAGTACCTTTTCTATTGAAGTCTCATGTACCACTTGCGGAATCAAAGGTGGTTTCAGGAACGGAGCACTTGGATTAACTGTGCTTGGCTCCTCATAATAAGGAGGTGGATTTTTCATTAATAAATCCTCCAAATAATCATCATCCGATTCACCACTAGTCATTAAATGTTTCATTTTCTCAGTCCTTTAACTTCCTGTAGGATCTTCTAAAGTAAATACAGGATATAATCCTTCCACTAACATGGACTGTCTCCATTGTTTCTTTTGTTTGTCTCTTGTCTCTTTTGGAAATCGGGGATAAAACTTACTCCAGTTCCTGTTACTTCGGGGTCTATGGGCTCAAAAGCCTCAGTTTCCCATTCCTCTAATGACTCATATTGTGTTAATCTAGGTCTGTGATCTAATTCATTCATACGAGTTCTCAAATTGTACAGTACTCTGCCATTAAACGTACCATTTTCTGGAAATGCTAAAACACCATCATCTTTTGTGTATTCCATCCAATTTTCTAACCAGACACAAGTGTGATAGCCCCTTTCAACAATCATGTATGATGCGGGCGTATTTGGTGGTGGAATAATAATCCCTTCTCTTGTTTTAATTGCTTTATCTTTTTTGAAAAAATTCTTAATTCTTTTAATTATTGACATTTTTCTTTTCTCTCCGTACATGATATAAGGTCTTCCTCTTATATACTGTTCTTGTGCAAACCCTAAATATTTTCTATTGGGTCTACCTCCTACAATCGGACCTATATGCCACATATATTTTAACCATAAATCTTTAGGATAACTTCCAATACCAGAGCGTCTTTTATTTTTCAGTGACCAATCAAAATTTTGGATTCAAAGTATAAATCTAACCACTAGTTGCGCGGCTTTTCTCGTGAGACTAGTTCTCACGCTCCTGTACTCACCCCTCCTTTACAATTACTATCTCAGCTACACACCCGCTGTCTCAACCAATACCAGCGCGGGTCTGAGTGACGTCAGCGCAGCTCCGCGACTGACTCCCTCCGTTGCAAGGTAATACAAAACTTAATTTCTTTCACTTTTAGTGCAGATTTTATTATTCAACAACGTAAAAACATTCGCCACTGTGCTCGAGTGAATAATTCAAAAGAAAAGATAATTTCACTCACTGCGAGTAAATCCCTTCTGCTTACTCTTCACACACTACAAGTAGATCCCTTCCATCTACCCTTCACGCAAGCATTAGGGAACTTGCTACTTCTTCGGACTTATCCTCTCTAGGATATTTTAAGGCCAAAGTTCCAGCACCGAACCCCTTTGCTATCAATCAAGCTCAGACGAACCTGCTACTCCTCCAGTGTGACCCTTTCTAGGTGATATCTCACTCTTTGCTATCAATTATTCACACATTTATACAGAAAATTCCCTAAAATAGTGCTTCTGGTTCTACCTAACCATGCACTTACTTCCTACAGGCAATTGACCTCACTGCAGTGTGGCTTCCATTTACCACCCGCTATTCTGCCCCCGGGGATTCCAGACAAAACATATAACAGGTACGAACAATTTTGGTTAATACATAAATCAATACAATCAATAATACAATTTCAAATACGCAAAGAATTTCAACAAACCAACTAACTACAACTAACAACCTATCTTAACTAAACCCTAACCATCATGCTGCTACCAAATGAAACTGATTGAGCGCAGGTTCACCTGCCCGTTATTTACCAATACTTACCTGGGCCCATATAAAAAACTATTTACGCAAATGAACAGGTGAAACCTACATTTCTATCAAAATGTTGTACAACCATTCAGGGCCTATACCATTTGACTTGCCAATCCTAGTCACCGTTACCTAGAGTCCTAAGGGATCAAGGGAGTTAGCAAGAAAATAGGTAGTAAAATAACATTTGCACTCATTTAATAACCACAGACTCGCGAAAGGTTTAAACTATTATCTATGTAAATCTCTTAAAAATCGATGTCCATACTACATTAATTGAAACTTGATCAATCAACAATAATATGATTAAGGTAAGATGAAATGAGAAACTTTCGTTAAGCATTGAAACATAGGAAGGGTAGAAAAGGGAAACAGTACAATGACAAACCCACATTTACTATATTTACCTAGAATGGTATGAAGACCAAACCTGGCCACGGGCTGGGACAAAGGACAGGACCACCTCAGGCTAGAACCGGCACCCGCAGCTACCCTAAGATGCAGGTGTCTGCAGGAAAGAACAGGTGCAGACCAGAATCTAGTCAGTATGGACCAAATTGGATCAGGACAGGACCACCTCAGGCTAGAACCGGCACCCGCAGCTAAAGGACAAACACCTGCATTGGACCTTCTCTACAGCTAACAGCTGAACCCCGATTGGGTCAGCAAATCCTTGGACAGAGTGCTCCGCTAGCACCCCAACTCCAGAACCCCGATTGGGTTATCGAATCTTCTGACAGAGTGCTCCGCCAGCACTTCTGCTCCCGATCACCTATTGAGTGCGTTGGGTCAGTGACAGGTCAGCTATTCGGACAAGTCGGACAAATTAGCTAACTAAGCCTACCCTAGTTATACTATTTTCAAGGTCAGTGTACCACCTCCCAAGGTTGCAAGTGTAAGAATCCCCAATTTTGATTGTACAAGAAGAGAGGAGAGATCATCGCACCATACCAAAATGAAACTTTTCTTGATGATATTAAAATTAATGTTCCCGCCCATAACTTTATTTTCCCATGCACTTTTATTCCACCCGGCAATGAATGTATCAATCAGTAACAATAGCGTTCAGTATTGTGCAGGACTGCTGCCTCTCCTGGGGTTGAAAGTTCACGCTCCCAGGCACATCTTTTCGCAAGTTTGGACTTGGCTGCCATTCAATGCCAATGACTCTTGAGCTTTTGGAGTCTTGTGCGCATGTACAAAATGGGTGCTGTGGCGTTTCATCAGGCCCGAAATGTTACATGTAAAAAATGAAAGACAAACAGTTTTAGAACAAAGAATAAATGAATGTTCTGTATACCACTTATCACTACTCTATTCCCATTATTTTATTTTAACTATTGCATTAGAAATTAGGCAGAACGAACAGCTTAGCAAAAGCAGCTATGCAAGCTTCTTGCACGTTAATAACACATAACAGCCATCTTAGTTTTAGTGCGCAGAAGCAAAATTTCCCTCCAAGCGAAAGATACGCCATGTCACGTGAGTATGACAGACGCATGTGCAGTAGAAAATCCTGCGTAGTAGCAACCATTTCACTGCAAGCGGATTATAGTTAGTAAAAGCACATTGACATACTGTAACGTTACGTGGTACAATTATTAGTACACAAAATATGTTTATTATTACGTTATGAGTTATTAGAGAGGGTTGAGTACAAGCAAGTCTCTCTACGTGCGAATCCTTGCTTCATCAGTGCTGCAAAACTGGAATCCAAAGAGCATAGAAACCAGCGACGAAAGAGACACCACTCTGAAGGTCAAACCACCAGAGGTCCAAAATTGCAGTGTCCTCATTCGGGAGAAAGGGACACTACTGAAAAATCATACACTGTTCACCACCCTGAAACCTGAAGGTTGGGTAAGACTGTGACAGGGTGTCTCAACACACCAAAAGAATCAGGGGGTCTATTTGTAATAGCACCCCAGTAAACTCACATGCTTTTGAACTTCAGTGTTTGATTGTTTATTCTGTTTCTTGTTTATAATTTTAGGGATTCTTAATTTTCGGACAACAAATGCTTCTATAGTGGAACGTGGTGAGAGGAGTGTTGGGGAGATTGGATTTCGGTAAAATGTTGGCAGGTATCTGTGATTGTTAGATATAAAGACATCCAGAGACTAAAAATGGACGACACACACATAGCAGAACGTAATCCGAATATAGTGAAAAACAGCTACAGAGTGCTTTCTTGGAATGTTAAAGGTTTAGACAATCATATCAAAAGAGGGGTGGTTCTGCAATTCGTGAAACTACACGTACCCAGCATACTGTTAATGCAAGAAACACACTTAGTGGGTAACAACTGTTATTTCCTTGGTTGACACGGATTTGACAGGGTATTCTATGAAGGTTTCACCTCCTGTTCTAGAGGGGTGATCATTCAGCTCCACAAATCCTTCCCTTTCACCTTCGAAAAAACCATACTTGGAAGCTTGGGTCACTTTGTTCTGGTTTCAGGCTCACTACAGGGGCAAACATTGTCTTCCTTTTTGGTATATGCCCCGCTGACAACGCTGAATATGAACTTTTACCAGCTCACTACTCTGTTATCTGGGAGCACCCTTGGGCAGATTAGTGATAGCAGGTGGCTTTAATGCTATTATTCACATCCACCAGGACCAGCATTCTCCACCCAATGCTCTTTCCACAAAACGTCCTTATTGGGTTGACTCACTGTAACGGAAAGATGTCTGGCGTCTTGGGTATAGGAAAGGTAAACAATAAACATATTTCTCAAACGCGCACCAGTTGTTTTCCTGTGTTGACTATTTTTACTCCAAGCATTAGACATGTCAGAAGTTGAGGGGGTAGAGATACTCCCTAAAGGTATCTCTGACCACGCAACTGACATGTTACATTTATATGGTTCCAGGGATAGATCCCATGGCATTTGGAGATTCAGCCCCTGGAGGCTACAAGACCAAGGTATTGCAGATGCACTGCAGAAACATGCATTTGACTACTTTGACCTTAACATGCACCCTGTCCAGTCTGCGTCTACTCTATGGGAGGCTTTAAAAACAGTGATATGAAGTAGAGCATGACTTATGTGAATGAGGGGAAAAGACATAAGGAAGAACATAACATTACTAGAAACACACAATGCTCAGCTAGAACAATCAATAATCATCTCTAGGGCCCCAAGCATTTCGATTTAAAATAGTAAATCCCAACTCCATCACCTAGCTATGGATACTCACAAGCACATCTGTATGCCAATGTAAAGCAGGGTCTATGAATCCGGGAATAAGTCAGACAGATTGTTATATTGGTCATTGGCCTGAAGCCACCCTTCCAAATCGTGCCCAGCTCAAATCTAGGAGAATCGGAGGGTACCTGGAAGCCTACTATATTGCCTAAACCTTTGGTTCAAATTACCAAACTCTGTATGCTTCCCAACCACCCGTCCATTCCCAGACTGAGACTACCTTTAATCTCCGACCTGCTGGTCAGACAATTGTATGAATCAGAAAGAGACAGCTTATACCTTTCGTTTACAGTAGACGAAATTTGAGTAGCCATTAAGGCTATGCAGTCAGGGAAATCCCTGGGTCCAATTGGCTTCCTGATTGAGTTTTAAAAAAATGCAACTCTGTAATGGCCTCTCATTTGCTCTCCCTATTTAATGAAGCAGAAAAGGGAAGCGGGGAATCGTAGAACTGGGTAGGAACCCAGAATACTGTTCATCATAAAGGGCAAATTAATTACTGAATATTGAGACCATGATGTTGGCAAAGATTCTTGCACATAGACTGGTTAAGGTCATGCATTCCTAAGTGTACAATGATCAGAACGGCTTTATACATGGTCCTGGTACCTTGCACTGTATTAGACATTTACAGCTTGCCTTGACTAGACTCAAAGAACTTAAGGGACACCTAGCGTTGATTCTCATTGACTTTGGATGGCCTTTGATTCCATTAATCGAGAATTCCTGCAGCAGGTACTTCCAATTATGAAATTCAGGTCATGGTTTATGGCTGCTGCTAAAACATTTTATACAGATCAATGGGCAAATGTGAAAGCCAATGGAGCAGTATCAGATCCCTTTCTCATCCAGAGAGGTAAAAGCCAAGAGTGTCCCCTCTTCCTTCTGCTATTCGCTCTTTTTATTGAGCCACTTACGGAGTAGATCACAGTAGATGTGTTACAATGACGGTGTATAACAGAAGATCGCATTTCCTTATATGTGGAGGATGTCCTCCTTCTTTTAGAAGATCCAGTGGAAACAGGAACTTGACTGATGAAAATACTTAACACGTATGGATCAGCATCTGGTTTAAAAGTCAATCTGAGGGGAGGAGCCAAGCTCGCGTCCGAGATGGCCGCGTTTTAGCTCGGCTCCGTTCACTCTCCTGTCTACAACAACTATCCTGTACTTTATCCTGCCCCGGGAAGTATTTTACGATGTGCAGTGGAACGACGATACCTCAAGGACACTTACCGTTTGCTCCGGAGGCTCCTGGGTGTTACGGATCCTGAGTTACGCCCCTGTCTGTTTCGGGGCCTCCGGAGCGGCCGGGCCTGGCACTCCTTGGCGGCGCCCGGGCTGGACGGGCGCGGTTGCCGGCCCTTGGTGATGGTGTGGAGTCGGTCGGAGAGGCCGATGTGCTAATAGACCGATTGCGGCCCCCCGGGCCTGGTCCGGCGATCCTGCGGCCTGGTGTTGGGGCGCTGCCTTCTATGGACGGGGTTCACCGTACATCTGGCTCGTCCCCCCTTTGTTCCCCGGCCCGGCCATTTTGAGTTCCTCCGCCCGGGCTCGGAGAACGGTGCCGGCGGCGTGTGGGGTGCCGGCGCATCGCCTTCTTCTGGTGATCCCCCTTTCTGCCCTGGTGGCACCTCCGCTGGTGGCTGCCGATATCCTGTTTTGCCCCGCTGGCATCCGGGCGGGGATCTGTGTTTGCAGCGGCCCCGCCGAGCTTCTAAGATGGCGGCCGGCCCCATGACTCTCGGCCTTGCTGGGACTGGCGATGCGGGTCCGCCGCACGGCACGCTTTCTGAATACTGCAAGGGTGATCCTACACTTGGCGACATCCTCGCCGCCCTGCGCTCCTGGGGGACACCCATGACCGCACCTGTCGCTATCCTGGAGAGAGGTCCCTTGGCTGGGCCGGCGGGACCCCCCCCGGTTTGTGCGGCTTCATCTCTGTTGTGTGCTGCTGGAACTTTCCTTGGGGTCGTGGACCTGGAGGCTGCTGTTGGTGTGGATGTGCGGAAGTCCGCTGCCCTTCTTCATCCTGTGCCTCCTTCTGCTCCGGAGGTTCGCCAGCCGGATCCCATCTGGACCGACCTCGATTGGTCTCCTTTTCCTCTTTTGCCTCATGGGGCCAAACGAAGATCCTGTGACTGTGCCGCTGGACCGGCTTTCTCCGAGTTCTCGTCGGAACTGTGTCTGCTTCGCCTGAGGTGGTTACTGTTCTATCTGGATCATCCGGATCGCGATCGCTTTGATTTGAGTGTATTTTTGATTCGGCTCCCTGTTCTTCACCTCCGGCTCCATGTGATCTGGTTCCTGGTTCATTGGACTACTACAGTTTGTGAAAAACGAGGACAGGGTTGAGCTGATCTTGCCTCTGTGGACTGTTATTTTGTGGTATGGTTGGGCGATCCGTTTATAATTGTATGATTATATTTGATACTTCTTCACGTTCCTGGAGCTTATCCGTGTATTTACTGTCTTCCCGTGGGCTCTGAGTATTTTCGGGCGGGGGGGTGGGAGCTGACGGGGGTTTGATTGTGTGGCTCCTCTCCCGCTGTTTTTCCTTGTTTTCCCTTCCCCCCCCCTTTTATCTAAGTGATTCTTTCTTTCCATGTTCTTCTATATTTCGGGTTCTAATTAGGGCGACAGGCACGCTGCTGGGGGGTAGGCCATAGCCTTCTGCAGGGGTGCAGGGTGGGCTGTGCGGGGTGGTGGGGGGGTCTGTTTTTTTTGTATCCTCCATTGTTCCTTTTTTGGTTCTATGGCTCTAATGTATCCCCTTATTTCGTGGCACGGTGTCGGCACGTCCCCCCCGGGGTGTTTGTGCTGACGTGGCCCTTTTGGTAAGTCTGCTGTCACGGTTTACTACGCATTCATTTCTCCTGTTGCCACTAGTTCCTAGTGCCGAGTTAGTATTGGGTGCTTTGTTGGCCGTGGGGGGCGTGCACTGACGCTGCGCCCTCACTTTTTCTCCCTCCTTTTTTCGATGTCCTTTTCCTCCCCTATTTTCCCTTTCCCCCCCCCCATTTTTCTTTTCCTTTCCTGGGTTGTTGTAACGGAGGGCTTTTAGTTGTGTAAGCGTATTTTTCGCTGTGTTACTATTATGTGCCATGGTAGTGGTGGGAGGGCGTTGAGCAGCGATTGTGATTGTTATTGATGTGGGACTCACGTTCTGCCTTTGCCAAAATGTGACTGTTCTTTAGTTCTTTTCCTGTATTCGAAACTTCGGCTTGCTCACGGCCCACCGCGGCCCTCTGGACTTTGCAGATTGTCATTATCCTGCGAACCCCTTTCTTCCATTATAAAATTAACCTACTCTTATCCTGTCCGCGATGGCGGCTCGAAGACTTGTTACCTTTGCCTTCATATGTTTATTTAGAAATCCTGTTGTCACTCCTGTATTGCCTCGTATGTCTTTTTATTGTGGTGGCCGGCCCGGTGGGTTGTAGGCCCGTATCTGTGAGCGCCTTCTGTACAATAAAGGTTTTAAAAAAAAAAAAAAAAAATTCAATCTGAAGAAATCAATTATGGTTCCATTTAGAAAAAATACAGCTGTCCAAGGGGTACTTTACCCTCTTCAGATTAATAAGGAATATCAATTCAAATATCTGGGAATTTGCGTTTCAATGTCTTTGTAGGCCTCTTTAGAGGGCAACTTTAAAACCCTTGACAGATCAGGCTTAGACGTGGAGAGGTGGCTGAGACTCCCACTCTCAATTGCTGGAAGAATTGCTGGGTTTAAAATGATTGCACTTTCACGCTGGCTCATTGTATTGCAAATCTTACTCTTTGAGATTCCTAATCGTTTCTTCCACAAACATTATGCCTGTTTCCGAGATTTTATATGGGCGAGCTGACAACCGTATGCTTAATTTCCCAAGTGCACCCTCTCTACTCATGATGGTGGTCCTGAAGGCACAAGACTTTTCACAGATATTACTTGGCAGTCCAGTTGTTGACAGTCATCGATTGGCTATGTGGACAAGGGAACGATCCGTCCTATAGCCTGGAGGTGGACCTGTTTGCAGAGAAAGGCGCTCATCACTTTTTGTTTTACCATACTACAAAGAAATTTCTTCCCTAGCGACAAAGGCAGCAGCGGCAGCTGGCTCTGAGGAGTCTTGCAACTGTGTGGTGGATTTCTTTGCAGAAAAGGTGGAGCAGATTTACTCCTTCTTGCTGAACTCTGCTCGAGTAGGCCAAGTGACCTTGGGAGAAGTCGGGCACGCTCTCTAGAGATAGAATGTATTGATACATTTACAGTTCCCCCTCCAGAGCTCCTAACTAAAATCTGTACTAGTGTCAAGTCGGGCTCTCCTAGAGACCAAGCATCCCCTAAAGTGCTTAGAGGTAGTATTGTAACTCTGGAGCCATGCATTAGACACCTCTTGAAGCTATCTTTCATGGCAGGTACGGTGCCAGTAAGATGGAAGGAAGCAGTGGTCCTTCCACTACCCAGGAAACTGCACATTAGTCCAGACCAACTCAATAATCTGCGCCCAATCTCCCTACTTCCTTATTTCGTAAAAGGTAGAGAGAAGGTGGTAAACACACAACTTACTGGGCATATCGGGAAATACAATCTCCTTCATCCTACTCAGTCTGGTTTTCGGGGTTTCCATTCGACGGAATCGGCCCTGCTACTTGCCACTGAAACCATGAGGAAATATGTGGATGCGGGACAGACGGCGGCCTTAATTCTGCTTGATTTAAGTGCCGCCTTTGACACTGTTGCCCACCATAATCTGTTGCATTGTCTGAGGAAAGAAGGTGTGTCTGGCAGTGCGCTGAGCTGGATGAAATCTTTCCTATCTAAGCGCAGTTTTCAGGTGAGGCAGGGCTCACATTACTCCAAAGTTATCAAATTGAAACAGGGGGTGCCTCAGGGATCGACCCTGAGCCCAACCCTGTTCAATCTCTATGTTACGCCTCTAGCTGAGATTGCAGATATATATGGGTTTAAGGTTGTGTCCTATGCCCATGACACTCAACTGGTGGTTTCCCTTACACAGGCACAGGACACGGCGGCTTCCAATTAAGTGGCATGTATGCAAGACCTAGCATTGTGGATGGCGAATAACTGCCTGAAATTGAATGGGAATAAGATCGAGGTGCTTGTGATAGGGAAAGCCCCGCCAGTGTGGTCATCGGCATAGTGGCCTCAGAGTCTGGGGCCCACCCCCATGCCCTGCGCTCAGGCTAAGAACCTGGGGGTATGGTTGGACACCAAGCTCTCCTTTGAGCACCATACCAGGCGGGTGGCAGGCGCCTGTTTTGGAGTCCTGCGATGCCTTCGGAAAACCTTGGATGTTCTGCCTACTGCAGCCAGGAAGACCATGGTACATGCCCTGGTGACATCACGCCTTGATTATGGTAATATACTGTATCTGGGTGTTATGGCTAAATGCATGCAAAGACTCCAGAGTATCCAGAACGCAGCAGCGCATCTGGTTCTTATGCTCCCGAGGAGTGCCTCATCTAAGAGGGCGTTGGCTTCCCTCCACTGACTGCCGATAAGGGAGAGAGTCTTGTTCAAGGCACTGTGCGTCTGCCACCGTATCATTCAAAGGAAGGGCCCATCATATTTGTTTGACTTACTGACGCTCTACTCTCCAACCTGCTAACTTAGATCATGTGGGATGGGACAGGTGTGTGTTCCGGCTATTAAGAGAGCAAGGATGGGTGGCTGTTCCTTCCAGTTTGTGGCCGCACAGCAATGGAACAAGCTCCCCTTGAGCCTCCCGGCGGAGGGCTCGGAGGGCACCTTTCGGAAAAATTTGAAAACCTATCTCTTCCCTCAAGGGCAGTTTTGCACCACAGCACGGGGACACACTGGCCTAGTGTAACCAGGCGATTTATAAATGTGCTTATTATTATTATTATTATACTAAACCCAAACTTCTATACCCGAGGTAGCTGCTATGACTCTGAGAGCCTTATACATGGATCCAAGTTCTAATCGGTAGTATGAAAAACCCACACTGGAGACACTGTTGTGGGCAGAAGACTGGCTCGCGTATTCTGCCCGAGCAGTGACTTCTATAAATCGAATTATATTGGGATATCAAAGCTGGGAGACATTTGGGAGGGACACCACATGATATCATTTGAAGGCCTTAGAAAGGAATTTCCCATGATTAAAATCCCAATTTTTCCCCTTTCTACAACTATTGTCCATGTTATACACAATCTCAGACCAACTACTATCGCCCTCTGAGCACAACCCACTAAAGGCCTAGTTAATGGTAGAGCCCGTAGGACAGCACAGTATCTCCAAACTTTATTGCTCCCTGGTGATCAATGTCCCACACCCACAAAACAAGGGACTTTTGGCACGTCAAAAGTCAAAAACATAGAACAAATAAACAGGATTTATTGTCTTCGCCAATGCTGAAGTAAAGGTTGGCGTAGTAATGTATGACAATCCACCACGGGCCCAAAGCTCTTGGTTCTCTTCAGAGTTGTACATTTCCTTTCCAGTGTTCAAGTATGTTGGTAATTCCTATCAGGAAACCGCTCAAATGACCAAAATGGGGTGTGAACGAGTGAGTGAATATGACAATTAATGCAACTGTGCATCGTGGTCCAAACTGCCTCTACAACTGCCCCTGTCCTAATTGCATATATTACTCCATTAGAACACATTTACAAAGGTGTGTAGCTAACAGGTTGCACTAACCTTGTTGGCAGGATTCAACAGGAGCAATGCTCTTTGTCATATCTTGTCACCCCACCAATGATCGCATGCACGGCAATATGAAGGCTGGTGGTAGAATCAGGTAACGGGGAGTGTGTAAGAGAGAAAACAGAGACACAGAACTCCACAATCCATCTCATCTCATTGTGCGTGTAAAATCTGAACAGAACTATAACTTCCCTGCAATCTTCGATTTTTATGTGGATTTCTAAGTTTTTTTAAACTCTATTTCCTAACTATAATGTCCCTGTAACCTGTGTTTTTTCACTGAATATATATATATATATTAACAATCCTGTAGCTCTTGTCATGGACGTGGCGCTGCTTTTTGCCGTGCGTGACCCCGCGGTTGAGCCAAACTGCTAAAATTTGCCAAGCTTCTTCCTTGCAGAAAAGAATAGGGTCGCACTCCAGAGATCGTGTTACAAAATTCAAATTGATTTATTCCATGTAATATACATATGCGAACACAATCCCGACAAAACAGCACCTCCAGGCACAAATGAGGAAACGGACCACAACGGCAGGTTCAAATTTCTTTGTGCTTTATTTCCTTGCACACATGATGTGTTTTGACTGGGAAACCCGGTCTTGATCACATGACATGCCGTGACCCCCCATGTGATTAAATACTGTTCACTACGTCACATACTCCTCCCTAATGTATATAGACATGAAAAACTGACTCTCCGTATATTGTAAATCTCTGTTACTTTAAAAAAAAAAAATCACAAGTTAGAGATTAGAAATTAGAAAAATACAGGGCAAGTACCCATAGAATCTGTTAGAGAATACATTTTTATTTTTTCATTTTAATGATCCCCCAACGAAATATACATTTTTGATTCCAAAATTCATTATTGAGGGTGTGTTATAAACAGTGAGTTCATAAAAAATGTGTTTTACCCAATGTGAATTAAAATGTTCCTATAACTAGCACATATTAAATATCTATTTTATACAAGTGCCAAAGATATATATAATTGATTCATTCTTTTGGTCCATGATATACCTTATTGTATCAATTCATTCAAGTGCCAGTTACTTGGAAAGTGACAAATGCATATGAAGTGCAGATAACAGTAAACATTTATAAGCATTTATAAACTTTTCCGCAAACTCAATAGGATCAATAAAAGTATGTCTTATATTTATAATAATATTTAAATATCTTGTGCAAATAGCACAAATGCAGACTTCCACCCATAGAAACCAGATAAAAAACAGTAAAACCAGACCCCAGTAAAACCAGCAAAAATCCGGCAAGTATAGAATAAAAAGCCTACATAAAACCATCCGCACAGATAAAAAAGTATTTATCCAAAAATTAAATATGATTAATCACAAATAAATAGCATACATTTCATATCCAATCATAGATAAAAGATAATCAAAAATTATCTAAAAATCCAAGTGTACGAGAAATAGCAGCAACAAACAGATTTAATTAGTATACAGTTCATAAAAAGTTGTAAAGATCTTCTCCTGTATTTAATCCATTAGGCATTTTAGTGTCAAACTGCACAATGTATTGACTCTGGCGTAGTTTTCTTTCTCTATTGCCCCCTCTTATTGCTTTTGGTACGACATCAATCACAAAATAAGTTAAATCCTTAAGATTGTTGTTATGGACTAATTTAAAATGCCGTGCCACAAGGTAGCTGGAGTCTGAGTTGACAATAGCACGTAAATGCTGTAAAATCCAATTAAAAACAGGTAGTTTTGTACTGCCTATGTATTTCAGTTGGCAAGTGCATTCCAAAATATAAACAGCAAATTTTGTTTTGCCTGTAAAGAATCCTTTAAGTTTATAGGGTTCTAGGGTAAAAGCATCCTCTACTTCCCTAATGTTGCTCCCAAATTTACATGCTCTACAGGAGATACACTTAAAGAAAACCAGTCAGTTTTAATCTGTATCTCAGCGCTAGAGCTATCTAGAGCATCCCTCATAGAAGGTGCTCGTCTGTACGTAATGCTAGGGGAGTTCTCAATCTCAGGGGCCAAAGTAATATCAGACTTTAAAATAGGCCAATGTTTGGCAATTATTTGTCTAACCCTCTTATGATGACAATTATAAGTGGTTATAAGTCTGATAGGGACCATTTTCATCACAGCTCCTTCCCCTTGCATATCTGAGATAGCTACTTGGTTCTCCTCCTGACTCTGCACATTCTGTAGGTTATCCAATTTAGCTAGAGATTTCTTCAAATCCACCATCTTGTAACCCCGTAGTAAAGATCTCTGAACTGCTTCATTGAGGCATATCGCTAAATCCTCTTTATTGCTGCATATTCTCTTAATTCGCAAGAATTCCTCATAGGGGATACTCTTGACCAGGTGTCTAGGGTGGGTACTGCTTCATTGAGGATTGAGTGTCCCGCAGTTTCTTTTCTGTGTAATTTGGTGTTTATGATGTTATTAGAAATATACATTTCTACATCAAGAAACTCAACCCTTTCCCTACTGATGTTTGCTGTGAATTTCAGGTTTAAATTGTTATCATTGATGATGTTAATAAATCTCGGAGCTGATTCGACCGAACCCTGCCAAATCACGCAAACATCATCAATGAAACGCCACCATGTAATGATGTTATCAGGAAATCCATGCCCCGGAGTTGTTGGTATACAGATACAGTTGAATTGAATAGAAAATAATTGTTTTTGAGACATATGTTTATCATTTTTAACAGCATCTTGTTATGTTCATAATATCTAATATCTCGATGGGATAGATATTGTTTAGTGGCTTCAAGACCCTGTTCATGATCAATACTAGTGTACAATGAACATATGTCCATAACAATGAAACAGTAATTATCGCACCAAGTAATTTTACTGAGTTTCTCAAGGAAATGACCTGTGTCTTTGATATACGATGAGAGGGTTTCTACATAACCTCTAATAAAATAATCTACATATTTAGACATGGGTTCTAATAGCCCACCCTGTGCCGATATGATGGGACGCCCAGGTTCAGAATGAATTTGTTTATGGACTTTGGGTATAAAATATAACGTGGGAGTAATCGGATGGTCTGTCTTAAAAAAATTATACTCCTCCTTGTTAATTAAACCCACTCTTTTCCACTGAGCAAGCTCCTTGAACGCTAAGGGGTCCATTATGATGACGGGCGGACTTAGTCCGACCGCCATCACATCGGGACTCGGGACCGCCCGCCTTAAGGGTGGGGGTCCCGATCAGGGCATTAGGATGCGCCCGCCACACAGGCGGGCGCATCCTGTATGGGTGCAATTGCGGCGGGCGGAGCAGAAATCTCCGGCCGCTGCCATGTGTAAAGTGCACGTTTTGCGTTTCAAAGTGCAACATGACAGGCACCGCGCGGTGCCTGCCATGTTGCACTTTGAAATGCGGGGGGGTACCATAGGCACCCCCCATGTGCAACCCCCCAAGCCACGGACACCCAGGGGGCCCGCAACGGGCCCCTGCAGGGAGTCTCCGCATGCCTTTCCGTGGCGGCAATGCATTGGTGAAAGCCAATTGTAATATGGCGGGCGGTGTCTAACAGACACCGCCACCATGTTACAGGTTTTCCACCCCGGCCGCTAGGCGACCGGGGCGGAAAACAGGCGGGCGGTGTTTCGCACCGCCACGGTCCCCTCCGCCATCCTAATATGGCGGAGGGGAATTGTGCTGATGATGTCGGGCGGATTTCCTCCGCCAGGCTGGCGGTAGCCACCGCCAGCCTGGCGGAGGAAATCTGCCCGACATCATAATGGACCCCTAAGTCTTTAACTGTTCTCAACTCATTGAAGGAAACCTTTTTATAGCATACAACATCATTCAAGTGCCTACTAGCTTCTTCTATGTGAGCAACACGAGGACAATCTCTCCCCCTTTGTCCGCATTTTTTACGATGATGTTGTCACTTTCATTAATTTTCTTCATGAGTTTATTCATGAGTATATTCACTGAAGAATACAAAGGTCACAGGGACGTTATAGTTAGGCTGACATTTCACTCGTACAAAACCAGATAAATTCAGCAGTGCTAACTATCACTTGCCTCCTGCAATGCATTGCTTATGACCTCACATATTAGATCACTCATGACATTGTCAGTGACATCACTGATGACATCCCAAATGACATCACTGATGACATCTAAGCATGGGCGTAAAATCCGCTCCGCTCGCGGATTTTTCCGATTTTCGGCAAATTCGCAATCTGCGAACTCTCGCGAATTTGTCGAAAATCCGTGAATCCGCTCGCGGCGGATTTTTTGCTTGGTTGCGGCGCGCGGCGTGGTGCACGGCGTTCACTTTCCGTCATTTAGCGTTTGCCGAGTTGTTTTTCTTTGCGAGTGACGCGCCATTTTAGATCTTGCTGCGTGTTCCCGCGGGAGTTTGGCGCCCGCGAATACGTACTCGCGGCTTGCCACCTTGCACAGCACACCTCGCGAGAGTTCGCAATTGCGAACACGTAGTTGCGGCGGAAAGGAACAATCTCGCACTTGCGAAATAGAGATTTTGCAATTTCGCACAAGAAAATCACCAGCAAACAGGATAAACCTTCAGAAAATTATGATTTTTATCAGAATCACTCCTCAGGTTGACATTTGCATGGCCTTTTTTTTGCAAGGAGTCCATTTTGGGGGGGGGGGAGGAAGGAAGTGCCCCACAGTCTCCAACTTCCTGTTCCTGTCCAGCAGGCTCCTCCCAGTGCTTTGTCCATCTCCTGGTCACTTTCATTTGGATCTGGAGCTGGAAGGATTACTTTTTGGGGGTGCTGCTGGATATTTGGATTTGAGGCCTTTTTGACTGTCTTTGGATCACTTTTGGATTAGAAATCAACTTTCACAAGTAAGTTTGTTTGGGGCATTACAGTTACTGCAAGTAAAATTTTGGAACTTTTTCAGAACATTAAATAAATTATATTGTGGGTAGCCACAGTATCCAGTAGGACCAGGGTTGGTTAGGGGTGCATGATACAACTGTTTTGTTGAATTTAAACACCATTGAGGACATGGATGGGCTGGGATTGTGCTGATTTTTGTCCTTTTTTTGGGCCTGCTGATGTGGCCCTTTGCCCAGGGGTGGTGAGTGTTGCATGGGCCTAGTCTTTCTGTGGGGTGTCTTCTTGAATTTAAACATAATTGAGGCCATGGATGGGCTGGGATTGTGCTTATTTTATTGTTTTTTTGTCGTTTTTGGGGGGGTGCTGGTGTGGCCTTTTGCCCAGGGGTGGTGGTGCATGGACTGAGTGTGCCTGTGGTGTGGTCTCACTCTCTTTAATGTAAACATCATGGATGGCATTGGATTGTGGTGATTTCTGGCTGTTTTTCTGTTTTTTGGGGGTGTACTGTTGATGTGGACTGGCCATGTGGGTGGTGGTGGTGGCCATCTTGAGCGCTGGCTGGTACAGGCAACATGTGCTTGGGGTGTAAGGGGCCATTTTGAGGAGAGGCAGTGTCTGAGGCCTGCACTTATTTTGCCTACTTTTCATCCATTATGCCCAGGGGTAGTGAGTGTTGCATGGGCCTAGTGTTTCTGAGGGGTGTCTTCTTGAATTTAAACACCATTGAGGCCATGGATGGGCTGGGATTGTGCTGATTTTATTGTTTTTTGTCGTTTTTTTGGGCCTGCTGGTGGGGCCCTTTGGCCAGGGGTGGGTGGTGAGTGTTGCATGGGCCTAGTCTTTCTGTGGGGTGTCTTCTTGAATTTAAACATAATTGAAGGCCATGGATGGGCTGGGATTGTGCTGATTTTATTGTTTTTTGTCGTTTTTGGGGGGCTGCTGGTGTGGCCTTTTGCCCAGGGGTGGTGGTGCATGGACTGAGTGTGCCTGTGGTGTGGTCTCACTCTCTTTAATGTAAACATCATGGATGGCATTGGATTGTGGTGATTTCTGGCTGTTTTTCTGTTTTTTGGGGGTGTACTGTTGATGTGGACTGGCCATGTGGGTGGTGGTGGTGGCCATCTTGAGTGCTGGCTGGTACAGGCAACATGTGCTTGGGGTGTAAGGGGCCATTTTGAGGAGAGGCAGTGTCTGAGGCCTGCACTTATTTTGCCTACTTTTCATCCATTATGCCCAGGGGTAGTGAGTGTTGCATGGGCCTAGTGTTTCTGAGGGGTGTCTTCTTGAATTTAAACACCATTGAGGCCATGGATGGGCTGGGATTGTGCTGATTTTATTGTTTTTTGTCGTTTTTTTGGGCCTGCTGGTGGGGCCCTTTGGCCAGGGGTGGGTGGTGAGTGTTGCATGGGCCTAGTCTTTCTGTGGGGTGTCTTCCTGAATTTAAACATAATTGAAGGCCATGGATGGGCTGGGATTGTGCTGATTTTATTGTTTTTTGTCGTTTTTGGGGGGCTGCTGGTGTGGCCTTTTGCCCAGGGGTGGTGGTGCATGGACTGAGTGTGCCTGTGGTGTGGTCTCACTCTCTTTAATGTAAACATCATGGATGGCATTGGATTGTGGTGATTTCTGGCTGTTTTTCTGTTTTTTGGGGGTGTACTGTTGATGTGGACTGGCCATGTGGGTGGTGGTGGTGGCCATCTTGAGTGCTGGCTGGTACAGGCAACATGTGCTTGGGGTGTAAGGGGCCATTTTGAGGAGAGGCAGTGTCTGAGGCCTGCACTTATTTTGCCTACTTTTCATCCATTATGCCCAGGGGTAGTGAGTGTTGCATGGGCCTAGTGTTTCTGAGGGGTGTCTTCTTGAATTTAAACACCATTGAGGCCATGGATGGGCTGGGATTGTGCTGATTTTATTGTTTTTTGTCGTTTTTTTGGGCCTGCTGGTGGGGCCCTTTGGCCAGGGGTGGGTGGTGAGTGTTGCATGGGCCTAGTCTTTCTGTGGGGTGTCTTCTTGAATTTAAACATAATTGAAGGCCATGGATGGGCTGGGATTGTGCTGATTTTATTGTTTTTTGTCGTTTTTGGGGGGCTGCTGGTGTGGCCTTTTGCCCAGGGGTGGTGGTGCATGGACTGAGTGTGCCTGTGGTGTGGTCTCACTCTCTTTAATGTAAACATCATGGATGGCATTGGATTGTGGTGATTTCTGGCTGTTTTTCTGTTTTTTGGGGGTGTACTGTTGATGTGGACTGGCCATGTGGGTGGTGGTGGTGGCCATCTTGAGTGCTGGCTGGTACAGGCAACATGTGCTTGGGGTGTAAGGGGCCATTTTGAGGAGAGGCAGTGTCTGAGGCCTGCACTTATTTTGCCTACTTTTCATCCATTATGCACAGGGGTAGTGACTGAGTGTTGCATACTTGCATGTCCCACTCCCTAGTCTTTCTGTGGGGTGTCTTCAATGTAAACATCATGGATGGCATGGGATTGTGCTCATTTTTCTGTGCTTTGTCGATTTTTTGGGGTGTATAACTGAACTGATGTTCCTCTGTCTTCCATTGCTTTTAGGTGCACAAAAAGACTCAAGAGAACCACCAGTGCCAGGAAGACGTCCTGCAGCGGTGTGTGTGTGTGTGCAGCATAACGTCACGCGACGTCACGTCTGGACACAGAACCCTCTGCAACTCGTGCAACTGCTGCCGTGCTGACCTGCTCTGAAGATGGCCCCAAAAAAAGTAACCCGTAGCTCCTCTAGCAAGAAAGGTGCCAGTAAGGAGCAGAAGAAGCAAGTTACCAAGGACACTGGTGTGCTACCCGCCCCTTTTTTTGGGAGTAAAAAAAAAAGTATGCCTGCAGCAGCAGCAGCGGGATCTGCTGGGGACCAAGCTGGCAGCAGCACCCCCGCTCCATTGGGCTCAGTGCCACCACCACCACCACGCCAACTTAAGTCCAAGCCCTTGAGTGCTGCAGAGGCAGCCAGTATAGTTCTTCAATCACCATCGACCAGTGATGTTGGCTCATCGCAAGAAAGCAGCAGCAATGTCCCTCAATCAACACAGGTTGTTGTAGCTCATCTGACGAGTGTTGCACAACCACAGCCGCAACAACAATCACATGTGCAAGTACAAGCCCAAGTACATGTGGAAGGAGAGGCAGCGCAAGGAGATGCGCAAGCAGAGGTGCATGGAGGGTCACAAGTGCCCACAATAGTTGTTCCTCCCGAAGTAGGGGCACATCAGGAAATCGACAATCAAGGCGAGGTATCATTTGAGGAAGCCACTCCTCCTGATGATCCTTCATTGTCTTCCACACCCCTAGCAAGGAAGAGATCAAGGGTGGTGTCTACATCTTCTTCAAGCACACCTCCTTCTGATGATACGGATCAAACTTGGGAACCAGCACCACAGCCGTCTGAGAGTGAGGCACACCATGATCCGACAAAGGTAGTTAAGCGTAAAAGGAAGCTCGTCCAAAGTCTCAGAGTTATGGAGTGTGATGAGTCTCAACAAGAAGTGGCGGATACTGCTGCTGATGAAGACTCTGCCAACGACGACCCAGTCATCATAAAGGTCACTGCAGCCCCAGCGGGCATGCAGCAAACAGACATTTTGACCCTAGCCCGAAGAGCTGCTGAGTGTGATGATGATGATGATGTTGTCGATGAGGAGGCAGTGGAAACACCACAATCATTGGAGTTAAGTAGTACACCAACTCGTCCCGCTTCCATATTTCTTTCTGGCAAGAAGAGACCTCCGTCAACCTCGACCTTAATTAGTGGCGGTGAAAGTGCAAAACGTACAAAAGTTGGGCAATCCAGATCCTCCACTTCATCTGGCATTAGCTTCATGACCACCACCACCAGTATCGCCGCCTCCTCCATGTCCCACAGACACTTCAAGTCCCCAGTTTGGGACTTCTTTACTGTTTGTCCAAAAAATCGAAAGTTTGCCATTTGTACCATTTGTAAGCAAGCAGTTAGTCGTGATAAGCCAGGTACCAACTATGGTACCGGAGGCCAGAGAGGTCATCTTAGGAGACAGCACACTGTCAAATGGTTTGCGCACCTAGATGCGATCAAGAAAGGCCAAATTCAAGGAAACGTTGATGTTTCATCTGATGATGACGAGCAGGAAGAAGACGTGTCAAACACTTCCCTTACACCCAGTACCCCTGTCAGCAGCACACCCAATGTGAGGCACACTAAGAGTGTTGGAGCGAGTGAGACACCAACGAAGTCATTATCAGCCCGTAAATGCTTGGTCCAGGGCAACATTAGAACATTAGAACAATGCTTACTTCAGACGTGCCATATGAACGCAACCACCCACTGACGCGTCTGTATAACACTAAGCTGGCTAAAATGCTAGCTGTGGACCTTCTACCTTTTTCTTTTGTAGAAGCGGTAGGTTTTCTTGAATTAGTGGCAACGCTCTGCCCTTAATGGAAGGTTCCGAGCCGGTTCTATTTTGCCAGAGTTGCGGTTCCAGCACTACATGAAGATGTGCTGGAGGCGATTGGGGCAGCTTTGCAGAAGAGTGCTGTTCACACAATACATCTGACAACAGACATGTGGACCAGTGGCGCAGGCGCTGATTACATGTGCATCACTGCACACTGGGTCTCTTTTTCAGGTGTTAAAGCAAAGCTAAACGCAGGTGTTGACCCGGACAAAGTTTTCAAAGCTGCTCGGAAACATGCAACACTAGCCATGTTTGGCTTGGAGAAAAGTCACACAGCAGAAAACCTTTTGGAAGAGTTTGACAAAAAGGTCTTGAAAATGCTATCCCCCCTAAAACGCAAGATTGGTTATGTTTCCACGGATAATGGCGCCAATGTAGTTAAGGCCATGTTGATGGGTGACCATGTTAGAGTGCCGTGTTTGGCGCACTGTATCAACCTGGTAGTTCAAAAATTCTTGATTGATAAACAGAGTCCAGCGTTCGAGGTAATGGCCACCTGCCGCAAAATGTGCAACCATTTCAGCCATTCTTTTAAGGCCCGGAAGCATCTGCGGAGACTGCTACTTCAACGTGGAATGCCAGTGAAAGCACTCATCCAGGAGGTGGCAACACGTTGGAACTCAACCTTCTACATGCTTGAGCGTCTGTATGAGCAGCATACGGTACTCGATCACTATTTCTTCACAGAGGGTACATCTCAGAAGGAGGACCTGCGGATGAGTGCGGTGCAATGGGACATAGTTAAAAGCCTGACAGACATGCTTCGTCCTTTTGAGTTCTTCACGCGTGCAGTCAGCCAGGAGGACTGTAATTTGGGAAAAGCTATCCCATTGTTGTGCATGCTGGAGCACCAACTGATGGCGGTGTCTTCTGAGTTTGAAAAAGATGTTCCAAAAAAAGACCATTTTATTTTGTCTGAGAAATTATTAGAGCGCCTACGTGGTGATGAACGTCTTCAAAAGATCAAGTCAGATCAGCATTACATTTGTGCTACTATTCTGGATCCACGCTACAAAAAGGCGCTGGCAGGCGAAGCATTCTTTCCTTTTGCTGATGCAGATGTTCAAAAGTACAAACATTGGTTAGCCTGGTCAGCCAAGAGGTTTGAAAAAGAACGGCAGGTTATTGAAGGAGAAGCCAGTACATCAGCATCAGCATCAGCAGGCCATCCCCAGTCACAAGAATCCACTTCTGCACCTGTGGCTGGGGCACAAGTGACCTCTCAGCCGTTAAAGACACCGGCAACTGGATCATCTGCACCACACACAACAAAAACAGTGGCTGTTGTAGAGGATTGGCTAAGTTTGCTTGGGTATGGTTCTCGAAAAAATGTCACAGCCACAGCAAAAAGTAAGCAAAGTGGAGGAACCGTTGATGACCTTGAGTCGATGGTGCAGGACTATCTGAATGACTCAACAGAGGTCTTTCTTAATGATGAGCCATTGCAGTATTGGCATGGCAAAAAACAATTGTGGCCACAGCTCTTCAACCTGGCTATAAACTATTTGTCTTGCCCACTCGCAAGTGTGTCTTCTGAACGTGTTTTCAGTGCTGCTGGTGGCATTGTAACTCCCAAACGGAGCCGCCTCTCGCCCAAAAATGTGGAGCGGCTGACAATGATCAAGATGAATCAGCACCTCATACCACCAGATTACAAAGTACGAGAAAGCACGCCGCATGAAGACGAGGAGGACGGCAACGTAGATGAGGGGATTTGTTCTCTGTTCGGTGGCACTGACCTCATCCAGCCTGAATTCGCAGAGTATGATGACGAAATCTTGTTCTTATTCCCTGACACCGAGCCCTGAAAATGAGACAATCAATCAAGAACTTTATTTTTCGTCCTTATTCACTTTTATTCCTGTGTGCTTTGTGTCTCTCTTTCTTTGTTTTGCACAGTTAATTTAATTCAAACTTTAATCACCTAATCCCAAAAACAAGACCATCATCAGAACTGTCTTCACTTGTTTGCTTATTGATTTGAAGGTGCCGCAGTCTACATTCCTCAGGTTCACAAGTTCTGAAGAACATGCTCCTCTATCCTCCTCCTCCAGACTGCGATTTCCCTCAAAGCAGAGTGCTGGATTACGCCCAATGAAGAAAGACTCAGCACTTGTGGGGGTGTTGTACTTCTTTGCGGGTGAGTTGACAGATTTGGGCCCATTGCTGTGAAGCTCTAATAATGGACAAAAGTGTTTTGGACCAAATATGAGGTGGAAATTTCTTGCCGTTTTTGCTGACTTGCTTGCCTTTGAGGTGCTCTTTGGCGGGGTTCCGGGTGTTTGTGGGTAATTTTTGGTGTCTGGGAGCACTGTTGCGACAGTCTAATCTTGATTGCATTTGCTTTTCAGGAAATCCGTGGTGGAAAACAGGAGTTATGATGATTGATGATGATGATGACCTAGCTGCACAGCGCCGCGTTTGGACCGAAGGCCGAGAGATATTGTAAGTATGAGATTTCGCTTTTTCGCTGTTTGGGGGTGTTGTCGCCGGGGTGGTTTTTTCCGGGTGGGTTGGCGGGTCTTGCCTGGGGCATTCCTGGGAAGGTCTAATACCGGATAGAAGTGTTTTGGACAAAATCCTGAAGGAACAGCCTTTTTTTTGCTATTTCTTCTGTCATCTTGCTCAATGTAGCGTTTTGGGGGGCTTCCTGCTGTTCGTGGGTGGGTTGCGGCCGGGGTCTCTGTCGAAGCACTGCTGCGACAATCTAATCTTGATTGCATTTGCTTTTCAGGAAATCCGTGGTGGAAAACAGGAGTTATGATGATTGATGATGATGATGACCTAGCTGCACAGCGCCGCGTTTGGACCGAAGGCCGAGAGATATTGTAAGTATGAGATTTAGCTTTTTCGCTGTTTGGGGGTGTTGTCGGGTGGTTTTTTCCGGGTGGGTTGGCGGGTCTTGCCTGGGGCATTCCTGGGAAGGTCCAATACCGGATAGAAGTGTTTTGGACAAAATCCTGAAGGAAACACCAGTTTGGGCACTTTTTGTAAGTTAGGGTTCGTTAGGGTTAGCCCTACCAGCACGATTGCATGTGTTTCGGGGGGTTCTATTGCAACGCAGTTCTGGTGTTGTAGAGCACTGTTGGAGCGATGCTGGCTATGGATACTTTTGCTTGCTTGCAAGTGGTTGGAATACAATCCACGGTCTGTATTTTGGCCTACTGTTACTTTCAAAGTACGTTTTGTAACCATTTTTCTGCTAGGCATCGTTTTTGGAGATCTGATTGGGGTTCTTCTACATTTTTGCGACTGGCTTTAGTAAGGGTCTTGGTGGGAGCATTGCTGGGAAGGTCAAATTTTGTTCTAAAACACAGTTTATAGTACACCTTAATTGAGGGGAAAGATCCGCTATAATATTTTGGCCATACTTATTTATCTTTAAAAAGGTGAGTCCGACAGAGCACGCAATTTCAAAAATATTGTACTGTCTATTAGGGAAATCAAAGTGTCACATTTTGAACCACACAGCGTACATACCTTTTATTTATTTATCAGTGGTATTGTAATAGCACTTCCTGTTTTCCGTTCAATAATTACAGGCCGGGTTTCAGTCAACATCCGCCAGGCAGGCAGTGGACAGGGTGTCTTCTGTCAGTGGTCACCAACATTGATGGACGAAGCGTCAGCTGGAATGGAGGAGTGCCGCCAATAAGAGGAATTGTTTGCTGCATGCAACTTACTTACCAAATTCAAGGACAACACCAAAAACATACGCAATACAGATACAGTATCCATTGTATTATTCTATGAGTGTGACTGCATGTGCTTAGCTTTACTTTGTAACCAAAGATTGTCTTTATCTTCAATTATTGTTTGTCCATGCTCTGCTTTTTTTTTCTTCTCTCAACAAAACCTACCCAAAAAGAAACCCCCATTCCCATCCATTTTACAAACCCTAACCCTCTTCCCCCGGGCTGTGTTGTTTTGCTTGATGTCTGACTAAAATGACATCAATAATTCCACACACTTGCTGGGGAGGATAAGGTCATAGCAACAGGCTGGTAAAGGAATACGAGGATATCTTCTAGACTTACTCAGCTTCAGTACTATATCTTCTAGTAGTAGTAGCCAATGTCAAATAAATTCAACGCAAGTACTAGTTATACTTGCAAGCAAATACTTTACCATTTGTTAGGCTACATTATGGCACTGTTCTGTCTGTCACCTGCTATATTCTCGATCGTACCGTAACCGTTGTAATGCTACAGTAAGGACAAACAAGGTTTCGTTTTCTTTTTTTCCATAGGCATGCAACTGCCACTGTGTCACACCACTAGTACCACCGCAATGAGGAAATGTCACCCGCCCAGGATTGACAACGTTAATCCCCATTTCACATGGAGCCAGCCCTGGGCCTAGCCCTAATTTCTAACACAAATTACAGGTAAGATAAGCGTTTGGTGGGAGGTAGTATAATGGAGTATTATTTCGGAGTAGACAAGAGATTGACGGTTGTACTACTAAAGTCCTACGACTGTTCAGGAAAACAAAGTTACTGTTACACCCCCGCCCCCCACCCACCAGACTGAAAAGCAGTAAAAAACAGGTATGGTCAGATAAAGTTTAAAAATATATTTATGTAGCCCTAACAAAATAATCTCCCTCACCCACCCTAACCCCAACGATTGTCTTTGAAACGTCCCAAAACGATCCCAACTCCCAAATCCCACCCCCCAAAAGTCTATAAAAAAGGGCAAGGGACACTCCACTACTGGAGGGTGCTGGTGCTGGGGCATTTTGCGGCATGGGCATCATACTCCTTGCGGAGGGTGGCAAGCTCGGAGCGGAGGCCCTTAACCAAGTTCTTATACTTCAGGACCTCCTGCTCCAGGTTGGACATTCGGACTCGTAGGCGGCGTTGGCGTTCCTTGCAGCTCCTGTGGGGGGCAGCTGGTATTTCTGTTGCTTAGCGGTGGCGGTTGTCTTTCTTAGCCCGGCTCGGTCCCGCTGGCTTAATCACGGAGGAGGATGCAGTGGTCACAGTCGAGGATGTTGTTGTTGCCCCGCTCGACTGCGTGTCCTCCTCCTCCTCCAGGGCCACCAGCCGCCGATATTCGGCGACAGTGGCCTCCAGCCTCCGTTGCCGGGCCAGTCTAGCCTGCTCCCTCCGTGTTGTTGATTTGGAAGGAGCAACTATATGAAGAAAGAAAGACATAGTCTGTAACCAATGCTCCTTAGCATTAATAAGACAAAGTGATTGAGCCGAAAGTTGGGTCACAGTACAAGTAGCAAATTGAAAGCACAGTACATAACTATTGAGGACAGTATCTATGTAACCTCCCACTTCTGCATCCTTGCTCTAACATTAGTGGTAGTTTAATGAACAAATTCTACGACCACTATGGACTTCCATTACAGTCGACTATGACAGTACACCAGTCTTATTCTTCTTCTTCTCTCTTGTTTAGGGAAATTGGTACGTTATCTTATGCAAGCCGGCAGAATGACATGGACAGCACAGTGAACTTGCACCCGAGAAAAAAAGTTGCACACCATGATGAGTGAGACAGACTTGCGTTACTGTGCCGGTCCAGTACATGCAGGTGGTGAAGCTATTACTTTTCTATTACGGGTGGCACTGAGAATACTCTGTTACAAGGGCTACTGCTTAATTAATTTACCTTTCACCCTACAGTGCAAATGAGTACTAGAAAAGGAAAATGAAGAAGCTAACTAATTTGATTATCTATCACTTCACATGGGACGTATTTGATGACATATGGGATGACTTTAGGTGCTTTGCTTAATATTGAGTGAACAGTGATACACCCACACATGAATGACGTACTACAAGTAAACTAAAGTTATTAAGAGAGGTACGGAGTGTCCACCGTAATAACCAGATATATGCTGTGATTGCAGACGCAATACAAAGTACTGCTACTATTCATGGTAGTATTGGACACATTTACAATTTCTTTTCCTTGCCTTCCCTGCACTGGAACGGACGTGCGGGTGCGGTGGTACATGCTCTTCAAGGTAACACTTACTTCATCTGGCCACCATCTACTCTCTCTAGATACACATGTGCTATCTAAGAGTCAGAGAATACCATGCTCCAGGCATCCATTCAGTCAAAGTATACGCACACATACAGTTTCTGTTTCACCCACCCAGGCTGCTGTCCTTCCACCCATCCTTGCTTCATCATTGACCCAGCCATGCACCATACCATATTCTTTCCTTCCCAGCCACCTCGGGGGCCAAGCAAACACATATCGTTCTTCTTTGGCAGCCATCATACAAGTTCGCGTCCCACTTACTTACACCCTTCTTTCGCTTTTCGTTCATCCCATCCATCACGTTCGTCTAAGAACTTATTGGGATTCTTCTCACCAAAAACTTCACAGCTAAGTCGAAGTACATTTCGAGGAGGCTACTACCTGGTTGATTTGTAATACACCCGTGCAGAAAGCACACTATGCAGTCTTCAATCTCAATAAGTAAGGAATATATAGCTTACCTGTTTCCGCCACCACCGTTTGAACCCCCACAGGACCGTCCGCCGGCTCTTGCACCGCCTCCTCCCCAGAGTCCGCCGAGTCCTCGCCCAACACAGCCACCTCCGCGCTGGCCCCGTCACCAGATGTTACACCTACAAAGTACATTTAAGAATGTTAGAATACACCACTCACTACTATATAATATTTGGTCTAGGAGAAATGTTAAAAAAACGGAATACAATGTAATAATTTGTGACTGTCTACTCCAAAGTAAAAATGTCCCATTTTCCAGGGAAGGCTGTTGTCTTGCTGCACTTTTATGCACAACTGATGAATGCTTGCTTTTGATTTTTAACACGCACCACTTTTTCTCCTAACAGACAGAAGCTTGACTCCTAAGAACACGACCAGGATCAAGTTCAAACCAGGTGAGAGCTCGGCTCGACCACAAGAAATGTGTCCAATTAATCGTCAGCACTAACCACTTTTCCGTTTTCAGTTAAATAGTTTTATGACAAAGTAAATTTTAATAAATGTGTTTAGTTTTAATAAAGCTTTTAAACTTAAATAGACTCTGTGGTTTTTGTTCCTCCAGACTAGAGTGGATGAGCTAAAGGTTTTGGAATTTTTGCAAGCATGAGTGCCTCTGACACTTCTTGACTGTGCTGTGACTCCGTACTCTCTTGTCCTGCGTACGATAATCTAGAGATCATTGGGGATCAATAATCGGTGACTTCGGGAGCTGAATGACTCTGCCACACTATCTAGTCAGTAAGGAGACAGTGCATAGAGCTATTGCTGAATAGAATGGGAGTCCAATGGAATTGCCAAATGTCCAATCTTAGTGAGCTACACAGACAGACTAATAAGAATAGTCTAGTAATACCACAGGGAGTCATATTCGAGGCAGGATAAGAATTTATATCCAGTCTACAAGAAGATCAAAGACGATTTAGAAAAAATCGAATGAGGAACGCTAGGAAAAAATAGGTACTCTTTATTAAAATGTAAACTTACTGGGGCCAGCAAAGGAGCCCTCGCCTGCCCGATCCTGGCCTGCATCCTCAGCACCCTCCTCCTGTGTCCTCTTGCCCTTGGGGGGAGCTGATGTACAACATGAAAGAAAGAAAAACCAGAAAACATGGATGAGATTTTTCAACCAAATCAAACATTTCAAAAGAACAATAACAAAATATTTTGGAGAAATAGCAAATAGATAGACAACTATTCCACGGGATCTATCTCATGTGGTATACTACGTTATTCGTATTGCCTGATTTGCGGAACGTTGACTTAGAAAGTTCCTATGTAACTCAATAAACAGACTACTAAAGAGGTTTGCCTAGGCCTGGCACTGCAGGCAGCAGTCCGCAGCACGCGAAGTGACATGACAGACAAAGTCCATCCTGCTTGCAGATCAGTGAATACTCAAACTATCAATCCACCCACCACCGCCACTATTTCTTCTTATAGCCATGTGTCTAAAGGAAGGACTGGACTTCAGTCTGTTGGGGCTGATTTAGAAGTCCCTTGCGGCTCATTTTCCTCCATTGTTGCGTGCCTTTTGTGACGCAGCGGCAGAACAAAAGACTCGCCATGGTGTTGGTGCGGCGTATATATTAAAAAAAAACCACATATGGACATATGGGCGATGCATCACGTTGTAAAGCCCTGCGCCATCAGGGGGCGTTCCGGCGCAAGGGAGGGCGTACCTGCGCAGGAACGAATCCTAAAAGTGGCTGAGGGAAATCTACAAGATGTCAATCAGTCACTTTTAGGACAATGATGCATGACTCAAACCCTGCGCGCTTGAAGCCGACGTACGGCTTGATGCAGCATTGGGGAGATAGGGTACCCCAGAGCATTGCTGGAGCTGCGCCATCGTTGGCACGCAACTCCAGCAATGCGCTGCCTTTACGGCACAGATGCGTAAGGCTTCTGTGACGTTTTGGGCCAATGGGTGGTGGTGGCATGGCACACAATTACTGCCGCATCCCTGCTACTTTGCAGGGATGCGCCGGTAATTGAAAATATGACCCTTAGTGTCTAGCATTACGCAGTTCTTATCTTTACACTACACTCATACATAATTTCTCAGGCCAATGAAATGCTTCTGAACACAACATACAAAACAAAGAAGCATAGTAGCAAGCAAGGCTACTGAGAAGGAGAGCAGTGCACCTGAAATGCATAGAAGATTTTGAAATATAATTTACATCAATGTAATCGGCAGCATTATTGCTCTTGGTAAAGAACAAAGATTTGCAAATAACAGAGCCGGATAAAACAGAGTAGTAAATGAATAGCTACTACTACTCACCAAGCCCGGGGACCTCTACGCCGAGCGCGTCCAGCAAGTCCCGCTCCCGGTCCATGACATCGGTCCAGCCGTGGGTGGCCTGGTTATATGTGCGCCGGACCCCAGAGAGCTTATACATGGCCCGGCACACCTTCTCCCACCGCTGGCGGCGCTCCCGGATGCCATAGCCAGTCGCGATCTTGCCGCCTCCCAGGATCGTCTTGGGGAGGCGGCGCTGGACGTGGAAGATGAGTGCCGCCACTTCCTCCGCGCTGAAGATCTCCCGCGGGACCACTTGCTCCCCCCTCAAACGCCCGCACGGGAGCCGGGCACGGGGTGCGGGACCCTTCCCCTTCTCAGGGTGCTTCCCGGCTCCCTTTACCATGGTCTGGGGAGAAATACAGTTAAATGATAAACAAGAAATAGAATAGTGAAGAAGAAAAGAAAAGAGTTTAAAAAAGTAGTTTAAAAGTAACTAAAAGCAGCAGAAAACACAAAAATATAGAGCTAGAAAAATAGAGGGATAGATAATAAGTAAAATTAGATCAAATAAACTTCAAACAAGCAAAGGATGGCAGAGATTGAGAGAGGATAGAGAAGCATGCCCAGAACCATAGCAATGAATGAGAAACAAGATGGCCGCACCCGTTCACGACCGCGTGGGTAAGTTCGCGCGAGATTTTCCTTGCGAGTACGCGCGAAATTGTACTAGCGAGCAGCACACTTTGCGAGATTACACATAGCGGCCGGAAACGGAATTACGTCACGCAAACAAGATGGCCGCGCCCGTGTACGACCGATAGGGTAACTTGGCAAACGTGTAGCTAGAAGCGCCTCGCGAACACGCGCAAGATCACGCGAACATACACGTCGCACAAAAAACAATTTTGTATTTGCACGTATTCGCGGCTTCCGAAATCGATCTCGCACGGATTCGAGCCCCAAAAAACGCGCGAAATTGCAGAAAAAACGATTTTAGCTAAACTGAAAGCAATGAGCAGGTGCAAAAGTTCAAACTTAACATTAGTAACATTCAAGGTAGTGCTTCCTGAGGGGCCCCTCCAGAGTTTGCAACTATTCTATGACCCTGCTATGACCCAAACAGCAGGCTCATAGAATAGATACAAGTAGACCATAAAGGTTCTGTGAAAAAAAATTTCACTGCAACAAAAAGCAAATTACAGATAAGGAAGGAAGCAGGTGCCAGCCAGACTGGAAGTTTCAAAATTACTGACACATTAATGACCCACAAATTAATTGATGGCAGTTGAAGAAGGGCAGGTGTGCTTGCTTTTTTCAACCACCATAATCTACAGTGATAAATAAACCTAATGGGTGGCAGTGAGGATGTACCAGAGGGTGGCATGGGTGTCCCAGAGGGTGGCAGTGGTGAAACAGAGGGTGCTGTGAACCTGTGATGATAAACCAGACGTAGAAACAACATAGTCGCGGCCGTTGCGAGCCGAAAAGTAAGTTCGCAATTGCGAACTTGTCCCAAAATCGGCGCGAACGCGCGCCAACACAAAAAACGGGAAAATCCGCAAATCCGCTAGAGTTCGCGTATCTTCGCGGATTGCGAATCCGTAAATCCGCAATTTCGCGTACGCGAGATCCGCTAGATCCGCCCATGCTTAATGACATCATCCAGTGACTGTGAGTGTTTTTAAAATGTTTATGAGTGTTAAAAATATTTACCAAGGTGTATTGATGAATCAGTGGGTGTATGAGTGCCTGTATGGATGATTCAGTGGGTGCGTGACTATCTGTATAAGTGAGTAATTAGGTGTCTCAGAGAATGTATGGGTCAATGACTAGGTTGTCTGAATGTCTGTATTAGTCTGTCAGATGGTGTCTAAGTGGCTGTATGGCTTGGTGAGTGGGTACGTGAGTGGCTGATATGTTTTTTTTATATTTTCACCAATATTCGCGACTACGTTGATAGTAGCGATGTCTGTGCGATGGTACATGGGGGGATGCACTGGCGGTCGTAACGTCATTGCGAAAATCGCACACGATTTAAAAATTGAATTTTGGACACATAACTTGTGTCACTAACACCCCCATTTCTCAGCCAGTTGGTCAGATTATCTCCACCCTGACCCCTTATGTGGGCTTTTTACACAGACTTTCATCCCCTGGAACCATTCCTGATAGATATAATGACGGCCACAACTTTCTGTTCAGGTCTCGTCCAGCCAATCAGAGCATTCCCGTTGGCGCATGCATTCACGATTCATCACGATACCTTTGCCAAGTATCCGCAGCCAGTGATATCACTATAAATTTCGGCTTAAATTTCCCAATAACTACTGAGCGGAATTAACCAAATAAGCAAAAGGCACTTTCTTGAACCAACATCTACCTCCCTGCCAAATTTGGTGTAAGTCGTTCAGTTGGTTGGGCTGTAAGTGTGGCTAAAGGTTCCTATGGTAAAAAACATTACAAACTCATGTGAGCAGCCGTGAGGGGGCTGAAACACGTCGGTTGAGTTTTGCCGAATAAAGCTTGAAAAGTGAAACTCCAGAGTGCCGCGTCCCTTGTGATGTAAATATATATATTTTATAGAAAAAAAAAAAAATATATATATATATATATATATATATATATATATATATATATATATATATATAGAACACCAATGCTGACCACGAAAGTAATCAGCGGGACACATGCTCCGGGCTCATATGAAGGAATTTATTGGCAAAATTGCAGTCGCTTCCTGAAGTCTGTGAAGAATAGTGGCAGACGCGTTTCTGGCCCCAATGGCCGTCCTCAGTGCCAACTCCACAAGTAAAACAAAGTTCCCAGCGCCTTAGAGATTGCCTCAATATCCGCAAGCTCTTGGCTCCTCCTCCTCCAGGTGAGTTCAATTAAAGCGTTGCACCTCCCAGGCGCACTGCCTGATGGAACTTGCAGTCCACGAGGTCCCGTATACACAGTGTATGGGACAACAGACTCACTTTCGTGCCCCCAATTGCTTGGCGTTTACTGCATTGTCCACCGCAGCGATCCTGGGCACATTATTCCGGCCATACCTTCACACGAGCCCTTGTCAGGCAGCGCAATGCCGCCTCCTCTCTCCCCTTCGCGCAGACACACACCAGCTGGCAAGTACCTCTGCTTGGGGGGCGCCGCGCTGTGTTTCTCACACCATACCACCAGTTCAGCTGATCACGCGGAGCTCCAGACCGAGAGGGCGTGCCCATGCCGGTAACAGCCATCCCCGGCTACACATAGAACACCAATGCTGACCACGAAAGTAATCAGCGGGACAGATGCTCTGGGCTCATACGAAGGCATTTATTGGCAAAATTGCAGTCGCTTCCTGAAGTCTGTGAAGAATAGTGGCAGACGCGTTTCTGGCCCCAATGGCCGTCCTCAGTGCCAACTCCAGAAGTAAAACAAAGTTCCCAGCGCCTTAGAGATTGCCTCAATATCCGCAAGCTCTTGGCTCCTCCTCCTCCAGGTGAGTTCAATTAAAGCGTTGCACCTCCCAGGCGCACTGCCTGATGGAACTTGCAGTCCACGAGGTCCCGTAACACAGTGTATGGGACAACAGACTCACTTTCGTGCCCCCAATTGCTTGGCGTTTACTGCATTGTCCACCGCAGCGATCCTGGGCACATTATTCCGGCCATACCCTCACACGAGCCCTTGTCAGGCAGCGCAATGCCGCCTCCTCTCTCCCCTTCGCGCAGACACACACCAGCTGGCAAGTACCTCTGCTTGGGGGGGGCGCCGCGCTATGTTTCTCACACCATACCACCAGTTCAGCTGATCACGCGGAGCTCCAGACCGAGAGGGCGTGCCCCTGCCGGTAACAGCCATCCCCGGCTACACATAGAACACCAATGCTGACCACGAAAGTAATCAGCGGGACACATGCTCCGGGCTCATATGAAGGAATTTATTGGCAAAATTGCAGTCGCTTCCTGAAGTCTGTGAAGAATAGTGGCAGACGCGTTTCTGGCCCCAATGGCCGTCCTCAGTGCCAACTCCACAAGTAAAACAAAGTTCCCAGCGCCTTAGAGATTGCCTCAATATCCGCAAGCTCTTGGCTCCTCCTCCTCCAGGTGAGTTCAATTAAAGCGTTGCACCTCCCAGGCGCACTGCCTAATGGAACTTGCAGTCCACGAGGTCCCGTATACACAGTGTATGGGACAACAGACTTACTTTATATATATATATATACACGCAACTGAAGCGCAAGACAGCACAAGGCACAATATATCCATAATACACTCAGAACACACCTAGATAGATAGATAGATAGATAGATAGATAGATAGATAGATAGATAGATAGATAGATAGATAGATAGATAGATAGATAGATAGATAGATAGATAGATAGATAGATAGATAGATAGATAGATAGATAGATAGATGGATAGATAGAACTGCGTTGTAAACCTTTGTCAACGTGGGTGAACGAACAAGTTCCCAGTGCCCACCAACTGTTTGACTCGGAAAAATAAGTTGAACATAGAAACAATTAAAACACATTCCAGGGAAGTAGTGAATGTGGACTTCTATTAACCACATT
Source organism: Lissotriton helveticus (assembly GCF_964261635.1). Lineage (NCBI taxonomy): Eukaryota > Metazoa > Chordata > Amphibia > Caudata > Salamandridae > Lissotriton > Lissotriton helveticus. The sequence continues at coordinate 88,764,722 of NC_136062.1, read as the reverse complement.
GGGGAAGAGGGAAGAAGCGCAGACCACTGACATCAGGTTTGTGTGAAAAAGGTTGTTTTATTGAAACAGGTGCACTTCGCAAAAACAACCTTGGCCTTTGCCTTACAAAACTACAACATCACTATACATCGTAACTCACCTATGTTAAGCTGCCCCCCACCCTTAATATATCCGCCACATCAATCAATCAATCAATCATAGCATTTGTAAAGAGCACTACTTACCCGTGAGGGTCTCAAGGCACTGGGGGGCGTGGGGGGGAGAATGCTGCTACTGCTCAAAAACCAGATCTTGAGGAGTCTTCTGAAGGTCAGCAGGTCTTGGGTCTGCCGTAGGTGGATGGGGAGGGTGTTCCAGGTCTTGGCAGCGAGGTGGAGCCGCCGGAGGTCGCTCTTCGGATGCGGGGTACTGTGGCAAGGGCAAGGTCGGTGGAGCGAAGTTGGGGGTGGGGGTGTGGAAGCTGAATCGTCGGTTGAGGTACGCTGGCCTGGTGCTGTGGAGTGCCTTGTGTGTGGGGGTGAGGAGCCTGAAGGTTACCCTCTTGTTGACGGGGAACCAGTGCAGGTCTCTCAGGTGGGGTGTGATGTGGCTGAGGAGAGGGATGTCGAGGATCAGGCGTGCAGAGGCGTTCTGGATGCGTTGAAGTCGTTTCAGGAGTTTGGTCGAGGCTCCTGCGTAAAGGGCGTTTCCGTAGTCCAATCTGCTGCTGACTAGGGCCTGGGTGACCGTTCTTCTTTTTTCGGTGGGGATCCACTTGTCTATCTTACGGAGCATGCAGAGGGTGTTGAAGCAGGAGGAGGAGACGCATTGACCTGCTTTGTCATGGAGAGGGTGGAGTCGAGGATGACCCCTAGGTTGCTAGTGTGGTCGGTGTGTGTTGGAGCTGTTCCCAGTGCGGTTGGCCACCCGGAGTCGTCCCAAGTCGAGGGGGTGGAACCGAGGATGAGGACCTCCGTCTTGTCAAAGGTCAGCTTCAGACAGCTGTTCTTCATCCACTCGGCGACGGCTTTCATTCGTTCGTGGAGGTTGGTTTTGGTGGTGTGGGGGTCTTTGGTGAGGGAGAGGATCAGCTGGGTGTCATCGGCATAAGAGATGATGTTGAGGTCTTGCAGTCGGGTGACGGGGGTGAGCGGTGCCATGTAGATCTTAAACAGCGTTGGGCTGAGAGATGAGCCCTGGGGTACGGCGCAGATGATCTCGGTGGCTTCGGAGCGGAAGGGGGGGAGGCGGACGCTCTGTGTTCTGCCGGAGAGGAAGGAGGTGGTCCAGTCCAGGGCCTTCTCTTGGATCCCGGCATCGTGGAGGCGTGTGCGAAGTGTGCGGTGGCAGACCTTGTCGAAGGCGGCTGACAGGTCCAGGAGGATGAGGGCCGCGGTTTCTCTGATCTCTACCAGGCCCCTTTTGTCGTCGGTGACGGCGATGAGGGCAGTTTCGGTGCTGTGGTTGCTGCGGAACCCGGACTGGGACGGGTCCAGGATGCTTTCTCCTCGAGGTAGCGGGTCAGTTGTTTGTTGGCGGTCTTCTCAATGACTTTCGCCGGAAACAGGAGCAGGGAGATGGGCTTGAGGTCCTTGGGGTCCGCATTGGGTTTCTTGAGTAAGGCGTTGATCTCGACGTGCTTCAAACTCTCCGGGAAGGTTGCTGTCTCAAAGGAAATGTTGATGGCTTTCCGGAGATGGGGTGCGATGGCGGTGCTGGCTTTGTTGAATATGTGGTGTGGGCATTAGATCTGACGGAGATCCAAAGTGGATGGTGCTCATGAATTTTTTTTTTAACAGATTTTATTGTCAAATTGCACATATGTTGCGGGGCCCTGCAACCCCAGGACATACGCAATAGCAAGGTTACAGAAGCAATGGAAGCAATTGACCTTTTTTTTAGGTACAACAACCAACATAAATGGCACAGTGTAGCAATAAGAATACTAAAACCCCCCATATCACTCCCCCGAAGTCGCACAAAAACCCACTGAGTCCAGTCCATGAGCAGTGTAAATAGAACAAAAGAGTATAAGCATACGTACACATTCCCCCCCGACTCCCCTCCACCCCACCCCAGAGCAAGACCGCAGGGCCCAGACATCACTCCACAGGAAAATCATCCGCATCCATGGGAGGTTCCAGCCACAAACCCCGATAATCTGCCCACCGTTTCCATATTTTATAGTAACAAACAGCAAAACCCCTGCACTATACAGTTACAGTTGATACTTAATAAAAGTGGTATCGAAAGCAGGTATTGGAAAATAATTTGAGCACATCAATCAGAAATCTTGGACTTCGGGAATAGGTAAGCATTAATTTAACACAATTCAGTACAGAAACGTTCTTTTCTTGTTTGAAGTATTCTTGTTTAATGTTCCTTTGTATAGGCCAACACGTGTTTCATCGCAGGGAACAGACTGCGAATCTTCAGGGCCTCGTGTGTGATAGATCTATTGCCGTCATAAAAAAGCACCCGGTATGGGTATTTACTGGATAACGGTATTGGGCGTTTCCAGCGGTCTGAGTTCCAATTGTACGAAAATTTTTGGTAAATCAAAAGTGTTTAGCATTCATGTAGTAACCGGGAGGAGAATTAAGTAGTGGTACCGATTCGTAGGCGGATACACCTGACTGGTACCGGTCTCCCTCTTGTGGTTCCCGGCGCCGTATGACAGTCCTTGTCATACGGACTGGACAAGGACTGTCATACGGCGCCGGGAACCACAAGAGGGAGACCGGTACCAGTCAGGTGTATCCGCCTACGAATCGGTACCACTACTTAATTCTCCTCCCGGTTACTACATGAATGCTAAACACTTTTGATTTACCAAAAATTTTCGTACAATTGGAACTCAGACCGCTGGAAACACCCAATACCGTTATCCAGTAAATACCCATACCGGGTGCTTTTTTATGACGGCAATAGATCTATCACACACGAGGCCCTAAAGATTTGCAGTCTGTTCCCTGCGATGAAACACGTGTTGGCCTATACAAAGGAACATTAAACAAGAATACTTCAAACAAGAAAAGAACGTTTCTGTACTGAATTGTGTTAAATTAATGCTTACCTATTCCCGAAGTCCAAGATTTCTGATTGATGTGCTCAAATTATTTTCCAATACCTGCTTTCGATACCACTTTTATTAAGTATCAACTGTAACTGTATAGTGCAGGGGTTTTGCTGTTTGTTATTACTTTGGGGATCCCACGGGGTCCTTTGCCAGAGCGGTTGTGAGGGTTACCGCTCACCTCATTGCCTATACTGATCACTCACTGTCACCACTACCCTGCGGTTATCCAGGTTGTGCGCCTTTATACTCTGAATCAGATAAAAACCTCCTAGTTGTTTGCTCCATATTTTATAGTGTTTACATGGGCATCCCCTGGCTTTAAAGATTGGCTATTCCAGTCCCATGCAGAAGTACAGGCCATTTTTCCATGCTGTTAGCGAGGGGGCCTGTGAGTCCTTCCATGCCCTGGCTATATCTCGTTTCGCCAACGTGAGGCCCAGTTGCATGAGATGTCTTTTGTAGATTTAACCCCCTATCCATGACATGAAGCAGGGCAAACCGCGGCTCACGCGGGAGTGCCCACCGCAGGACCTCCGACAGACAAGAAAATACCCACCGCCAAAATCGGTCGAGTGATGTGCACTGCCAGACAGTATGCATGAAGGTGCCCTCCTCCCTGCCACATCGAAGACACTCCGGGGAGGCATTCAATCCCGCCCGCCACAGACAAACCCAAGTGAAGTAGGCCCTGTGGAGGTACTTAAATAGAATAAGACGGAGTCTCATCGCTATGGCCGCTCCCCGAGGGGCGGCAAGGGCCTCCCTCCAATCCTCCTCTTCCAACGCGCCCACATCCTCCTCCTGAACCCCCCGAAGCCTCTGAAGTGTGGGGGAGCAGTGAGTAGCCAGAGATTGGTAGATCCGGGAGATCTTCTTTGTCTCCAGATCCCCCATGAATACCTTTGCCTCCAATGGGCTAAAGTCCGGGAAGGATTCCAGGCCCTCCAGACTTGGGGTTAGGGCATGGCGAAGTTGGAGGTACCAAAAGAACTGGGACCGGGGCATGCAAAATTCCCCCTGTAATTCGCAAAAGGACATAAGCGATACATCCCTCATTACATCGCCCAGGGTTGAGATACCTATAGCATCCCAGCTCCGGAAGCCCAGTAGGGCCGCCAGGGCGGGCAGACGCCCATTGTGCTACAGAGGAGTTTCTCGGGTCAGGGCATTCCATCATCCCATGCGCTGCAGCGACTGCCTCCAGATTTGGAATACCCCCCTCGTAGCTGGTGGCAGCGCTCCCCGCATCGGGGAGTAAAGAATAGTATGTAACGTATGAGGCCCCATAAGGCAACGCTCCAACGCATAGGCCGGGTCCCCCTTATCGCCATACCACCACTCATTGAGAACTAATAAATGTGAGGCCTGGTAATATGAAAGGACATCAGGTGTCGCGAGTCCACCGCAGTATGTGGATAGAAAGCAGGTGCGCAGCGTTACAAGCACTGCTCCCCCTCCCACAGGAACAGCCCAAGCACAGAATTCACCAGCTGGAACCACCAAGGTGTGATCGGGTATGGGTGATTCTGTAACTGGTATATTAATCAAGGGAGCATCACCATCTTGAAACTGGCTGATCTGCTGTATATTGTCAAGGGCATGCGTGACCAAACCTTCAGGTCCGCACGAGTTTGCTCCCGTACCGGTGCCAGGTTCCGCTCTCAGGATATGACTGGCACATTCGAGAGGATCACCCCCAGATACTTGAAGCCCCCCACCGCTACCTGGAGCGCAGACCCCCATGTGCCCACTCTCACCTGATCACCCAAGGCCCACAGTGTGGATTTGCGAGGGTTCATGTATAGCCCAGACGTTTCCCCGAATATCTGCATAATCTCCAGGAGTCGTGGCCCCGTTCTGTCCAATGCTGTAATGAAGAATAGGACATCGTCCGCATACAATGCAATCCTGTCGGACAAGCCCGGGGCCCACTCAAAACCCCTGATTTGCGCATCGATACACACCCAAACAGCCAACGGCTCCATGGTCAGGGCAAGTAGATACGGCGACAGGGGGCACCCCTGCCTGGTACCACGTCTGATAGAGAAACTGGATGAGACTGCGCCTGCCACCCGTACCGATGCAGTCAAATCAGTGTACAGGAGCTTCAGGTATGACATAAAGCACGGGCCAAAATTAAGTCTATGTAGTAGGGCAAACAAATAGACCCAACTAAGGGAGTCAAACGCCCTGTCCATGTCCGCCAGGAGGAGAGCCGCCGGCTCCCCAGCCTGTCGGACAGCCGCCATCGCTACGTGTGCCCACCTTATGTTGTGTCTGGTCGCCCTCTGGGGCATAAACCTGGCTTGGTCCGGATGGGCCAGTGCCGAGATGTGAGGTTGGAGGCGATTAGCCAAGGCTTTGGCCAAAACCTTGGCCTCCACATTCAGAAGAGAAATGGGGCAATAGGAGGCGTGCTGCTCCGGGATCGACCGGGCTTATGAAACACCCCCAGATCTGCATGCCTCCAGTCCGGGGGGAGCAGCCCTCTGCCCTGGCCTCCTCCAGCGCCGCCCGATAATAAGGGGCCAGCTGTAAGTTGTATCACCTAAAGAACTCGCTCGGGAATCCATTGGGTCCAGGCGCCTTCTCGGAGTTTAGCTCCCCCAAGGCCGTACCCAGTTCCTCATCTGTCAGAGGGAGCTCCAGTTGTGCACGTGTCTCATCAGACACCGCTTTGGGTGGGAGGTCCGCAATGAATTTGTCAACCGTAGCCTCCGGCAAGCGCTCCCATGGGGCACAGAGATCAGCGTAGTACACAGCAAAGCTCTCCGCTATGGCCATTGGGTCAGTAAGCAGTGCCCCCCCTCATCCAGCACCCACGGAAGGGCCTGGGGGTGAAAAGTGCTCTCGCAGAGCCTATATAGCATCTTGCTGGACTTGTCCCCCCACTGACATATCCTGCTACGCATTGCTAGCCAAACCTGTCGGGCCTCATCTCTCAGGAGAGCGGCATAGGACTGCTGCACCAGGAGCAGTTGTCACACCAGCAGTCCCTCGCCTGCTCCCCGGCTCTGGTGTTCAAGCGTCTCCACCTCCGCCTCAGCCTGAACCAATTTGTCCCTGTGCTTTTTACGGGCCGCCACACACCAGGCTATGTCCACCCCTCGCAGAGTAGGTTATAAGGCCTCCCACAATGTCGCAGCACTGGAGACCGAGCCCTCATTGTTGGTAAGATAGTGAGCGATTGCCTCGAGCATATGTTTCCCGTACTCATCGTTCTGCAGGTGCCACACCGAGAGGCGCCAGCGGAATGGATGTCGCCCATGCCAATCCGCAGCTCGACGGACACCCCGGGAAGTGATCCGAGAGACCACGGGGGAGAATCTCAGCTGACACCACCCTAGCAGCAACTCCCGGGGGACAAATACGTAGTCGAGTCTAGAAAAGGACTTATGAACCACTGAAAGGTATGTATATTCCTGCCTGTCCCCATACATGCGCTGCCGCATATACACCCAGTCAAGGCCCACCACCAGAGTGCAGTTTCGTGGGCTGGCCACCCCCTAGGTCCCTCCCCACCCTGCTTCTGTCTTTGACCACATCCATAACATCGTTCCAGTCCCCGCCCACCACCGAGACCACCTCCGGCATGTCTGCCCTTACGGTAAGTAACCGCTCCACTAGTGTCCACTGTAAGGGGGTCGTACACGCAACCCAGTACTATAGGGTCCGGATAAATAAGTAGCACCCCTGTGTATCAGCCCACTGTTGTGTATGTATGTATGGGACCCTGCGGTGCACCAAGATCGCCACTCTTCTTGAGCCCTTCATGAATCCCGCATGGAAAACCTGTTGAAATCCATATCTCTGCAGGCACAGGACCATAGTACCCATCAAATGGGTTTCTTGCACTAAGAGGATATCTGCTCTGGCCCTCTTAGCCTGGCTAAGGATAGCCCCACGTTTAATTTAGTCCAGCGCCCTGCGCACGTTCCAGCTAAGAATGCGAAGTGTACCCGGGGACTCCTGACCCCCTACAGCCCGACCAGCCATAGGATAGCGGGAAGTGCCATATAATGGATGAGGGACCACCACAGTGCCCGCACGTAGTGCAGTGGGCCCAGAGACTTACTCCCTCAACAACAAACCCCAACCCCTGCCCAACAACCCCCCCACCCCATACCTCACAAACACTGAAGTATCTGTCGCGGCAGGACTAATCCCCGGACCCCAACAGGGGGACGGGGACCGCCCTAGCCAATGAATCCCCAACTCACACCCCATGTCCTCTGGGCATACCTCCAACCAGCACTAGCTGGACGGAGAGACCAGCCCACAATGTGACTCCCCTCAACAAAGACAACAACAGCACTAGAGCAGCCCCATAACTTCACACATAAGGGTTCAAGAGTGCGGTGCCCCGAGGTAGAGTTCCCCCTAGAGGAAACGCTGCAGGATTAGGAGCGCTGTCGGGACCTGGATCGTCTGTTTTCCTTCTGTTGTTGACCCTGGGGCCCCTCCGAACCCCTGTGCTCGAAGAAGAATCAGAATCCCTTCCAGGCGGCGTATGCGGCCGCACCCGCACAGTCTTGTCGGTCCACTTGAAGACCTCCTCCGGGGTGTCGAAGAAGTGGGTGCGTGATTGAAAGACCACCCGCAAGCGCGTGGGAAATAACAAAGCATATGGAAGCTTAAGGTCTCACAAACGGGTCTTCGCCACCACAAAGGACTGGCTCTGCTGCTGAACCAGCCTCGTGTAATCCGTGAAGATAAGGATGTGCACGTTTTTATATTGCAAAGGTTCCTTGATCCTCCTGTGCTTCAGGATAGCATCCCGATCTAGGTAGCTTAACATTTTGGCAATAACAGGCCGAGGGCGAGCCCCCACCGGAGGTTTCTGCATTAGAGCTCTATGGGCCCTCTCCACTATGAAACATCGGGACATGGCCTCCAGGGGCAGCCAGTTCTTCAGCCAGCGCGTAAGAAATTATTCCATGTTTCCCTTCTCACAGCCTTCCGGAAACCCAACAAAACGGAGGTTGTTGCGCCGAGCTCTCCCCTCCGCATCCTCCACTCGAAGCACAAGGCCCTTTCGGACCGTCTCCATCTTTGCTACTTTCGGCTTTAGGACCGTGACATCATCCTCAACCCCAGAAATCCGGGTCTCAGCCTCCGTGATACAGGCCACCGCGTTGCGCAGATCTTGCCGCAACAGCATAACGTCTGCGCCAACTGCCTCTATTTTGGTGTCCAACATGTCCCTGGACTGGGTGATAGCAGCCATGAGGGCCGCATTGTCTGGCACGGCACCTGGTAATACACCCGAGGCCCCAGCCACTGCCCCCTGGCCGGTGAACTTGTCAATTGGGCCCTGCTTGGTCGATCCACCACGTCCCTTGTTGCGTTTCATGGTTGCACCCGAGGCCCCTACTGAAATCCCAAGGGAGCCGGGTAGGGTGCAGGCGTGAGTGCCACTAGCTCCCGTGGTCCGGCCCAATCGCCGAATGGGTGCAACTATGCCCACAAAACCTCCCAAGGCCCCACTTCACCAAGGGCTCCCGGGCCCGAGCGCGTGGCACAGCCGACCGCCGGGGCAAGGTCACCACCGGCAAAAAGAAGCACCTCACTGTCTCCTCCGCCGTACGGCCCTGCCAGCAGCGAGGGCAACCACTGCACTCCAGGGGCCCGATGCAGGCCCACGCAGTCCGACCAACCTCCGGCGAGTGCACCCTCGAGATCTCCAAGCAGCTCCGGTGGAGGGGGGGGAGAAAGAAATGACAATGGGCCAGATATTTAGATGCACAGCCCCCCTCCGCGGCCCAACTACACCGCCGAACCCCCTCCACTGCCTCTCGCAAAGGGAAGGCCCCAAGGGAGGCAAGCCAGCCAGCAACCAGCCACGTGGCCTTCAGGCACACCAGAGATCCGATCCAGGAGGGGGGGGCCTCAGATGTCGATCACCAAACCTCAGTATTTTACCCCCGTGGCCCGATCCCGCCGCCGGTTCCCCATTGAGTCCCCGAGGAAGGAGGACGCCACTTGAGCAACAGATCAGGCCCCGCAGTCGAACGAGCTGCACAATTAAGCACCACAGGCCTCAAAGGGGTCCAGGGGTGAGGGCGCCCAGAACCGAATACGGGCCACCCAATCACCACCCCCCGCAGGCCGGCTGAATCGCCGAAACCCCACAACACACTAAGCAAGCAGGGGGGGCCCCTACGGCAGCTCCCAACACGGCGGCCCCTCGCCACTGTTAGTCACACCACCAGCTATGCCAACCACCAGGGGGGCCGCCCGCCTCACCTGAGCGGCCCGAACTCGCCGCCGAGACAGCTCTTCTAGCGATATTCCAGGCCGGGCCAAAGGACCGGGGGACAGTACTCCGCACCCCCGCCCGCAGTTCAGGTCCTCCGCTACCGCCGGGGCCCTCCGGGGCTCGTCGCCTCCCCGGCAGGCGGGCCCGACGCGCTGCACGCCCACAGCCACCTCCAGAAGTCACGGGTGCGAGTCCCCGGTTCCACCACAAGGCGCAGGCCTCACTTCTGGCGCAGTCGATCGCGTCTCACAGGAGCACTGCAAAGAGCACCAAAGCCCCCTCAGGAGAAGACAAGCGTCCCGCTGGTGCACAGAGCCGCCGTTATAGGGTCACAAATGACGGGGAAGTCAGGATAAATTACGGATAATCAGTGGGCTAGACGGAGCTCACTCAGCCATACTGGCTAGCCAAGCCACGCCCCCGGTGTTTATGATTTTGATGGTGTCATCATCGTATATGTTGGTCCAGGAGAGCAGGCGGTCGGTGCGGATGGTGGTCGTGGCGGCAGAGTTCTCAGTGGTTGTTGGGGTCGTCATGGCATTGAAGCTGTCGTGGATGTCTGCGATCGTGCAATGGTAGAAGGTGGCAAGCGAGTTGCACAGGTCTTGCGAAGGTGGGATGTTGTTGGTGTTGGAGCTGGGGTTGGAGAGTTTCTTCCCGATGTTGAAGAGTTCTTTGCTGTTGTGTGCGTTGTTGTCTAGACGGTCTTTGAAGGAGGACCTTTTGGCAGGTCTGATGAGGCGATGGTGTCTGCGGGTGGCGTTCTTGTGGGCTGCATAGCTGTCCGGTGTTCGTTCACAGTGCCAGTTCTTCTCTAGCTTTCGGCAGGTTTGCTTGGAGTCCTGGAGGTCTTCAGTTAACCAGCTGGCTTTCTTGCTGGTGTGGCTGTTGGAGGGTTTCTTGAACAGGGCAAGGGTGTTGGTGCAGTCGTAGATCCACTGTCTGAAGTTGTGGGCGGCGGTGTCGGGGTCGGTGGGGTCGGCGGGGGACTTCGAGCGAGGTGGCGGTTAGCTGGTCTTTGGTGACTTTGCTCCAGCAGCGGCGAGGGATCTGTCTGGTGTGGTGGTGCATGGTGGGTTTCTAGAAGGTGAAGTGGATGCAGTGATGGTCGGTCCAGTGGAGTTCGGAGGTGGCATTGAAGTAGACGTGGGGGCCTGTGGAGAAGATGGGGCCGGCGGAGTGGGTGGGTGTTGTGACGAGTTGTCTGAGTCCGAGGTTGGTGAGGTTGTCGATCAGGGTGGTGGAGTTGGTGTCCTTGTTGTTATCGAGGTGGAAGTTCAGATCCCCGAGGAGGGTGTAGTCCGTGGAGGCGAGGGTGTGTGTGCTGACAAAGTCGGCGATGGAGTCGCTGAATTGTGGTTGGGGTCCGGGGGCTCTGTAGACAAGGGTTCCTCTGAGGGTGGTGTTGGGGTCGGTGTGGATCTGGAAGCGCAGGTGTTCAGCGGTGCTGAGGGTGTCGTCGGTGTTGGTCGAGACTCTGAGAGTGTTCCTGTGGACGATGGCGATTCCTCCTCCTACTCCGTTGGTGCGGTCCCTGCGGGTGATCTTGTAACCTTCCGGGATGGCTATGGTGAAGTCGGGTGCCGAGGAGAGGTTCAGCAAGGTCTCCGTCAGGAAGGCGACATCTGGAGAGGTTGAGTCGAGTAGATCCCAGAGTTCAACGGCGTGTTTGCGGATGGAGCGGGTGTTGAGAAGGATGTATCTGAGGTAGTTGGGTTCTTACCTGGTCGCTGGGTTGGCGGGCAGGATGCTGGTGAAGCTGCAGTTTCGGCAGGAGAAGGGTCCTTGGGTGCGCTTCGGAGCGGCCAGGCAGCAGGTGCATGAGTGTCCGGCATTGAGTGCGTGGAGGGTGCAGGAGTCGTAGCGGAGACGGGCGTCGTGGCGTTCGCAGGGGCCAGGGGTTCTGGCGCTGGGCGCGGTCCAGGCATGGGCAGGCTTGCCTTCGGTGCGCCAGCGGCGCGCCTGCTGCGCGCGGCCGCCATATAACGGGAGTTGGGAGGGAGGAGCCGCTGGGAGGCTGGACCGGGGTGGCGAATGGGCACTCAGGGGGCGGGGCCGCAGGGGAGGCCGCCGCAGGAAAATACGGTGGGAAAAATTAGCACAATGGGGCAACAGTTAACAGGAGCAAACAGCGAAAAGTTAAAAAAGAAATAAGAATTAAGGGCAGCAGTTAACAGAAGAAAAAATAAGCAATAACAGAGGCAGATAATAGTACAGTAAAATACAGGAGGCACAACAATGAGCGCAACCACAGCGGCGCACTAACAGCAGCAGCAGCGGGCTGGGACACGAACGCACATATTCCTCCACGTGTCCTGGCACAGGCTTATGTGTTGTCTCCATTATCAAGGTGCTCCGCCCATCGTCACAGCACCTTACAGTGTATTTTCCAAATATGGAGGTCTGATTTTTCACAAGAGAGGGTGCCCAGCACTGCTTGAAAGTGATTCAGTTAATGTGAACTGAAGGGTTCATTTAGAAAAATCCGCAGGGAGGGATCGCCAGTGCGGGTCGTAGTGCTGTGGTGCAGGTGCCATTCTTTTTTGTAATGCTGGCACTCCAGCATCCCAGTGACTTACTGGGCTGCTGGAGTGCAAGCGATGTTACAAAAAAGAATGGCGCCCTTCTGCACCACGGGCCTTCACTAGAGTGTCTAGAATGGGCTACTGGCGGGTGGTGCGGGCGCCATTGTGCAGAAGCGGTGCCAGAATAATCATGCAATGCGCTCCGGATCATGATACAACGGTAGGGAGTACAATCAGATAGGAAATAATGGGTTTTTAATGAAATAATTTTTCAGTCCTCCTCTAATCAGTGAAGGACTCGGGATTAAAACAATCAGAGATCTAGTCATATTGAGCTGAGCAGTCAATCAGCAGTACCTAATTACATAAATCGCGATACGAATCCCTCTAGAACTTGCAATGACGTTGGACTCCTCCTGGCCATGGGGTGGGTCTCAACAGCCACCCTGAGCAGCTGTCAATCATTCATAGCGCGAACGCGCTACCTATGAGGGCCCTTTTTAGGTCTCGCGACGCGCATTGAGCGGAGCGAGAATTCAAGTGCTCGAAATCCTCGTCAAACCAAGGGCTTCTTGCGCTGCGGTTTTCATTAAGTTCACGTGAATCACGTGATCAAACAAGCACGCGCATTCACGGCCGCACAGCCCATCAAAGGGCTTCGCCCAGCGTGCGCTCTGCGGCATCTCCTCCCCTAATTACCAGCTTCCCCCATGTCTCCCTTGTGTGCTTCTCTCGTAGGCTCTCCCGCCCCCATCCGGCTTCCCTCCGGCCATTTGCCACACTCCTTGCCTCTGTCTTGCCTCCCCCTCCATTCTCCTCCCCTCGCTCGCATTCCCACCCCCCACCAGGTTCTCACGCCCCCATCCGGCTTTGCTTTCACCTTCCGCCCGTGACTGTTTATCATTTAGCCGGGTGCAGTTTACTTTCATTTACACGTCCCGCTTGCTGCTTTTTATTAGATTTTTACTCAGTCCCATGAATGTTTGCTGCCCGTTTCATAAATGCGAACACATACAACAGGAGATGCTTTACTTTCCAGGACAAAAACTGCGTTATTTTACCTTTCTTAAAAATTCCAGTCTATTTTTCAATATCTGGCATGTGTAACGCCAGTCCCACGACCATTAGAAACACCAATGTGTTCCTCGGTTTTGAGAGTTTGCAGCAAAGCGGTGTTGTTGGTACCATTTAAAACTGTTCGATCGTATCCCAAGTGTTTCATTCTTTCCACTCCGCCGCATTCCTTGTGTAGTGTTTTCGTGGTTCGTGTGCCTCCGCATTCGTGCTCCCTTCTTCCAACCCCACACCACAATGACTATATGCTGCAGCTGGATTGAGGCTAACCCAAAATCAAAACAACTGTCCGGTTTTACATTTGCAACTCGTTGCCTATCATTTTTGCATCGAACAAGTATGTCTATTTTCTTAAGCTGTAACCATCGCCCGAGGTTTCTGTTAAACCAAGGTAGACTTATCGCCCGAGGCAGCTTGGGAGGGGCTAGTACTTGCAGTAAACAACTTGCCCATCCTTCTTACGAGGCTGGTCTCGAAGGCTCTCTTGTAGGCATGGGCAGGAAGGCGAGCGATCTAGTTGCATTGAAATACAAAACAAGCATTGGCATAGCCAATAGGTCTCGCTTGTGGGACCTTATAAGTATTTAGTTTTGCAGCACAATATCCTTGGTGCAACAACATCAGCTGTTGCACGGCTAAACCTTGTACCTTATAAGTGTTTAGGCATGCAACAGTTGATGTTGTTGCACTAAGGATATTGTGCTGCACAACGAAATACTTATAAGGTCCCACAAGCGAGACCTATTGGCAATGCCAATGCTTGTTCTTGTTTCTCGTCTGCCCCCAGAGAGAATGGACCAATGATCTCACAAGGGGCAGGTCCGTCATCATTTTATTTTCTTCACTTTTGAACCCCTGCATTTGCCTCTTTTGGTGCGGTCGCGCAGTATACTCCGAGTGCTGTGGTCTGTAGCTCGAGGGGCGGAGTCAGGAACGTCAAGGAAAGGGCTGGTTGGCCGGCCCTGCAGCCTGCGTCTGTGTTCTGTTGCGCGTGGGAGTCCTTAGGTGCCAGGAGGAGTATTAAGGTAAGATTAGTGGTCGAAGTGTTCGCTTTTCCTGCTCTGCCGCTGTCAGCTGCCCCCTCTCTCTTTCTTCCTCTTATTCCCTCCCTTTCTGTCTCTATATCGCAGATCCTCACTTGCTGGAAACCGTGCTTCAATAAACGTCTCTTACCCTCTGTTTCCTCTACTTTCCTTAATTCCTTCTCCTGTGAAATGGATCCAAAGATGAAAGAAACACTTTTGCTGGAAATTTCCTTTTTTTTATTACATTTTTCTGTAACAAAGTGCAACCTCGTGACCAAGAGAAAAATAGGTGCAAAATACGAAAAACAAATAACTAAAAAATCATTACACAGTCACTCTGTAATGATTTATTTAGATTTCTTTATACTTCACGTAAGAACAACACCCCATAAAAAAGCCCTGTCAGTCAAATAAATACAGCTCGAGTAATGGTCAAGGAATAGTTTAGACTCGGGATTTCGGGCTGAACAAAGGGTCAATGAACTTGATGTTTATGTGAACAAAAGTTGAGAAATAAGTCCTGTGAGGTGCAACAGAATAGAACGATTCTATGTGAACACCTACACCCCACAAATCTACTAATTGTAAAACCCTGCTGATTTTGAAAATCGATATCATATGGGCGACTCGAGTCGTAAACACAATCTGTGTCTGTTAAACATTTTTAAATAGGTTTGCATATTGCTAAATAAACAAATATTTTAATCATGCCCTTCGAGATTATTATATCATTCTCAGTTTATACTTGGTATAAGTGAAACCCAAAAGTAACTCTTTATTTCTCAGATGAAACCTCCTCAATAAAGGGCACAATAAGGCAATGTGGGTGATGCTTAGCCTGAAGTTTGTGTTTCCCACTGCACAATACAATGTGTGTTTTGTTCCCAATGTTTGGTCTGGGTGAAGATAAATTACTTCCTAAGAGGTTCGGCTTTTGTAGGAGTTTAGTAGTTGGCACCCCCCCCCACTCCCACCCCCCCCCCCCCCCCCCCGGAAATATTTCTGCGGACGACCATGGACATGCGTTGTAATGCAGTAGGTGTAAAGGATGTTTACCAGTGTTATACCTCAGACTGACTCCCTCTGTACTGCAGGGGCTAGCAAGAGGATCACTTTGCTGAGACAGCAGACACTTCTGGAAGGATTCCAAGAGCTAGTACAGAAGCAATTGCCTCCCATTGTGGTTGTGTTTTTCATAAGAATGCAAAGGAATGTAACTATTTTTTAGACTCGCCTGAGATAGAGCATCCACTGTCGCATGCAAACACAAAAACCTTAAAAAGGGCTTAGAGCCCACCCTTTTCGTACCATTGGTTAATTTCCTCGTCACTTTCATTTCCTCCCGCTGTTGCTTCCCGCTCCCGCCTCCCAGCTGCACTTCCCTCTCCCTTCCCTACTTAATCTCGGACGATGCACAGCAGCGCAGTGGACACGTGCAGCAGGCGCACCACTGGCGCATGATGGTGCGCCATAGGCAAGCCCATCTGCACCCGTCCGCGACCCAACCATGACCTGCGCTAGTGACCCTGGTTGTCCGACCACCCACAGCTACTGACTCAGCTGCCCTCCCCGCACTAAACCCTGGAAGGAACAACAACTGCCAGCTTTCCACGGCAAACACCACCCACAGTCAGTTCTCCTGCCACCACTGCCGCCAAACCTTCACCACCCTCCGGCCCCTCACAGCTGCCGTCCCCACGCCGGACGCCAACACAACAGAGGCCCTGAAGGGCATCCTCCTCAACGTGTGCTCCCTGCACAGACATGCCATAGAGATCTGGGAACTCCTCGACACCCTCTCACCAGACGTCGTCTTCTTCTTGGAAACCTGGACCAATGCCTTCTCTGCCCTTAACATCGCCACCGCCATTCCTGACTGATACAAGATACAGAGGAAGGACTGCGCCAACTGCCCAGGAGGAGGACTCACCATTGCAAACACAAGCTCCCTCCGACTCTCCTCCTCCACCATGAACGACTCAACCTCCATTTCCAGATGCAGACCAGCCCTAGAACCACTCTTCGCGGCACCCTCCCTGGACACCACGCCTCGTTCACCACCACTATTGCTGACCTCATCGCACCGCACGCCATCGCCTCCATGGACTACATACTCATCGTAGACCTGAACTTTCACCTCGACATCCTCAGCGACCCCAACTCCACCACCCACCTGGACAACCTCGCTAACATCGGACTGAAACAGCTCGTCACCACCCCTACCCAAAAGGCAGGACACACCCTCGACCCCATCTTCGCAGGTGGGAACAACATCCGCTTCAGCCACACCACGCATCCCCTCTGGACAGACCAACACTGCGTACACTTCTGTTTCAACACCACCACCGCTCTCACAACCCATTCCTCACACTACACGAAGGAACCGGAACAAGGTCACAAAGGAGCACCAACTCCACCCGCCTCGCTCAACGGCAACTCTAGGGCCAAGGAACTACACCGCTGGATCACCAACTGCGCAGACAAGCTCGCACTCTTCCGCACCACTGACAGACAACACCCCCTGAAGGCCACCTGGTTCACCACCAACCTCCAGGAGGCCAGACACTCCTGCAGACATCTCGAAAAACAATAGAGAAACAGCAAAACCACGTAAGACCTGACCACCTACAAGAATGCCTTGGCAGAATACCACCAACACATCAGACCCATAAAGACCTTCATCCGGAAGAAAATCCTCACCAACTCCAGCAACTCTAAGGAACGCTTCAACATCATCCAGCAATTCACCAAACCCCCAGCGAAGCCACGGACTTCACTCCCTCCCAGGACAGCTGCAACAAGCTTGGTTCTGACTTCCACCAGAAAATAAAGGCCATTGATGACAACTTCAGTGGTCAGACGCCAGAAACCACCCTTCCGTCCTGTGATGACAGCCGGCCCACCATCACCCCCTGGATCCCGGTCACCACCGAAGATACTTCCTCGACCATGAAAAGCACTCATTCAGGAGCCCCCACGGACCCCTGCCCCCTGCACATCTTCCACAAAGCCGCCACCATAGCGCCCCAGCTACGACACACCATAAACACCACCTTTGAATACGGCACTTTCCCCAACAATTGGAAACAATTGGAAACACGCAGAAGTCAAGCCCCTCCTCAAAAAATCCTCTGCAGACCCGACGGACCTGAAGAACTACTGACCCATCTCTCTCCTTCCCTTTATTTTATTGATTTATTTTAATGTTTTATAGAGCGTGAACTTGACCCGTGAGGGTATCAGAGCGCTTTACAGGTTCATAGAGTAATACAAGAAACATGGTTGTCACATGGGAAAACAATACATCAGAGGGTTATACAGAGTCAAGGGTCATATGGTAGGTGTGGAGTCAAAAGGGGAAGGTTCAAAGGAGGGAGGGGATGAAAGCTGTACATAGGATCAATTTACAGAATAGAAGGTCATACATTAAGGCGGATGTTACAGGGGTGCTTTACGTTAAGGGACTGAAAAAGAAAAGAAAGCTGTACCACAGTGTACTTTACAGAGTCAAAGATCATACAATAGACAGGATATCACATGGGTACTAAGACTCTCGGTGGCTGTGGAGCGGGTTAGCCAAGGAATTTACCCATGAGGAAGGATTTAGCCTCTTTTTTGAAGCGTGCCAGGGAGTGGATACTTCTGATGTCAGGCGGTAAGGAGTTCCATATTCTTGGAGCGGTCCCGGTGAAAGCCCGGGTGTAGGTTTTTATTTTCTTAAAACGTGCAGGCCGGAGTAGGAGGGTATTAGCCGATCGTGAGTTTCTGCTTCCTCCGGATAACACTAGCTTCTGTGCTAGATACGCCGGAGAGTTGGAGTGTAAGGCCTTGTGCGTGATGCATGCTATCTTGAAGAGGATCCTCGAGGGGAAGCCAATTTAATGCTTTCAGGTGAGGGGTGATGTGATCGAATTTTCTAGAGCCAGTAAGTAGTCTGGCGGCTGGGTTGAAGCAGGCTTTTAAGGGTGCCAGAGTGACCTTGGGTAAACCGGAGAGGGTGGAGCAACCATATTCCAGCCGAGAGATAACTAATGATTGGACTGCTAGTTTTAAGTCGGGAGCATCTAAAAAGGGTTTCAGTTTCCATAGGTAGCTCAGGTGGAATCTGGTGGATTTGGCCATTGAGTTGATGTGGTTTCTCATGCTTAGGTTGTAATCCAAGGTGATACCCAGTCCACAATGGTCAGGGAACAGTTTAAGGCTGTGATAGCTTTGATCCAAGTCTATATATCAGAGTTGCTCTTGGGCGGGGAGATTAGAAGGAACTCAGTTTTATTAGCATTGAGTTTGAGTTGGTTTGAAGCGAGCCATCGGACGGTCAGCTTCAGGGCCTCATTCAGGGTGAGGATCTCCGCAAGTGATGAGATTTTTATGTAGATCTGAGTATCATCAGCGTACATATGGAAGGAGATATTTGCAGTGCGAAGGATTTCGGCAAGAGGTTCCAAATAGAGATTGAAAAGGGTGGGGGACAACGTTGATCCTTGAGGGACTCCCACCGTGACCACGGAGGAGGAGGAGAGTTCACCATGGATTGGGAATCTCTGAGATCGATTTTGGAGGTAGGAACTAAACCAATCAAGTACAGTGCCATCTAAGCCCATCCTAAGTTTGAGGCGTTCGAGTAGCATCTCGTGGTTGACAGTGTTGAAGGCCGAGGATAGGTCAAGGAGGATTAGGAGACATGTTTTGTCTTGGTCCAGGGCTTGAAGAGCATCAACAACAATGTGGAGCATGGTGGTTTCAGTGGTATGTCTCGGTCAAAAGCCGGATTGGCAGTCATCGAGTAGGCGGAAATTGCTGATGTGGTGACTTAGCTGTATGTGAACACATTTTTCAATCACTTTCGCCAAGAGGGGAATGTTGGAGATTGGTCTAAAGTTATCTGGGGAGGCTGGGTCCAGCGATGGCTTTTTCAGAATGGGGAGGACTTGGCCTGCTTTCAGTGAGATCGGGATTGATCCCTGCCTGAGAGAGGCGTTGATTATCGCAGTCCAGCAAGGAATGATGGATTTGGTAATAGTCGCAAGGGGAGTGGGTCGTTGAAATGGTTGTTCGGGTTTAAGGAGGAAAGGATATTTGCGACAGAGTCTTCATCATAGGGTGAGAATTCGGACCAGTGCGCTAGATTCTTGGGTGAGGTCTGTGTCAGTAGCAGTGATGGAGGAGGCGGAAGGTCAATGTTAGGTGGGGGGAGTGAGGCAGCTTTGAGTTCGGTACCTAAGGTTAGGATTTTGTTTGCGAAAAATGAGGAGAAATCTTCGGAGGAGATGAGAGACTTGGGGTTTTCTTTCGCTGTTTTGGACAGTTTGTTCGATTGGAGTTTGATCATCTCAAAGAGTTTCCGAGGCCTGTTCTGGGCATTTCCTAGTTCCGCTCTGAAAAACTCTTTTATTGATTTGAGGATATTTTTGTTGTAAGCAATTCTGGCCTGGCGGAGAAGTTTCAGGTGATCTGCCGATGGGTGCTGTCTCCAAATTCTTTCGGCTTGTCGGAGTGATCTTCTCTCGTCGTTGAGGGAGTCGGTGAACCAAGGGTTTCTATCTTTGACTCGAGTCCTTTTTAGTTTAAGAGGGGCTAGGTCATCTAAAATGTTCAACATCGAAACAGTGTAGTGATTAGTGATCATTGAGGTCACTGACTGAGGTGATGTGAGGAGGGGGGGAGGTCGGAATTGCAACGGGTCTCAAGTTCAATTAGGTCTAGGTTTTTGGTGTCTCTGACCCAGCGTTTTGGTAGCACTGGTTGAGGAGCCCATGTTTTGAGGGTGCAGGGTAGAAGAAAGGCGATGGCATGGTGGTCAGACCAGTCGCAGGGGTCGGTGGATATGAGTTTAACGGTTTTCTCGTTAGAGATGATCCAGTCGAGAGTAGCCCCTTTCGAGTGGGTAGGGAGTGGGCAAGCTTGGGTCAGGGCTAGATCGGTCATGAGATCTTTAATGGCGTTGACATGAGGATCCTTAAGGTCGTTCCAGTGAAGGTTGAAGTCACCAAGGAAAATGTCTTTGGTGTTGGGGGAGTTCTTAGCCGTGATAATTTCCATAAGGTAGTGAGTGAATTGATTGTTATTGCCTGGGGGTGGTAAAAAGTGTGCAGGTTGCACAGGTGGGTGGTGTTGCTCCATACTGAGAGGGCTAGATATTCGCAGGAATCAGTGGTATCCGTTAAAAGCTCTGAGACAAAGAGGTTAGAGCAATAGATGCAAGCGATTCCGCCACCTTTTTTGTTAAGTGGTCTGTCTAGTCTGGCAATGTTAAAATTGTGGGGGACTAAGAGGTCGAGGCATGGGGATGATGCATCATTAAGCCATGATTCAGTTAGGATGGCTAGGTCAGTGTTATTGCTCAGAATGAGAGCAGCGACATCGGCGGCATGCTTTACTGCCGATGGGCAGTTGATAAGGAGCCCCGTCAGACCAGGGAGGGAGGTGGTAGTAGTGGGAGTCGGGGCAGTCAGGGGTACGGGTGCAAGATTGCTTCTGATCGCCCTTCTATTGCAGCGGGAGGCCAGTCTGTGCGGATCGATAGTGACCGTGCAGATGGGGTGTACGGCACTCACATCTGGTGGGCAGGGAGGGATAGGGGCTGGATGGAGGTCTTTGAGAATATCTCATATTTCCTTTTCAGTGAGGTCTAGGGGATCGGTGGTGACCGGGCAGAAGTTGTAGGAGCGGGTGAGGTCAAGGATTTCCTCCTCAGATAGACAGCTAGTGTGCTTGCGAGGGCGAAGATGCCTTAAGGCTGTTGGTAGCGGGCGTTTGTGAAGTTCTGGGATGGGCGGAGGAGACCGCTGAGGCATGAGGTTTTCGAAGGATAGTTCGGCGAGGTGGAGGAGATTTGTTAGGTCGAGGATAGAGGAGTGGCAGCTCCGAATCATTTTGGCGGCTCTGGAGTGCAGAGAGCGTATATAAGTGGAGGGGGGTAGGAGGGTTGGAGTGGATTGTGTTGGGCGATATGGTGGATTGGGTGGTAGGGTGGGCTTTGCTAGGAGTCATGGAAGGGGGGTGTGAGTGTTAGCGGTGATGGCTTGATCTGTTGAAGAGAACGTCATTGAGGAGGACGGGGGATTGGGAGGACACGGGTGGACAGATTGTGCAAGGAGTCATGGAAGGGGGGTGTGAGTGTTAGCGGGGCTGGTTTGACCAGCTGAAAAGGACGTCGCTAGGGAGGGGTGGGTAGGAGGACAAGGGTGGACAGTGTTAGGAGTCATAGAAGGGGTGGATAGAGTGTTGGCAGGGCTGGTTTGGCCTGTATCAGCAAGGATCGCTGAGGACATGGTGGTCTTAAAGTCAGAAAGTGAGGCATGGGGGGAGGGGATCGAGGGTTCCTGGTTTATTTCGATCGGGGGGTTATAGCAGGATTGAAGGGGTTGAGGGTTGCTGTGGTGGAACCAGTGTGTTCCGAGCGAAGAGCATGGAGGGGGGGGGGAATCAAGGGTCTCTGGTCCCTGGCGATAGGGGGGTTGATAGGAGTAGTGAGGGGATAAGTATGCTCTATATTGGGTAGGGGGGACGGATTACCGTCGGGTCGGGTGTTGGTCGGCGTTCCAGAATCATGCACATGTTTTCGGAGAGTGGCATAAAGATCTGAAAATTTGTCGAGGTTCTTTGTAGAGGCTTGGATCAGTACAATGCCACTTTTGTAGAGGGTGATGGTTAGGTCAGCTTGTAGTGATACCGAGGGCCCTATTGAGAGCTTAGTGCCGTAAGGAATGTTCCTGGAGAAGCGAACATTGAGGAGTAGAGAGAGGGTATTGCGCCAGGCGGGAATTATTTTGGAGTAGAAGATGAGGTCATTGGTGATGGTGCCTTTGTCCGTACAGAAACGTGGGTCGGAGATCAGAGCTTCGGGATGGTTTTTCAGGGTGCGGTGTTTGAAGGTTCTTGTGGTGGTTTTTGAGAGATTTGAGGGGTAGACCAGGGTGTAGGTGTTTGACCCAGAGGCAGTCAGATCCGGTCCCATCATGTTAGTTTGGGGTAGGTGCACTGGTAAGAAGCCGGGTCGGAGAGCAAATAAGTTTAATGGCCCAAGTCATTCAGAGGGAGGTGCTTGAGGGGCAACATCAGTGTTTCCGCTGCACAAGTGGTAAAGGTGTCTCCATTGGGCCAAGTGAGCAGCGATATTCAGGATGTAATCCATATAGTTTTATAGCACCGCCGGATTAAAGTCTGGCACGTATTCAGTGAGGATAGTATAGGAAACCAGGTTTTAAAGTGAGTAGTAATGAGTAGTAATGAGATGTCACTCTCAATCAGTAATTCAGGGTAGTCACTCAGCATCAGCGGTGCAGATAATAAGAATTGGTAGCACCGCCATTTTAAAGTCAGGCATTGTAAGGCAACCAAAAAGAAATGTCTTAAACTGCCACCATTTTGAAGTCAGGCCTTGCTCGGCATCAGTTCAAATAAGAAGAGCTGTGAAGTATACCCAGCTAAACAGCACACTCGCCAGGGCAGCAATGAAGAATCGAGTCAAAAACGCTTATAAAACGACTCATTTTGTGATTGAAGTAATTATGAGGGCATTGAAAGGCGACCCATAAATGACTTAAACTGCCGCCATTTTGAAGTCAGGCATTGCTCGGCACCTTTTCAAATAAGAGGAGCTGTGATGTATACCCAGCTAAACAACACAACAATGAAAGGGCAGCAATGAAAATCGAGTCAAAGCATTTGTAAAATGACTCGTTTTGTGATTGGAGTAGTTATGAGGGACTGAGAGAAGTGCCTCGTCTTGTTTGGGGCGCCGCCATTTTGCGAGTGCGAGACCTCAGCCCCGGATCTTCAAAAAAGGATAGCAATCCTCATTAATAAAAACAAAACAAAAGAAATACCTGGCGCGATTGATCGAGCCTGAGGCGGAGGGGAACAGTGAACATCCGGGTCATGTAGGCAGATGGAAGCCAGTCCACCGGGCGGGTATCATTACCGATGTCAGAAGTCTGCAGGGACGGAATGCGGATGAGGTCCGAGGCGAGGCAATTCAGGCTCCAGGTCGGACCGAAACAGGCAGCAGCGGGGGATCAGCGCCGGTGCCCACCGTCGTGAAGCAGGGCTCAGATGGGGTACGAGGCGAGGCAGCACCCGCCGCCTCAGCACGGGTCCGGAAGCCCCTAGGCAGCAAACGGGTGAAGTTGTCCTCGAGCACCCGGAGATATCCGGAGATATTGCGTCCCAAGAGGCGCCGGAGAGTCCATAGTGGCAAAAAGCAGCGGGCCGCGCTCCGGAATCCGCTCCGTCCCGAACTGCGGCAAGAGCTGGGGGTCGGAGACGCGATGAGCGGTGTTGCAATCCAGGCGACTGCAGTGACCGAAGCCGGCAGGTAAGATTTTCGGTCTTATTCTGCTTCCACGGGCAGATTCGGTAGCAGGTCTTTTTCAGGTCCAGAAGGCTGGTGGGGCGAGGGCCGGTAAGTGGGTTTAGATGGGGATAACACCAGTTTAGTAATCCCCAAACCGGGAGCTACTCGGGGTAGCTCCTACACGGCGGCCACACCAAGAAGATCGTCAACGCCCAGCTGACAAACTTCATTGAAGGGAACTTCATCCTTGATCCCTTCCAATCCAGATTCCACAGCTACCACAGCACTGAGACCGCCCTTCTCGCTGCCACAGACGACAATCCGCATGCTCCTCAACCAAGGCCACACCACAGCCCTCATCCTACTCAACCTCTCCGCAGCCTTCGACACCGTCTCCCGCCGCACCCTCACAGCCAGACTCCATGACGCCAGAATACAGGGAAAAGGCCCTCGACTGGCCTCGCTCCTTCCTCGCCGGCAGAACCCAAATGATCAGACTACCGCCTTTCCTCTCCGAACCCACAGAGATCAACTGTGGAGTATTACAAGGATCATTGCTCAGTCCCACGCTCTTCAACATCTACATGGCCCCCCTCACTGCCGTCATCAGACAGCATGGACTCAGCATTGTATCCTACATTGACGACACCCAGCTCATCCTCTCCCTCACAAAGAAAACAGAAACCACCACCCTCAGCTTCCAGGAAGGGATGAAAGACGTCGCAGCTTGGATGAACAGCAGCTGTCTGAAGCTCGACTCGGAGAAGACAGAAGTCCTCGTCCTTGGACCCACCCCCTCAGCATGGGACAACATCTGGTGGCCCACTACCCTCGGCATTCCCCCTCCCCCACGGACCATACCCAGAACCTCAGCATCATACTCAACTCCTCCCTCACAATGACCCAACAGATCAACGCTGTTGCCTCCACCGGCTTCAACATCCTCCGTATCCTCTGCAAGACCGTCAAGTGGATGCCCCCGATGCCAGAAAGACCCTCACCCATGCACTCATAACAAGCAGACTGGACAACTGAAACACACTCTACGCTGGACTCAACAAATCCCTGCTGCAGAATCTCCAGACCATCCAGAACACCGCGGCCAGCCTCGTCCTCGGCATCCCTCAACATGAGAACATCACCGAACACCTGCGAGACCTCCACTGGCTCCTTGTTGAGAAGAGAGTAACCTTCAAGCTACTCACCCACAAATCCCTCCACAACACCGGACCCAAATACCTCAGCAAGAGAGTCTGCTTCCTTGTACCAAAAAGAAACCTCTGCTCCTCCGACCTCGCCCTAGCAAAAACCCCACACATCTACAGAACCAGAGCGGGTGGAAGAGCCTTCTACACCGCAGCCAAAGCCTGGAATGAGCTCCTGTTCAACATCAGACGCTCCTCTACTCTGCACACCTTCAGGAAGAGCCTAAAGACCTGGCTTTTCAGCTGACTCGGAGCTGCACAACCTCCCACCCAGCGCCTTGAGACCCTCACGGGTGAGTATGGCGCTTTAAACCCTCTGATTGATTGATTGATTGAAGCTGCAAACATGCTACCAAAACATTCAATGCCTAAAAATGCACAAAGTGAGACAAAGTTGAGCTGAATGGAAGTGCTGCCCGTCACCGAGAGACTATTTTTTTTAACATGCCACACTTGTTGCAACAGACAAGTAGGTTTCAAGGTGTTCATTTCACCCATAGCTTTTGCCAAATGTAACACACCATATCTCTCCAATGTTCTATGTACACTGAAAACTTGATTTTGTACACATCTTTGAAAAACTTGCTGCTTTGTTACAGTAAACAAAACACTCAATTTCTCTCAATGACGTTCAAGTGTGAGGGTACTTATTGCACACAGATCTATTCACCAGGCGCTCATGAAGAATGAGCTTTACCTTCCAGCACTGGTCTTTTTTTC
The DNA here is from genome assembly GCF_964261635.1 of Lissotriton helveticus. Taxonomy (NCBI): domain Eukaryota; kingdom Metazoa; phylum Chordata; class Amphibia; order Caudata; family Salamandridae; genus Lissotriton; species Lissotriton helveticus. Next base: position 88,739,558 of record NC_136062.1, on the reverse strand, counting down.
ATACTTGATTATGGTATTTGTTGTGGGTCTATTGGCTTGCAACCCAACATACTGGAACAGGTCCCGAACAAGGCATACTCTGGGCCTAATTTTAGGAGGCAGATAGAACTGCACCTGTTATCCCCACACAACAAACAGCTCAGTCAGCAGGTTCTCTGGCATGGCAAGCGAGGAATGTGTCCTAACTCCTCCTCTCCCCCTTTTAGGTCTAAGAAACAGCAGTAATTGTGATGCTCATTAATCCCCTCAGCCCTGGTGCCAATGTACCTGCTGCACTACAGATACCAACTTCCCACAGCAGGTAACTCACTGCCCTCACAAACTCGCACCTCAGTGGCTGATCGTTCTACAACTTTTAATGCCAGACTCAGAAATTACAAAACAAAATTTTCTCCAGGCACACAAACAGACAGGTATTTGAAGATAATTTTGAAAAGAACAGTGTGTCTCAAGACGCTGAGTGTAAACAAGAAGCCCTGTTTATCATAATAATAATAATTCCTATTTGTAAAGCACAAACATATCACCCCCTTAAGGGTTTCAAGGTGCTAGAGGCCGTCATGGAGATTAAGTGAGCTATTGCCCAGAGTCACATGATGCTGAGCTGAGCTGCTGCCAGCGCCAGGGATTGAACCGTGAACCAGCGCTCCGGAGTCAGCTGCTCTGGCCACTGCGCCACACCTCTCCCCTCCTGTAGGTGTTACATAGCCAGGCAAGTGTATACAACACCCATTAGTTACACAGTGGCCTAACTTGGGCTGGTGTCATTTATCTGTAACTTAACTAAAGCTGTTCCCACTGCCTCCCTGCGTCCATCAATTCTTCCCAGTCCCACCACACCACACCCCACCCCTGTCCTTGCTCGCTCTGACCCACTCCCCCTTTGTTGCTTGCCCCGTACCCCACCCCCCTTGTTGCTTGCTCCTTCCCCCCTTAAACTTCCTCCAATGTTGCTTGCCTCTTTCCCTGACCCCCTCCTGCCAGAAAAATAATAGAGCTGTGGCGCAGCCAGTACTGGCCACGTCATAGTGCTTTTTTTCCTAAGCATTACCAAAGCCAATCAGTTTCACTCATGCGCGATCTATTCGCTTTGTCAATGTGTCTTTTTTACTATGTTCTACAGTAGCAAGAACATCTGAACTTGCATGGGTTCATCCAGTACTCTGAGTGTAGCAAACATTTACATGGACCTGTTTGAAGAGAAGTTCTAACACAACGAAGTAGCCCTAATTTTTTAATAGCATCACGCACTGGGCAAGATATATTGATGATATCTTCTTTGTGTGGCACAGAAGGAACACAACCATTTGCAATGCAATAGGTCTCCCATTTTTTAGAGTTAGAGCTATTGGCGCTGTAAACTACAATGCCTTTTACCAGTGTGTTTTGGTTTGGAGTATAGTGGCTGTATGAACAGAGACACAGATGCAGCATTGTCTAGAGGACTAAGAATTGGGAATTAACACTGGGACCAGAGACGTCTAGAGGACTTGGAATGAGGAATTACAGATGAAAGCAAAGAAGCAGGTAGCAGCACTGTGTAGAGCACTTAGAATGGAGAATTACCAAATGGACCAGAGAAGCAGCTAGCAGCACTGTCTACATAACTTAGAATGAGGAATTACTGACAGCACCAAAGATGCAGCTGCAGCACTAGCTAGAGGACGTAGAATGAGGAATTCCTGATGAGACCAGAGAAGCAAAAAGCAGCACTGTCTAGAGGACTCAGAATGAGGAATTAACGATGGGACCAGAGTATCAGCAAGCAGCGCTGCCTAGAGGACTAAGAATGACGACGTACCACTGGGAACAGAGACACAGCACTGTCTAAAGGATTTAAAATGTACAAAATTCCGACAGAACCAGAGTAGAAGCTAGCAGTACTGCCTAGAGGACTAAGAATGGGGAATTACTGAAAAGACCAGAAATGCAGCTGCAGCACTGCCTGGAGGACTTAGAATGAGGAATTGCCGACAGGACCAGAGTAGCACCTAGCAGCACAGTCTAGAGGACTTATATTGGGGGAATTACCCCTAGGACCAGAGCAGCAGCTAGCAGCACTGTCTAGAGGACTGAGAATGAGGAATTACCACTGGGAACAGAGTAGCAGCTAGAAGTACTATATAGGAGACTAAGAATGAGGAATTACCAACGGCACCAGAGAAGCAGCTCTCAGCACTGTTTGGAGGACTTAGAATGGGGGAATTACCGAAGAGACCAAAGAAGCTGGGGCAGCACTTTCTGGAGTATTTAGAATGAGGAATTACAACTGAGAACAGAGATGTAGCTGCAGCACTGCCTGGAGGACTTATCACGAGGAATTGCCAACAGGACCAGAGTAGCACCTAGCAGCACTATCTAGAGGACTTAGATCGGGGGAATTAGCTCTAGGACCAGAGCAGCAGCTGCAGCGCTGTCTAGAGGACTAAGACCAAGGAATTGCCATTGGGAACTGAGACACAGCTAGCAGCTATGCCTAGAGAACTTAGAATGAGTAATTACCAACAGGACCAGAGAAGCAGCTAGCAGCACTGTCTAGACGACTAACAATGAGGAGTTACCACTGGGACCAGAGAAGCAGCTAGGAGCACTGCCTAGAGGACTTAGAATGAGAAATTACTGATGATACCAGAGAAGGAGCCAGCAGCACTGTCTAGAGGACTAAGAATGGGGAATTACCCCTGGGTACAGGCACGCAGCTGCAGCATTGTCTAGGGGACTAAGAATAAGGAATTAACATTGGTACCAGAACAGCAGATGCTGCTGCCTAATTGTCGTATGCAAATATAAGCAATTATAAGATTTTTAGGGTGAAAGGATGACAGCTGAGTTTGGCAGTTGGGAAAGCCTCACTCACCTTGCTGCCATGGTAGCAGTGAGGGGCAAAAGGCATGCAACATATTGTGTGCATAGCGGGAAAATGTGTACTTATAATTGTTGCTTACTAGAATGCAAGGCTGGCAGTAACTGCACCTCTTTTACTGCCAGCCTTGCGTGTAGTAAACCAGGACTATAAGTGCATGTTTACACACTGCTTGCAGGTTTTCAAAACACATAAATAAAAGGCATTGTCATTTACAATTTGAAAAGCTCAAATCCTCGCAAATGCGAGACCTATTGCATTGCAAATGCTTGTTAAAGAAGGGGCAGCGTTGGCATCTGTGAAAGGCAGAGAGAAAGTGTGCCGTGTTTCATGCTCATTCCCACTGTCTCCCTAGCACAAGGTCCAGCTGTCCAGCCCCATCCACCTCCACCCTCCCTAAGCCCGGGCTCCCACAGTCCTGCGCACCTCACCCTGGACTGTTCCCAGCGCTTTCAACGTACTCTCCAATGGGGCTGTCAAAATTCTTAATGGCAATGTTTAGTATATGTCTTTAGAATTCAGAGAGCCCATTGGCTGCTTAAGGAGTAGTTTTGTTTCTGAAGAGAATTGTTATGACTTTGTGTTCCTTGAAGCGCCCTCAGTGCCCCTGGGCCTGACTGCTCTTGCAGTCCTTCCTCGCTAATCATGTTCAGTGCCAGTTGCTTAGCGCCATTCCAACGTTTAGTTCCAACATCTGGGTTCAGTTGAAATACACGCAAAGATGTCTAGTGCCTACCTTCCTGCATGTCTTGGTGCCAGTTGAAATTACCAAACAAGCCTGCTCCCTGCCACCTTCAGACTCGCAGCAGCAGGCTGACTGCCCATAGTGCCAGGCAGGTGTGCATCATTGTGTTTTTAAGGTGGGGCCAGGTTGAACTACATCATTGCTGTGCTTTACCACTGGAACTAATGCATCTATTCCAGGCCTAAGCGCCAAAGAAGACAGGTTAAAAAAAATGGACGTCTACCATCCCGTCTCACCAATGTACCAGTGGTCTCCTGAAGCGCTGCTAAAAAGTAAGCATAGTGCTCAGTGCAAAGTGAGGTGCCTCCAGGTGCTAGTGTGCCAGTATGAAGTCTCATGATGAGACACGGTCTATTCCAGTAAACCCTTGGCATCCTGGATCGTGTATATATTGGGCTCCCCGCATCTCCTTTATTTTTAAGTCTCACCTGGGACAGTGCATGCACTGCATGCTCTCTTGCTTCTAAGAGATATTGTATACAAGGGGCGCGCAGCACGCCCATTGCTTAACTTTCTTTGGTTTCATTCTCACTCCTATTTTCTGCCTTATAACTGGCCAACACATGCTGGGTTCACTTTCTCTTCCTTCAGCTGGAGCACGGACCAAGGTCGGATTGCTTCAGCTTGATTGCACCACTTCTTTTATTTTTTTCTTCTTAACTGTTGTCCTTGTTGAACCTCTTACCATTTGTAGCTATGTTTTACTATACCACATGCACTTCAAAGAAGCCCTTTTCTCCTTTGAAATGGATGTCTATTATGACAACAGATGTTATCTGCTTCCAAATGTATTTTCTCTAAAACATAAGAGCAATTGCTTTCTTTATGTGGTAGGAGTTTTTGCCAAACGTCATATTTATTTTCATTTTCACACATGGGAAGATTAACTGATTTGGACGGAATCACATGGTGTTGTGACACGACCTAACAAGCATTGGTAAAGAAATTATGTAATTCCCTTGAAATTATTGGCTCTACTATTGCTTGTTGTTCGTGCCGTACAGCATAGGCATTGATGACTTTAGCAATGATTTGTAGTGATGATGTATAGCAGTGTGGCAGCTGTGCAACATGGCATCAAATTATAATGACTCTGACTCTCCGATTTGTGCCGTGTTGTGGACCTTCCTGCTGGGCTAATCTGTGCACCCTCTGGACTCTTTGCACCCCTTGGAACTACGACTCTCGGTACCCGCTTCGCGGGTCCCGCATCGCGGAGGTAGCTCTGCTGAGGCTTGTGGACTTGCTAGGGTGATTGGGGCCAGTGCAGGGCTGCGAGCAACCGCGCGGGGACTCCATTTCCCAGGAGTCCCTGCAGTGGCCAATTTGAAACACCTGGCCTGCTCTCCCTGCTGGCCCCGCCCCCTAAGCACCGGACCTCAGAAAAGCCCACCTTCAACAACGACCGGTGGGACTCTCCGATTTGTGCCGTGTTGTGGACCTTTCTGCTGGGCTAATCTGTGCACCCTCTGGACCCTTTGCACCCCTTGGAACTACGACTCGCGGTACCCGCTTCGCGGGTCCTGCATCGCGGAGGTAGCTCTGCTGAGGCTTGTGGACTTGCTACGGTGATTGGGGCCAGTGCAGGGCTGCAAGCAACAGCACAGGGACTCCATTTCCCAGGAGTCCCTGCAGTGGCCAATTTGAAACACCTGGCCTGCTCTCCTTGCTGGCCTCGCCCCCTGAGCACCGGACCTCAGAAAAGCCTACCTTCAACAACGACCGGCGGGACTCTCCGATTTGTGCCGTGTTGTGGACCTTCCTGCTGGGCTAATCTGTGCACCCTCTGGACCCTTTGCACCCCTTGGAACTACGACTCGCGGTACCTGCTTCGCGGGTCCCGCATCGCGGAGGTAGCTCTGCTGAGGCTTGTGGACTTGCTAGGGTGATTGGGGCCAGTGCAGGGCTGCGAGTAACAGCGCGGGGACTCCATTTCCCAGGAGTCCCTGCAGTGGCCAATTTGAAACACCTGGCCTGCTCTCCCTGCTGGCCCCGCCCCCTGAGCACCGGACCTCAGAAAAGCCCACCTTCAACAACGACCGGCGGGACTCTCCGATTTGTGCCGTGTTGTGGACCTTCCTGCTGGGCTAATCTGTGCACCCTCTGGACCCTTTGCACCCCTTGGAACTACGACTCGCGGTACCTGCTTCGCGGGTCCCGCATCGCGGAGGTAGCTCTGCTGAGGCTTGTGGACTTGCTAGGGTGATTGGGGCCAGTGCAGGGCTGCGAGTAACAGCGCGGGGACTCCATTTCCCAGGAGTCCCTGCAGTGGCCAATTTGAAACACCTGGCCTGCTCTCCCTGCTGGCCCCGCCCCCTGAGCACCGGACCTCAGAAAAGCCCACCTTCAACAACGACCGGCGGGACTCTCCGATTTGTGCCGTGTTGTGGACCTTCCTGCTGGGCTAATCTGTGCACCCTCTGGACCCTTTGCACCCCTTGGAACTACGACTCGCGGTACCCGCTTCGCGGGTCCCGCATCGCGGAGGTAGCTCTGCTGAGGCTTGTGGACTTGCTAGGGTGATTGGGGCCAGTGCAGGGCTGCGAGCAACAGCGCGGGGACTCCATTTCCCAGGAGTCCCTGCAGTGGCCAATTTGAAACACCTGGCCTGCTCTCCCTGCTGGCCCCGCCCCCTGAGCGGTCCATATCCAATAAAACCAATTCCCCCCCTCCGCTGCGCGGGAGCGTCCCGGGAGAAGCCCGGGACAAGGGAGGGACCATCTGTGGCCGTCAGGGGCTGTAGGAGGCTGGGCTGGGCCAGCCTCCTAACATCTTGTACCTGTTTTCGTTTATGCCATTGGGTAATTTCATATAGTAAGCTGTCCCTGCTGCTGCTGTGTGCCCCACATCTTATAGGGTCAGGTTTTTGTCTTACAAAACTTGTATTTGACTTGATTTCCTCAGTCTGTTCCCATATTGCTATCAATTTGAGGTGCCAGGATGTCTATTTCTTCATCGAACTCATTACCTTCCACCATAGGGGTCTCAATACTTGGGCCCCTGGATAAGTATTTTGCTAGGGCCAACAAAGAAATAGACAAAGAGATCGCGCTGGCCGTCTTTCTGTCGAACTTCTTAAAAATAAGCCCTTACTCCTGGCCCAGATAGAGGTATCAACTCCACAACCACAGAATAACACCTTACCAGCTGTGGATATAGATGCAGAGTTATTTAATACTGAAAATAACCCTCTGATTTTCCAGGACGGGTTACCCCCTTTTTCTACTATTGAAATTAATGATGACATCAAACTGTTTAATAGACCTGAATTCTCCAATAGGGCTAGATGCACTCCCCAAACCTACAATAAATACCTCATCTCCTGTACCCAGTTCTGGGGCAGAGGTGGTGGTATCTATGGAGACACAGCTACCGATAGTAGTTAGTGTACCCAAAGAAAAGGCAACACCTAAAAAATACTAGGGACTATACCGTTCTCCACCTAGAAAAAGAAGGAGAAAGGCAGGAGCTAGAAAAGGGGGAAAAATCCTAAACACATCCTAGAACTTCATCGATTATAACACATAACACACCCAAAGTGGTTGAGAAAGATGCACTGAGAGGGCCCAAAACACAAAGTAGCATGTTTCCAGCAGTCCCGCCGCCTAAAGGGTTATTGGAGGATATTGGAGGATATTGAACACCTTATAAAGTCGCTCCTGTCGCCACTCTTAGAGAGAGTAAAAAGGTTGGGAGAAAACATGGACCGTATCTCAAAAGCCTTAGATGCAAATAAAGCCCCAAAAGAAAATACCCCGCGAGAAATTTCCCCGACTATTAAACTCCCAAAACAGAAGACATCTAACCTACAAGCGGGTAACCCCATACCAGCAAAAAAGACCCCATACAATCACCAGACCAGATCGGTGGTCACCTTAGATCCACATAAAGAGAATGCTAAACCAGGCCCTCCGAAACCCCAGGCTACTAATCCTTCTTTAATGAAGGTCTCAATTAAGAACTTGGATAAACCAAACTCCCGAAAAGAATGTACAATTACCATCAGATTCATCAAACTATGCTATTATTCTGACTGGCGCTCCCCTAGTCCCAGTTGGAAGTATTGAATCCAATATCAGTCTTAAAAATAAAACAATCCACTGGTTAAGGAAAAATAGACCCTTGCCACCACATCTTAATGGTGTCATTATATCTGTAAGAAGGTGTAGCTGGGTGGGTATACGACCAAAGGATATTGAGGGGGAGGTGGTGATAGTAAATTTCAGGGATCACAGAGTTGTTACGTATATCAGTGATTGGTATCCAGGTAGCAAGGAGGGAACGGTATCCACCCGCAACCTGAGTTACTTTTACCCTGAGACACTGATGAAGCCTTCTGCCAACCCACCAACATCGGGCCTCTCTGATCCCCTGCAATTTTCCTATGGAAATCAGCATTATATTGCTCTAAGACACCATACAAGGAATTATGATACTTTGCCATTCCCATATGGAAACCACCATCATATCGCCCCTAGACAGCATACAACTAATTCTGACCCCCTACTATTCTCTTATGGAAACCAGCAGCATATCACACCAAGACAGTACACGTGTGCGTTACTATGCAATCGCACAGATGTGCGCAGGGGTCCCTTGTGTGAGCTGTCCATCATAGTGGAAAGGTCACAAATGTTTTTGGGCTGATGAATGTTTTCCTGAATTTGTGCTGCAACTCGATCACCTGCTTTGTCTCTAGTGACCTTTGTGTGTGTTATTATGCCATTGCACCGATGTGCGCAGGGGTCCCTTGAGTGAGCTGTCCATCATAGTGGGAAGCTCACAAATGTTTTTGGGCTGATGATTGTTTTCCTGAATTTGTGCTGCAACTCGAGCGCCATCTTTGTCTCCAGTGTCCATGTGTGCGTTACTATGCAATTGCACAGATGTGCGCAGGGGTCCCTTGTGTGAGCTGTCCATCATAGTGGGAAGGTCACAAATGTTTTTGGGCTGATGAATGTTTTCCTGAATTTGTGCTGCAACTCGAGCGCTTGCTTTGTCTCCAGTGACCGTGTGTGTTACTATGCCATCGCACCGATGTGTGCACAGGTCCCTTGAGTGAGCTGTCCATCATAGTGGGAAGCTCACAAATGTTTTTGGGTTGATGATTGTTTTCCTGAATTTGTGCTGCAACTCGAGCGCCATCTTTGTCTCCAGTGACCATGTGTGCGTTACTATGCAATCGCACAGATGTGCGCAGGGGTCCCTTGTGTGAGCTGTCCATCATAGTGGAAAGGTCACAAATGTTTTTGGGCTGATGAATGTTTTCCTGAATTTGTGCTGCAACTCGATCACCTGCTTTGTCTCCAGTGACCTTTGTGTGTGTTATTATGCCATTACACCGATGTGCGCAGGGGTCCCTTGAGTGAGCTGTCCATCATAGTGGGAAGCTCACAAATGTTTTTGGGCTGATGATTGTTTTCCTGAATTTGTGCTGCAACTCGAGCGCTTGCTTTGTCTCCAGTGACCGTGTGTGTTACTATGCCATCGCACCGATGTGTGCACAGGTCCCTTGAGTGAGCTGTCCATCATAGTGGGTAAATTTAGGAAAGATGGTGCACTCCGCTAGTTGGTGGGCGTGGCCAAACGGGGGTCTTCTGTGTGAGTTCACATGCCTCTTATGTGTATAAATGGTCAGAGACTGATGAGAGCAGCAGATGGGGAGAAAGAAGCTCCTGGTCAAAGGAATTGTTTTTGGATTGCGCTTGTGAAGATCAAGGATGCAAGTGCCTCTGTCCAGCATCACAGTTAACCACAGTAATTCTGCTGCCCCCTCCCCATGAGAATCCCTGATGACGTCAGCGCGCACAGCACGCGCCAACATCTTCAGGGATTCCCAGGCGGACGGGAAGCCATTTGCTTCCTGCGCCTTGAGGTGTTAGGTTGGTTTTGAGATATTTGGGGGGGTTTGGGGCTGCAAAGAGGCATCAGGGGAGAGGCAAGTGAATTTCCTCTCTCCTGATGTCTCTTTGCAGGGCATTTCTGCCTCACGGTCGCGCACAGCATTGCGATTGTGCGGTGGAAATGCCCCCACTAGCACCAGGGATTTTATTTTAGATTGTAGGAAGTGACCCCTTGGGCAAGGGTCGCTTCCAGGTGGGTCGGATTTTAAAATTAGATTTTCTGGCCCCCCGGTGGGCAAATCAACCCGTACTTTTGTCCGTTTTGCCCTTTTTGATGGCCCATCTGTGTGGATGTGATTTTGGGGGTAAATTTGTGTGTTGTTTATTCATTTGTTATGTTGTTTGTGAAATGTAGTATTAATTTTTTTTTCTTCTTTGTTTTTGATCCAGGCTTTTGCTGTTTGTATTGGTGTAGGTTGTGGTTCAGTTAATGCTGGTTTTGCAGCTTGTGTAGTTGCATGTGCTTGGTAAGTAAATGTTTTTTGTACTACTTTTCCTAGATGAATGTGTTTTTATGAAAAGTGAAGTTATTGCTGTTTGTGTGGCTTTGTGTTTCTTGATTGTTAACTTTTTTTTTGTATTGCTGCTTGATGTGTACTTTGTCTAATCTATACTTTTTTTTTCTTTCCAGTGGGATTTCCTTTCTTTTTGCTGTGTTTCAGCAGAGTAGGTGCTGGTGAGTGTTCTTATATTTGGTTAGATTTGAATTGTTTTTGAGTGTATTGATTTTTGTGTGAAGACTCTACCTTGTTTACTTCTTACTTTGCACAGTGTAGGTTGTTGTTCACTTGTGTGTGTAGTCTTCTTGCTTTGTAAGGATAATGGCTGCTCGCAGGATGACTGCTAAGCAGGTTGTTAGTTTGCTTTTTGAGTCTTCCTCTGACCATGGTCCAGACACTGACTCCGATTCGGAGCATGAGGTAGGTGCAGAAGATTCAGGCAGTGAGTTTTCTCTTCGCATGGTATCATCGGATGATGATTCTTCTTCTAGTGCTGATGAAGTGCCTGTGGTAGAGAGGGACATTGATGTGCCGGTAGAGAGGCAAGAGCCATGTGAGCGGCAGCCTAGGTCCTCAAGGTTTCCCTTTTTTTCTCGTCGGGAAGAGGCAAGTGTGGTAAAGGCTGCGCCCAAAAGGTTTCACATTGCTGTGGTGCGCCAAGGGTTATCTGGTGCTGCTAGTCTTCCTGTTGTAGAGCAGCATGAGGCATCGGGTGCTGCTAGTCTTTCTGTTGTTGTTGAGCAGCAAGTGGCATCTGGGGATGCGTGTTCTTCTGTTGATGTTGAGATGCAAGAGGCAGCTGGGGATGTGAGTTCTCCTGTTGGTGTAGAGATGCAAAATGTATCTGGGGATGCTAGTATTCCTGTTGGTGTAGTGATGCAAGAGGCATCTGGGGATGCTAGTGTTCCCGTCGATGTAGTGCAGCAAGAGACATCTGGGCTGCAGGCTAGGGTGGCTTTTTCTCCCGATGTTAGTGATGACGTCTGGGTTGCCCCTGGCATGGTGCAGCTGGAATTGCCAGACTTCACTGGTGTTCCAGGGTGTAGAGTGAATACTGACAATGTTTTGCCAATTCAATTTTTTCAGTTGTTTTTTGACGATGAGTTTTTGCAAGAGATTGTGGAGCAAACTAATTTGTATGCAGAGCAGTATTTGAGGGACCACAGTGCCAGCCTTAAGCCCCATTCTAGAGCTACCCATTGGTCTCCCACATATGTTGAAGAGATGAAGAAGTTTTTGGGATTAACTTTTTTGATGGGCTTGCTAAGGAAGCCATCAATGTCTTCTTATTGGTCCACTAGTCCCTTGATGACAACATCTATATTTCCAGCAGTTATGACTCGTGATCGATATATGCTTCTTCTTCGCATGATGCATTTTGTTGATAATGATTTAGCGTTGCCACGCGATCACCCTGATTGTGACCGTCTTTTTAAGATTCGGCCTGTCCTTGATCACTTTGTTGATCGTTTTCCTGAGATCTTTGCACCTGGAAAAGAAATAGCTGTGGACGAGTCTTTGGTATTGTTCAAGGGCCGCTTGGTTTTTAGGCAATACATTCCTAGTAAGAGGGCACGCTATGGAATCAAACTGCATATGCTGTGTGACAGTGATACTGGATATGTTTATAATTTCAGGGTGTACACCGGTAAGGATTCCAGCATTAACACTTCTGCTTGTCCGTCCACTTTTGGAGTGACTGAAAAAATTGGGTGGGAACTAGGTAGACGATTATTTAACAAAGGCCACCATTTATATGTAGATAACTTCTACACTAGTGTGCGTTTGTTCAAGGAGTTGGCCAAAGTGGGCACTGTTGCTTGTGGCACGATGCGCAGTAACCGGAAAGGTTTCCCAATAGAACTTGTTTGCAAAAGGCTTGTGCGGGGACAGTCTACTGCATTGCGATGTGGGAGGCTTCTAGCTGTGAAGTTTTCAGACAGGAGAGATGTGTACATGCTGACTACTATCCATGACGAAAGCACTGAACCTCTGCCTGTTCGGGGTGAGACTGCTGAAGTGCGTAAACCTGTGTGCATTTTACAGTACAATAAGTACATGGGTGGTGTTGACAGAGTAGATCAGAGGTTGGAACCTTATGCTGCTCTTCGAAAGGCTTACGTTTGGTACAAGAAGTTGGCTATCCATCTTTTTCACTTGGCATCCTTTAATGCTTTTGTTGTTTTCCAGAAATCTTGTCCTGAGTCAAAGATACCTTTTGTTAAGTTTCAGGAGACTATAATAGGCAGCCTTGTACTAGTGGAACAGGCAAGTGTGCCACGATTTGGATTGGTGGAGGAAGTGGCTAGACTGAAAGATCGCTACTTTCCAGAATACATTCCTCCCACAACTGCAAAAGACAATCCCACTAAAAGATGTAGAGTCTGTTGGCGAAGAGAAGTGCGGAGGGAGTCTCGTATGCACTGTCCTGACTGTCCTTCAAATCCTGGATTGTGTGTGCCAGCTTGTTTTAAATCGTACCACACACAAAAGAAGTTTTGGGAGTTTCATTGAGCTTGTAAGTGTACTGTCCGGTCTGTATTCTGTAATATTTTTTAGTCTGCTTTAAGGTTTGCATTAGTGCAAAGCATTTCGTTTTTGAATTTGTGTTAGCAGATTTGTAGGTTTCTACATTTGATTTGTGGTATTTCTTTAAAAAATTCTAATTTCGATGGTGGTGTGTGCAGGATTGTGCTTGGATTGTTGGTGTGCGTGGACTGGCGCTTGGCTGGTGGTGTACGTGGTCTGGTGCTTGGCTGGCATAGTGCATGGATTGGAGTTGTGCTGGGGGGGTGAGTGGATTTTTGCTTGGCTGGCGGAGTGCATGGTTAGGTGCTTGGCTGGTGGTATGAGTGGATGGCGCTTGGTTGGTGGTGTGCGTGGTCTGGTGCTTGGCTGGCATAGTGCATGGATTGGAGTTGTGCTGGGGGGTGCGTGGATTTTTGCTTGGCTGGCGGAGTGCATGGTTAGGTGCTTGGCTGGCGGTGTGAGTGGAGTGGTGCTTGGCTGGCGGTGTGTGTGGAGAGGTGCTTGGCTGGCGGTGTGTGTGGAGTGGTGCTTGGCTGGTGTTGTGTTTGTGGAGTGGCACTTGGCTGGTGGTGTGCGTAGAGTGATGCTTGGCTGGCGGTGTGTGTGGAGTGGTGCTTGGCTGGTGTTGTGTTTGTGGAGTGGCGCTTGGCTGGTGGTGTGCGTGGAGTGATGCTTGGCTGGCGGTGTGTGTGGAGTGGTGCTTGGCTGGTGTTGTGTTTGTGGAGTGGCGCTTGGCTGGTGGTGTAGATGGAGTGATGCTTGGCTGGTGGTGTGTGTGGAGTGGTACTTGGCTGTCGGTGTGCGCTGAGTGGTGTTTGGCTGGCCGTGTGCATGGTCTGGTGCTTGGATGGTGGTGTGGGTGGACTGGCGCTCGGCAGGCGGTGTGTGAGTAGTTACTTTCTGTTGGTCACTACACACACTGCTAGTTGAGTGACACTCCACACAGTCCATCATTTTGTGTAGTTGCAGTGTCAGAAATGTGGGCATGTGAAAGTGATGGGCCCTTGAATGGCGCTGTTTGCTGGTGTGAGTGTTGAAATGTGATGGGTCCGCGGCTGGCGGTGTGAATGTTTTGTATGTGTCACGCGTACGAAAGGTGTATGAATGGCCTGTAAAGAGGTTGGTGCCTTGACGTGGCTTTACAGCTCACGTGCTGTGAGTCAGTGGTTCAGTTTATCATACTTTCAATTATACGCAGTGTATTTCATTTTTGATGAAATTACTTGCGTATCCAATTGTATGTACTGAATCATCACTCACCCTCGTGCCAAATCCAACCAGTATGTGTGTGTGCTTGCGGATTAGATGGGTGTGCAGTAATAGTTGTTTTTTTTCTCTTTCTGCATTAGGGTGTACCTTGTCCCTTATTGTGATTGTTGTAATGTATTGCTTTTCCATTCGGATGCTGTCAATGGTCTGGTTTGTATCAGGTATGAAAGGTGCGTGAATGGCCTGTAAAACGGTTGGTGCCTTGTGGCTTTACAGCTCACGAGTTGCGAGTCACTGGTTCGGTTTTTATGCATTTATTTATTGACAGACCATTTCATTTTTTTGAAATATCTTGTTAATAAAATTTTATGTACTGAACCATCAGTCGCCCTCGTGCCAAATCCAACCTGTATGTGTGTGTCTTTGAGGAATAGATAGCCGTGCTTGAATGTTTGACTTTTGAGTAACTCTGTTAAGGTGTGGTATCCTTTTACTCGGGAGAACAAGGGGAACGCAGGGTGGTAGGACATTTTTGCCGGCACGGCGATCCCACGCTAAAAAGTTTGGAAAAGTGCTATTTTTACCTAATTTAAAGGTTTGCTAGGAGTTCTTGGTAGGAAAACATTGGGGGACCCACGCATGCCATACATCCCTGAACTCTCCCGGGTGTCTAGTTTTCAGAACTGTTTGGGTTTGCTACTTTCCAAAGAATACCACCCAGCCCGAGCCAAAAACTCAGGTGCCCCCCCCCCAAAATCAAAGTTATATTGCTTCAGGGTATTTTAAATTCTCCACCGTACGATTTGGACCTTTTCCTGTTGCAGCCACTATGGCTACCCACGCAAGTGAGGTACCGTTTTTATCGGGAGACCTTGGGGAACGCTGGGTGGGAGGTAATTTGTGTGAGCCCAGTGATGCCACGCTTTCCCAGACTACAACGTGTGAAAAAATTGATTTTTTTTCTGCTAAAAATGAGGTTTGCAAGGGATTCTGGGTAAAGGAACGTTGGAGGATCCACGCAAGCCATACCTCCTTGGAAGTCCCCGGGTGTCTACTTTTCAGAAATGTGTGGGTTTGGTAGGTTTCCCTAGATGGCTGTCTCGCACGGGGCCAGAAACCCAGGTAACCCCTCTTGCAAAAGCTGGTGAATTTAACAATGGTGAAAATGTTAAGTTGCACCAGCGCGCTTGTAACTGCTGTGGCGTTTTTTAACTGTGTTGTTTTTAATATTATCAGCGCTGCTGGCATTACGCTTCAGAGCCACTAAAGGGCTCCATTGACCGGGCTGCTATTCCTTACCGTTTAGGGGCGCATTGTTAGGCCGGGATCCAGCTCAGGCTCACCCGCATTTAAATGGTTTTTTCACCCGCACTTGGCGGGATATAGTTAGGCTAGCGGGTCCGACCGCCATCTTGGGTTGGGGGGAAGGCGAGGAGCACTCCGGGCGCCATCTTGCTGAAGGCAGGGGACGCCGGAGGCGGACTTCCGCATTTTTGGTAAGCTTATTAAGGCTGCCAGATCGCTGCGCAGGTCAGATCTTGCACCAGCGCACTTGTAACTGCTGTGGCGTTTTTTAACTGTGTTGTTTTTAATATTATCAGCGCTGCTGGCATTACGCTTCAGAGCCACTAAAGGGCTCCATTGACCGGGCTGCTATTCCTTACCGTTTAGGGGCGCATTGTTAGGCCGGGATCCAGCTCAGGCTCACCCGCATTTAAATGGTTTTTTCACCCGCACTTGGCGGGATATAGTTAGGCTAGCGGGTCCGACCGCCATCTTGGGTTGGGGGGAAGGCAAGGAGCACTCCGGGCGCCATCTTGCTGAAGGCAGGGGACGCCGGAGGCGGACTTCCGCTCGGTTGAATACCTCATTAGGATGGATGACCAAGTGCGCAGCGGTCACGCGCAGCGGGCGCGTCGTAGGCGCGCCGGAGGTGCGCCAGAGGTAAGCCCGTTTGCGCCCGTTCGCGCAACGGGCGCGCCTAGGGCCGCTACCTCTGGTTATCCGCACTTAGCCCGCTTGGTCTATTCCCGGACGGATCTGTTGGAACTAAGACCGTCCCAGGCACCCCTGACACAGAGGGCCATTGATTTATCTTCGCCCCAATCTCTGTCGTGTGGGCTGCTCAACGTTCGATCGCTCTGCAAGCACCATACTGAGATTGCCTTCTTGATTGACTCTTCAGGGCTGGATGTCCTGTTTTTAACCGAAACGTGGACTAGGGAGGACTGCCTGGTTGAACTGGGTTTGGCTTGCCCCCCAGGCTTTAAAATCATCCACACCCCTCGGCCGAAGAACCGTGGTGGTGGAATTGGGATCATTTATCGTGAAAAGCTGGGTCTCTTCCAGCTTAAAATTAGCGAGGTATCGGGGTTCGAACTGATGGGGTTCTCCATTAGAAATCTGGAGAGCACACTGATTTCGGGTGTGCTGTGTTATCGGCCGCCGGGCTCGGCTCCCTCTCTATCAGAGTTTCTTGACCTAGTGTACGATCTATCTAATACCCACTCGAAGTTGTTAGTCCTGGGCGACTTCAATTTATGGCAGGGGGGTCCATTAGACGGAGCGTTTTCATCTCTCTTCCAAGCTCTTGCTGACATCCAACTGCAGCAATTGGTCTGCTCGGCGACTCATAGGGGTGGTCATGTCTTGGACTTGATTTTCGCTGACGTTCAATCGGCAGTGATTAATGATATCTTAGTCCAATGCTGGACCGATCATGCGCTCGTGGCCTTCTCCCTATGTTTAGGGGATTATTCCTCTGTAGCCGCCGGGGTAGGACTTTCGAAACTGGGTAGACCCTGGTCCCGACTGCTTAGCTCATCTCCTTTGCCTTCCCTAATACCTGCAAATTTTTGCTTGAGTAATTCGGTGGAAGAAAGCTATTCCTCCTTGTGTCGGTCTATTACTGACACGTTGGATAAGGTGGTGCCCCTCCGTAGATCTAGAGGGAGAGCGAACAGGGCTTTTCCCTGGTACACGGAGGAGCTACGACAACTGAAATTGAGCTGTAAACGTGCTGAGAGAGTGTGGAGGAGGGAGTACTCCACCTCGGCAAAAGCTTAGTTTAGGCTCGCATTGAGAGGCTACAAGGTACAGATTAAGCGGGCCAAGGCGGCTTTCTTAGAAGCTTCCCTGACTCAGGCGCCTAATAAATCTCAAGCCTTGTTCAAATTTGTCAGGGATCTGTCTCACCCTGCTTGTGCGGCTAATACGGTTCGTGCTTCGCAGGCTCTTTGTGACTCGTTGGCGACTGCCTTCGAGGAGAAGACTGCTAAGATCCTAGAGGGTTTAACGCACCCTTTACCTGCGGCTGTTGGCCCGGGAGCTCCGGTTGGCTCGTTCAGTCGACCCCAGCCTACGGCCTTCTGCACTGGCTTGGGAGCTCCGACCGAGTCATCCAGTCGACCCCGGTCGACTGTTCTTGCCCTCCTTTCAGGAGCGCCTGGTATGGGAGCTCCGGTTGGCCTGCCCAGTCGACCTCAGACGGATATCGCTGACCTTGGTCTGGGAGCTCCGGGCAGCTCATCCAGTCGACCCCAGTCGACCGGCTCTGCTGGTATATCGGGAGCATCTGGTGTGGGAGCTCCGGTGAGCCTGCCCAGTCGACCCCAGACGGGTGTTGTTGACCTTGGTCTGGGAGCTCCGGGCAGCCCTCCCAGTCGACCCCTGCCGATTGCCCCTGACCCTTGGTTGGGAGCTCCGGATATTCCCCCCAGTCGACCCCAACTAAGGTTTTTCCCTTCTCCCTCCTTTGAGGAATTCTGTAAGGTTGCACACACGGTGTCCTCAGGGTCTCCGCTCGACCCGTTGCCCCCCAAATTCTGGAAGGCTTTCCAGGCAGAACTTTTCTGGCCTTTGTTTTCGATCTGTCTCCAATCTTTGGAGTCGGCATCGGTGCCAGAGTGTTGGAAGTTAGCAGTAGTGTCACCTCTGCTAAAAAAGCCAACTTTGGACCCGGCCTGTCTCTCCAACTACAGGCCTATCTCCCTGCTCCCTTTTCCGATTAAGATCCTGGAAAAATGGGTGACCCGCTCACTCTCAGGTTTCCTGGAGAACATCGGCGGGTTTGATGAGGCCCAGTTTGGCTTCCGCCCCGGACACGGAACGGAGTCCGCGCTGGTGGCCGTGTTGGACAACCTTCGTTCGCGTGTCGACAGTGGCCGGGCAGCCTTCTTAGTGCTGCTCGACATGTCGGCCGCGTTCGACACGGTCTGCCATCGGACCCTTGTCAGGAGACTGGAGGAGTGCGGGGTCACTGAGGGGGCTAGAGACTGGCTGATATCCTATCTTGGTGGCAGGCAACAGCTGGTTTCACTCCCGCCATTTAGCTCTGTGCCAAGGAGTGTAGGACAGGGGGTCCCACAGGGCTCGGCCATCAGCCCCATATTGTTCAACCTGTACCTTCGCCCTTTAGTCCAGCTAATAAAATCTTTCGGTGTCTCGGCATTTAACTATGCCGATGACACCCAGCTGGTTTTTTCCCTGGAAGGGAACAATGCGGTCTCGCTGGATACTTTCCATCACTGCATGGCAGCTACAGCGGACTGGTTACGAGCTAACTCCCTACAATTTAATAGCTCCAAGACGGAGGTGCTCCATTGTTCCATCGACCGGATTCCACAGGCACTTCCAGAGAACTTCTGGCCTAGTACCTTCCTTGAGCCAGTGGTGGCGGCGGAATCAGCCCGTAATCTGGGGGTGATCTTTGGCCCTAACTTACAGCTTGACATACACGTCAATAAGACTACTGCTACGTGTATGATGCTGTTGCGTATGCTTCGCAAAGTTCTTCCCCTTCTCCCCGCTCAAGCCAGGCCAAAAGTAGTTAGTGGGACCATACTAAGTCGGCTCGACTATTGTAACGGGCTGCTTCTGGAGGCCCCAAAAAATCTGACGGGGAAGCTACAGCGGGTGCAAAACATGGCTGCTAAGCTGGCTCTCTCCCGCCCTAGGTCCAGCTCCTCTACTCTTGCCCTACGAGATCTACATTGGCTCCCGGTAGACTCGCGGGTACAGTACAAAGCTGCCTGTTTGGTGTTTAAAGCTGTACACCAACAGGGCCCTATTCCTTTGCAAAACATGTTTGCGTGGTATCATGTTTCAAGGCCTCTCCGCTCTTCATCGGCGCATCTTCTTGTGGTCCCGAAATTCCATAGAGTGAGGATGGGTGGCCGCTCCTTTAGCGTTGCAGCGGCCAAACTTTGGAACTCCCTGCCACTCTCCTTGAGGAGTCACAAGGACTTTTTTCCGTTTAGGAAAGCGTTAAAAACACACCTATTTCCAAAGACGGTCTGAGCGGTTAAAGTGTACGGTTTCTTGATCAAAGCGCCAGGATGCCCTCTGGGTGACAGGTTCTGCGCTCTATAAATATACTATAAATAAATAAATAAAACGTTCCTTTACCCAGAATCCCTTGCAAGCCTCATTTTTTGCTTGGAAAAAATCAGTTTTTTCACACGTTTTAGTGTGGGAAAGCGTGGCATCACTGGGCTCACACAAATTACCTCCCACCCAGCGTTCCCCAAGGTCTCCCGATAAAAATGGTACCTCACTTGCGTGGGTAGGCATAGTGGCTGCTTTAGGAAAAGGCCCAATTCATACTGTGGAGACCAAAACATTACCTTTAGCCAAATAATCTTATTTTTTGAGGGGGTCACCTGAGCTTTTGGCCCGGGGCTTGGCGGGCATCTTTGGAAACTACCAAACCCAAACAGTTCTGAAAACTAGACACCCGGGGGAGTCCAGGGAGGTATGGCATGCGTGGGTCCCCCAATGTTTTCCTACCCAGAAACCCCTGCAAACCTGAAATTTTGGTCAAAAAACCCACTTTTCCGTACTGTTTTGGGTGGGATCTCGCTGCCGGAACAAATGTCCTACCACCCAGCGTTTCCCTTGTTCTCCCGAGTAAAATGATACCTCGCTTGTGTGGGTGGGCCAAAGGCATGTGACTCAGACTGGGGGGCTTAATTTGTAAAACTTAAATATGACTAAAAACTACTTTTTCAAAATTCATTTTTGGCGTGTTCTGCTTTGGGGCACCCACACAAGTGAGGTATCCTTTTACTCGCAGGGTGGTAGGACTTTTTTGCCGGCACGGCGATCCCACGCTAAAAAGTTTGGAAAAGTGCTATTTTTACCTAATTTAAAGGTTTGCAAGGAGTTCTTGGTAGGAAAACATTGGGGGACCCATGCATGCCATACCTCCCTGGACTCCCCCGGGTGTCTAGGTTTCAGAACTGTTTGGGTTTGCTACTTTGCAAAGAATACCACCGAGCCCCGGGCCTCAAACTCAGATGCCCCCCCCCAAAATCAAGGTTGTTTTGCAATAAGGTAATGTAAATTCACCACCGTACGATTTGAACCGTTTCCTGTTGCAGCCACTATGTCTATCCACGCAAGTGAGGTACCATTTTTTTCAGGAGACCTGGGGGCACGCTGGGTGGGTGGAATTTTGTGGATCCACACAGATTCCAGAACTTTCCACCACAGAAATGTGAGGGAAATGTGTTTTTTTTTTTTGCCACATTTTTATGTTTGCAAGGGATTCTGGGTAACAAAACCTGGGGGTAGGCAGACGAGTCACCCCATCCTAAATTCCCCTGGGTGTCTAGTTTTCAAAAATGTATAGGTTTGCTAGGTTTCCCTAGATGCTGGCAGAGCTTCGGCGCAAAAAGAAAAGGTAGTCTTTTTGTCCAAAGCGTGCTAAATTTCACTGGGAAATTGAGGTGCGACCATGCTGCGTTTTGCGCTGTTTCATGTCGCAGCCACTATGCCTACCCACGCAAATGAGGTACCATTATTTTGGGGAGACCTGGGGGCACGCTGGGTGGGTGGAAATTTGTTGATCCACGCAGATTCCAGAACTTTCCACCACAGAAATGTGATGAAAATGTGTTTTTTGGTCACATTTTTATGTTTGCAAGGGATTCTGGGTAACAAAACCTGGAGGTAGGCAGACGAGTCACCCCATCCTACATTCCCATGGTTGTCTAGTTTTCAAAAATGTATAGGTTTGCTAGGTTTCCCTAGGTGCTGGCAGAGCTACGGCGCAAAAACAAAAGGTAGTCTTTTTGTCCGAAACGTGCTAAATTTCACTGGGAAATTGAGGTGCGACCATGCTGCGTTTTGCGCTGTTTCATGTCGCAGCCACTATGCCTACCCACGCAAGTGAGGTACCATTTTTTTCAGGAGACCTAGGGGCACACTGGGAGGGTGGAAATTTGTTGATCCACGCAGATTCCAGAACTTTCCACCACAGAAATGTGAGGAAAATGTGTTTTTTTGGTCATATTTTTATGTTTGCAAGGGATTATGGGTAACAAAACCTGGGGGTAGGCAGACGAGTCACCCCATCCTAAATTGCCCTGGGTGTCTAGTTTTCAAAAATGTATAGGTTTGCTAGATTTCCCTAGGTGCTGGCAGAGCTACGGCGCAAAAACAAAAGGTAGTCTTTTTGTCCGAAACGTGCTAAATTTAACTGGGAAATTGAGGTGCGACCATGCTGCGTTTTGCGCTGTTTCATATCGCAGCCACTATGCCTACCCACGCAAGTGAGGTACCATTTTTTTTGGGAGACCTGGGGGCACGCTGGGTGGGTGGAAATTTGTTGATCCACGCAGATTCCAGAACTTTCCACCACAGAAATGTGAGGAAAATGTGTTTTTTTGGTCAAATTTTTATGTTTGCAAGGGATTCTGGGTAACAAAACCTGGAGGTAGGCAGACGAGTCAACCCATCCTAAATTTCCCTGGGTGTCTAGTTTTCAAAAATTTATAGGTTTGCTAGGTTTCCATAGGTGCTGGCAGAGCTACGGCGCAAAAACAAAAGGTAGTCTTTTTGTCCAAAACGTGCTAAATTTCACTGGGAAATTGAGGTGCGACCATGCTGCGTTTTGCGCTGTTTCATGTTGCAGCCACTATGCCTACCCACGCAAGTGAGGTACCATTGTTTTCGGGAGACCTGGGGGCACGCTGGGTGGGTGGAAATTTGTTGATTCACGCAGATTCCAGAACTTTCCACCACAGAAATGTGAGGAAAATGTGTTTTTTTTGTCAAATTTTTAGGTTTGCAAGGGATTCTGGGTAACAAAACTTGGGGGTAGGCAGACGAGTCACCCCATCCTAAATTTCCCTGGGTGTCTAGTTTTTAAAAATGTATAGGTTTGCTAGGTTTCCCTAGGTGCTGGCTGAGCTACGGCTCAAAAACAAAAGGTAGTCTCTTTGTCCAAAGAGCTTAAGATTTCACTGGGAAATTGAGGTGCAACCACGTTGCATTTTGTGCTGTTTCCTGTCGTAGGCACAAGGCCGACCCACACAAGTGAGGTACCATTTTTTTGGGGAGACCTGGGGGCACGCTGGGTGGGTGGAAATTTGTTGATCCACGCAGATTCCACAACTTTCCACCACAGAAATGTGAGGAAAATGTGTTTTTTTTGTCAAAATATTAGCTTTGCAAGGGATTCTGGGTAACAAAACCTGGTGGTAGGCAGTCGAGTCATCCCATCCTGAATTTCCCTGGGTGTCTACTTTTCAAAAATGTATAGGTTTGCTAGGTTTCCCTAGGTGCCGGCAGAGCTAGGGTGCAAAAACTACAGGTAGGCACTTTGCCAAAAAAGGGTCAATTTGTAACTGCAAAATTTAGGTGTGACCACGTTGCATTTTGCGCCGTTTCCTGTCGCAGGCACAAGGCTGACCCACACAAGTGAGGTACCGTTTTTATCGGGACACTTGGGGTAATTCAGATTTGTAAATCAACTGTTATTACCAATTGAGCTTTCATGCATTTCTCCCTTTGAATGAAAGACATTGTGTAAAAAAAAAAATCTTTATGAAAAATGACCAATAATTCTCATGCTAGTATGAGTATTCCCAACTTTGAAAATTTGCAATTATATACTGTTTCTGAACTCTATAATTTGTACCCAATTCATAAATACATAGGTGTCTTTGATACAGATTATTCCATGTATACATTTTCCAAGACAAAGTGCACTATACCCAGTAAATGAAAAAATACCATTGCAAGTTGCTGCTCAGTTTTTGGATCTGGGTTCGTCGGGTTCTTGGTGAAACTACAAGTCCTATATATCCCCACAACCAGGAAGGTCTAACGGATGTAACGGTATATTGGTTTCCAAGAGCTGTCAAAATCAGAAAAAGTTATAGGTGAAAACGTTGAGACAAAAGGCTGTTTTTTTCAACAAATTTTCAAATATTCCAATATCTAGCTGTTAGTTTCTATAACGAAACCTTCATGGATTTAGACAAATGACCCCTTTCTGAATTGAGTATTTTGTCTACTTTTCGAAAATGTAAAGCTTTACAGGATCCATTATTGCTTTCAAACTCATTTCTACCATTAACTGGAAGGAGGTGGAAAGCTCTAAAAATAGCAAAAATAGGCTATGTCCCAGAAAAATGCCAAAACTGAGTGAAAAATTTCGGTTCTCTGACAAAAGACTGTCATTCCCTGAAAGCTGAGAAAATGGAGATTTCAGCCCCACAAACCCTTTTGTGATACCATTTTCAGGGAAAAACCCAGAGGCTTTCATTTGCAGCCCGTTTTTCCAATTTTTCTGAAAAAAACAAAAAAAACACTCTATTTTGGTTAATTTCTGGGACCCCTCCAAGGGAATCCACAAACTCTGGGTGCCTTTAGAATCCACATGATGTTGGAAGAAAAGCACGCAAATTTGGCACGGATACCTTATGTGGTCAAAAAGTTACAAGGGCCTAAGTGCGCACTACTCCAAAACGCCAAAAAAAGCCTTAGCACAGGAGGGGAAAAGGCCTAGCAGCGAAGGGGTTAATAATAAAGATATGGCCAGGATGGAAATAGCTATTGACGAAAAAGCCTGGATAGAATTCTTCTCAAATGTTTATAGTAGTAGCCAAGAAGAACCGCAAGTAGTGAGTAATTTTGTTCCCAAACCTATTGAGTTCACCCTTGAAGAGGTACAAATAGCTATAAGCCAAACTCAGAATAATAAAGCCCCTGGACCAAATGGGATCCCTAGCGATCTCTATAAGATGAACACAGACTTATGGGCCCCACTATGCTCGCGTGTCTTGGGCGCTTGTTGTGCCGAAGGCTTCATTAAAACGTGGGCAGAATCAGTGATAATTCCCATTTATAAAAAGGGCGATAGGGAAAGCCCATCAAACTATAGACCTATATCTCTCTTAGATTCATTAATGAAAATCGCAGGGAGAGTGGTCTTGTCTAAAATACAGACGTGGGCCGAGGAACATGATATTTTAACTCCCGTACAATATGGGTTTCGCCCAGGGATGGGTACGGTCGAGCAGATTTTAAACTTTGTATTACTACAGAAATGTGAGGAAAATGTGTTTTTTTGGTCACATTTTTATGTTTGCAAGGGATTCTGGGTAACAAAGCCTGGAGGTAGGCAGACGAGTCAACCCATCCTAAATTTCCCTGGGTGTCTAGTTTTCAAAAATGTATAGGTTTTCTAGGTTTCCATAGGTGCTGGCAGAGCTACGGCGCAAAAACAAAAGGTAGTCTTTTTGTCCAAAACGTGCTAAATTTCACTGGGAAATTGAGGTGCGACCATGCTGCGTTTTGCGCTGTTTCATGTCGCAGCTACTATGCCTACCCACGCAAGTGAGGTACCATTTTTTTCGGGAGACCTGGGGGCACGCTGGGTGGGTAGAAATTTGTTGATCCACACAGATTCCAGAACTTTCCACCACAGAAATGTGAGGAAAATGTTTTTTTGTCAAATTTTTAGGTTTGCAAGGGATTCTGGGTAACAAAACCTGGGGGTAGGCAGACGAGTCACCCCATGCTGAATTGCCCTGGGTGTCTAGTATTCAAAAATGTATAGGTTTGCTAGGTTACCCTGGGTGCTGGCAGAGCTACGGCACAAAAACAAAAGGTAGTCTTTTTGTCCGAAAAGTGATAAATTTCACTGGGAAATTGAGGTGCGACCATGCTGCGTTTTGCGCTGTTTCATGTCGCAGCCACTATGCCTACCCACGCAAGTGAGGTACCATTTTTTTCGGGAGACCTGGGGGCACGCTGGGTGGGTGGAAATTTGTTGATCCACGCAGATTCCAGAACTTTCCACCACAGAAATGTGAGGAAAATGTGTTTTTTTCGGTCAAATTTTTATGTTTCCAAGGGATTCTGGGTAACAAAACCTGGAGGTAGGCAGACGAGTCACCCCATCCTGAATTGCCCTGGGTGTCTAGTTTTCAAAAAATGTATAGGTTTGCTAGTTTTCCCTAGGTGCTGGCAGAGCTACGGCGAAAAAACAAAAGGTAGTCTTTTGTCCGAAATGTGCTAAATTTCACTGGGAAATTAAGGTGCAACCATGCTGCGTTTTGCGCTGTTTCATGTCGTAGCCACTATGCCTACCCACGCAAGTGAGGTACAATTTTTTTCGGGAGACCTGGGGGCACGCTGGGTGGGTGGAAATTTGTTGATCCACGCAGATTCCAGAACTTTCCACCACAGAAATGTCAGGAAAATGTGCTTTTTTTTGTCAAATTTTTAGGTTTGCAAGGGATTCTGGGTAACAAAACCTGGGGGTAGGCAGACGAGTCACCCCATCCTGAATTTCCCTGGGTGTCTAGTTTTCAAAAATGTATTGGTTTGCTAGGTTTCCCTAGGTGCTGGCAGAGCTACGGCGCACAAAGAAAAGGTAGTCTTTTTGTCCAAAACGTGCTAAATTTCACTGGGAAATTGAGGTGCGACCATGCTGCGTTTTGCGCTGTTTCATGTCGCGGCCACTATGCCTACCCATGCAAGTGAGGTACCATTTTTTTTGGGAGACCTGGGGCACGCTGGGTGGGTGGAAATTTGTTGATTCACGCAGATTCCAGAACTTTCCACCACAGAAATGTGAGGAAAATGTGTTTTTTTTGTCAAATTTTTAGGTTTGCAAGGGATTCTGGGTAACAAAACCTGGGGGTAGGCAGACGAGTCACCCCATCCTAAATTTCTCTGGGTGTCTAGTTTTTAAAAATGTATAGGTTTGCTAGGTTTCCCTAGGTGCTGGCTGAGCTACGGCTCAAAAACAAAAGGTAGTCTCTTTGTCCAAAGAGCTTAAGATTTCACTGGGAAATTGAGGTGCGACCACGTTGCATTATGTGCCGTTTCCTGTCGTAGGCACAAGGCCGACCCACACAAGTGAGGTACCATTTTTTTCGGGAGACCTGGGGGCACGCTGGGTGGGTAGAAATTTGTTGATCCATGCAGATTCCAGAACTTTCCACCACAGAAATGTGAGGAAAATGTGTTTTTTTGGTCATATTTTTATGTTTGCAAGGGATTATGGGTAACAAAACCTGGGGGTAGGCAGACGAGTCACCCCATCCTAAATTGCCCTGGGTGTCTAGTTTTCAAAAATGTATAGGTTTGCTAGATTTCCCTAGGTGCTGGCAGAGCTACGGCGCAAAAACAAAAGGTAGTCTTTTTGTCCGAAACGTGCTAAATTTAACTGGGAAATTGAGGTGCGACCATGCTGCGTTTTGCGCTGTTTCATATCGCAGCCACTATGCCTACCCACGCAAGTGAGGTACCATTTTTTTTGGGAGACCTGGGGGCACGCTGGGTGGGTGGAAATTTGTTGATCCACGCAGATTCCAGAACTTTCCACCACAGAAATGTGAGGAAAATGTGTTTTTTTGGTCAAATTTTTATGTTTGCAAGGGATTCTGGGTAACAAAACCTGGAGGTAGGCAGACGAGTCAACCCATCCTAAATTTCCCTGGGTGTCTAGTTTTCAAAAATTTATAGGTTTGCTAGGTTTCCATAGGTGCTGGCAGAGCTACGGCGCAAAAACAAAAGGTAGTCTTTTTGTCCAAAACGTGCTAAATTTCACTGGGAAATTGAGGTGCGACCATGCTGCATTTTGCGCTGTTTCATGTTGCAGCCACTATGCCTACCCACGCAAGTGAGGTACCATTGTTTTCGGGAGACCTGGGGGCACGCAGGGTGGGTGGAAATTTGTTGATCCACACAGATTCCAGAACTTTCCACCACAGAAATGTGAGGAAAATGTGTTTTTTTGGTCAAATTTTTATGTTTGCAAGGGATTCTGGGTAACAAAACCTGGGGGTATGCAGACGAGTCACCCCATCCTGAATTGCCCTGGGTATCTAGTTTTCAAAAATGTATAGGTTTGCTAGGTTTCCCTAGGTGCTGGCAGAGCTACGGTGCAAAAACAAAAGGTAGTCTTTTTGTCCGAAAAGTGCTAAATTTCACTGGGAAATTGAGGTGCGACCATGCTGCGTTTTGCGCTGTTTCATGTCGCAGCCACTATGCCTACCCACGCAAGTGAGGTACCATTTTTTTCGGGAGACCTGGGGGCACGCTGGGTGGGTGGAAATTTGTTGATCCACGCAGATTCCAGAACTTTCCACCACAGAAATGTGAGGAAAATGTGTTTTTTTGGTCAAATTTTTATGTTTCCAAGGGATTCTGGGTAACAAAACCTGGGGGTAGGCAGACGAGTCACCCCATCCTGAATTGCCCTGGGTGTCTAGTTTTCAAAAATGTATAGGTTTGCTAGGTTTCCCTAGGTGCTGGCAGAGCTACGGCGCAAAAACAAAAGGTAGTCGTTTTGTCCGAAATGTGCTAAATTTCACTGGGAAATTGAGGTGCAACCATGCTGCGTTTTGCGCTGTTTCATGTCGTAGCCACTATGCCTACCCACGCAAGTGAGGTACCATTTTTTTCGGGAGACCTGCGGGCACGCTGGGTGGGTGGAAATTTGTTGATCCACGCAGATTCCAGAACTTTCCACCACAGAAATGTCAGGAAAATGTGTTTTTTTTGTCAAATTTTTAGGTTTGCAAGGGATTCTGGGTAACAAAACCTGGGGGTAGGCAGACGAGTCACCCCATCCTGAATTTCCCTGGGTGCTAGTTTTCAAAAATGTATTGGTTTGCTAGGTTTCCCTAGGTGCTGGCAGAGCTACGGCGCACAAAGAAAAGGTAGTCTTTTTGTCCAAAACGTGCTAAATTTCACTGGGAAATTGAGGTGCGACCATGCTGCGTTTTGCGCTGTTTCATGTCGCGGCCACTATGCCTACCCACGCAAGTGAGGTACCATTTTTTTCGGGAGACCTGGGGGCACGCTGGGTGGGTGGAAATTTGTTGATTCACGCAGATTCCAGAACTTTCCACCACAGAAATGTGAGGAAAATGTGTTTTTTTTGTCAAATTTTTAGGTTTGCAAGGGATTCTGGGTAACAAAACTTGGGGGTAGGCAGACGAGTCACCCCATCCTAAATTTCCCTGGGTGTCTAGTCTTTAAAAATGTATAGGTTTGCTAGGTTTCCCTAGGTGCTGGCTGAGCTACGGCTCAAAAACAAAAGGTAGTCTCTTTGTCCAAAGAGCTTAAGATTTCACTGGGAAATTGAGGTGCAACCACGTTGCATTTTGTGCTGTTTCCTGTCGTAGGCACAAGGCCGACCCACACAAGTGAGGTACCATTTTTTTGGGGAGACCTGGGGGCACGCTGGGTGGGTGGAAATTTGTTGATCCACGCAGATTCCACAACTTTCCACCACAGAAATGTGAGGAAAATGTGTTTTTTTTGTCAAAATATTAGCTTTGCAAGGGATTCTGGGTAACAAAACCTGGTGGTAGGCAGTCGAGTCATCCCATCCTGAATTTCCCTGGGTGTCTACTTTTCAAAAATGTATAGGTTTGCTAGGTTTCCCTAGGTGCCGGCAGAGCTAGGGTGCAAAAACTACAGGTAGGCACTTTGCCAAAAAAGGGTCAATTTGTAACTGCAAAATTTAGGTGTGACCACGTTGCATTTTGCGCCGTTTCCTGTCGCAGGCACAAGGCTGACCCACACAAGTGAGGTACCGTTTTTATCGGGACACTTGGGGTAATTCAGATTTGTAAATCAACTGTTATTACCAATTGAGCTTTCATGCATTTCTCCCTTTGAATGAAAGACATTGTGTAAAAAAAAAAATCTTTATGAAAAATGACCAATAATTCTCATGCTAGTATGAGTATTCCCAACTTTGAAAATTTGCAATTATATACTGTTTCTGAACTCTATAATTTGTACCCAATTCATAAATACATAGGTGTCTTTGATACAGATTATTCCATGTATACATTTTCCAAGACAAAGTGCACTATACCCAGTAAATGAAAAAATACCATTGCAAGTTGCTGCTCAGTTTTTGGATCTGGGTTCGTCGGGTTCTTGGTGAAACTACAAGTCCTATATATCCCCACAACCAGGAAGGTCTAACGGATGTAACGGTATATTGGTTTCCAAGAGCTGTCAAAATCAGAAAAAGTTATAGG
Source organism: Lissotriton helveticus (assembly GCF_964261635.1). NCBI lineage: Eukaryota > Metazoa > Chordata > Amphibia > Caudata > Salamandridae > Lissotriton > Lissotriton helveticus. The sequence goes on along the minus strand of NC_136062.1, from coordinate 88,710,507 downwards.
TGAAAACGTTGAGACAAAAGGCTGTTTTTTTCAACAAATTTTCAAATATTCCAATATCTAGCTGTTAGTTTCTATAACGAAACCTTCATGGATTTAGACAAATGACCCCTTTCTGAATTTAGAATTTTGTCTACTTTTCGAAAATGTAAAGCTTTACAGGATCCATTATTGCTTTCAAACTCATTTCTACCATTAACTGGAAGGAGGTGGAAAGCTCTAAAAATAGCAAAAATAGGCTATGTCCCAGAAAAATGCCAAAACTGAGTGAAGAATTTCGGTTCTCTGACAAAAGACTGTCATTCCCTGAAAGCTGAGAAAATGGAGATTTCAGCCCCACAAACCCTTTTGTGATACCATTTTCAGGGAAAAACCCAGAGGCTTTCATTTGCAGCCCGTTTTTCCAATTTTTCTGAAAAAAACAAAAAAATCACTATATTTTGGTTAATTTCTGGGACCCCTCCAAGGGAATCCACAAACTCTGGGTGCCTTTAGAATCCACATGATGTTGGAAGAAAAGCACGCAAATTTGGCACGGATACCTTATGTGGTCAAAAAGTTACAAGGGCCTAAGTGCGCACTACTCCAAAACGCCAAAAAAAGCCTTAGCACAGGAGGGGAAAAGGCCTAGCAGCGAAGGGGTTAATAATAAAGATATGGCCAGGATGGAAATAGCTATTGACGAAAAAGCCTGGATAGAATTCTTCTCAAATGTTTATAGTAGTAGCCAAGAAGAACCGCAAGTAGTGAGTAATTTTGTTCCCAAACCTATTGAGTTCACCCTTGAAGAGGTACAAATAGCTATAAGCCAAACTCAGAATAATAAAGCCCCTGGACCAAATGGGATCCCTAGCGATCTCTATAAGATGAACACAGACTTATGGGCCCCACTATGCTCGCGTGTCTTGGGCGCTTGTTGTGCCGAAGGCTTCATTAAAACGTGGGCAGAATCAGTGATAATTCCCATTTATAAAAAGGGCGATAGGGAAAGCCCATCAAACTATAGACCTATATCTCTCTTAGATTCATTAATGAAAATCGCAGGGAGAGTGGTCTTGTCTAAAATACAGACGTGGGCCGAGGAACATGATATTTTAACTCCCGTACAATATGGGTTTCGCCCAGGGATGGGTACGGTCGAGCAGATTTTAAACTTTGTATTACTACAGAAATGTGAGGAAAATGTGTTTTTTTGGTCACATTTTTATGTTTGCAAGGGATTCTGGGTAACAAAGCCTGGAGGTAGGCAGACGAGTCAACCCATCCTAAATTTCCCTGGGTGTCTAGTTTTCAAAAATGTATAGGTTTTCTAGGTTTCCATAGGTGCTGGCAGAGCTACGGCGCAAAAACAAAAGGTAGTCTTTTTGTCCAAAACGTGCTAAATTTCACTGGGAAATTGAGGTGCGACCATGCTGCGTTTTGCGCTGTTTCATGTCGCAGCTACTATGCCTACCCACGCAAGTGAGGTACCATTTTTTTCGGGAGACCTGGGGGCACGCTGGGTGGGTAGAAATTTGTTGATCCACACAGATTCCAGAACTTTCCACCACAGAAATGTGAGGAAAATGTTTTTTTGTCAAATTTTTAGGTTTGCAAGGGATTCTGGGTAACAAAACCTGGGGGTAGGCAGACGAGTCACCCCATGCTGAATTGCCCTGGGTGTCTAGTATTCAAAAATGTATAGGTTTGCTAGGTTACCCTGGGTGCTGGCAGAGCTACGGCACAAAAACAAAAGGTAGTCTTTTTGTCCGAAAAGTGATAAATTTCACTGGGAAATTGAGGTGCGACCATGCTGCGTTTTGCGCTGTTTCATGTCGCAGCCACTATGCCTACCCACGCAAGTGAGGTACCATTTTTTTCGGGAGACCTGGGGGCACGCTGGGTGGGTGGAAATTTGTTGATCCACGCAGATTCCAGAACTTTCCACCACAGAAATGTGAGGAAAATGTGTTTTTTTTGGTCAAATTTTTATGTTTCCAAGGGATTCTGGGTAACAAAACCTGGAGGTAGGCAGACGAGTCACCCCATCCTGAATTGCCCTGGGTGTCTAGTTTTCAAAAAATGTATAGGTTTGCTAGTTTTCCCTAGGTGCTGGCAGAGCTACGGCGAAAAAACAAAAGGTAGTCTTTTTGTCCGAAATGTGCTAAATTTCACTGGGAAATTGAGGTGCAACCATGCTGCGTTTTGCGCTGTTTCATGTCGTAGCCACTATGCCTACCCACGCAAGTGAGGTACAATTTTTTTCGGGAGACCTGGGGGCACGCTGGGTGGGTGGAAATTTGTTGATCCACGCAGATTCCAGAACTTTCCACCACAGAAATGTCAGGAAAATGTGCTTTTTTTTGTCAAATTTTTAGGTTTGCAAGGGATTCTGGGTAACAAAACCTGGGGGTAGGCAGACGAGTCACCCCATCCTGAATTTCCCTGGGTGTCTAGTTTTCAAAAATGTATTGGTTTGCTAGGTTTCCCTAGGTGCTGGCAGAGCTACGGCGCACAAAGAAAAGGTAGTCTTTTTGTCCAAAACGTGCTAAATTTCACTGGGAAATTGAGGTGCGACCATGCTGCGTTTTGCGCTGTTTCATGTCGCGGCCACTATGCCTACCCATGCAAGTGAGGTACCATTTTTTTTGGGAGACCTGGGGCACGCTGGGTGGGTGGAAATTTGTTGATTCACGCAGATTCCAGAACTTTCCACCACAGAAATGTGAGGAAAATGTGTTTTTTTGTCAAATTTTTAGGTTTGCAAGGGATTCTGGGTAACAAAACCTGGGGGTAGGCAGACGAGTCACCCCATCCTAAATTTCTCTGGGTGTCTAGTTTTTAAAAATGTATAGGTTTGCTAGGTTTCCCTAGGTGCTGGCTGAGCTACGGCTCAAAAACAAAAGGTAGTCTCTTTGTCCAAAGAGCTTAAGATTTCACTGGGAAATTGAGGTGCGACCACGTTGCATTATGTGCCGTTTCCTGTCGTAGGCACAAGGCCGACCCACACAAGTGAGGTACCATTTTTTTCGGGAGACCTGGGGGCACGCTGGGTGGGTGGAAATTTGTTGATCCACGCAGATTCCAGAACTTTCCACCACAGAAATGTGAGGAAAATGTGTTTTTTTTGTCAAAATATTAGCTTTGCAAGGGATTCTGGGTAACAAAACCTGGTGGTAGGCAGTCGAGTCATCCCATCCTGAATTTCCCTGGGTGTCTACTTTTCAAAAATGTATAGGTTTGCTAGGTTTCCCTAGGTGCCGGCAGAGCTAGGGTGCAAAAACTACAGGTAGGCACTTTGCCAAAAAAGGGTCAATTTGTAACTGCAAAATTTAGGTGTGACCACGTTGCATTTTGCGCCGTTTCCTGTCGCAGGCACAAGGCTGACCCACACAAGTGAGGTACCGTTTTTATCGGGACACTTGGGGTAATTCAGATTTGTAAATCAACTGTTATTACCAATTGAGCTTTCATGCATTTCTCCCTTTGAATGAAAGACATTGTGTAAAAACAAAAATCTTTATGAAAAATGACCAATAATTCTCATGCTAGTATGAGTATTCCCAACTTTGAAAATGTGCAATTATATACTGTTTCTGAACTCTATAATTTGTACCCAATTCATAAATACATAGGTGTCTTTGATACAGATTATTCCATGTATACATTTTCCAAGACAAAGTGCACTATACCCAGTAAATGAAAAAATACCATTGCAAGTTGCTGCTCAGTTTTTGGATCTGGGTTCGTCGGGTTCTTGGTGAAACTACAAGTCCTATATATCCCCACAACCAGGAAGGTCTAACGGATGTAACGGTATATTGCTTTCCAAGAGCTGTCAAAATTAGAAAAAGTTATAGGTGAAAACGTTGAGACAAAAGGCTGTTTTTTTTCAACAAATTTTCAAATATTCCAATATCTAGCTGTTAGTTTCTATAACGAAACCTTCATGGATTTAGACAAATGACCCCTTTCTGAATTCGGAATTTTGTCTACTTTTCGAAAATGTAAAGCTTTACAGGATCCATTATTGCTTTCAAACTCATTTCTACCATTAACTGGAAGGAGGTGGAAAGCTCTAAAAATAGCAAAAATAGGCTATGTCCCAGAAAAATGCCAAAACTGAGTGAAAAATTTCGGTTCTCTGACAAAAGACTGTCATTCCCTGAAAGCTGAGAAAATGGAGATTTCAGCCCCACAAACCCTTTTGTGATACCATTTTCAGGGAAAAATCCAGAGGCTTTCATTTGCAGCCCGTTTTTCCAATTTTTCTGAAAAAAACAAAAAAATCACTATATTTTGGTTAATTTCTGGGACCCCTCCAAGGGAATCCACAAACCCTGGGTGCCTTTAGAATCCACATGATGTTGGAAGAAAAGCACGCAAATTTGGCACGGATACCTTATGTGGTCAAAAAGTTACAAGGGCCTAAGTGCGCACTACTCCAAAACGCCAAAAAAAGCCTTAGCACAGGAGGGGAAAAGGCCTAGCAGCGAAGGGGTTAATAATAAAGATATGGCCAGGATGGAAATAGCTATTGACGAAAAAGCCTGGATAGAATTCTTCTCAAATGTTTATAGTAGTAGCCAAGAAGAGCCGCAAGTAGTGAGTAATTTTGTTCCCAAACCTATTGAGTTCACCCTTGAAGAGGTACAAATAGCTATAAGCCAAACTCAGAATAATAAAGCCCCTGGACCAAATGGGATCCCTAGCGATCTCTATAAGATGAACACAGACTTATGGGCCCCACTATGCTCGCGTGTCTTGGGCGCTTGTTGTGCCGAAGGCTTCATTAAAACGTGGGCAGAATCAGTGATAATTCCCATTTATAAAAAGGGCGATAGGGAAAGCCCATCAAACTATAGACCTATATCTCTCTTAGATTCATTAATGAAAATCGCAGGGAGAGTGGTCTTGTCTAAAATACAGACGTGGGCCGAGGAACATGATATTTTAACTCCCGTACAATATGGGTTTCGCCCAGGGATGGGTACGGTCGAGCAGATTTTAAACTTTGTATTACTACAGAAATGTGAGGAAAATGTGTTTTTTTGGTCAAATTTTTATGTTTGCAAGGGATTCTGGGTAACAAAACCTGGAGGTAGGCAGACGAGTCAACCCATCCTAAATTTCCCTGGGTGTCTAGTTTTCAAAAATGTATAGGTTTGCTAGGTTTCCATAGGTGCTGGCAGAGCTACGGCGCAAAAACAAAAGGTAGTCTTTTTGTCCAAAACGTGCTAAATTTCACTGGGAAATTGAGGTGCGACCATGCTGCATTTTGCGCTGTTTCATGTTGCAGCCACTAGGCCTACCCACGCAAGTGAGGTACCATTTTTTTCGGGAGACCTGGGGGCACGCTGGGTGGGTGGAAATGTGTTGATCCACCCAGATTCCAGAACTTTCCACCACAGAAATGTGAGGAAAATGTGTTTTTTTGTCAAATTTTTATGTTTGCAAGGGATTCTGGGTAACAAAACCTGGGGGTAGGCAGACGAGTCACCCCATCCTGCATTGCCCTGGGTATCTAGTTTTCAAAAATGTATAAGTTTGCTAGGTTTCCCTAGGTGCTGGCAGAGCTACGGTGCAAAAACAAAAGGTAGTCTTTTTGTCCGAAAAGTGCTAAATTTCACTGGGAAATTGAGGTGCGACCATGCTGCGTTTTGCGCTGTTTCATGTCGCAGCTACTATGCCTACCCACACAAGTGAGGTACCATTTTTTTCGGGAGACCTGGGGGCACGCTGGGTGGGTAGAAATTTGTTGATCCACACAGATTCCAGAACTTTCCACCACAGAAATGTGAGGAAAATGTGTTTTTTTTGTCAAATTTTTAGGTTTGCAAGGGATTCTGGGTAACAAAACCTGGGGGTAGGCAGACGAGTCACCCCATGCTGAATTGCCCTGGGTGTCTAGTTTTCAAAAATGTATAGGTTTGCTAGGTTACCCTAGGTGCTGGCAGGGCTACGGCACAAAAACAAAAGGTAGTCTTTTTGTCCGAAAAGTGATAAATTTCACTGGGAAATTGAGGTGCGACCATGCTGCGTTTTGCGCTGTTTCATGTCGCAGCCACTATGCCTATCCACGCAAGTGAGGTACCATTTTTTTTGGGAGACCTGGGGGCACGCTGGGTGGGTGGAAATTTGTTGATCCACGCAGATTCCAGAACTTTCCACCACAGAAATGTGAGGAAAATGTATTTTTTTTGTCCAATTTTTAGGTTTGCAAGGGATTCTGGGTAACAAAACCTGGGGGTAGGCAGACGAGTCACCCCATCCTGAATTGCCCTGGGTGTCTAGTTTTTAAAAATGTATAGGTTTGCTAGGTTTCCCTAGGTGCTGGCAGAGCTACGGTGCAAAAACAAAAGGTAGTCTTTTTGTCCGAAACGTGCTAAATTTCACTGGGAAATTGAGGTGCGACCATGCTGCTTTTTGCGCTGTTTCATGTCGCAGCCACTATGCCTACCCACGCAAGTGAGGTACCATTTTTTTCGGGAGACCTGGGGGCACGCTGGGTGGGTGGAAATTTGTTGATCCACGCAGATTCCAGAACTTTCCACCACAGAAATGTGAGGAAAATGTGTTTTTTTTGGTCAAATTTTTATGTTTCCAAGGGATTCTGGGTAACAAAACCTGGGGGTAGGCAGACGAGTCACCCCATCCTGAATTGCCCTGGGTGTCTAGTTTTCAAAAAATGTATAGGTTTGCTAGGTTTCCCTAGGTGCTGGCAGAGCTACGGCGAAAAAACAAAAGGTAGTCTTTTTGTCCGAAATGTGCTAAATTTCACTGGGAAATTGAGGTGCAACCATGCTGCGTTTTGCGCTGTTTCATGTCGTAGCCACTATGCCTAACCACGCAAGTGAGGTACCATTTTTTTCCGGAGACCTGGGGGCACGCTGGGTGGGTGGAAATTTGTTGATCCACGCAGATTCCAGAACTTTCCACCACAGAAATGTCAGGAAAATGTGTTTTTTTTGTCAAATTTTTAGGTTTGCAAGGGATTCTGGGTAACAAAACCTGGGGGTAGGCAGACGAGTCACCCCATCCTAAATTTCTCTGGGTGTCTAGTTTTTAAAAATGTATAGGTTTGCTAGGTTTCCCTAGGTGCTGGCTGAGCTACGGCTCAAAAACAAAAGGTAGTCTCTTTGTCCAAAGAGCTTAAGATTTCACTGGGAAATTGAGGTGCGACCACGTTGCATTATGTGCCGTTTCCTGTCGTAGGCACAAGGCCGACCCACACAAGTGAGGTACCATTTTTTTCGGGAGACCTGGGGGCACGCTGGGTGGGTGGAAATTTGTTGATCCACGCAGATTCCAGAACTTTCCACCACAGAAATGTGAGGAAAATGTGTTTTTTTGTCAAATTTTTAGGTTTGCAAGGGATTCTGGGTAACAAAACCTGGGGGTAGGCAGACGAGTCACCCCATCCTAAATTTTTCTGGGTGTCTAGTTTTTAAAAATGTATAGGTTTGCTAGGTTTCCCTAGGTGCTGGCTGAGCTACGGCTCAAAAACAAAAGGTAGTCTCTTTGTCCAAAGAGCTTAAGATTTCACTGGGAAATTGAGGTGCGACCACGTTGCATTATGTGCCGTTTCCTGTCGTAGGCACAAGGCCGACCCACACAAGTGAGGTACCATTTTTTTCGGGAGACCTGGGGGCACGCTGGGTGGGTGGAAATTTGTTGATCCACGCAGATTCCAGAACTTTCCACCACAGAAATGTGAGGAAAATGTGTTTTTTTTGTCAAAATATTAGCTTTGCAAGGGATTCTGGGTAACAAAACCTGGTGGTAGGCAGTCGAGTCATCCCATCCTGAATTTCCCTGGGTGTCTACTTTTCAAAAATGTATAGGTTTGCTAGGTTTCCCTAGGTGCCGGCAGAGCTAGGGTGCAAAAACTACAGGTAGGCACTTTGCCAAAAAAGGGTCAATTTGTAACTGCAAAATTTAGGTGTGACCACGTTGCATTTTGCGCCATTTCCTGTCGCAGGCACAAGGCTGACCCACACAAGTGAGGTACCGTTTTTATCGGGACACTTGGGGTAATTCAGATTTGTAAATCAACTGTTATTACCAATTGAGCTTTCATGCATTTCTCCCTTTGAATGAAAGACATTGTGTAAAAACAAAAATCTTTATGAAAAATGACCAATAATTCTCATGCTAGTATGAGTATTCCCAACTTTGAAAATGTGCAATTATATACTGTTTCTGAACTCTATAATTTGTACCCAATTCATAAATACATAGGTGTCTTTGATACAGATTATTCCATGTATACATTTTCCAAGACAAAGTGCACTATACCCAGTAAATGAAAAAATACCATTGCAAGTTGCTGCTCAGTTTTTGGATCTGGGTTCGTCGGGTTCTTGGTGAAACTACAAGTCCTATATATCCCCACAACCAGGAAGGTCTAACGGATGTAACGGTATATTGCTTTCCAAGAGCTGTCAAAATTAGAAAAAGTTATAGGTGAAAACGTTGAGACAAAAGGCTGTTTTTTTTCAACAAATTTTCAAATATTCCAATATCTAGCTGTTAGTTTCTATAACGAAACCTTCATGGATTTAGACAAATGACCCCTTTCTGAATTCGGAATTTTGTCTACTTTTCGAAAATGTAAAGCTTTACAGGATCCGTTATTGCTTTCAAACTCATTTCTACCATTAACTGGAAGGAGGTGGAAAGCTCTAAAAATAGCAAAAATAGGCTATGTCCCAGAAAAATGCCAAAACTGAGTGAAAAATTTCGGTTCTCTGACAAAAGACTGTCATTCCCTGAAAGCTGAGAAAATGGAGATTTCAGCCCCACAAACCCTTTTGTGATACCATTTTCAGGGAAAAATCCAGAGGCTTTCATTTGCAGCCCGTTTTTCCAATTTTTCTGAAAAAAACAAAAAAATCACTATATTTTGGTTAATTTCTGGGACCCCTCCAAGGGAATCCACAAACCCTGGGTGCCTTTAGAATCCACATGATGTTGGAAGAAAAGCACGCAAATTTGGCACGGATACCTTATGTGGTCAAAAAGTTACAAGGGCCTAAGTGCGCACTACTCCAAAACGCCAAAAAAAGCCTTAGCACAGGAGGGGAAAAGGCCTAGCAGCGAAGGGGTTAATAATAAAGATATGGCCAGGATGGAAATAGCTATTGACGAAAAAGCCTGGATAGAATTCTTCTCAAATGTTTATAGTAGTAGCCAAGAAGAGCCGCAAGTAGTGAGTAATTTTGTTCCCAAACCTATTGAGTTCACCCTTGAAGAGGTACAAATAGCTATAAGCCAAACTCAGAATAATAAAGCCCCTGGACCAAATGGGATCCCTAGCGATCTCTATAAGATGAACACAGACTTATGGGCCCCACTATGCTCGCGTGTCTTGGGCGCTTGTTGTGCCGAAGGCTTCATTAAAACGTGGGCAGAATCAGTGATAATTCCCATTTATAAAAAGGGCGATAGGGAAAGCCCATCAAACTATAGACCTATATCTCTCTTAGATTCATTAATGAAAATCGCAGGGAGAGTGGTCTTGTCTAAAATACAGACGTGGGCCGAGGAACATGATATTTTAACTCCCGTACAATATGGGTTTCGCCCAGGGATGGGTACGGTCGAGCAGATTTTAAACTTTGTATTACTACAGAAATGTGAGGAAAATGTGTTTTTTTGGTCAAATTTTTATGTTTGCAAGGGATTCTGGGTAACAAAACCTGGAGGTAGGCAGACGAGTCAACCCATCCTAAATTTCCCTGGGTGTCTAGTTTTCAAAAATGTATAGGTTTGCTAGGTTTCCATAGGTGCTGGCAGAGCTACGGCGCAAAAACAAAAGGTAGTCTTTTTGTCCAAAACGTGCTAAATTTCACTGGGAAATTGAGGTGCGACCATGCTGCATTTGGCGCTGTTTCATGTTGCAGCCACTAGGCCTACCCACGCAAGTGAGGTACCATTTTTTTCGGGAGACCTGGGGGCACGCTGGGTGGGTGGAAATGTGTTGATCCACCCAGATTCCAGAACTTTCCACCACAGAAATGTGAGGAAAATGTGTTTTTTTGTCAAATTTTTATGTTTGCTAGGGATTCTGGGTAACAAAACCTGGGGGTAGGCAGACGAGTCACCCCATCCTGCATTGCCCTGGGTATCTAGTTTTCAAAAATGTATACGTTTGCTAGGTTTCCCTAGGTGCTGGCAGAGCTACGGTGCAAAAACAAAAGGTAGTCTTTTTGTCCGAAAAGTGCTAAATTTCACTGGGAAATTGAGGTGCGACCATGCTGCGTTTTGCGCTGTTTCATGTCGCAGCTACTATGCCTACCCACACAAGTGAGGTACCATTTTTTTCGGGAGACCTGGGGGCACGCTGGGTGGGTAGAAATTTGTTGATCCACACAGATTCCAGAACTTTCCACCACAGAAATGTGAGGAAAATGTGGTTTTTTTGTCAAATTTTTAGGTTTGCAAGGGATTCTGGGTAACAAAACCTGGGGGTAGGCAGACGAGTCACCCCATGCTGAATTGCCCTGGGTGTCTAGTTTTCAAAAATGTATAGGCTTGCTAGGTTACCCTAGGTGCTGGCAGAGCTACGGCACAAAAACAAAAGGTAGTCTTTTTGTCCGAAAAGTGATAAATTTCACTGGGAAATTGAGGTGCGACCATGCTGCGTTTTGCGCTGTTTCATGTCGCAGCCACTATGCCTATCCACGCAAGTGAGGTACCATTTTTTTTGGGAGACCTGGGGGCACGCTGGGTGGGTGGAAATTTGTTGATCCACGCAGATTCCAGAACTTTCCACCACAGAAATGTGAGGAAAATGTATTTTTTTTGTCCAATTTTTAGGTTTGCAAGGGATTCTGGGTAACAAAACCTGGGGGTAGGCAGACGAGTCACCCCATCCTGAATTGCCCTGGGTGTCTAGTTTTTAAAAATGTATAGGTTTGCTAGGTTTCCCTAGGTGCTGGCAGAGCTACGGTGCAAAAACAAAAGGTAGTCTTTTTGTCCGAAACGTGCTAAATTTCACTGGGAAATTGAGGTGCGACCATGCTGCTTTTTGCGCTGTTTCATGTCGCAGCCACTATGCCTACCCACGCAAGTGAGGTACCATTTTTTTCGGGAGACCTGGGGGCACGCTGGGTGGGTGGAAATTTGTTGATCCACGCAGATTCCAGAACTTTCCACCACAGAAATGTGAGGAAAATGTATTTTTTTTGTCCAATTTTTAGGTTTGCAAGGGATTCTGGGTAACAAAACCTGGGGGTAGGCAGACGAGTCACCCCATCCTGAATTGCCCTGGGTGTCTAGTTTTTAAAAATGTATAGGTTTGCTAGGTTTCCCTAGGTGCTGGCAGAGCTACGGTGCAAAAACAAAAGGTAGTCTTTTTGTCCGAAACGTGCTAAATTTCACTGGGAAATTGAGGTGCGACCATGCTGCTTTTTGCGCTGTTTCATGTCGCAGCCACTATGCCTACCCACGCAAGTGAGGTACCATTTTTTTCGGGAGACCTGGGGGCACGCTGGGTGGGTGGAAATTTGTTGATCCACGCAGATTCCAGAACTTTCCACCACAGAAATGTGAGGAAAATGTGTTTTTTTTGGTCAAATTTTTATGTTTCCAAGGGATTCTGGGTAACAAAACCTGGGGGTAGGCAGACGAGTCACCCCATCCTGAATTGCCCTGGGTGTCTAGTTTTCAAAAAATGTATAGGTTTGCTAGGTTTCCCTAGGTGCTGGCAGAGCTACGGCGAAAAAACAAAAGGTAGTCTTTTTGTCCGAAATGTGCTAAATTTCACTGGGAAATTGAGGTGCAACCATGCTGCGTTTTGCGCTGTTTCATGTCGTAGCCACTATGCCTAACCACGCAAGTGAGGTACCATTTTTTTCGGGAGACCTGGGGGCACGCTGGGTGGGTGGAAATTTGTTGATCCACGCAGATTCCAGAACTTTCCACCACAGAAATGTCAGGAAAATGTGTTTTTTTTGTCAAATTTTTAGGTTTGCAAGGGATTCTGGGTAACAAAACCTGGGGGTAGTCAGACGAGTCACCCCATCCTAAATTTCCCTGGGTGTCTAGTTTTTAAAAATGTATAGGTTTGCTAGGTTTCCCTAGGTGCTGGCTGAGCTACGGCTCAAAAACAAAAGGTAGTCTCTTTGTCCAAAGAGCTTAAGATTTCACTGGGAAATTGAGGTGCGACCACATTGCATTTTGTGCCGTTTCCTGTCGTAGGCACAAGGCCGACCCACACAAGTGAGGTACCATTTTTTGCGGGAGACCTGGGGGCACGCTGGGTGGGTGGAAATTTGTTGATCCACGCAGATTCCAGAGCTTTCCACCACAGAAATGTGAGGAAAATGTGTTTTTTTTGTCAAAATATTAGCTTTGCAAGGGATTCTGGGTAACAAAACCTGGTGGTAGGCAGTCGAGTCATCCCATCCTGAATTTCCCTGGGTGTCTACTTTTCAAAAATGTATAGGTTTGCTAGGTTTCCCTAGGTGCCGGCAGAGCTAGGGTGCAAAAACTACAGGTAGGCACTTTGCCAAAAAAGGGTCAATTTGTAACTGCAAAATTTAGGTGTGACCATGTTGCATTTTGCGCCGTTTCCTGTCGCAGGCACAAGGCCGACCCACACAAGTGAGGTACCGTTTTTATCGGGACACTTGGGGTAATTCAGATTTGTAAATCAACTGTTATTACCAATTGAGCTTTCATGCATTTCTCCCTTTGAATGAAAGACATTGTGTAAAAAAAAAAATCTTTATGAAAAATGAACAATAATTCTCATGCTAGTATGAGTATTCCCAACTTTGAAAATGTGCAATTATATACTGTTTCTGAACTCTATAATTTGTACCCAATTCATAAATACATAGGTGTCTTTGATACAGATTATTCCATGTATACATTTTCCAAGACAAAGTGCACTATACCCAGTAAATGAAAAAATACCATTGCAAGTTGCTGCTCAGTTTTTGGATCTGGGTTCGTCGGGTTCTTGGTGAAACTACAAGTCCTATATATCCCCACAACCAGGAAGGTCTAACGGATGTAACGGTATATTGCTTTCCAAGAGCTGTCAAAATTAGAAAAAGTTATAGGTGAAAAAGTTGAGACAAAAGGCTGTTTTTTTCAACAAATTTTCAAATATTCCAATATCTAGCTGTTAGTTTCTATAACGAAACCTTCATGGATTTAGACAAATGACCCCTTTCTGAATTCAGAATTTTGTCTACGTTTCGAAAATGTAAAGCTTTACAGGATCCATTATTGCTTTCAAACTCATTTCTACCATTAACTGGAAGGAGGTGGAAAGCTCTAAAAATAGCAAAAATAGGCTATGTCCCAGAAAAATGCCAAAACTGAGTGAAAAATTTCGGTTCTCTGACAAAAGACTGTCATTCCCTGAAAGCTGAGAAAATTGAGATTTCAGCCCCACAAACCCTTTTGTGATACCATTTTCAGGGAAAAACCCAGAGGCTTTCATTTGCAGCCCGTTTTTCCAATTTTTCTGAAAAAAACAAAAAAATCACTATATTTTGGTTAATTTCTGGGACCCCTCCAAGGGAATCCTCAAACCCTGGGTGCCTTTAGGATCCACATGATGTTGGAAGAAAAGCACACAAATTTGGCACGGATACCTTATGTGGTCAAAAAGTTACAAGGGCCTAAGTGCGCACTACTCCAAAACGCAAAAAAAAGCCTTAGCACAGGAGGGGAAAAGGCCTAGCAGCGAAGGGGTTAATAATAAAGATATGGCCAGGATGGAAATAGCTATTGACGAAAAAGCCTGGATAGAATTCTTCTCAAATGTTTATAGTAGTAGCCAAGAAGAGCCGCAAGTAGTGAGTAATTTTGTTCCCAAACCTATTGAGTTCACCCTTGAAGAGGTACAAATAGCTATAAGCCAAACTCAGAATATTAAAGCCCCTGGACCAAATGGGATCCCTAGCGATCTCTATAAGATGAACACAGACTTATGGGCCCCACTATGCTCGCGTGTCTTGGGCGCTTGTTGTGCCGAAGGCTTCATTAAAACGTGGGCAGAATCAGTGATAATTCCCATTTATAAAAAGGGCGATAGGGAAAGCCCATCAAACTATAGACCTATATCTCTCTTGGATTCATTAATGAAAATCGCAGGGAGAGTGGTCTTGTCTAAAATACAGACGTGGGCCGAGGAACATGATATTTTAACTCCCGTACAATATGGGTTTCGCCCAGGGATGGGTACGGTCGAGCAGATTTTAAACTTTGTATTACTACAGAAATGTGAGGAAAATGTGTTTTTTTGGTCAAATTTTTATGTTTGCAAGGGATTCTGGGTAACAAAACCTGGAGGTAGGCAGACGAGTCAACCCATCCTAAATTTCCCTGGGTGTCTAGTTTTCAAAAATGTATAGGTTTGCTAGGTTTCCATAGGTGCTGGCAGAGCTACGGCGCAAAAACAAAAGGTAGTCTTTTTGTCCAAAACGTGCTAAATTTCACTGGGAAATTGAGGTGCGACCATGCTGCATTTTGCGCTGTTTCATGTTGCAGCCACTATGCCTACCCACGCAAGTGAGGTACTATTTTTTTCGGGAGACCTGGGGGCACGCTGGGTGGGTGGAAATTTGTTGATCCACCCAGATTCCAGAACTTTCCACCACAGAAATGTGAGGAAAATGTGTTTTTTTGGTCAAATTTTTATGTTTGCAAGGGATTCTGGGTAACAAAACCTGGGGGTAGGCAGACGAGTCACCCCATCCTGCATTGCCCTGGGTATCTAGTTTTCAAAAATGTATAGGTTTGCTAGGTTTCCCTAGGTGCTGGCAGAGCTACGGTGCAAAAACAAAAGGTAGTCTTTTTGTCCGAAAAGTGCTAAATTTCACTGGGAAATTGAGGTGCAACCATGCTGCGTTTTGCGCTGTTTCATGTCGCAGCTACTATGCCTACCCACGCAAGTGAGGCACCATTTTTTTCGGGAGACCTGGGGGCACGCTGGGTGGGTAGAAATTTGTTGATCCACACAGATTCCAGAACTTTCCACCACAGAAATGTGAGGAAAATGTGTTTTTTTTGTAAAATGTTTAGGTTTGCAAGGGATTCTGGGTAACAAAACCTGGGGGTAGGCAGACGAGTCACCCCATCCTGAATTGCCCTGGGTGTCTAGTTTTCAAAAATGTATAGGTTTGCTAGGTTACCCTAGGTGCTGGCAGAGCTACGGCACAAAAACAAAAGGTAGTCTTTTTGTCCGAAAAGTGCTAAATTTCACTGGGAAATTGAGGTGCGACCATGCTGCGTTTTGCGCTGTTTCATGTCGCAGCCACTATGCCTACCCACGCAAGTGAGGTACCATTTTTTTTGGGAGACCTGGGGGCACGCTGGGTGGGTGGAAATTTGTTGATCCACGCAGATTCCAGAACTTTCCACCACAGAAATGTGAGGAAAATGTGTTTTTTTTGTCCAATTTTTAGGTTTGCAAGGGATTCTGGGTAACAAAACCTGGGGGTAGGCAGACGAGTCACCCCATCCTGAATTGCCCTGGGTGTCTAGTTTTTAAAAATGTATAGGTTTGCTAGGTTTCCCTAGGTGCTGGCAGAGCTACGGTGCAAAAACAAAAGGTAGTCTTTTTGTCCGAAACGTGCTAAATTTCACTGGGAAATTGAGGTGCGACCATGCTGCTTTTTGCGCTGTTTCATGTCGCAGCCACTATGCCTACCCACGCAAGTGAGGTACCATTTTTTTCGGGAGACCTGGGGGCACGCTGGGTGGGTGGAAATTTGTTGATCCACGCAGATTCCAGAACTTTCCACCACAGAAATGTGAGGAAAATGTGTTTTTTTTGTCAAATTTTTAGGTTTGCAAGGGATTCTGGGTAACAAAACCTGGGGGTAGGCAGACGAGTCACCCCATCCTGAATTTCCCTGGGTGTCTAGTTTCCAAAAATGTATTGGTTTGCTAGGTTTCCCTAGGTGCTGGCAGAGCTACGGCGCACAAAGAAAAGGTAGTCTTTTTGTCCAAAACGTGCTAAATTTCACTGGGAAATTGAGGTGCGACCATGCTGCGTTTTGCGCTGTTTCATGTCGCGGCCACTATGCCTACCCACGCAAGTGAGGTACCATTTTTTTCGGGAGACCTGGGGGCACGCTGGGTGGGTGGAAATTTGTTGATTCATGCAGATTCCAGAACTTTCCACCACAGAAATGTGAGGAAAATTTGTTTTTTTGGTCAAATTTTTAGGTTTGCAAGGGATTCTGGGTAACAAAACCTGGGGGTAGGCAGACGAGTCACCCCATCCTAAATTTCCCTGGGTGTCTAGTTTTTAAAAATGTATATGTTTGCTAGGTTTCCCTAGGTGCTGGCTGAGCTACGGCTCAAAAACAAAAGGTAGTCTCTTTGTCCAAAGAGCTTAAGATTTCACTGGGAAATTGAGGTGCGACCACGTTGCATTTTGTGCCGTTTCCTGTCGTAGGCACAAGGCCGACCCACACAAGTGAGGTACCATTTTTTGCGGGAGACCTGGGGGCACGCTGGGTGGGTAGAAATTTGTTGATCCACGCAGATTCCAGAACTTTCCACCACAGAAATGTGAGGAAAATGTGTTTTTTTTGTCAAAATATTAGCTTTGCAAGGGATTCTGGGTAACAAAACCTGGTGGTAGGCAGTCGAGTCATCCCATCCTGAATTTCCCCGGGTGTCTACTTTTCAAAAATGTATAGGTTTGCTAGGTTTCCCTAGGTGCCGGCAGAGCTAGGGTGCAAAAACTACAGGTAGGCACTTTACCAAAAAAGGGTCAATTTGTAACTGCAAAATTTAGGTGTGACCATGTTGCATTTTGCGCCGTTTCCTCTCGCAGGCACAAGGCCGACCCACACAAGTGAGGTACCGTTTTTATCGGACACTTGGGGTAATTCAGATTTGTAAATCAACTGTTATTACCAATTGAGATTTCATGCATTTCTCCCTTTGAATGAAAGACATTGTGTAAAAAAAAAAATCTTTATGAAAAATGACCAATAATTCTCATGCTAGTATGAGTATTCCCAACTTTGAAAATGTGCAATTATATACTGTTTCTGAACTCTATAATTTGTACCCAATTCATAAATACATAGGTGTCTTTGATACAGATTATCCCATGTATACATTTTCCAAGACAAAGTGCACTATACCCAGTAAATGAAAAAATACCATTGCAAGTTGCTGCTCAGTTTTTGGATCTGGGTTCGTCGGGTTCTTGGTGAAAGTACAAGTCCTATATATCCCCACAACCAGGAAGGTCTAACGGATGTAACGGTAGATTGCTTTCCAAGAGCTGTCAAAATTAGAAAAAGTTATAGGTGAAAACGTTGAGACAAAAGGCTGTTTTTTTCAACAAATTTTCAAATATTCCAATATCTAGCTGTTAGTTTCTATAACGAAACCTTCATGGATTTAGACAAATGACCCCTTTCTGAATTCAGAATTTTGTCTACTTTTTGAAAATGTAAAGCTTTACAGGATCCAATTATTGCTTTCAAACTCATTTCTACCATTAACTGGAAGGAGGTGGAAAGCTCTAAAAATAGCAAAAATAGGCTATTTCCCAGAAAAATGCCAAAACTGAGTGAAAAATTTCGGTTCTCTGACAAAAGACTGTCATTCCCTGAAAGCTGAGAAAATGGAGATTTCAGCCCCACAAACCCTTTTGTGATACCATTTTCAGGGAAAACTCAGAGGCTTTCATTTGCAGCCCGTTTTTCCAATTTTTCTGAAAAAAACAAACAAATCACTATATTTTGGTTAATTTCTGGGACCCCTCCAAGGGAATCCACAAACCCTGGGTGCCTTTAGAATTCACATGATGTTGGAAGAAAAGCACGCAAATTTGGCACGGATACCTTATGTGGTCAAAAAGTTACAAGGGCCTAAGTGCGCACTACTCCAAAACGCAAAAAAAAGCCTTAGCACAGGAGGGGAAAAGGCCTAGCAGCGAAGGGGTTAATAATAAAGATATGGCCAGGATGGAAATAGCTATTGACGAAAAAGCCTGGATAGAATTCTTCTCAAATGTTTATAGTAGTAGCCAAGAAGAGCCGCAAGTAGTGAGTAATTTTGTTCCCAAACCTATTGAGTTCACCCTTGAAGAGGTACAAATAGCTATAAGCCAAACTCAGAATAATAAAGCCCCTGGACCAAATGGGATCCCTAGCGATCTCTATAAGATGAACACAGACTTATGGGCCCCACTATGCTCGCGTGTCTTGGGCGCTTGTTGTGCCGAAGGCTTCATTAAAACGTGGGCAGAATCAGTGATAATTCCCATTTATAAAAAGGGCGATAGGGAAAGCCCATCAAACTATAGACCTATATCTCTCTTAGATTCATTAATGAAAATCGCAGGGAGAGTGGTCTTGTCTAAAATACAGACGTGGGCCGAGGAACATGATATTTTAACTCCCGTACAATATGGGTTTCGCCCAGGGATGGGTACGGTCGAGCAGATTTTAAACTTTGTATTACTACAGGGGAAGTACACCAGGGCTAAAGATGGTTGTTCATATGCAATATTCGTCGACCTCTCCTCGGCCTTTGATTGTGTAATACATACAAAACTGTGGGAAACACTGGAGAAGATGAAGCTTGACCCAGCTATAGTTCTCTTTTTAAGACAACTATACTCTAATTCAACTGCCAAAGTAAGGTTTGGATCGGGAGGGGAGTGCACAGGGTCTTTCTGTATACAGAAGGGGGTGAGACAAGGCTGTGTGCTGGCCCCACTCCTTTTCTCACTATATACGAATAGTCTGGAGAAAGAACTGAGGGCAAATCATATAGATTCTCCGAGGTACGGCAATAGGGAGATAGTTTCCCTATTGTACGCGGACGACGCAGTCCTAATGGCTAGGACTAAGGTGGGTGCACAAAAGGCCTTAACCAAATATGTAGAATTTATGGAGGCCAGAGGACTTAGAGTTAATGCCAAAAAGTCCTTTGTGATGTGCAGTGGCAAAGGGAGTGCCAGGTGTAAACAGCTTACAGTGGCAGGCCTCCAAGTTGAACACACTAAAACATTCCCATATTTGGGGGTTGTAATCGAAAGATTTGGCACCTGGGGGCCAGAAGTAAAAAATAGGACCCTAGCCTTCAAGCAATCAGTCGCGGCTGTACTAAATTTCTCAAGTAAACTGGGTAAGCGACAGCCCGAAATCACGCTCAGTATCTACATAGCAAAATGCAGAAGCATTGCTCTGTATGGTGCGGGGGTTTGGGGGTATCATGATGTAACATCACTTCAAATTGTAGAAAATAATTTTTTTAGATCCCTTCTGTCCCTCCCGAAGGGTGTATCTGTCTGCAATTGCCACGCTGAATTAGGTATGGACCATCGCAGAGTTTGGGCGACACAAGAACTCACCCTAAACCAAGAAATTATTAGAGACGTTATGGCCCTTGAAAATGCAAAGCGTATTAAATGGCTTGAGTACGTCAGGAGGGTTTTAAATGACATACAAAGGCCAGAATGGTATAGCAACCCTAAATTAATTGGAGAAATCCCAAAGAAAGTTCTAAAACAATTGTGTCTGGAGCACTTTAATATAAAAAGATTGGGAGGGGAGGTCACAAAGAAAACCGTGCTGGAGCACCAATCGTTGTTGATCTCCCACAAAATACAACCTTACCTAAACCTTGTGACTCTAGGGTTTGATCGTTTTATTTTGACCAGATTTAGGTTTAACCTGTTCCATCACTTAGTGACATTTCCAGCTAAGAATGACTGGCATAGAATTCTGTCTGTATGCCCATGTGACAATATGTCACCTCAAACCACATTCCATCTGGTCTTGTTTTGCAAGCTGTACAAAAAAGAACGCTGTAGATGGATCAAACAATACTTGAGAGATGGTGCCTGGCGGCAATGCAGGCCTGCGTATTTGAATCTGCAGCAACTGGGGAATCCTTTATGTATAATGACTATGACCATGTTTCTAAAAAGTGTTTTAAAATCACGGAACTTATTATGAATCTCAATTTATTCGATAGTCTCACTGTAATGATTTAATACATTTTTAAACTAAAATGTTATTTATTGTTGTTTAATTGTAAGAATGTAGTTTTGTATGTACTTGCTTTTATGATTTTTCTAAATGGTGAAAATCGAATAAAGCTTATTGAAATGAAAATATAATGAAACAAGCATTGGCAAAGCTAATAGGTCTTAGCTATACAAGAGTTATTGGCCAATGTGTTTTAGCCATGTTGTACACCAGCGTGGCTGCTGTTCAGCAAGGCTAAAAGTTAGTGGCATAGAGTGGAATTGTGAAGAGTGAAGTAGCGTCTTGTACAGTGGAGTGTCAGAGAGTGACATGTATTGGAGTGGCATTGTATGGAGTCAAGTAGAGGGGCATACACTGGAGTGGCATAAAGTAGTGTGGAATGGTGTAGATTGCATTGATGTAGAGAGTTGCAGAGTATAGTGGTGTAGAGTGCAGTGGCATTAAGTGCAGTAGCATTGAATTCAGTGGCGTACAATGCATTGCCATAGATTAGAGTGTTGCATAGTGGAGTGCAGTGGTGCAGAGTGCAGTGGCACAGAATGGAGTGGCACAGATTGGAGTCGCACAGATTGGAGTGGGAAAGCAAAAAAGAGAGCAAGGGATATTTTTTCACTGAGTGTGAAAATGAGATTACTCCTATTCCACTGAAAGGAACTTGGTACAACAAAAGGAGGAGTATCCCCTACTGAGATTTCAAAAAAATCTCACTTGAGGGCGTACTTTCTGGCAAAAAAGGAAAAATTCAACCTTTTGTTTAAAACCCCTCACTCACCCACCTAGTGGTGACATGCTTCATCATCGGGGTCCACCCTGGTGACCTAGCGTCACCAGGATGTGCTTCAACACCTGTACTACAGTGGAGCGGGTTGTGACTGTAGGTGCAAAAAAATGTTAAAAATGTTCCTGGTTTAACTCAAAATATAAATTTTTATTTTAGAGCAACTGAACAATGTTTAAAAAATGAAGGCGAGACCCTGGTAGGTGAGTTACGACCAGAGAGTCTCTATATGTGTTGATGTGAATTGGTCGACATGTTTCTACCAATAGGGCGGTAGCCCGGTATTCATCAGGACCAAAATCAGGTGGACGGAAGGTCTGCGCCCCCTAAAAGGCGCACCCTATCCAGTGCCCCTGAGTACCTTGTGGCAAAAAAGGCCAACGGTATATGAGCTCAATCAAATCGATGAGCTGAAAAATGTGAATAAAAGGAGACCTGTAGGGAAAGAAATGTAAACATTATTCAGTTGTGATCGTGCTTACTCTCCTGTAACGTCGCGACGTGTCTCCGTGCTCATATAATCGTGCCTGACAGGTGAAGGCCCTCCGTGTGATAATAAAACCGTGTGTCCATGAGAGGTTTGTTAGACACAGGGGCTGGTGAACTCCAGATTGGACTATGGCAATGTCCTATATCTGGGGGCCCCAGTCTCTGTAATTCACAGACTCCAATGTGCACAAAATGCTGCGGCCAGAATACTCACTGGAACCGCTGCAAGGAACTCCGCTAAGCCAGCTCTCAAAAGTCTGCATTGGCTACCAGTCAAGGAAAGGGTCGACTTCAAGACCCTGTGCATTACCCATCGAATACTGCACAATGAAGGCCCTCCCATACTCAGGCCTCTGGTGTCCCACCAAACATCTAGCAGACATCTCAGATCTAACTCCCTCTCCTTGGCAAAAATCCCCAGAATTTCGAAGGCCAGAACAGGTGGTCGCCAGTTCTCGTACAACGCCCCCAGGCTATGGAACGCCCTCCCACTCTCCCTTAGACAGGAACATAACCATCTCAGATTTAGGAAAGGACTGAAGACTCTACTCTTCCCTTGAGCGCTCCCTCACTTGACTTCCCACCCTCCAGGATGTGTTCATCAGCGCCGGGATGCCTAAGGGCAGCTGAGCGCTCTACAAAACCCAAAATCAAATCAAATCAAATCAAATCACAGGCATTTTAGCAATACGTGCGTGCATATTTTCATGCATTATAGTTAATAACTCTCGTATAAATCATTGGAGACGCATTAATGCCTCAATACATGTAGCGTGACAAGTTTTGTAGTTCATTACTATCGTGACTATTCATGAGCGCGTGGAGAAATAATCGCCGCGATCCGCAATCATTATCTTGTGGTTTGAAAGAGTCGGCGCTCCATTAGTGCACATAATCATTGAATAACGTGAATGGACGTGTAATAACGTACAAGACTAACACACATGTAAACATATAGGGGTACATACAAATTCCATGGTATGAGTGAGGGCTTACTTATTATTAGGCTCTAGCGTGCTTCAACGGGCAGGGGGTAGGTTCTTCACGCCGTGAGAACATATTCTGTAATGGCGGAATGTAAAATGGTAAGTGGCGTTCGTGCCCAAAAGAAATCTGCCCGCTTTCGGAGAGCGATCTGTGCCAGAAGACCGATTAATGTAACTGGCTCCCTGTGAGGAAAGAAGGTGCTTACTTACAGTTAACGGGCGGAGGGAAAGGCCATTCACCTACTGCTACCGGCCTCTGCTCGGCTAGTGCTGCTGAGCGGAGCGTCGCCGGTAAAGTGGGATTTCTGTCTTCCGGGGTGGGCGTGGCTACCCTGCGGAAGGGGGCGGAGACCTGCTACCGTCACGCAATGACGTGACGTGTAGGGGAGGGCTCAAGTCCCGTCAAGGGAGCATGGAAAAGGGTAGTAAAGAAGCGAAGTTATATATGGACCATAAATTGCATACTATTGCAGGAATAGTGGGGGACACTGTGATTAGAGCCCACTGTGGTTCGTATGTGTCCCGAATAGTGTATAATGCTGGATTTACAAGAGTAGAATACACAAAGATGGTATGTCTGGGGAGAGCCAGATTGGAGGCGGGATCGTCCTCATAGCATATAGGCTGTGGGGACAGGGAGCAGAGGTGGAAAGGTGTTAGTACGGCTATGGCAGATATACATTGGGCGTGATATAAGGGATTTATTTAAATACAGAGCCCCATGGGATATTATCGTTCATTCCTGTCTTGTGGGTGGAAAGTCTATATATCCACCGTTGTTCTTTCTCGAAGAGACGTGCCTGTACATTAGGACCTGGTTGGATTTGTTCAATTACGGTCCACCTTATGTCATTGGGGGTGTGACACATTGTAAGAAAATGATCTGTGAGTCTTGTATTGTTCTTCTTGCATCTGATTGTACTGCGATGCTCAGATATTTGTTGCTTCACTTTGCGTGTGGTCATACCTACATAGGATTTTCCGCAGGGGCATTTGATCAAATATACAACATTGTGACTGTTGCAGTTGGTGTGTGCTTTTTGTTCCCAGACTTTACCTTCTTCGAGGTTCAAGGTCTTCGTGTTGGTAGTGAGGTGGCAGACACTGCAGTCCCCACATCTAGAGTGTCCGGTGACAGGTGGAAGTCCCCATATTGCTGTGATGCTTGGATTAGTGGTCACTATTTTGTTTGGTCTTGTGTTGACCAGGGTGTCTTTAAGGCTGCGTGCTTTTTTGTAGGAGAATAGAGGTTTGTCCCATTTGTAGTTGCCAGTGTGAAGTATCGACCAATGTTTTTTGATGCATTTGCTCACCTGGTTGGACACCACATTGTATGTTGTGACACATGTGAGTCATCATTGCTTTTAGGCACATCTTCGAGTAGGGCTTGTCGTGGTTGATTCCTTGCTCTTTTTTGACACTTGCTGGTGATTTTTTCAGGGTAGCCACGATTGGCTAATTTCTTCGTAAGATCTTCTGCTTGATTTTTATAGTCAGCCAATTTGCTGCAGTTTCTTCTCAAACGAAGGTATTGTCCATAGGGTAAGTTTTCCCTAAGGGGGCGGGGATGAAAGCTGTCGTATCTTAGCAGATTATTTCTCGCTGTTGGCTTGAAATGTGTTTTGGTTATCAAGCAGTTGTTTTCTCTCTGGATTACAATGTCCAAGAAAACCATCTGGTTCATATCTGAGGAATGTGTGAAACGTAGGTTGGGGTCACAGTTATTGAGCCAGTTGATGAAGGACGTGAGTGTCTCTTGTGGCCCTTGCCAGACGGCGAAGACGTCGTCTATGTACCGTCGCCAAAACTTGATATGGTTACCATAAGGATTGTCTGTGGCCAGAATGAATTTTTCTTCAAAGTCATACACGTAGAGTCCCGCTACGCTCGGGGCAAAAACACTGCCCATAGACGTACCCCCCACTTGGAGGTACAGGGTGTCCTCGTATTCAAAAAAAATTCTTTTGAGTGCAAGGGTTGCACATTTTATGATGAATTCCCTTGGTGTATGATGGTCCCATGCGGAATTTTCTAGTGTTTTCTTTATGACATTTATGGTAGCATCCTGCGGTATGTTGGTGTAAAGACTTTCTATGTCAAGGCTTAGGAGGATCGAGTCTTCTTCCATATTGATGTTTTCCAAAAGTGTGAGTAGACTCTTTGTATCTCTCAGATAGGTCGATGTATCTTGGACGATGGTTTTTAGAAAAAAGTCACAGTATCTTGACAGAGGTTCCAGGAGTGAGCCTATGCCCGATACGATCGGTCTACCGGGAGGACCACATAGAAGTATGGAATCTTTCCTTCCGTCTTGCTCAGGTAATCTGCTTCCTGCTTGGAAATATGGCCTGAGGCTTCTGCTGTTTCTACCAGGTTTGTGATTTCGATGCGCAGGTCTTCACTTGGGTCTTTAGGTAATACTCGGTAGTTTTTGGTGTCCCCTAACAGGCGTTGGCATTCTGCATCATATTCATTTCTATTCATTACAACCAGTCCGCCGCCCTTATCCGCCGGTTTGATTATGATATTTTTGTCGTTTTTCAGGTCGGACATGGCTATGTTCTCGGCTCTACTGTTATTATGGTACTGTGTGGTGGCTGTCATACATTCAATGTCATTGAATACTGCCTGCTCAAAGGTGTTAATTTCCACCGGAACAGAGTGCGGTGGGGGTGTGAAGGTTGACCGCAGTCTGAGGCCTGTTTCATTGGGAGTGTCAGTGGAGGACTCAGAGGAATTTTTTTCAAAGAACGCTCTCAACTTGAGCTTGCGAAAGAAAGATGCTAGCTCGCAATGTAATTTGAATTTGTCAAGTGCCGCAGTGGGCACGAAGCCTAGTCCTTTGTTAAGGACCTTGGATTCTGTGGTCGTGAGTATTCGTGAAGATAAGTTCGTAACTAGCTCTTCGCATTGCTGGGGCCGGCCTTGTTCGCTCCCGATTTGCTCCTGGTGACACTGCCCGTTGTGTCTTCCTCTTCCCAATGGACGTTGTTCCCTCGTCTGTTGCGTCCTCTTCCGCGCCTGCCTCTGTTATGAAAAGGAGGACGGAATTGGTTTTGTGGAAAGGGAAATTGTTGGAAGGGGGTTGCCATCCGTATATTGGGAATTGCGGTGGTTGTTGGAATGGATTATGTTGGGGGTAATTGTATTGTGGCCACTGGTAATTCCCTCTGTACGCGCCTTGCTGTCTTTGTTTAGGGGTCCCATTGTTGGATCCTCCACTTCCATTCGAACTATTGGAAGCATTGCTTGAGGCATCAGAATCTTGATCTGGTGCTCCACTTGCTTTGTAGTCTGGGTCAGAATACGGGTATACCTTCACAAACGAGAATTTTTTCAGGTCTTTTTGAAATTTTTGGGCTTTTTGTTGCGTGAGGTTGTCTTTGTATTCAATTATTTCTCTATTTAAGTCATCTAGTTTTTTCTTGTAGCCGGTGATGCTGGTTTTTATTTGGGACTCCGTGACTTGAATTTCGATCTGGATCTTTTCTGATAGACGCACAGCTGTCTTTAGGATCAGTATGATCCAGTCGTGCGTGCAGTGCCAGGCAATGAGGGCCCAATCTTTTCTAAATTCTGGATCATCCAGAAAGATGCGTGGAGCGTTAGTAACTAGCAGTCCCTTCGGGGCTCTGTTATTAGTGACATATTCCTTCAGTATAGTTCCATGTAATATGGTCCTGATTCGATTGCGCTTCATTTCTGTCAGTTTTTCCCACTCTGATGTTTGTGAGATAGTGTTGCTGATATTGGCATCGGCGAAGACGTTTAGGTCACTCATGTTAGAGTCTATTTCTTCCGTTGAATAGGTTAGGCCCGGGTTCTCAGCCAGATTGGAGTGGCACAGAGTGGAGTGGCGCAGAGTGGAGTGGCGCAGAGTGCAGTGGCTTAGAGTGTAGTGGCATAGAGTGGTGCAGAGTGGAGTGGTGTAGAGTAGAGTAATGCTGAGGGCAGTGGGGCAGAGAAGAGTCGAGTGGCATAGAGTGTAGTGGTAAAGGATACAGACTAGAAGCCAGAGGTTAGAGTGCAGTGGCATAGAGTGGTGCAGAGTAGAGTAGCATTGAGTGGTGCAGAGTAGTGTATAGTACCGTAGAGTGCAGCGGCATAGAGTGCAGTGGAGTAGCATAGAGGGGAGTACTGTAGAGTAGAGTGGGGTAGAGTTCAGTGGTAGAGAGTACAATGTTGTAGAGTAGAAGTTTAGAGTGCAGAATGTAGAGTGGAGTAGAGTGGCATACAGAGCAGTGGCATTGAGTATAGTGATGCAGAGTAGAGTACAGTGGCATAGAGTGCAGTGACAGAGTGCAATTGTGTAGAGTGCATTGGCGTAGAGTGGTTAAGAGTAGAGTGGCATAGAGTGAAGTGGCATAGAGTAGAGTAGAGCAGAGTGGTGTAGAGTGGCGTAGAGTAGATTGTTTCAGAGTACAGTGAAGAGGCATAGAGTGGAGTGGTGTAGGGTAGGGTGCAGTTCTGTAGAGTGGCATATAGTGTAATAGCGTAGAATAAAGTGGTGTAGTGTGCAGTGGTGCAAGTGCAGAGGCATAGAGTTGGGTGTTGAAGAGTAAGTGCATTGGCATAGAGTGTATTTGCATAGAGTACAGTGTTGCAGAGTGGCGTACAGTACAGTGGCATAGAGTAGATCGGTGTGGCCTAGATTGGAGTAGTGCAGAGTGCAGTGGAGATGAGTGCAGTGGTTTAGAGCGGCGAAGAGTGCATTGGCATAGAGTACAGTAGAGAAGAGTAGAGTGCAGGGTCATAGAGTGGAGTGGTGAGAAGTACTGTGGCATGGAGTGGTGCAGAGTAGCCTGCAGTGGTGTGGTAGGTGCAGAGTAGAGTATAGGGGAGTTGCATTGAGTGAAACATTCATGATGTGATAGCACACTGCCATTACAGACACACATTTTCAATTGAATTGACCATTACATTTGCATAGACATACAGTTTTACTAATAAAACTTTACAGTGCACAGACATAAATGTGTGGAAATTGCATCATCTCTTGTAATGATTTGTTTTGATCATATTAAAGTATTTGTTTCCAACACACTTCAGAAATAACAAAAAATGTGCTTCATTTGTGTTCCTAATTCTGATATATTGTGTAATCATTTAAATGTTGTTGTGAACTACAACACACTCTGTCTGTCCTACCCCAAGTGTCCAGCAAGACTGCCACATAAATCCTCTCACTTTGAAGTCAGAAAAATAAAAGTAAACAAGCGCCCTCAGAAGACAGGGCCTCACATTTGACCTTGGTCTTTGAATGCACAGCAAATATGACGAGATAAGATAAAAAATTATAGACCTGTTTACAGACGGGAACACTTAGAAGGATGCTGAAAGTAAAGTATGGGCAAGGGAAGGTACGAACCCATGCTGGACAGCCTAAAACAAATGAAGCCGGGAAATGCAAAGGAAGAAAATGTGAGTTACAAACCACAAAGCCAATGGTAAGCAAAGGGCAGAATGCATGCCCAGGTCAACTTTCTGAATGTTCCCAAGATGACTGTAGAAAACCAGACAGCTGCACTGTCTGATAGGCTGTGACTTAAAAAGGATTATGACGCATCCCGAACTAATGCATTTTAAAAAAAAGTGCATCACACCTGGGTACATTATAGCACTTTAAAAAAAATAGTTTTAGCCAAACTACAAAGCAACCATGCTGCTGTACAGCACAGCTTTAAAACATTACCAAAGCCAATAGCTCTCATAGGCGAGACCCATTGGCTATGCCAATGCTTGTTTGAGAATGGCCGAAGAGTGTGGAATCCGGTGACTTGGAGTGCAACTGTCAGCGAGGAAGATGCAGACCCCGGCATGTGAGCTCTGCCACCAGGGAGTTTTCTTGGAGGAGCTCAGTGACCCTTTTGAGTTGACTGTGTATTCAGGTAAATGTACATTTTCCCATGGAATCAGCTCACTATAGACTTGGGCAGCATTCTGTCTACTGTTTACTAATTGAGCTGGACAATAAGAAAGCTTAGCATCCCTCACTGTCTTATACTCAGGTGGACAGTCTTAGTTCCATTTTGGAAGGCAACCAATTTTCTTAGGGTCATTTGTTTGTTCTTTAGTGGTTAGTTTTCTGCAACGATCTAGGCCTCAGGATAGTTGGTTTAGTTAAGAGGTGCTTACGTGCTCTGTTAGAAATGGGAGTCTCTAGTTGGAATTGGCTTGCACCCTGTCCAAGTAGGGACTCTTATTCTAGTCAGGTTAAGGGAGTTCCACACCCAAGATAACACCTGCTCACCCCCTTGGTAGCTTGGCATGAGCAGTCAGGCTTATCTCAGAGGCAGTGTGTAAAGTATTTGTACCAACACACAAAGTAACACAGTGAAAACACTACAAATGAACACTACACTAGTTTAGAAAAATAACCAATCTTTATCTAAGTAAAACAAGATCAAAATGCCAAAAATCCAACATACATAAGCAAAGCTCACTTTTAAAAAGAGTCGCCAATTTCAGTCCATAGATATCTATGTATATGTTTGTATCAGCAGAAAGTACATTTGATACGTCACAATCAGAGACAAAAAACAGGTGCAAGCCTTTGGAGAACCTTGGAAGCAGGATACAGAAAGCAAAGTCCAGTCCGTTTACTGCCCAAGACAGAAGCAGCAAGCAGCAGGCCAGCACAACACAACAACAAGCTGAGTGGCAGTTCCCCTCCTACAGCTTCCCCAGCTTGTCTTCTTGGCAGAATCTCTTCTTTTCCAGGAAGTGCTCCGAAGTTATGGGGTCACAGCTCTAGTACTTATACCAGTGGCTGCCTTTGATGTAGGCAAACTTCAAAGGAAAGTCTCTGTAGTGGACAAGACCCTGTCTTTCCCTGACCTGGCTCCAGACACACTCCAAAGGGTGGAGACAGCTTTGTGTGAGGACAGGAATAGCCTGATTTGGATGTCAGTGACAACTCCCCACATCACTTTAGTATCAGCCTGGTGATGGGCCATCAGGCTATGCAGGACACACCTCAGCTCCCTTTGTGTGACTGGCTAGAGTGAATGTACAAACAGCCCAACTGTCAAATATAGATTCCACAGGCAGGCAGAGGCACAGAATGGTAAAGCAAGAAAATTGCCACTTTCTAAAAGTGGCATTTTTAAACACGCAACTTAAAAACCAACTTCATTAAAAGGTGTATTTTTAAATTGTAGGTTCAGGGACCTCAAACTTCAAATCTCGATCTTCTCCCAATTGTAAGTTACATTTGTAAGAGGTTACAAGGCAGCTCCAATGATAACGTATGGGAGAGATAGTCCTAGCAATAGTGAAAAACGAAATTAGCAGTATTTCACTATCAGGTCCTACCTTTTAAGAACACTGCACCCTGCCCATTGGGCTACATTGGGCCTAACTTAGGGGTGCCTTACATGTAGTAAAAGGGAAGTTTTGGACCTGGCAAGTGGGTGCATTTGCCAGGTCGACATGGCAGTATGAAGCTGCACACACACATACACTGCAGTGGCAGGTCTGATATATGGTTGCAGGGCTACTCATGTGGGTGGCACAATCATGCTGCGGCCCAGATGTAGCATTTGAATTACAGGCCCTGGGCACACGTGGTGCACTTTACTAGGGTCTTACCAGTAAATCAAATTTGCCAATCATGGATAACCAATCATGATCACAATTTACACAGGGTATACTTGCACTTTAGCACTGATCAGCAGTGGTAAAGTGCCCAACGTTCTAAACCCAGCAAAAATAAAATGCAGCACACAGTCAAAAGCAGGAGGTCAAAAGCAAAAAAGACAGGAGAAAAACACTCCAAAGATACTAGGTCTAACCTGCACACTTTGTAGTAGGAAGGTGTTTATGTTATATCATCTCTGTTCTTAGGTGGTATTATATTTAGTCTCTTGGACATTCGCCTTGGTTCTTCATTACTGTGTATACACTTTCTCTAACCCCGAACGGAAATTATTAATAAGCTTGGTATATCTATGCTTCGGGTTATTTCGCTTTTATAAACATAGGTACGATTCACAAGGTAACTAGTTGGGCATTAATGCTGTGATGGTATGTATAACAACTGGAATGGTAATCACAATGTTGGAATTTTGCTGTAGGATTTGGCCATGTATGTGCTGCAACTTGTACTACCCAGTACTTACAATTATGCTTTACTATGGTAACACCCTATGGTTTTGAGTCATTTTAAAGGTGTGGTTGTGTGAGGTTGTGTATGATAGTGGATGATTTAATTTTAATTTTTCCAATTTTGTGAGGGTTGAGATTGTAATTCAGAACTATGTCATGCAATTTAAATAGTACGCTTTTGTATAAAGCAAAAATGTTTAGAGATATTACTTTTGTAAGAAAAAGTATTAATGACATTTTCAATTGAGTTATTCATTTGGGCTCTCTGTTATCTATTGAATCAGCGAACTTTCATTACTTGTTTTTTTAAATAAAGGAATGCAGGGTAGACAGATTTCTATGTCCAATATTTACTCGTTTCCCCAGTTCCTCAACCCTCATTAGCCTTTCAGTATTCCCCTTTCTTTTCATTTTAAGGCTGGAAGCTGTAGTTGCTTAGGGGTCCAGGAGGACAGATAACTTTTTTTTTTTTTTTTTTTTTTTTAGTCCTCATTTGTGCAACATTTAGGTAAGGAGATATCAGGGTCCCACTTTCCCTTTGGTGGATTCCGAGAGTTTTCCTTCTGGGAAATTATGGGGCCCCTTACTTCCAATTACTATTTTGAAGGTTACTCTTCGGGGTTGGTTGAGCTAGCCATTTTGGCTACTCTATTTGGCCTTCACCCAGTTGAGTTGTTGCTTGCACTAATCATCGGACTTAAGGAGAGAGAAAAAAAAAAAAAAAAAAAGGAAACAAGAAAAAAGCTACACACAACCAGATCAGAGAGGACAACCCCACTTCCATTAGAATTTTAGCCGCCAGAATGATGATTCTCCCATAACTCCCAAAATCTATATTTTTTAGAAAAGGGTTTCTTCTTTTTATCTAAACTATAGATTTTTAGAATTGTCGTTAGCCACTCACCCCTATTCGGTGGAGTTGGGGTGATCCACTTTAAGCAAATCTCTCTCCTAGCCACGAGAATCAAAATAAACACCAGATTTTCTTCATGTTTTGTTAGCTTAACTACTGGGGGAGAGCCAAATACCCCAAATAGAACTAAGTCAATACTCACAGTTAGCTGCTTTCCCAGTACCTCTTCGATAGTCTTACCCACTTCCTTCCAGAAACCGTCGAGATGGGGGCACTGCCAGAACATATGCAAGTCATTGGCCTTCATTAAGCCACATTTTGGACAGGACTTCACCGTAGATCCGCTGAATTTGGATAATTTTTCCGGCGTCCAATAAGCTCTGTGAGTGGTATACAAATGGTTTCTTTTTAATGCCACAGCTGTTACTATTGACCAGCATTTGTTCATTGATACTTGCCATAGGTAGGTCGTATCCAGCGTTGGCAGATCTTTCCCCCAAATTCTCTCCGGTATCCGGAATTCCTCCTCCCCTGCAGTAATGAGAGCCCAGTACCAAAATTATATTTCCTTCTTGAAGGGTTTTTCCAACATTTTCTTTTCCAAGAGTATATTACCAGTCTTAGTTTCTTTCGCGGACTTTGTCCAGCTCAAAAGTTGGTAATACTTAAATTTGGATAATGAGGAATTCATGGTCTGATTCAGAATCTCGCACTCCATGATTTTGTTTTGATATAGCAGTTGTCCCCATGTTGTTATTCCTGCTGTTTTTAAGGGAGTTGAAAGGGAATCCTTAAGGCACTCAGGTGTAGAAGGTGAGTTTCATATTGGGGCTTTATCACTGTGGAGTGGGATATTCACTGTAGATCTAATACAGTACCACGATTTAGCGGCCGCCCTCAGAGTCTTCAATTTAATTTTTTTGAAGAATTTCGGGTGACCGAATTTAAAAAGGAAGTGGCTGGTGTTCTTTGTTAGCTTCTGTAAATATAATGGGTAGTCTTCATAAGGGCCTAGCATAATTCTTATGTTTTTAAATTGGAATGCTCTGCAATATTCCAGAATATCTGGGGTAGCTAGCCCTCCCTGGTTTTTCCTTCTCCTTATTTTAGTCCAAGCAATTCTGGGTTTTTTAGATGACCATATAAAACTTGATAACTCTCCCTGGATTTTCTTTATGTGCTCCCTATTGAATTCCAACGGAATTGCACCAAAAATAAAATTAAACTTAGGCAAGATTGACATTTTTAAGATGTTCGATTTCCCCAAAATCGTCAAGGGTAGGGCTTTCCATACATTCAATAATCTCTTAACTTCCACCTGTATCTTCTGGAGATTAGCCTGTGCTACCTTATCTAGATCTTTAATCAAGTCGATACCCAAGTATCTTATTTTTTCCTTATTATAAGGACTTTGATAGTTCTCGTTCCAAGTCATGGTTTCAGTCTTAGACTTGTTTATTAGGTAGCCCGAGATTTTCCCAAACTTCGTTAATGTTTCCTCAGTAGCTTTGAGGGCCTCCTTAAGATCAGAAGTGAAAATCATGAGGTCATCGGCATGAGGAGACACTTTTGTATGCCAATCTTGAAAAGGGGACAATATCTGGATGGTTCCTAAGACATTCCGCTGCAGGCTCGATATATAGGTTAAATAGTAATGGGGATAAGGGACACCCCTGGCGTGTTCCCCTCTTAATCGATATTTGGTCAGTCAAATCCCCATTTATTAATATTCTGGCCTTAGGTGAATTATAAATATTTTCTACCATCTTTAAGAAATTAGTTCCTACATCGAACTTTTTCAACACCTCACTTAGATAGGTCCAATTAACTCTGTCGAACGCTTTTGCAGCGTCGACAGTAGTTATCGACAAAGGTATTTTCTCACTTGTGGCTATGTCCACTGCTCCAATGAGCTCATGAGTTAGTTCTTGTAAATTTCTTCCCGCCACAAACACTTTTTGATTAGAGTTAATCAGAGTGCCCACTACTCGTCCAAGTCTCTTTGCCATTACTTGGGTAAAGATTTTGTAGTCGCAATTTAAAATCGAGATAGGGCGATACGACTCGCATTTCTTGGGATTTTTGCCTGGTTTTAGGAGGACTGTAATATTTGCATCATTCCATGACTCTGGGAGGCGGCAGTTTTCAAGAAAGATTTTATTAAAGAGTGAAGTAAGAGGTGTCACTAAGGTGTCCTTTAGTTTGATATATAGCTCATTTGGAAGGGCGTCTGGACCTGCAGCCTTGCCTCTTTTTAGATTTTTTACGATTCCCTTTACTTCTTCCGTTGTGATTTCAGTGTTTAATTCATCTTTCATCACTTGTGATAAGTTAGGAAGATTTTGTGTATCTAGAAATGTATTTATCTCTTCCACTGTTGGATTACAATCCTCAGAGTAGAGTTCCCCGAAGAAAGCTGTAAATTCGTGCCTTATTATTTCTTCTTCTGCTCCATTAAGCTCTGGGTTACTAGGGTCTATATAGGCGATTTTATTTCTGGACCTTTCTGTTCTTGTCTTCCATGCCAGTAGTTTTCCGCAGCCTTCCCCGTATTCATAATGGGCCAACTTACTGCAATCCCATCTTTCTCTGATTTTGTCTTCCAGGGTCTCAGAAAGTTTATCTTTTAGCTTACTTCTTTCTAATTCTAATTCCGTCCTCCCAGATTCTTTTAAGATCTGTTGGTCTATTACGATAATCTTATCTTCTATCTTTTGGATCTCTTTTTTAAGGTCTTTTGATTTATGTGAGGCAACACCCAAAATCGCTCCTCTGATCACTGCTTTATATGAGTCCCAAACTATGTGAGGTGGGGCACTCTCGTTATTTATCTCGAAGAAGCTTTTAGTTTCTTGCCCAAGTCTTGTGACAATATCAGGATTTAGGAGAGTCGTGCGATCCAATGTCCAATGTCCACCTTGGGGGTTTCATTACTTCTTTTAATGATAGTGTCAATTGGACCGCAGAGTGATCTGAGAGATGTGCTGGTAGATGGGCCACTTGTTTAGTTTT
Source organism: Lissotriton helveticus (assembly GCF_964261635.1). Classification (NCBI taxonomy): domain Eukaryota; kingdom Metazoa; phylum Chordata; class Amphibia; order Caudata; family Salamandridae; genus Lissotriton; species Lissotriton helveticus. Next base: position 88,676,316 of record NC_136062.1, on the reverse strand, counting down.
TTCCAACAGGCCTTGGTCTATTAGAAAAAAGTCTATTCTAGATTGTATCCCTAACTTTTTGTTCTTAAACGTGAAGTTCTCTATCTTATCTCCCTTTTCTTTCCAAATGTCAATCAGATTTAGATCCCTTTTATAAATTTTCAGCCATTCTCTCATTTTTGGCAGGTTTGCTTGTTTCCCCCTTGGATACCTGTCAGCTTTCGGGTCTGGGATGATGTTAAAATCCCCTCCCATAATAAGCGAACCTGGTACAGCGATTAAATGGTTAAACAGCGTCTGCAGAGGATCAGGGTCATCTAGGTTCGGACCATAGTAACCCACCACCGACAGAGAATGATTGAGCATTCTGATGTTAGCTATCGCCCACCTTCCTTTAGGGTCTGTTTTTACAGATTCTAAACTAACTTTCAAGGAGTTCTTAAATAAAATAGCAACTCCCTTTGTGACACAAACTTGATTAGTACATGCATAAGAGTCCACCCATCTCAGGTTTTTCGCAATCTCCTCCCACTCTTCCTTCAAAAGGTGTGTTTCCTGGAGTATTATTATCTCGCTATCTATTGATTTTAAGTATTCGAAGATCTTTCTCCGTCTACTCTTTGTACGTAGCCCATTTACGTTCCAGGAGGTTATCTTGACTTCTTTCACCTTCTGAATAATTTTTTTTTTCTTTTCTGTATCGCCACCCCCCGGATTTCTCCTTCTTTTTTTTTTCTAAAGATTTTATGAGGACATTTTTTTATTTTTATTTTTACCCTATCTTGCTCCCCACCCCTGTGTGTTTCCAACCCCTTTTGTTCCCCCCTCCCCTTCTTCTTTTTTAGCATGTGAGTGTCAAAACTTAAGTAATAGTGAAAGAAAAGAAACAACAAAAGTGGGGAGACACACCCACCCTCCCTGGGGAAGCCTCCCTTTCCTTTTTTGGGCTCTATTCTTGGCCCCTTTTGAGCTCCTTACCTTAATTCATATGTCTTGAAGTACGCTACTACTCTTTAGATTACGGATATAACTGACTGCTCTACATTCAAATTTGTGTTAGAGACTGAATCTTTATCTGGTCACGCATAAGCTCCATGAGTGCTCCCACTTCCTTGGGGTCTTTGATATTGTGCATTTTATTTCTCCACATTATTCTAAGAGAGGCAGGAAATTTCATCTGGACGGTTGCACCTAATGATTTTAGTTCTGGCATCAACTGTCCTAGTTCCCACTGCCTATCCTGAGTAACTTTTGCGATGTCAGATCGGATTTTAAACGACCAATTTTCCTTGCTGATATCTCCTCGTTTCAATGCCTCACTCAGGAACCTTTCTTTAAGAGTATATGTCTTAAGATTCACTAGAATTTTCCTCGGGTTCTTTCTCTCTTTTGTTTTGCCAAAGGGGTCTCGATGTACCCGCTGGATGTCGTCTCCTTGCCCAAGTGAATTACTCCATGGAAAATGTTCTTCCAACAATGCAACCACAAATTATTTTACATCTGAGCCCTCTTGGCCTTCCGGAACATTGAGAAGTCTGAGGTTGCATCTTCGAGATTGATTTTCTAAAGCCTCCAGCTTCTCCTCGATATTCCTGTCCTTGGCTTTCAGGGACCTAATTTCCTTCTCAGTAGTTTCCATCTTTTTGTTCAGTCCCTCCACCACTGCTTCCACTGTAGTGACTCTCTCTCCCAGGGCTGTAAGCTTATCATCCAGCCTCTCAAACTTTTCATGCATCTTGTCTTGGTTACTTTCCGAAATCTCAAATCTTGCTCTCATCTCTTCCATCATTTTTTCTAAGAGAATCTCAGTGATGTTACTTGGAATGGCCTGTGCAGGTGCCTGTGCAGGTTCTAAATCCGTAACCTGGTTCCAGGAAGCAGATTTAGGCAAGTTTTGGAAAGAGTTGATACCGGGACTTTGTGACGGACTTTGGGGTAGACTCGAAGTTGGGCTAGGGCCCAAATTAGTTTTTGGACTAATGCCTTTACTATACCCAGGACTAGAAATATCTGGACTGGGCAAGGATACCTGACTCGGGGAGTGAGCCGGGACTGGTTCCTGGATAAAACAACTGTCCTGTTCGGATGTCACCCCTCCCGAGCTTACTAGGTCCTGTACTAAGTCGGTATCTAGGTTATTTTCCGCTTCCATATCCGCTCCTACTTCGCCTTCAGATGCAACAGATGTGTGGTTGCTTTTTTCGCATTTTTCTTCCCAGCTACTATTTTGGAGCTTAAAGTAAGACCTCAGTGATGGGGTAACTTTCACCTTGGGAGCTTTACACTCTAAGCCTGCCTCTTTGTTATCCCTCAATTGTCCTTTTTTATTGTTAGATTTATTTACTTGAAGCTTCAGAGTTTTACGAGTGATTCTCCTGGTGATTTTAGGAACCACCGGTTGTTTGGTAGCCAACGGGAGGCTTGTCTTAAGGAATTGTCTGTTTCTAAGGCAATAAGCAGACCTACCCTTATCGTCAGAATTATCTGGGATTGGGGCCAAACCTAAGTCTTTTTTACTTATAGTCTTTTTCTGGGTCCCCTTAGCTTTTTTCTCCACACCCCCTGGGGGAGTCAGACCAGACCTTACCCCTTTCTTCTGGGTTAGAGCCACCCCTACCGGTGCCGCAATACAATCACTGGTTACTGGCAAAGGGAAAACTGCCTCATCAAAACTCAAGCTTAACCCCTCCACTTTTGCTGAGGGAACAATCGCTTCACTTTCTTTTCTCTGATAGAAAAACAAGTGTAAAGAAAACTGGGCTATTAGCAGGTCTTTTGTGATTTTATCTAGGGTAAAACCGTTTAAGCCCTTAATTAGTTCAAGATTTAAGCCTCTCTGTATTATGTCAGGCAGTACTGTTGTTTCTCCTGAAACTGCTCCCTTTTCTGTTTCTGAACAAATACCTTCTCTTCCTTCCGCTAAGCGTGGAACAGAGTAGCCTCTTGCAGTTCTCCCAGCCTTTCCTCGCAAGTAAACAGCAACGCGGCTTGCAGCCCTCCGACAGCACCGGTGAGCCTCTGAAGCCGCCTCCCACCAGTTAACAACTGAAAGAGATGAGTGGGACGAGGTATCAATTCCGCGGCAACCTTGCTTTGCCGAAATTACTCCTACACCCTCTCCCTCCTCATGGTGTGCCGCCTCCTCTGTTACTGTGCCGAATGCCGCGTTACCTTCAAGGTCGATGACCGCCCACGCCAAGTTTTCAGGCTTCCTGCCCACCATCCCGCCTCCCGGCACGCTCCGGCAAGATCCAGTGAGCCGAAAACACGATTCCACCCTTGTCCAGGAGTCGCCGAAAAAACTGCCGCAGGTGTGGGCTGCAACGATGGAACGCTCTCCCACCGAGTCGGAGAGACGCTGCGAGGTCCGTATTTTTTTTTTCTTCCCTGCCAGCTGACACTTGCAAAGTTCCTTTACTATAGTCACTGTATTGTAGTCATATATAGTTACATCGAAAAAATAAGGTTTGGTTTTGCATGTCAGTCATTAGCTCCGTTAGCTCCGTTCGTAGCAGCTTCTTCCCATGGTTTTTTTTCCGGAAAGAAAGGTAAGGAGCTCACGACCGGCGTTAACGCCCGGCCGCCATCTTCCCCTCCTCAGTCATTAAGACAGCGAGGCCAGATAACTTTACTTAAAGGCCCCGATTAACCTGTTTTCAGCTTGGCAAAATGTTCTGAGCCCCAAACTCCTAAACACAGGCTTCTAGGTATTAGGTCTCTATACAGATAAGTCGCCTGCAGGGTACAGTCCTCTGTAGTCTGCTGGGTTCCCTAAGTCAGGAGTCCTTCTGATTGTGTGCCCCGAAGCTGGCAAGCAGGAGGAAAACTACTTGACACTTGGAGAGCAGCTATAGTCCATTGGTGCCAGCAGAAGTCAGAAATCATTGAGTTCCTTAATGAGTCTTCTTCATCCAGCAGGAGCCAGGAGTGGGGAGTCATCTTCCAGCAGAGTCTTCTTCAAGTAGAGTCCCACCAAATCCAGAAATGTTCTGATGAGCTGGTGGTTGAGGTGTGCCTCGGACAGATGATGGTCAGTACTTTTAGGTTAAAGGTTTTATATATATATATATATATCTGGAAGCACAAACAATGTCCAGCATGTGCCTGTTAGTAAGAAACCTAGCAATAACAGTTGGACCTGCCAGGTCCAGACACTGAGTACTTTGGGCAGAGGAATTACCTAAAAGCTCCCAACTCAAGAAACCAAGATAAACCTTTGGGTAGAGATTTTAGCATGCATTTATAATAATAAAGAAATAAGTAGACAGAATCATATACTGGACACCAACCTGACTAGGGCCACTATCAAGCAGCCTCAGCTGCCGCTGGGAGGTGAAGGGCTCCATTTGCATTCCCGGCCTTGAGGGGAACGGCCCAACGGAACTACACCTCCCAGAGGCCCCTGCCCTTCCACACCTGACACCGCGCCGGGGGTGCGATAAAAGGACACCGATCCTCCCGCAGCGTGGGACATCAACCTGACTGCGGCCACTATCAAGCAGCCTCCACTGCCGCCGTGAGGTGAACGGCTCCATTTGCATTCCTGGCCGTGAGGGGAACAGCCCAACGGAACTACACCTCCCAGCGGCCCCTGCCCTTCTGCACCTGACACTGCACCTGGGGGCGCGATAAAAGGACACCGGCCCTCCCGCAGCGCTGGACACCAACCTGACTGGGGCCACTATCAAGCAGCCTCTGCTGCCGCCGTGAGGTGAACGGCTCCATTTGCATTCCTGGCCGTGAGGGGAACGGCCCAACGGAACTACACCTCCCAGAGGCCCCTGCCCTTCCGCACCTGACACCACATCGGGGGCGCGATAAAAGGACACCGGCCCTCCCGCAGCATAGGACACCAACCTGACTGGGGCCACTATCAATCAGCCTCCCCTGCCGCCCTGAGGTGAACGGCTCCATTTGCATTCCTGGCCGTGAGGGGAACAGCCCAACGGAACTACACCTCCCAGAGGACCCTGCCCATCCGCACCTGACACCACGCCAAGGATGCGATTAAAGGACACCGGGCCTCCCACAGTGCGGGACACGCGCGGGCGAAGCCCGGGCCAACGACGGGCCCGTCTGAGCCCGTCCGAGGCTGGGCTGGGCCATCCCCCTAAAAAAACACTCAACGTGAGTTATACGGTTGAATGACAGATTATTTGGCAATACTTGTTGAATGTGGGAGAGTATTTGGGGGTAGTAAAAAGTAAAGATTTGGGATTATACTCTTTGAAGTATTCTAGGGAGCCTGTCAGCTCTACCCAATTGACCCAGCTACTTCATAACCATGGGGGAGAGTATCCCTCCACCTACAAGGCCAAACACTAGACAGAAGGCCTCTGTGCGATCCCCCACCGTGAAACCTACAGCTATTGATTAAATGTTACGCCAGGTGATTGGGGCTGTTTCTGGTGAGATTGAACGTATTGAGAGACTTCTCTCACTAACACCAACAATCCCAAGAATTACACTAACCTTGGAAACAGGAGTCTTTGATTCTTCCCAAATAGTAAATCTCTCAATTACCCCTGACCTGATGTCTGTCCAAGAGAATGCAACTCCCGAAAATCCAAGCAAAACCGACACAGGGGGGGGCAAATAGGAAAGGTGGCCAGCGAAAACAAAAAGCTCACAAGGGGGGGGGAAGCAAGCAAACCGCACATTGAGGCTGGTTCCAAAACATCAGTCAGAGGGCCATGCACCTGGTACTAACGCTCTGGGCCTCAAATCTGGTTGAAGAGCTCAAATCCCACTTTGAAAGGCTTATAAAATTTGAGCTAGAAGCTGTAACGAGTCATATAGAGAAGCTGACCTCGTTGGTAGATATGTGGGGGGAACAAATTAGACACTGTCCTGAATAATTTTGAAACTAACAAACTGTTGGACCAAGCCCCTGTTCACCAACACATAAATGCGGTCCCACCGGTCACTACTGCACCACCTGCATCAAACCCACCAATTGGGCCTATCCCTGTCATTCATCAAGCTGTAGACCCAGCTGTCTTTCAAGAGGGGGCAATACAAGCAGGGGAAATTGCCCACGGCTCGAGAAATACGCTAACAACCATAGGCCCTTTAGTGGATCAAAATGTATCTAGTGATCGCAAAGGAGACAATGGGAATACTCGCCAACCTAACCCAAGGGTAATAAACCTTTCCCCAACACGTATTGATCTACCTCCAGCTTCTACTCCTTATGTTGTTATTTTAGCTGGAGTACCAGAGTTGGAATTAGGCAGCGGGGACTTTTATCCTGAGTTGAAAAACAAAATCATTTTTTGGCTAAATAAATACAGACCCCTTCCCCCCCTAATACAGAGTGAAATATTATTCGCTCGGTGGATCAGTTGGTTGGGACAGAGGTGGAAAGAAATTCCTGGGGATTGCGTTTTGATCAACTTTAGGGACACCAGGGCGGTCCAGCGCATTCTTAAATAGGGATCGACCAGGGAGAACAGTGGTATCCAGACTCTCCCCCTAGGCTACTTCTACCCACCCAGTCCCCTGCTAGAAAAGATGGGAAGTGTATACAAAAAGTGGGAACTGAGAGGACAGACTGGAATTCTGCCAAACATGGGTAGGGGCTTAGAAAACATCTCGTCTTTCAATATCCCAGTTAGCAACAGATACAGCTCCCTAGATCTAGTCGATTGACTGGATCCTACAGCTAAACAAATAGAAGGTACACCTATTCAGCCAGTTGAGCATCAAAATTGTGAAAGATCCGAGTCTGTGGGTCTCCCTTTTAATAAATTGTGTGAGGCTATAGTGGCACCCGGTAGGTCTGGTGCCCCTATTAGTACACCAGGGGAGTCCCAAGGTACCATACAGGGTGGGGAGGGGATCCCCTGCCAAGTGGTTCACCAGGAGGTGCGACCTTTGCACACACAGATTGACACTGCAATATACGCGCAGAATACTAAGATCTTATCCTGGAACATAGCAGGTCGCATTTCTAAAATGGACCTCCCAGATTGGGGAGAATATATTGATACACATGAGATATGTCTTTTTCAGGAAACATGGTCTACCTTACCACTGTACAGAGTAGGTTATGTTGCATACTCGATTCCAGCCCTTCAGGGGCCATGGGGCAGACCCTCAGGGGGGCTTTGTATTTGGGTTGCTGTACATCTGGGTTGTATCATTAAGTTGATTGATACTGATTCCCTGGACATTTTGTGTATCCTCCTTTCTTTTGATGACACATCCAAGTTGGCTATTATTAACATTTATTCTCGTCCAGTGAGGGTGGGGCAAACCTCCAAGACCCTAGATTCTTTGGCTTCCTTCCTCTCTACTTTACCCGAGTCTGTACACAAAATAATTGGAGGGGATTTTAATTGTCATTTTGAACCTCTTAATTGCATAAGTACCACCATTACCAGTGAGGAGGACTCTGTCTGGGCTATTCCGGAATGTAATATCTATCCAATAAGGGGGTGGACCCCAATAGTCCTACAAATGAACTCTCTCACTCTCACCCATTCACTTAGGGCATGTAATGGTCGACTCCCCGCCGGCAGTCCAGGAAACCCTACTTTTAATAAATTGGGACAGGCTTCTTCAATTGACTACAACTTGGTAGATGTCGAGATTTGGTCTAGAATCAAGGATTTTATGGTCCAGCCTCAAAGTGAAAGTGGCCATAATCCTTTGGTGTTAGAGCTAGTTTATTCCCAATCTAGTAATGGACGGGGTTTGCCAGTCAGTCCCAAACTTAATTGCAATAGAAGGAGGTAGAAGAGTACGCTGGGGAACTCTTGTTGCAGCTACTGAAAAACTGGCCTCCCTGTGCACACAAACCATTCCTTTTTTAGAGACCACCTTTGGGATGCCTGATACCAATCAAGGCGATGAACCTTTGTTGTTGTTAAGTAGAAACCACCAGGATATGGTTGTAAAGTTAGCGGAGTTTTTTTATAATAGTGAAAACAGCAACTACTTAAACATCCCTGTTATACTAAAGCATGTAGGGAAGCCAAATGCGCATTGTTACTCGGGATTAAGAAGAAGGACACCACTTGTAATAAAGCAAGCAGGCTACATTATAAAAATACCCTAGCTGAAGCTAAACCAGCATGGGAGACCGAAAAATGGGAAGCAATAAAGAAAGCTCTAGATACCAGAGACATGAGAGGCTTTTGAAACCTAGTCAAGACTGGTAACTCCGAAGTGAGCTCCGCTATTGAACCAAACCTGGGGGAAGAAGCTTGGAGATCCCAATTTAAAGTTTTATATTCAAGTCCTCTAGATGAAGTTGTAGTATATAGGGCAATAGGCATAGACCAAATACCTCTAAACAAGGGTCCACCACCCTGCACATTGGCAGAAGTCACTCTGGCGCTGGGCAAACTGTTACCTAATAAGGCACCAGGGTTGGACAGAATACCTGGTGACCTGTTTAGAAATTAACAAGTAGTGTGGGCACCCTACTTGCAGATTTTATTCAATGACATCTTTCAAGGTATGGCACTACCCTCGACCTGGGTTGGCGCAGAAATTATCCCTATTTTTAAAGAAGGCTCACCACACAATCCGGCAAATTATCGGCTAATATGCCTTATCGACGTTACCCAGAAGATATTTGACCGTGCCCTCTTGGGTCAATTGCAATCATGGATGGACAAGATGAATGTTTTTACTCGTTTACAAGCAGGATTAAGGTCCAAAATCTCGACCATCAATCAGATATTTAGATTGCAATTGATCCACTGGAACACTGTATCTTTGGATGGTGGTAGCCTTTACCTAACCTTTTGCGGATCTTAAGTCCGCATTCGATATGGTGCAGCGTGATCAGCTCTGGGGTTTCCCTCACAACAGGGGAGCCGTTTACTTATGCCAGCTGTTGAAGCGCTTACATGAAGGCACCTATGCGAGGGTAAGATTTGGTAAGAAAGGAGAACTGACAGCTTCCTTCCCTGTGGAGAAAGGGGTGAGGAAGGGATGCGTTCTAGCGCCAACCCTCTTTTCCCTTTTTCTAAATGGTTTAATCGAAACACTCTTGTCAGTGAAGGACATAGATTCACCAAGGTTAGCAAACCGCAATATCCCAGCATTAATGTTTGCGGATGAAACGCTGCTCCTGTCCAAATCACCAATGGGTATGCAACGGGTACTGGAAGAGTTTAGCGCTTTCAGCAAGAAGAGGAATCTGGAGATCAATATCCAGACAACTAAATATATGCCAACACTACCAATTGCTACGGGGCTTCCTCCTCCTTAAAGCGGCTGGAACGGGTGGAGAAGATCCTCAAAGATGTCGCCATTAAGAACGAGGATTTGGAGGCCAGGAGTCGCCGCAACAATATTCGCATTGTTGGCGTACCCGAATCGACAGCCACTGGCCGCATGGACTGGTTTGTGGAACAACTACTCTCGGACCTCTTTGGCAGGGAATCTTTCTCCCAGGGCTTTGTGGTCGAACGTGCTCACAGATAGTTGGGCCCACGTCCCAGGCCTGGTTTACCCCCAAGGCCCATCATCGCCAGGCTCATGAACTTTCAAAATCGTGACACTGCCCTGTGCGCGGCTCGTGACCTGGGAGAGGTCCAGTGGCAAGGGAGCAGACTCTCATTTTTCCCGGACTTTACCATCATGGTGCAGGAGGCCAGGCGCAAATTCCAGGGGGTTAAGGCGACAGCGAAGAACTTGGGTCTGCGCTACGGCATGCTTTATCCAGCTCGACTGAAGGTGGACATAAATGGCAGGTCACGGGGTTTGACACTCCAGCAGAGGCATAGGAATTCTTCCGTGATTATAAGAAAGATCATATGGCTGAGTCTGGGGGTCCGAGGCCTTCTTTCCCACAGACGCAAGTATCGCAGTCAAGTGTGGACCTCTTCTCCCAACCCGGGACTGGCTGATTACCTTTCATGTTCTTGTGCTCCTTTGATGTGTCCTATTAATGTTTTCTTCTTTCATATGTTCACTCCGCAACACTAAGTATTTGATTGTTGCTATGCCCGACCGGCGTAGCGTTGCCATGCCCCATGGTGTACACCACTGTGGTTTTCTTGATTGTTTGGATGTTGCACTGTGCTTTCTTTGCTTCTCTCGATTTGCTGAGATTTCCGTCACTCAAGTGCAGAGTTAGCTATGTTTGTATCTGCCTCTTCTTGGGGTGTAAAAGGTTGGGTGGGGGGGTGGTGGGGGGTTCGTTCTTTGTTTAGTAATGGTCTTTGCAGATTGCACATGTCGACGTCGATGATTATTTTATGGTATGTATCAGATGCACGGAAAGTTTTGATTGTTTTAATGCAATTTGGATGGTACAGCTAGGGAATGTGCTCGGTCCTTCTGGGCTTTCACTGATGACATGCAATGTGCGTGGTCTGAATAACACCAGAAATCGCAGACAAGTACTTAATTATGTAGCTCGACACAAGGTTGATGTACTTTTTATGCAAGAAACTCACCTGTCTGGTACGGACAGAGTCCCGATTGCCTCTAGCTGGGGCCCCCATAGGTTATTCTCCAATTACAGTACATACGCTTGAGGGGTCTCCATCTTTATACACAGAAGGGTTCCGTTCGCACACTACAACACGTATCAGGACCCCGAGGGTCGCTTTTTGATTGTTTCTGGATTGCTGAGGGGGCATAGGATCACCCTGGTGGGAATATATGGCCCGGACACTGACTCCCCTTCCTTTTTTCAGTCCTTATTGACTCGTCTCCTTTCGATAGATACCGGGCTTTTGCTCGTAGGTGGGGACTTTAACCTTCTGATGGACCCTTCTAGGGACAGCACTGCTACATCCCCCGACACCAAACCTCGGGCCCGATAGGCACTCAGGGAGATTTGTGCGCAGTATTCCTTAGTTGACGTGGAACTCCAAATACACGCTCACCTCCCTGCCTTCACACATTATTCTGGGTTCCACAACACTTGGACGAGGATTGACTATTGGTTGGTTTCCCCTGGGGTGGCGGGCTGGATTGGGACAGTCCAGACTCTCCCCCGCACCCTCTCTGACCATTCTCTGGTGGTCCTGCAGTTGCATATTCTCAGAGCTGGTGGCTTTGAGAGGCAGTGGCGATTCCCAGGCCGAGCCCTGATGTATCCCGTTTTTAACGAAGAAGTCAGACAGGCTATTGAAGATTATTTTGACTTGAACATTGGGTCGGTTGACACATGGGCGGTCTTGTGGGAGGGCTTCAAGGCTTCAATCAGAGGGGTTTGTATCTCGGAACACGCTGGTGTCCTGCGTGATCTCCGTTCCACTTTAAGCCGTATTGAGAGTGATATTGCCACTTTAGATCGCGAGTTGCTTACCGCGCCCTCTGAATCCGTTGGGGCACAACGGTTAGAGCTGTTCGTGGAATTTAGAGAAGCCGCTGACAGAGAGCTGTCGTTCCTTGGCAGGCATCATGTAGCACGGCGTTATGGTGAAGGTGAGTGCCCGGGTAGGCTCCTGGCCAACACATTGCGTCCTCCTCGTAGTTCCACCTATATAATTTCTATGGTAGGACCCGATGGTTCCCCTTTACACTCCACCCCGGATGTCTGTGACCTATTTCTTTCCTATTGCAAGTCCCTTTATACCTCTCGACTGTCCGGTCATTTAAGCAACCAAGGGCCAGATGTAGGTAGGCATTTACCGGTCGGTAACGGCCGAATTCGGCCGTTACTGACCGGTAAATGGAATTTGGGAAGTAGGGGGCATATGTGTACAGAATCGGTAAATTTACCGATTCTGTAAATTTACCGATCGGTATTTTTACCGATTCTGTAAATTTACCGCTCAGTAAATTTACCGATTCTGTAAATTTACCGATCGGTATTTTTACCGATTCGGTAAATTTGAGATGTAGGTGGGACTCTTCTGAGTCCCACGAGCCTTACAGAATCGGTATTTTACCATCAAATTCAATTTGATGGTACAATACCGATTCCGGTGTGCATGCACATGTGTGCATGCACACCTATGCCATATGACAGGCAGACCTGCCCTTAGGGCAGGTATGCCTGCCACATGGCACCCGAGGCTCTTTTGGGGGTGCCAGAGGGTGTCAAAGTGACACCCCCTGCACCCTTGTGACATTCGGTATTTACCGATTCGGTAAATACCGAATCGGTAATGCCCATTCATTCCTATGGGCTTCAAAGCCCATAGGAATGAATGGGCATTACCGGTCGGTATTTACCGAATCGGTAAATACCGATTTTTACCGATTCGGTAAAAAAACATCTGGATGTACCTACATATCCCTGCTTCTATTTTACCGATTCATAAATACCGAATCGGTAAAATTCGGTATTTATGAGTCGGTAAAATATAATTACCTACATCTGGCCCCAAGAGACTTATTTATCAGAGATCGCTTTGGTTTACTTGGCCCGTTATATGCAGGAATTTCTTTTGACTCCTACCACCCCTGATAGTATTGTTGAGGCCATTGACGCCCTACGTGCCTTTTCAGCTCCTGGCCTCGACGGCTTCTCTGCAGACTTTTACAAGGCATATAAAGACATCTTGGTGCCGCGCTTAGTTGAGGTCTATGCCTAGGCTCTTAAAGTCGGTATCCTCCCCCCCTACGTTTTCGGGAGGCGGTAATTATTCTTTTGCCCAAACCCGGGAAGGACCCCAAGCTCCGTGGCTCTTACAAGCAATTATCCCTATTTAATCTGGACTATAAAATCCTGGCCAAGGTCGTCGCCATCAGGTTGTCATTATTGATGGAATTCATTATTTCACCGGTGCAGTCGGGTTTCGTCCCTCATCGGTCCACCTCTGTCAACCTTCGGACATTGTTTACAGTGCTGCACAGAATTGAGCCCTCTACCCCCGCTGCTGCTATCGTTCTCGACGCGGAAAAGGCGTTCGACTCTCTTGAATGGCGCTTTTTTCTTTCGGTCATGCGTCGTATGGGCATGCCGGAGTGTTTTGTCGCTACGGTGGCTCTATTATATACTGAACCCACGGCTAGACTGTGCCTTAATGGCACTCTGTCTGATCCTTTCCCCTTGTCGCTTGGCACGAGGTAGGGCTGCCCCTTATCCCCGCTTCTTTTCATTTTGGCCATGGACCCTTTAGCTCGGCAATTCCAAGAAAAACACCTACAACGCGGCTTGCAATTTCGTACTGGTACTCTATTATTATCCATGTATGCCAATGACACTGTTCTTTATGTCCGAATGCCCCATGTCAATCTAGCCCCCTTCATTTTGGATATTGTCCGGTTCGGAGGGTTTTCTGGAATCAGTATTAATTGGCATAAATCTGTTATTTTCCCCCTTACAGCAAGCACCACGGCCTGGCAGTACGAGTTCCCATTGGAATGGTGTGATGACGCGATTAAGTACCTCGGAGTCCACATTCATCTTGACACCGCCACTATGATCCGCCTTAATTACGGTAGAGCGATTAGCTTGTTAGAATCTCAGGTCGCGAAATGGATACGTCTACCTCTGTCCATGGCAGGCAGAGTCGTCATTATCAAAATGGTCGTTCTGCCCCGGTTTTTGTATCTTTTTAATATTATTCCCATTTGTCAGGGGGTGCCTGTCAGCCAGGGACTGGGTGAGGACTTTAATGCTTGTTCCTTTCCACCCCGAGTGCAGGACGGCCACGGTCCCTTTAACGCTGCTGGTCCTTCCCGGAGGTGGGAACTCCGCCGGTGACGTCATCAGCCGTTCTCCTATCAGGAGCACAGGAGGAGCTGAAAGAGCGATACCCGGAAGAAAAGGACGCGCCTTTAACTGCCGGAGCAGGTCTGGAGAGAGAGTGGCCACAGAGGCGTTCTGCACGGAGAAGACGGACGAGTCGAGACTCGCGCAGCCCCAGGAAGAGAGAAAGCCAGGAGGCCAACGAAACCACGAGCCGCCCCGCCACGCTTCAGGAGAAGTGTGGCTCCACAAGGTACGGGCCTGCATCAGGGGACTCGTATTCGCACGGGGAGGGACTGGGTAGGGGTGGCTGAGGGAGGTCACGAAACGGGTCTGCGGGGTGAATGTCAGAAGCCGCAAACCTTCCCCTGCAAACACACATAATAGCGCCTTAGCATTGTTCGACTTGTTGTGGTGGAGTCCCTGGTGATCCCCTCACTCCCCACTGCCCTTCGTTCAGAACTGGACTTTCGGTGCAATCAGTAACCAAGGGTTTTTGTTGTTTCTTTTCTTTTCGAGTGCCTTTATGGACCCCTGATGTCAAGAACCTAAAAGGCCAGGATCCTTGAAGAACGATAGTCGCCAGCTACCCTACCACCAGCGCTGCTACCTTGGGACAAATACGCTTCCCTGTTTGTTATGTTTTAAGCGCTGGACTTTTTGAACCACTGAATAAAAGTGCAACCCCTTTAAAAAAACATACTTGATTGGTGGTACTTATCGTTTACGGCTCCCCCCCCCTCTCTAAACCATCATAAGTGGTGAGCCAGATAGGAGCCATAGAAGGAAGAACCAGCATCTGATACAAGATGCAAACCCTCATTCAACAAATGAAGGAGGGGCAGGACAAACTTGAATGGGCAATAGGACAAACGTCTAACCAGGCTGAAGCAGATCGCACAGCCTTCCCCGCTGCTATACAAGCCCAATCGGACAACTTGCTGAAGCTTGCTGAGGGTCAAAACCAGCTAATGGTCGTTTTGGGACAAGGGAGAACAAGTGCCCCTCCCCCAGGAACCGTGGTGCCTCTTCAGAAGTTTACACCCGGGGATGATCCTTTGGCTTTCTTTTTGAACTTCGAAAGGGCTGCCAGGGCCAGTGCTTGGCCCGGTGATAGGTGGCCGTTTTACCTTGCCCCTCTTTTAAAGGGTGAGGCCCAAGCTGCATACCAGATGGTCAATAAGGATGGCACTTCCGTCTACGCCGTCGTAAAACAGTACATTCTAGACCGTCTGGGTGTTGATGAAGAGACCCATAGACTGAAATTTCGACAAGAACGTGGAACCCCAGGCGATCGTCCCAAAACTCTCTTTTATAAGTTAAAGGCAGCAGCTGACTTGTGGCTCAAACCACAAGAAGGGAACATGGATGACGTAATGAATAAGTTTTATCTAGAATAATTTTTGGAGGCTCTGCCCTATGGGACCCAACGTTGGCTAAAACAACATGCAGGTTTAACCCTCGAACATGCAATTGAAATGGCCACATCATATGCCCGTGCCCAAGGACGACCTCCCATAAAAGAACCCAAAAAACTCAGCAAACATATCCCTGGAAAACCAGAGAAGAAATACCCAAAGATACCAATAGAACCTCCACGACCATGGTTCCCTAGACCTGATTTGCCATCCACTCCAGGTCTCCAATGTTATGACTGTGGCGAGTGGGGTCATATAGCGAGGTATTGTCGAAAAAAGAGGGAGGAGGAGGAACCCATGGATGTGAGCTACGCCCCGCATTCTCTTCTATACGCTCAGGAAACGGGTCCAGTATTCTACGTGAGTGTGAACATACCTGGCAGGGTGGTTCGAGCGTTACTTGATTCTGGTTGCAGGCATTCGGTAGTAAGACAGGAATTAGTTCCCCCTTCCTGCATTATGCCAGGGAAAAGTGTTCACATTAGATGTGTCCATGGGGACGTTAGGGAATATCCCTTAGCTACAATCAGCCTCTGCACTGCCTCAGGGACTAGGACAGAAGTAGTGGTTGGGGTTTTGGCTACACTCCCTGAACCTGTGATTATTTGAACCGATAACCCAGGTTTCATCACCCTCATGTCTGATGCCATACAAAACATCCCCTGGAATACCCTCCTTACTTCAGAGCCATGGGCTAGGGATACTCATTTCAGAACGGCACAACTAAATGATGCCTCTCTCACCAACGCCTGGCAAGTAGCTCGCTCAGATCAGGACCCGGCCACTAGAACCTATCCCACCTTTATCGAAAAAAATGGGTTATTGTATAGGCTGGCCAAACACGACGCGGTTCCCCAGCTCCTGGTGCCCGCAGATTTCAGAGACCAAATCCTGTTTTTTGCACACGCACATCTATTAGCAGGGCACTCAGGCGCAGAAAAGACAGGGCAGGCAATTTTGCAACACTTCTTTTGGCCGGGCGTCTATGCACAAATTCAACGCTATTGTCAAGAATGTCACATCTGTCAGCGGCGAAACCCATATATTCCCCCTGCTGTACCACTGAACCCTCTACCTATCATAGGGAAACCTTTCGATAGGTTGGGGATGGACCTCATAGGCTCTTTGCCTAAGTCGACTAGGGGTCACCAGTACGCCTTAGTCTTAGTGGATTACGCCACTCGCTACCCTGAGGCCTTTCCCCTCTGGGCAGCTACCTCATCCGCCATTGCCCAAAAACTCGTCGAGGTCTTCTCGCGGATGGGTTTTCCTCGCAAAATCATTACAGATCAAGGAACGCCTTTTGTTTCGCGTTTAATGACACAGGTCTGTAAGCAACTTCGTATCACTCACATTAAAACATCGGTCTACCATCCCCAGACAGACGGACTGGTTGAGCGATAGAATGGTAGCTTAAAGCTCACCTTGAAGAAACTTTTGTCCGGCAACGGTAGAAACTGGGATCAGTTATTACCCTTGGCGCTCTTTGTTCTCCGCAGCCAAAAACAAGCCAGTTTAGGAGCATCCCCTTTTGAGTTGCTGTTTGGACGAAGTCCAAGAACTCTCTTGGAAATAACCAAAGATAGTTGGGAAAGAGAAGGAGCACATGAGGCAGAAGCCTTACTGGACTACACCCGACAACTACAAACCAGGCTTCATAAACTTCGAACCATGGCCCATGATACACTGCTCCCTCGCGCATGCGCAGACCTTACAGCGCAAACCAGGAAGTGAAGTGCACCACGCCCTACGCTCTGTGATCGGCAGCGTTCTTGTAGAGGGACGACCACTCGGCATTTCAAGGCAGCCGCTGGAAGGGGTGGGTACGGAAGCAAGAGCATTCCGACATAACCGTGAGTACCTTCTTCCCTCTAGGGGAACACGAGCACACGATAAAGTCATCTCTAGCCACACTTGGGGCTCTGACCTATGCTGATTATACTCCGCCTCCCTCTCTCCTTAGTATTTCCAGATACTCATACGACCAGCGCAGCATAGCCTCAGGCACCTGGCCTGGAATAGAGGGTGAGCATGTAAGAATCAGAGTGTTGGCTATGATTATTTTCCTCACGGCACACTAGAGTACGAGTCTATACGTTAGAGGCACACATCGTGCTGGGCAGTACGCGTGTACCGGCACCGCCCGGGTATCAATAATCCTCAAATGCGAGCGACTGCTGTTCCGGGCTTATCACGCCGGACACGCGATTTTAAGGCATGATTGTGTTACGTGGCACCTTAAGAACCATGGCCGTGGCAATGCTGGACGACACAGGCGCCGCCGTAGGAGGTTGAAGTAGGACATGCTTCTCTCTGAAACGCGATCCCTTCTGCCCTACCTTGATCGACGCATGTGTCTATCCTCAACACACGACTTTGGCTCGCATTGACGATCCTTGAAGTCATTGAATGTTACAACATTGTTTATATGTCTGTGTGCAATAACGGTGACTCTCGACCCGGTCCCTTTACCCAGGGACCACACATCATGAGGTTTTCACCGTCTTCTTGTCTTTTTTGTCTTTTTTCCTTCCCCCCACCCCACCACCCCCCTCTAGGCACATACATCAGCTTCTACCTACGGAGATCCTGTTGCACACCCTAAGATTCACTCTAGGACACTGCACCATTAGTAACAAGACGACTAATGGACATCCTTCTGTATGTGTACCCTCCCCATTTTAATTAGAGGTGCTTTTCACTTTTTAGGTCCTGAAGAAACGCCACCGATCTGTCTGACACATAGGCGTGAAACATGTCGACCTTTTGACCTGTCACATTGGCACATTGTAACCTGTTGGTTTTTTATTATACCAAGGACACCACATTAATAAAAATATCCCAGTTTGGATGCCCCTAGGTATTTTTAACTCACTAGCACGCACCTTTCTATTCAAAAGAAACACTCCCATTTACAAACTGAGCCCTCACACCCGCATGCACCATACGGCGTTTTCTCTTTAAAAGATCTCCGCCAAAGGGACCCTTCGGGGGCCCGTCGGACATTGCAGCGCCGGTCTGACGAGGAGCAAAAAAAGCCCGATGATGAAGCATGACATCCTTCGGGGTGTGTGAGGGCGAAAGAGAGGCAAGATTTGATCTTCCCCTTCGGGAGTGTATCCTTGAGACCGGGGAACAGTATCTACCTCTTTTCACTCTTCTCCTTCCGACTTTTCTCTACCCTTGACTCTCTTTCTTTCTGTATCTATACAGTGGGTGACATTCACGCACCCTCTGGTCATGGAACTGTGTCCATTTTTGATATAACGAGTTATTCAGGAGCACGGACACTGGACCTCATCAAGCTCCCGGTCCCCCCCTCTCCCATTGTTGACCCATGATCACCTAGCCATCGCTCAGACCAAACAAAAAACGTTTTATGACAAGGGCAAGAAATGGCGGGAACTGGACGTTGGTGATTGGGCTCTGGTCCTGTTGCCTACATCCACTCATAAACTAAAAAAAGAATGGCAAGGCCCTTTTAAAATTCTCAAAAAGATCAGTACAACCACGTATCTCCTGCAAGTTAAGGGTACTAAGACTCAAATGTACCACATAAACTTGTTAAAGAAGTGGCTGGGAAAACCTCCCCAAGCGGTTCATACCCTTACAACTACCAAGCACACTGTTTATGACACTCCCATCAATCCAGACTTAACAGAGCTACAATGAGAAGAAGTTTTGTCTCTTCTTCTCCGTTACACTGACGTTTTCTCAGACCAACCAGGGAAAACACACATTGCAGTGCATTCCCAGCTAGATTCATCAAAGTCCCGTTTTGCGAGTCTGTAATAGCGATTCATAAGGAATCGCTATTACAGACTCGCAAAACGGGAATCATGTACAAATCGCAATTTATTTTGCGAATCCCACAGCTTCCTTATTTGCGATTAGCAAATTGCTAATCGCAAATAAGGATGCGATTTCAAGGGTGCCAGGGGTGTCCAAAGGACACCCAGAGGCACCCCTGAAATGTAAATGTAGCCTGATGTTGCGATGTAACATACCACTTAGAAAAATGCACTAAAGTGCATTTTTCTAAGTTTTCGCTATTTACCACGAAGTCAGACTTCGTGGTAAATAGCGACCAGAAATAGCGAATTCGCAAATGAAAAATGGTTAATGAATTGCAATTAAGGAATCTCAAATAGAGATTCCTTAATTGCAATTCCTCGCAAATATGCGATTTCGCAATTAGCGATTTTTGCATTTGGGATGATGAATCCCAAATGCAAAAATTGCGCTCGCAAAGGCCCAGATTCTCAGAATCTGGCCCTTTGCGAGCCGGAATTCCTTTCATGAATCTAGCTGTCCATTCCCACTCCTCCCGGGACAGTGGTTAAACAAAAGCCCTACTGTGTCCCCGAAGCCAGAAGACGTGCCTTCCAAGATGAGATCAACCAGATGCTCCGCTCTGGGGTGATAGTACCCTCACACAGTAATTGGTGTTCCCCAGTGGTACTCGTTCCAAAACCGGATGGTAGTATTCGGTTTTGTATCGATTTCAGAGCAGTAAATAGGGTGTCCAAACAAGATGCTTATCCACTCCCTCGCGTGGACGAACTGCTAGAACGCCTTGGTGAAGCTCGTTATATTACCACTATAGACCTCACCAAGGGGTATTGGCAGATTCCTCTTGACCCTGCAGACCAAAAGAAGACAGCCTTCTCTACACCCTGTGGTCATTATCACTTCACTGTTCTCCCGTTCGGATTGCACGGCGCTCCGGCAACCTTCCAAAGGGCTATGGATACAGTATTGACACCACACCACCAATATTCTTCCGCTTACTTGGACGACATCGTCGTTTTCAGTAAGACGTGGGAAGAACATACCAAACATCTAGACAATGTACTCACTAGTCTTAGAACCACAGGGTTCCACATAAACGCCAAAAAGACTAGGATCGCCTTTAGGAAGGGATCTGAGAGCGTTCCTGGGCCTTGTGGGATACTATAGGAGGTTTATCGCTCAATTTGCTGATATGGCCGGACCACTCACTGATCTCTTGAAGAAAACCCAGTCTTCTCCCGGGTTACCAGCCCCCACTCCCAAAGAAACCAAGGCTTTTCAGGCCCTAACAACTGTCCTCACGATCGCACCAGTATTGATCTCCCGGACTTCCAAAAACCATTCATCCTACAGACGGATGCCTCGGGCGTAGGTATTGGGGCGGTTCTTTCACGGGAGGATGCAGATGGGCTGGAAAGACCGGTTCTTTACATCAGCCGTAATCTGTTCCCCCGAGAAGTGGCCTACTCTACTATCGAGAAGGAATGTCTGGCGGTCCGCTGGAGTGTGACAAGCTCCGATACTATCTCGAGGGTAGACCCTTTGTTCTGTATACGGACCATGCCCCACTGACCTGGCTTCAAAGGAATCGTGGTCACAATGATCGCATTCTCAGGTAGTTTCTGGCTCTTCAACCCTTTCAGATTGAGGTTCGTCATCGAAAAGGCCTGGACCAAGGGAATGCTGACTTTTTGTCCCGGTTTCCACTTTCCCTCGATCGGGGAAATCCCGGGGGAGGGATGTGTCAGGGGGTGCCTGTCAGCCAGGGACCGGGTGAGGACTTTAATGCTTGTTCCTTTACGCCCCGAGTGCAGGACGGCCACGGTCCCTTTCACGCTGCTTGGTCCTTCCCGGGGGTGGGAACTCCGCCGGTGATGTCATCAGCCGTTCTCCTATCAGGAGCACAGGAGGAGCTGAAAGAGCGATACCCGGAAGAGAAGGGCTCGCCTTTAACTGCCGGAGCAGGTCTGGAGAGAGAGTCGTCCAGCGTGGCCACGGAGGCGTTCTGCACGGAGAAGACGGAGGAGTCGAGACTCGCGCAGCCCCAGGCACAGAGAAAGCCAGGAGACCAACGAAACCACGAGCCGCCCCGCCACACTTCAGGAGAAGTGTGGCTCCACAAGGTACGGGCCCGCATAAGGGGACTCGTATTCGCATAGGGAGGGACTGGGTAGGAGTGGCTGAGGGAGGTCACGAAACGGGTCTGCGGGGTGAATGTCGGAAGCCGCAAACCTTCCCCTGCAAACACACCTAATAGCGCCTTAGCATTGTTCGACGTGTTGTGGTGGCAGTCCCTGTTGATCCCCTCACTCCCCACCCCCCTTCGTTCAGAACCGGACCTTCGGTGCAATCAGTAACCAAGGGTTTTTGTTGTTTCTTTTCTTTTCAAGTGCCTTTATGGACCCCTGACGTCAAGAACCTAAAAGGCCAGGATCCTTGAAGAACGATAGTCGCCAGCTACCCTACCACCAACACTGCTACCTTGGGACAAAGACACTTCCCTGTTTGTTATGTTTTAAGCGCTGGACTTTTTGAACCACTGAATAAAAGTGCAACCCCTTTAAAAAACTTCCTTGAGTGGTGGTACTTATCGTTTACGGCTTCCTCCCCCCTCTCCCAACCATCACACCATTCCTCTCACCTAGGCCTTTTTTTCGCAGCTTTGCTCTCTATTGTTACGCTTAGTGTGGGGGGACAAGACTCCCCGGGTCAGCTGGAAGATTCTTACTTTGCCACCAGACAGAGGTGGGCTCGGTGTCCCGGATGTTTATTTGTATCATTTGGTGGCGCAGTGTTGCTACGCGTTTGCTTGGTTCCACTCAGATGCGCGCATTCCATAACTGAAGCCGGAGGCTGACCTTGTACTCCCGTGCCAGCTTCTTACAATCCTTCCCTCTGGCTTCCCCCGGGACCCATGGGATGTCCAGGCAGTCTCTATCACGTGCTGGGCTTGGGACAGACTACGCAGACTCTTGGGGTTGGACTTATTATACTCCCCTGCCTTACCTTTGCCTAACTCTTCCCTTTTCCCGATTACTGGAGAAACCTTGGTCAATCGCACTGTGGAGAGGTTCCGAGTGCACATGCACTGACAAGCATGCATTTTCAATGACGGAAGACGCTCGCTTTAGTGAGCGTTCATTTATGGACACATTTATCCTGACTCGGGTGCGAGCCGCTCTTAGGGTCAGGTTTCCATCCTTTCCCGTCGCCCCTGAGGAAGCTCCTCCTCTTACGCTGCTGATTCAGAGCCCGAATGGGGCGCATCTGATTTCCAAAATATATCGCAATGTGGTGTGATTAGGCCTGTAGATGACCCCAGGGTTCGGGCGGCCTCGGAGGCTGACTTGGGCCAACCTATCTTAGACGACCAGTGGGAGCAGTGCTGCAGGGCCACCAGTGACGTCTCCTTGAACAGCCGACACAAATCACTTCATTTTAAGTTTCTTCGCCGGATGTATTTCACTCCCACCCACTCCCATAGAATTAACAATTCCAGACCACACCACTGTCAGAAATGCTTGTCACCCTTTGCGGACTTTGCACACCTTACTTGGAAATGTCCTAAGATTCATCAGTACTGGACGAGTGTACACTCCATGTTTGGAGACATATTGTCCATGCACCTTCTGCCTACTCCTCAGATTGCATTACTAGGCTATGTGGTTAGCTTCCCTAGGAAAGTTCGTAAGCTGGCTGCACTTGGTTTCCTTTTGGCCAAACGGGAGATTGCACTGCTGTGGGGCAATAGATGCGCCTCCACACTACACTCCTGGTTGAAAAGCCTTGCGTTCTGTAATATCAATTGTGAGGCATTCAGCACTCTGCTCCCCAGCTCATCCAGACCAATAGATATTTGGGGCCCATATAAGAACTACATTTCCCGGTGTGGGCAGCACAGGACTCACAGGTGCTGGTCGGCATTACCCCTAAGGGTGTGGGTTAGATCCTCGCTGTCACTGGGATGGGATCCGCATAGGATGTACTCTTAGTACCCTGAGGATGTTTTATGGTCTGAGTGGATTCCTTCCTCTGGCTCTTGGGCAATGTATTTTTTTAATTTTTTTTTATTGGTCTAATCATTGCGCTATGCTCTGTTTTTGTCCTTAGGTGTGTTTGATATTCTCTGACCACGATACATTACCCTCAGCTGTTATTCTCTGTGCATTTGTTTTTATCTGATCTGCCATAATACCATTTCACAACTTCTGATTCATCCCACTGCATTGTATTATTGCTGTTTTGTTTTTGTGCAAAACCGGAAAATAAAGTTAAAAAAACAAAAAAAAACACTACTAATTGCCTGCACCGACAAATGGAGGGTAGGCCCCTAGAGAGAGTGTCCACTTTTGACTATTTGGGTATTACAATTAACGATAATATGGATTGGGGGACCCAAATAAAGAAAGCCAACCTAAAATTAACGCAGTCAATAGGTGGCATCTTGAAAGTCCACAAAAACTGTACCCAAATAGTGGTCGTTCCTCCAGCAGAAATGTATAAAATTCAAGCAACGGGGGCTTCACTATATGGAGCTGAACTCTGGGGATATTGTCCATCTAACATCTTATCTCTTACAGAGAATACCTTTATTAGGATTTTGACCTAATTGTCTCTCGTCCCCTCCTATTCTGGCGTCGCCTCTGGAGCATGCCTTAGTATGCCATTCACTGGGGAGGGCAAACATGTGGTTAACGCCAGAAGAGACCTGCCCCTCTATCCCCAAAAAGTCCCTATCTCTAGCTCTTAAAGAACACAAACTAGCTTTATTGTCCCAGAGTATGAAATAATGTTGCCTGACATCTAGGTTTCTGGATGTCAAGCAACAATATAAATTGGAATTGGCCCTGGACAGTATCCAACCATTCAAGGCAAGGAAGTTGTTTTTACTATTTAGGCACGGGATGCTCCCTCTCCGTGCATTTACAAACAAATGGAAGGGAGCAACTAAATCAGGTTGTCCTGGGTGCACTTCTTCTGAAGAAACAGAACTCCATGTTATGTTTTTCTGTCTTGTCTATAAAAGGTCTAGATCCAAGTGGGTCCTCCAACTTTGTAGAAATCTGGGCCTTAGGAACTATAGCGAGGTTTTTAGGCTACTAAAATACGAGACTCATCCATTATTTGTAGTCGCTACCTCGACATTGTTATTTGCTATGTGGTGTATACGCAGAGGTATTTTAAAGGAGAAAGAGATGGATAATAACTTGACTGTGCTCTCCAACTAGAAATGTTATGGTATGATACTTCTACACCTAGAGAAATGCCTTGAAACCTTTTTATGGTCGCTTAATTGTAATGTTTATCTAAAAAAAAATGTTTTAAAACATAAAATATATCAGCACTGCTTTAATGTTTTTAATTGCATAACGTAGGAAATCCCGGGTATTTTTGACACATGTGGTTGTCAATGTTAGGGGGCCGGGCTGCGGGGTGATAGCTTACGATACAAACAGTTAGTGTTATTTGTATATTACCCGATGCACTTGTCTGCTGTTTGTAACAATCAATTGTATTTATGAAATGTTATATCCACTTGTGCTTTTATGGCTGTACAACCTAAATAAAGTTTTTTGACCGACTGATATACTTATATAGATGAGGAACTGAAAAAGAAATCTTAAACTAAAATAACCTGGTATTTTCTATTCACTCTGATGTTGTGATGTTTTGTTTCTTCTTAGTGTGCGCAGAGCTCAACTCAGATATAAATCCAGCTGTGCCCCGATGCGCACTATCTGGAAGGGCAGTCGAGTGAAGCAGCACTGTTACCTGAAGTCTACGTTGCCTCTCTCTTACGTCTATGTGATTCAGACTGTGCATTCAAGAACCTCCTTTGCTGTGCTTTTCAATGCTTCACATGCCCATGCAGATACTTTTCCCATGTTGTATACTGTGTGTGTTCTTGATCCTCTTGGAAGGCTGTACAGGCTGGTCCACATCACCCACCCAACAGGGTCCAATCTGGTAAGCTCCCCCACTGTCTCTGGAACCTAACTGTCTAGGATGAACAAGGGCATGAAAAGGAAAAGTCCTGACTGGTATTTCAAATCAAAAGGGGTAGAGCTGAGGCTGTTCTCTGTTATGTCACTCTCAGATATCTAATCCCTGCTAAATGATAAACAATTAACTCCATTCTGTCTTTCCTGAGCTCAGAGTCAGGCCTTTGTCTTCTGTGCCAGAGATGTTAGTACTACCAGCCAAGGATGTGTATTTCAGCTCTGGAAATGTGATGAGTGCCAGAAATCATGTTTGAGTCAGCTCTAGCTCAAACAGCCTATAGAAAATGTTTATAAAATTACGTTTAGACTCAAGTTACCATAAATCTGATATTATTATGAAATAAAATCTTCGAAATTAAGAAACACATTTAAATGACCTTGCTAGCATTTTCCCAGGCAGAGATATACATTGAAATATGTTAATCATGCCTAAGTATGTTTTTAAAAAAAACATTCAGTCACTGCGAGGGTCACATGTTATAGGTACAAAGTGTGCCACATTTTATATTTCAGGCTCTCTGCCTTGTGGGTTTGCAAGGCAGACGTTAAGGGTGACTTATTAGTACATAACAATAGGTTTCCCTACATGGCAAAGGCATATTTCCTTACCATGTCTTACTACAGTGCAGTTAAACTACAGTCCAGCAAGAGTGAGGTGGTGCTCCTGGCAGCTATATATTTTTGTCATAAATGTAAGTGGTACAAACACACAGTGCGTCCCACATAAGGCATTTAACTCACATCTCATGTACTATGGCCTTTAGTAAAGTTAAATAGATTGAATGGGTGAAAACTATTTTACCAATACTATTTTAGTGACAGAGTACACACAGTATAGCACCGGATAGCAGTATCCTAATACCAGCAAACATAGAAATAGCCCAAAAAACTAAGATGATGATGATGCAGAAAAGGCGAATTTGTTACACTGCCTACTCTGAACGTGAAAGGATGTCAGGAGAAGTGTGAGCCAGCCAACCGCCAGGCCAGCATAAAAAGTGAAGTAAAACTCTGTCATCAGGGTAGGGGGCCTAATTCTCATACAAGACTGGCAGCCAGGATGGAAATTCCACACTCCATTTGAAAGAAGCCTTTGGACAGTTAAGGGTGTCAAAGGAACAATGATCATGGCCCAGTAAGGCTAGAAAACAGTCATTCGAAACACATCCTTGTTTTTTTTTTAAGTTCAAGTTTATTGAAACCAAAACATAGCATAAAATACAGAATGTAATACAATCAAGCAATGAAAGGTATATGAGATACAAAAATAACATTTGAGAAGGTATAATAAAACGGAATCAATAAACACCTATATCTAAGTCATGGAAAAGGAAAAGAAAAAGGGGGAAAAAGAACAAAACAAAAGGGAGATGAGGTATGGCAATTCATAAAATATAACATTGTATGCAGATATTGAACTTAAATAAAAAGTATACTATTGACAGCGAATAATAAATAAGCGTAAAACTTTGTAAATCGAAGGAAAAAGATAAATAAGCAAAATCATGGCGGCTTATGAACATCATCTGATGGATTTTGGTGGGTAACAATAGCATTTTGAGGAGAGTGAGAGGTCTTGGAGAGGTAGGTAGTAAGAGGAATCCATAATAGGTCTCGTTTAATAGCTAATGAAATGGGGGTAACATAATTGGTATCAAGTCTATGGTGAAAACAAATAGCATTCCGCCAAGCTGAATAACTGACTTTGGTGGAATCTTTCCAATTGGAAGTAATCAGATGAAAGGCTATGGCCAAAAATAAGTCAAGCAACTTATAGTGAGATGGGGAGAGTGGTAAATCAGGAGACAAAGAACCCAAAAGGACGTTGGAAAGGGAGAAAGGGAGTGTGAAACCAAAAATATTGTGCAAGCGGGACCAAACCAATTGCCAAAAGGAAGCAATGTTGGGACAGAGGAACAACATATGAAGTAAATCTGCAGGTTGGCAAAGACAGGACCAACACTTAGGCGAAAGATCCTGGGAAAATGTAGTCAGTTTCTGTGGAGTTAATAGTAAACGGTGATATAAAAAGTAAAGAGTTTGGGTAGTATTAGCAGCTCTGGACGTTTTGTGTATTTTTAACCACAGCTTGTCCCATAGAGAGACAGGCCAGGATATTAACAAATCCCGTTCCCAGGCCAATTCAGTCTTCGATTTGAGTCGTTCAGGCGAAGTTATAAGACACTTGTAAATGTGAGAAGCGGACGGAGAGGTGTCCAAAAGCGGGCTAATGATAGAGTAAGAGGAGGGTATATCAGAGGAAGAAGGAAGAGATTGAAGGTATAGAAGAAGAGCAGGTAGTAACAGGTCGTATTGTTTTCAAAAGGAAGCAGGGAGATGGAATTGAGTTTGAAGATCTGTAAAAGAAAGAGGAACGTTATGAAATAGAAGTTGGGAAATCCAAGATATACCTTTGGATTTCCAAGATTTCCAATAAAAAGAACGGTTCTTAATGCGGAGTAATTTATTATGCCAAATGGATTGGTGGGACAAAGAAGTAAGGGAAGGGTAAGAAGAAGGTAAAAGGGGGATTAAGAGGTGACGGGTATGAGCAATGACAGGAGATTTCAAGAAAGAAACGTTAGCCGAAAAGGCAAGGGTCTCCGAAAAATCAAACGGTGAAATGAGAGATTTCTCCAGAGATAGCCAAACAGGAGGATAAGTGGGAGATTCTATGGAAAGCCAACGAGAAGCTTGTTTGAGGATAAAAGAATAATGGTATGATTTAAAGTCTGGAAATTTAAGACCTCCGGACAGTTTATCTTTTTTAAGGGAAGGCAAGGCGATCCGTGGAGGCTTATTTCTTCAGAGAATTTCACCAAGAGTGAGTCTAACCGTTTAAAATAATAACAGGGTATGCGAACAGGAATCATGGATAGTGAGTATAGGACGATAGGGGCTAACATCATTTTTATGGAGTCTAAGCGACCCCACCATGAAAGAAAGAGGGGGTGCCATCTAGTAATAGAGTCAGTTAATTTCTTTGTATTATATTCAAAATTAGCCTTCAAAGTGTCTGGTATAGAAGGAGAAAACTACAATCCTAAATATTTTACCTTAGTCGACTGCCAAGAGAAACCAGTATGATCAAAGTAATGACGCTGACATAAGACATTAAGGGGTAAAACTTCACATTTGTCACGACTGAGACGATATCCCGAGACCTGTGAGAAGGCGTCAACTTGAAGTAAAAAGGCAGGAAGAGTGGACTCAGGATTAGAGCAATAGAAAAGGATGCATAAACAGATAATTTAACTTGATTAGGGCCGGGGTTAAAGCCAGTGATTTGGGCATCCAGTCGTAGTTTGGTGAGAAAAGGCTCCAATGCTACAATAAACAATAAGGGAGATAAGGGACAACAATCAATCAATCAATCAATCATGCCATTTGTATAGCGCACTACTCACCCGGGAGGGTCTCAAGGTGCTTGGGGGAAGGGGGTATGCTACTGCTCGAAGAGCCAGGTCTTGAGTTGTTTCCTGAAGGCGAGATGGTCCTGGGTCAGCCGAAGGTGGATGGGGAGGGAGTTCCAAGTCTTGGCAGCCAGGTAAGAGAAGGATCTTCCTCCGGCGGTGGCTCTTCGGATGCGTGGTACGGCTGCGAGGACGAGGCTGGTGGACCGTAGCTGGCGGGTGGGCGTGTAGAAGGTCAGGCGGTCGTTGAGGTACTTGGGGCCCAGGTCGTGGAGAGACTTGTGTGCGTGGGTGAGGAGCCGGAACGTGATCCTCTTGTCGACGGTGTCTTGTCAACCTTGCCGGACACCCCTGGAAAGGGAGAAATAATCAGAAATTTTCCCATTAGCAAAGATAGAAGCTCTAGGGCCGGAATACAAAAGGGAGATGAGGGAGATTAATTTAGGGGGAAAGCCAATCCAAGTGAGGGCATGAAACATAAAGTCCCAACTGATCCTGTCAAATGCCTTTTCGGCATCTAATGTGATGGCCGCAAGTGGGTAGGTTAGGGAAGAACACATCCTTGTTTTAAAAGATTATGTTTACTACAAGCCATAAAAACCGAAGTTGAGTGGTACTGGGACCATATTCTCTGCACATTGACTGGCAGGCAGCTCAAGAGAGGGATCCACCAGGAGTGGCTATGGGTGAGGGGCAGAGGAATGGTCTGCTGAGAGCCCATCACCTTGGAAACTCAACGATGCAATCTTTTAACATACTCCACATCATCTAAGAGATTCAGAGCCCACATACGGTGATTGTGTGTGATTCTGCAGATAATTGTTGATCCAGGTGAGTCTAGATCGAGTCCAAGTTGGGAAGGGATATACTGAGCCACCTGCCACTATGGACTGGCATGATGTAAGAATCCATACATGCTAACATTCTAAAACAAGAAACTAGAAGATTGTAAAAAAAAATCGGAAAGCTGGAGATTGTAAAAAAATCGGGGGGAATGTTTTTTTCCCTTTGACTTCTACTGAAGCAGAGTAAATTTAGGTGGGAGACATCTACAATAAAGCCATTTTTGGCTTTAAAAATCAGCAGTATCCCACCCGAATCGGGTGTGTCGGCATGTATACAATACACACGAAGCCTGAAGGCTGGGCGAAGCTGAGGTATGAAATAAAGGGGGACTGACCCCTCATAATTAATCACAATACCCATGCAACTGCAGTGTCATCTGTGTGAGGACCCCAAAGGGCCCACTAGGTAGCATATGGACACAACAAGCATAAACACGTATCTAGGTGTGGCGTAATGGCCAGAGCCGCCTACTAGGGAACTAGCAGCTAGATTCATCATAGTCCCGTTTTGCGAGTCCTTAATAGCGATTATTAAGGAATCGCTATTAAGGACTTGCAAAACGGGATTCATGTGAAATAGCAAAAAATATTGCGATTCCTACATCATCCTTATTTGCGATTAGCAAATTGCTAATCGCAAATAAGAATGCGATTTCAAGGGTGCCAGGGGTGTCCAAAGGACACCCTATAGCACCCCTGAAATGGAAATGTAGCCTGATGTTGCGCACACACATATCCTTTGGACATGTGTGTGTGTAAAATACCACTTAGAAAAATGCACTAAAGTGCATTTTTCTAAGTTTTCGCTATTTACCACGAAGTCAGACATCGTGGTAAATAGCGGCCGGAAATTGCGAATTCGCATATTTTATAAGTTTCATGAATTGCATTTAAGGAATCTCAAATAGAGATTCCTTAAATGCAATTCCTCGCAAATATGCGATTTCGCAAATAGCGATTTTTGCATTTGGGATGATGAATCCCAAATGCAAAAATTGCGCTCGCAAAGGGCCAGATTCTGCGAATCTGGCCCTTTGCGAGCCGATTTTTCGTTCATGAATCTAGCTGTAGGTTCGAGTCTCGGCGTCAGCTCAACATTATGTGGTTCTGGGCATTCCACGTAATCTTCACATGCCTATAAAAGAAAAAGTGAATGTGTCCTTGTGTGATGTTACTGGTGCTTATGTAACGTGCTCCAATACCCACAGGTCAGGTATATAAAACTGCAAAAGAAATCCATATATATCAAGGCTATAGCGTGTCATTTCACAGTATTGCAAGCACTGCCACAAAAAGCTGAGCCTAGGTGTTGGGTGAACCGTGATATAATGCCCAAATGTAGCGTACACAACACTATCTAGATTAAGCTGAATACATGTTTATTGTCTGGAGCCATACTTGGCTCACTCTCTGGTCCGTCCTTCCAACTCCTCAGCTGGCAGTCTTCTAGCCACTCTGAATCATCAGAGAGTAGAGGTTCCTGAATGGAACACAATGGTGCAACAGAATGCAGTGGCTATAGCTACAGACACAACACATCCTCCTTTAACGATACAAACACAACACCCACACACCTCTTGTACAATACATAACATGGTGAATTAAATTAAGAACATTAGTCTGCTATACACAACATATTTAGAAAATGTGTTTTTTAAACAAAACAAATGTTGTAATATGCACCCCAATTAATATATATAAATTCAGGACAGTGGCAATTCACCGTAAATATAGTTTTTCGACCAATTGGGTGGTGTTCTCCGTCATTCTCTCTTTCTATATCTCTCTCTCTCTTACCACACATCTGCTCTACTACATCATTCTCACCTTTAGTGTCTGAAGAAGAACAATTTGACACATTGGCATCACGATTATGACTAACCAAAGGTTTATCAATATTCTGCACATCATTACTATTATCATGTACAACATCCAATAATGCTTCCCTCGCCAGTTCTCCCACCCGGATGTACCTCCAGTGCTGCCACATATTTACTGGAACATTCAATGGTCGCAGTTGTAGAATTATTGTCCACCCATTGAAAATCACCCTTGGAAGTATCATCATTGGGATGAGAATTCTGAAAGTCTTTCCACAAATCTTTCTTACCTGGAGCAACTCTCTTTAAATTTCATACCTTTCCACTACTCACCCTGACCGCATTACGTAACACCTCCACAACTTCTTCTGGTTCATAAAACTAACTGTGACCTATAGGAACCTTACCCAATCACCAACAGCAATGTTAACTGGTTTGACACCAAGTTTCCTATCATAATATGTTTTACTTCTCAAATGTAGTTAAACTATTCTGTCACGAACAGCTTCAAGCGACCATTGCTCTATGTCACTTCTCCACAACCATCCTGGTCTTTAGACTTTAACTTTAGACATGGGGTTCTTTCCTCTCATTATCACAACTGGGGACAACCTTTTGGCCTCATCACATGTCAGCCTATTAGCCTAAACTGCTTTCTTAAGTTGAATCTCCCATTCATATTCCGAGCAATAAGCTCTATCCACAATGTCCACTACTGCCCACCACGAAAATAGAGATTGATGAGGACAATATTGTACCTTTGTGAATCACCCACCGGTCTCACAAAATCTATGGCTCCCGGGTCCCACAGTTGCTTAGGAGCAAAATTGTCACACATAGGTCGTCGCAAGGTGTGTAGGGTTTTATCACAATAAGAACAATTCAAGCACTCCCTCACAAATCTTTACACAGTGATGTAAACACCAGGCCACCACAACAATTTCTTTACCAAGGATTTTGTTTTCACTATCCCAAAATGGCCCTCGTGACACAACTCAATAACAATATTACATAACTTACCAGGAGGAATAATGCTGTCACCTCTAAAAATTGTACCATTAGTCACCGACAGTTCTGATCTAACTTCCCACTAAGGCCTTAATTCTGCCCTTTAAACATTCATTCTTAGGTCAATTACAATGAATAAACTCCATCACATTCAGTAGAATAAAGCCCTTTTCATACTCTGTCATCCACTCCTACTTCTTGACAGCAGGCATACCAGTCATGCACCAATGCCATTAGGAACTAGCTCCCAACATCATCGTCACATTCCTCCAACTTTGTAGGCATTCTGAACAATCAACTAAAAAATTATCCTTTCCTGGCAGATATTTTATAGTATAAATATATGCTTTCATTTGCATGGACAATCTTGCGATTTTGGCTGATGTATTAATTGTACCCTAAGTTGTCAACAATTTAACCCTAGGCATATGGTCACTAAAATCATGATAGGATTTCCTCACACAAAAGCCATGATATGATTCAAGCCCACTCACATGCTAATGCCACTCTCAATTATAGAATACATTTCTTCAGTAGATGAAAGTGATCTAGAGGCAAAATAAATTATCATCTCTCTACCACTGCTATCCTTTTGTGTTAACACTGCTCACAGTTCTTTATTGCTAGCATCTGTGGTAATGTAACAGTCAATGTTGGGATCAAAACAATGTTTAATTTTTTTTTAAATTATTTTTATTTATTTAACAAGTCGATCAATTCAGATACACAGAAATCGTCAGACAGATTAGACCATGCCACATCCCTGCCATGGCCACAAACCTTTCCAGTAGGTCCTGCCAGGTGCGGCCCGGACTAAAAGGCATGGAGTTTTCAACCAGGATTGCCACCCCCTGGCGCCTGATGAGAAGCCTGTATGTGCCCGGAGGGTATATCCAAACCTATTCAATGCCAGGTAGTGGTGGCCTTGCAAGTGCGTCTCCTATAGGAGGACGAGGTTAGGGGAGTGTCTGCGCAAGTATTGCAGGACCGTAATCCATTTGATCTTGTCTCCCAGCCCATACACGTACCATGAGAGGAAGTTCAATGTTGTTGTGGGTTGCGTAGCCATAGTTGTGTTTCGGTGCTTAACAACTGCCCTCTCTCCTTCAGTGCCCTCCCTAAACAACCCTCCCTTCAAAGCTGCTTGCTATTTCTTGCCTGATGTTGTGAATCTCTGGCTGGATCGTAGAAAACATGAACCATTGTATATAACATCAAGATTTTGTAACAGAAACCCCTTGTAGAAAGGTGGAATCTGACTGCATGGTTACCCCCACTTTTTTCCTGGTGTTTTGCTGGTTTTCGACTAGTCTTATTGGGATCCTGCTAATCAGGACCCCAGTTTATCTGCTTTCTCCCTAAATTGATTGTCTGTACTTTAGGTACACTCCAGATTGGATACTGGGGTACCCCATCAGTCTCTAGTATATGGTACACTATTTACCTAGGGCATAGGTACCCCAGAGGCCTCCCAGGGGCTGTAGCATGTATTATGCCACCCCTGAGAAACCATTCAAGCTGGCACCACAGGTCTGCTACTGCAGCCTGTGTAAGGTGGTGCAAGCACCCCTTACTTAGATATAGGTTCACTATATCTATCCTCTATCACCCCTATGGCAGGCCTTATCAATCCTGAAGGCAGGGTGCTGGATTGTATGTGAGAGGGTGCCCATGCATGAGCAGAGCCCCTCTGCAGCCTTTGGAACCTATTCTCCGGAGTTGTTTGTGATGCAGCCAACCATATATTTGTAAGTGCATTACAACCTCGCGGTAAATGCTAGCTTAAAATGGCTGCTTGAAAACATGTCGTGTTTGGTGTCAAACACCTTGATTTCACCCTCCTAAAGGGACATATGCGACACACTGGTACACCTGGTACCAGCTTTATCAACCTGGACATCGCAAAAAGGATGCTGCCAGCCACAGACACGAGTCTGCCCTCCTGCTGCTGAGCCAAGCTCGAGCAGGGGAAGGCTTAACAATAGGCTTCCTGTCACAGGGAGGTGTGACCACCTACCAGACAGGCTTTAGTGTATTGGGGCTGGGTGGGCGCACTCTGAGAGTGCTTTGAAGTCTGCATTGGGGGTACATTTGGTGTCCCTGTGCATAGTCCAGCTGAAACCGGTTGCAGGAGCCATTTGCTCCTGCTCTGGCGTGAAACTGGGCAAAGGACATGGGTGTAGCCATCCCTCTGTCCTGACCCTCCCATAGGTGGGTCCCCAGAGTTTGTCCCACCCCTTCCTTGTGTATAAAGTAGGTACCCCTGACTACAGGACTTTAGATTTTACCTAGACTAAACTCTGCTACAGAAACCAAGTACTTCGACGATCTGCACGACGTTGGACATCTGAAGAATCTCCCTTGGAGTAAAGGAGTTACTCCCCTGCTTAGCAGGCACCAAAACAAATCTGACCGGTTTGCATCTCCGAAGCTCCTGAGGATTCCGAAGATTTCCTCAACACAGGAGGTGGGTTCCCGCGGTCTCTAAGGTTTATCTGCCCTCTCAGCTATTCTGAGGCCCGTATCCCTCGTGGGGACCGTGCAAACCGAACCCCTGTGCAACGTGAACTTTTGCAGCAGCATATACTTTCCGGCAACCCCTGAGGCTGTGCTTTGGGTTTCTTGTAGTCCTGACCCCGAGCAGTGTTTCCACCAAAGATTTCCGGCCTACACTCCACGAGTGTTTCGTGGGCTGGTATTTTGTGTTTCCTCTCGAGGTCCCTTCAACTTTCCGTGGCCTTTCCTGGCTGCTTCAGACGTGTCCTGACTCTCCATTGCTTGGAGAGTCCCCAGGAACTTGCTGGTCCTCACCAAAGCTGATTTCCTCTGACCGCGTGGGTTGCAGTTGCCAAGGCTTGTTGGCGTTCCATCCAAACACTGACTCCCCCCCAGCCTCCCAGCATTCGACATCCTTCGGTGGACAGCTCACATCTGGATTTTGGTCATCGTCGACGTCTCCTCGTCTTGGTGGCTGCAGAGTCAAGCATTGCCTCAACTCACCTGAAGCACCCGACATCGGTGGGCATTCGTCTACCGAGCCCCTGGTCATCCTGAAGTGACCCAGACTCTGTTCCCTCTGCTTTCAGGTTCTTCTCATCTCCAATCAGGCTTGGATCACACCGGACACTTTTAATCTTCCCGGCAGCAGCACTTTTCAGCATCACGCCATTGAAAACGACAAAGATTCCCAACATCACTTGACACCTATGCACCTGGGTTAGGTAACACGGGTACTCCGGTACTCACAAGGGAGCTGGCCTTAGAACCTTCTATGTTTGAAAAGGGTTTGCTCAAAGTCCTCTCCAAAGTGTCCTTAATCTTTAAAATTCCAACCGCCACTTTCCCATAGAGTTGTACGGACTCGCGTCTGTGTTCTCACACTGCACCCATCCTCCGTGGGTCCCCTGTGTCACTACTTTGTTTGGTTCCTTGGGGTCCCAGCAATTCTACGTGCTCTAGGCACTGTGTCTAGTCAAGTCGTGGTTCTTACACCACTTTCTTAGTATATGGTTTGGTCTCCCCCTGGAGCCCACTATGTATTGTGCTATTTACTGTTGTTCTAGTGATTTAATATTGTGTGCTCTGTTCTCTAATCTCATAGAGAGGTTAGTAGAGAGTGTTAAGTAATAAATACATAATTTTATATATTCCTTGTGGGAGTCTTCTTTTATTTGGTCATTCAGGAGGTTATAATCTGCTAAACTAAACTGTTCTACATTCCTTCGAGACTTAGCCTGAAGACTGCTCTCCATAGCTACTACTAGGATAGCTTTCAATAAAGGTTGTCTTTAACCTAATCATCGATAAGGGTTGTTTGGACTGGTACAAGGTGCCCACTATAATTAGTGGTCAGCATATACCAGGCCAACTTCTCACACCCCTTATAAACCCCCCCGACTGCCCTGCACTGTAGGTTTGTAACTACTCACCTCCCCAATTTGCAGAGTGCCTGTCGCCCAAATTGACTCATTAAACTATAACTTGGGGTAGGCTGGTGCCGCCGTTCGTGATCCGGCAGCAGCCCTCCCTGTTTTCATGTAATGTCTGTTTCAATGTGAGCCATTGATAACGTGTGGGTGTGCATCCTATTCTCTTGTTGTTCCATACCAGCTGAAGAAGTCTATTTTATTCGTAGTAATCTACCGTGGCAGGGCCGGGTACAGTTTCAAGCTTTGTGAAGCCCGTTCTGGGGGGGAGGGGATTCTCTATTTTACACAAGCATTTAGAATATTGCAATTTGTGATGATTCTCTAAATGCTATTCAAGTATCCATCGAAATTGCGATTTTGCTGAAAGGAATCGCAAATTACCACCAACTTCAGGTTGGTGGTAAATTGCGATTTCTTTGAAAAATGCAATTTCATGCATTTTTCTAAGTGCCATGGTGCGCACATACATGCCCTCAGGGCATGTATGTGCGGCACATGTGCACACATACACATGTCAGGGCTGCTACAGGGTGTCCTTTAGGAACCCTTGCAGCCTTGAAATTGTGTGCGCAGTTTGCGAGTACCTATTGGGTACTCGCAAATTGCGTACGCAAGTCCCATTCATTCCTAGGGGCGCATTGGCCCATAGGAATGAATGGGAATCCATTCCTTTTTTAATACGTAGGAATCACTCAATATTAACAGATTCCTACATACACTGCATTTTGCGAGTCTATAATAGCAAATCGGTACAATTTGCTATTATAGACTCGCAAATTGTTATGTTCATACATCTGGCCCTTAGTCTTAGTATAAATGTGCAGCACCATTTTCTCTTTTGCACTTAGTGCTCCAATTTTCAGATATGCAAGGATGGAAATTACACATGAACCCTTTCAATATTACACATAAACCTCTAAATCGTGTTAGACTTCAATTAATTTTTTCTCACACATTATTTGATAAGAATAGTTAGAAATTTTGTAACACCTAAATAAATCAAAATTTTTTTTTATTGATACCCATTTGACTAGTAACTGAATCAGGTTAAACTTTTTGATGTCGAGCCCACCGACATCGTTTGAAGCGGTTCGACCGGTGGATTACAATCTGGCGGTCAGAGGCATCTGGGGGAGGGACCGGCGACTGCTATTCTGATGGGCTCAAGTAGCCTGCTGTGGCATCGGTGGGTGCGGTGCCTGCTCGGACACCGCCGCTGGGATTACAATGTTCCTTTCCATCTGCCCTTCTATGGCGGTCCAAATATTACAAAAAGACAGACAGAAGGAGACTTTGGGGGCCCCTAGCCGGGTCCCCAACACCCCTGGACCTCCGCTATGGGGCATGGGGGCTGTGGTACCCCCCCCAAACATGCACCGTGTGGCAGGCATCGCATGGTGCCTGGCACAAGGTGCATGGATGTTAGAAAACATCAATTTTTCTATTGCAGCTTATGCTGCGACCCTTTTTCAGCCACCGCATATGCTGCAATGGAAAAATTTATGTTTCCGATCGCCCATAGGGCGCTGGCATCCTAATTTAGTGGGTGGAACTGCTGAGTAATAGATAGATTCCAACGTTGTCAGTCTGACGCTTGTCCGACTGACATCTCAGTAGGCCCCTAAGGGCCAGATGTAGGAGCCATTTACCGACCGGTAACGGCCGATTTCGGCCGTTACCGACCGGTAAATGGGTTTTTGGTATGTAGGGGCACATTTTTACAGAATCGGTAAATTTACCGATTCGGTAAATTTACCCATTCTGTAAAATACCGAATCGGTATTTTTACCGATTCGGTAAATCTCAGATGTAGGTGGGACTCTTCAGAGTCCCAATGGCCCTACAAATTCGGTATTTTACCACCCAATCCAATTGGGTGTTAAAATACCGAATTCAGGTGTGCATGCACATGTGTGCATGCACACCTATGCCATGTGACAGACAGACATGCCCTTAGGGCATGTCTGTGTGCCACATGGCGCACATGTCAATTTCTGGGGTGCCAGAGTGTCAAAGTGACACCCCCTGCACCCTTGCAGAATTCGGTATTTACCGATTCGGTAATTACCGAATCGGTATTTCCCATTGATTCCTATGGGCTGTGAAGCCCATAGGAATCAATAGGAAATACCGATTCGGTATTTACCGAATCGGTAAATACCGAATATTAGCGATTCGGTAATTGCACATCTGGACTTACCTACATCTCCCCCCCTCTATTTTACCGATTCATAAATACCGAATCAGTAAAATTCGGTATTTATGAGTCGGTAAAATAGACTTACCTACATCTGGCCCTAAGTCTCTAAATGTATTTGTCTCATAGAATTTTCAATGTATAGTTAGAACAGATGGTGCACATTTGTAATTTTTCTCTCAAATGTGTCAAAATCGGTGTTATGTATCAGCTAAGGGATTCAGCAGTTTATCTGTTTCATCAATCCCAGGATTGATGGTGAATTAAGCCATCACAAAATTTTTCTCTTCTGATGTCACACATTACAACTCTGTAGTCTTCATTAATTTTAATCTTAAAATGTCCAAAGTCTTCATTTTAACGTAGTACCCACTTTGTCTATCTTCCAATTCTATTTCAGCACTTTTCCTTTTTATTCCTCAAATTTCTTTCTTAGTTTTCAGACG
The DNA here is from genome assembly GCF_964261635.1 of Lissotriton helveticus. NCBI lineage: Eukaryota > Metazoa > Chordata > Amphibia > Caudata > Salamandridae > Lissotriton > Lissotriton helveticus. Next base: position 88,637,855 of record NC_136062.1, on the reverse strand, counting down.
CTTAAAAACCTTGAAGATGATAAGCAAGGTCAATACACATACAGCAATTGTGAAGATAGGCTTCAAGATTTTTCCCAACAATATACTTCCCAGATTTGCAAGCCATCTACCTACATAGTAAAATCCTTTCCCAATTGATTCCCAAGCAGCGTCAGTCAAGTCCTTTCCAAGATATGTACTGTTCGTAATGTATCCTTTCAGATATTTACTTTTGTCAGGAATAAATAAGCAACAATGTTACACATTTAGAATTCGGCAGACTGCACCTTCCTTTGTGAGAAAGACGTCTAACACAAGACAATTATAAAGAATTGTAGCACTCATGGCAATCATTTCAGTATATATTGCTGTGAATCCTCCAGCAGTACTGGTCGATAAGCTTATCTACCACAGTAGACAGTTCTCATATTTTGTGAGAATTTAATATCACCCCAACAGATGGTATTGTAGGTCCAAAAATGTCACCCACTATTTCTCTAATACTTGCATCTCTTTTATGGGTTATATGACGTTACAACGCATTTCGTTGCAATGCATGCCTTTACCACACATGCGTTACAATGCGAATGCCATTACCACACATAACCTTTTACCACAAATGTGCCTTTACCACGCATTTCTTTACAACTAATTTTGTTGTAAAAGCAAGTATGTAAAGGGCCTATTTGTGGAAAATGTTTTCCCTGACCCCTGCCCCAAGTCCTAAAACCTGTCCCTTGAGCCCCCACTCTGTCCTTAGTCCTTTTTAAAACAATACCCGTCCCATGCTTTGTACCCCTGCACAACCTCCGACGGCCCCCAACAAGTCTAACAAATACTCCTCCCCTGAGCCCTAGAAACAGACCCCTGCACAACCCCTACGACCTACAGCCCTTCTAAAACTTAACCCTCCCCTGAGCCCAAGAAGAGGACTGCTACTCCCCCCCGCCCCCGTGCCTGGGCCCCAGCCTTTCAAAAAATGTACCCCTCCCCTGACCTGAGCCCTAAAAGGAGACCTAAGCGCAACCCCCCTCTAAAAAATGTTAGATTAACTTATTAAAATAATAAAAAAACAGAATATAAATAAATAGTAAAGACAAATTAGTTTAAAATCCCCCTTACCTCTCCACAACGTCACCTCTTCAGCTCTTCTGAGGCATATTCCAAGGGTCTCTCCGTTTCCTCTAATGACACTGATAGCCTCCAACACTCTTACCATGCACATACGTTTACCACACAGACCTTTACAACGTAATTCATTGTAAAGGCACGCGTGGTTATGGCTAGGTGTAGTAACGTTGCACACCCTTACTACACATATACCTTTATCATACATACCTTTACAACTTAATTTGTTGTAAGTGCATGCATGGTAAAGGCTATGCGTGGTAACAGTGCATGCATTGTACCGCAAGCGTAGTTAAGGATATGGTGGAAACAGCCGCGTTGTAATTGCTGCTTCCCTTAAAGTCTTCAGTGCACCACTACGTTGGTTCCATCAGATTGACCCACAGGATACATTTTTGGAAAAACTATTCCAATGTAGCAAGATCCATAACATTTTTTAGGCAGCCTATAATAGGCATTTTTCCCACAGATGTAATAAACTCCAGGGAACACAGGATCAACACCACCAGGAAACAGTTTCCCATTTTCGAGAACTTGGAATTTATAACCACATTTGCTGGTACCAACAAAGTTTGTATTAGCCTCAGTCCTTCGCTTTAATATACACAGCTTTCCTCTATGTTGCTAAACTGAAGAAATAGCAGCTTGGTTTCTCATTGTTTTGAGATCTGGTTCCTAAGTGCCCAAGATGTTATCCTAGTATGATTTGCAGCCTTAGCCATGATCTCTCTTCGTCCACCCTCTATCGATTCTACAAATTCCTTTTCTACATTACGTAAAAGGCATTTTAGTTTGTGTTGATGCGCATAAGCTGTCTTTAAACTTTGAGTAGGCTTAAAGAATTTGGCCATCATTTTAACTGTTTTAGCATTAGGCACAGGATTTAAATATTTCCTCACACGCACTTTAAGATTAGATCATAGTAACAACAGTAGTACCAAAACTGTCCCTGGCCATAAAATAAGCTCATTAGTACACTGCAAGAAATACTATATGGAACAGGCAAATGATGATAGGTCACTCGCTCAGAAATTGATTTAGGCAATTGGAAGCACACATAAAAATCTCAAGCATTCATGGTGTCAACATACTCATACAAACATTTTGTAAATACATTTGTTGAAAAATCACCAGTGGACTGATCTCCATGTAATATCTTATCTTCTGAAATGCTTAATCTATTGTGATTTGCTAAATTGTTTTCAGGCACAGAAGAAGGCTCGGGCTTGCTCATGTAGATATGATGGGGCAACGTCAAAACTATAAAAAAAACTACACGCAAAACAGAAAATATAGCGAGTATACAGGCACATATATTTGCATTTTGATGATATTGCGTTAGGATCCATCTCCTCCTTAGAATCAGACCTTGTGACCCTTGATTCATTTTGATTAAATGTTAAGAGCATTAGCAGCACAAGTACGTTTCAGGGAGCTCGTTCTTTGCAAGTCTGCAGCTATTTTTACGTTGTTTTGTAGCACAGTTTATGCTCCCTTTATAGTCTTGTAAATGAAAGCTTTTAGCAAATGCACAGTTCTCGTAAATTGCTAATTTCTTCAGCCCAAATTGACTCCGTTTTTTTATTGGTTAATTGATTTCAGGAATTTCAATCGGAACACAAAGTTCTTTTAAGGTGGCTCATGCAAACTCAGATTGCTGTAGCAAAAGGCATGATATGCTTTCTCCCAATCATTCAGTGCCAGGTAAGTCCATTCAGGTGCAGCATATTATTGACTTGGTTTCTTAGCACTTTTGTACCTTCTCACTGATGGTCCCTCTTCATCACAGTCGCTCTGTTCAGACTGACTTCAGCAATTGTTCTTGGTACTCCTCTTTCTGTTAGAATGTGTCTCTATCTGTCTGGTCTTCTGGGCAAACAGTCTCTGGACACTACTCGCGTTTCAGGTGTACTGTTCCCTTCAGTGAGGTCACAATTACGCCTAGTCAGCTCTTCCTCTCATGACCCTTCAGTATCTACAATAGCAGACTCTCTTGGACCTCCTTCAGTACCAGTGCACGAAGTCCCAGTAGCTGGAGCGCTCTCTACAGTTTGTCTAGCCTGAGTCGGTTGTCTCTCTGTAATCACCGCCACATCCGAAACAGGCACTGTATCTTTAAGAGGACATGGGACTCTACGAGTATGAGAGTCTTGCACCCAATATGGAAGACCACCACACTTAACAGCAGTTGAGGTTACCAGGATCACCTGGAAAGGCCCACACCAACGAGGTTCCAAAAACAACTTGTGCACATCCTTCTTCACCAGGAACCAGTCACCTGGACTGAGGTCATGGAACAGCTCCTGTTGAGGCAACCTGCTGAGACACAACAACAACCAACAAATCACCTGTAAAATTCACCACTGCATTGGCTGGAACTGTAGGCTGTCTCATAGCCCACCCAATAATTATTTTGTGAGGAGATAGTTCTGTTCTTCTGTCTGGGATACTTCTCAAACTCATCAACACAATATGTAATGCATCAGGCCATTTTAGAGAAGACGAAGCACACACCTTTCAGTGTTCCATTTATCTGCTCCATAATTCCAGAGGCTTCTGGAAGAGAAGCGCAATGAAGCTTCTGATCAATTTGTAATGCTGCACATAACATCTTTAGCACCTCATTATTAAAATCTGTCCCTCAGTCTGACTCCAAAGAAGTCGGGAACTTGAAAAGCGATATCAACTCCCTGAACAGTAACCTGGCCACAGTGAGACAGTCATTTCGTCTTCTTGGGTAGGCTTCTACCCATCTTGAAAAGATACAAACAATTACATTACAAGAATGTGTTCTAAGCCAGCACATACAGGCATTTCAACAAAATGGAGCTGCCTTCGATTGAAAGGACCTCCTGACCTCCCTATGTGACTCATTGTGAATGGTGTTCTTTTCCCGACATTTTGTTGTTGACACAATATGCAGCTGTGACACAAAGCTTCATCCACCAATCTGACCCTTGGGTTAAACCATGTTTGATGAAAGAGACGCATCATAGCATGCCTCCCGATAAATGCAGGACCATGATAGTATCGTGCCATGGGAGGCAGCAAACTATCTGGTAATACAGGCCTCCTATCAGTGTACATCCACATCTCATCTTTTTGCCTTTAGCACATCCCGCACTGACCCATCCTTGTTTCTCAGCTTCTGGTACCTCATCCTGTAATGCTTTCACTTCCACCCAGGTGTTTATAATGGATAACAACAGTTTGCAGTCCATGACATCAGTGTTCTCTATCAGGGGATCTCCCTTGATGGTGTAAGAATTTAGAATGCAATAGTGCGCAGTCTCATCCTCATATCGGTTTCCTACTGTGACATAATCATTGCCCTGCCGATTGTTTTGCCATTGTGCAACATTCCGTCCATCGTCTTGTGTGTTTTGCTGTTCACCCTTTGTGGGAAGGGTATGCCCAGACGTGGGTCCCGTGCTCACTAAGCGACTGGAGTTAAGCTATCCTGGCTGAAGACGGCTGATAGCCAGAAACCAGTCCTAGGATGCTTGTATCTGGTCCAGGGAAGACATGGCTTGGCAGTTCGGGCTGGAGTGTTCCCATGAGGCACAGGGTCAAGACTGATTTGCATATGGCCATGTCTGAACTGGGGTGGCTTGGTGAGCAAAATAACGATGGATTAAACCAAGATCTGTGACTGGGGGTGAATGTTTTGCCATTGTGCAACATTACGTCCATCATCTTGTGTGTTTTGCTGTTCACCCTTTGTGGGTAGGGTATGCCCAGACGTGGGTCCCGTGCTCACTAAGCCACTGGAGTCAAGCTATCCTGGCTGAAGACGGCTGATAGCCAAAAACCGGTCCTAGGATGCTTGATTCTGGTCCAGGGAAGACATGGCTTGGCAGTTCGGGCTGAACTGTTCCCATGAGGCACAGGGTCAGGACTGATTTGCATATGGCCATGTCTGAACTGGGGTGGCTTGGTGAGCAAAATAACGATGGATTAAACCCAGATCTGTGACTGGAGGTGAATGTTTTGCCATTGTGCAACATTCCGTCCATCATCTTGTGTGTGTTGCTGTTCACCCTTTGTGGGAAGGGTATGCCCAGACGTGGGTCCCGTGCTCACTAAGCCACTAGAGTCAAGCTATCCTGGCTGAAGACGGCTGATAGCCAGAAACCGGCCCTAGGATGCTTGATTCTGGTCCAGGGAAGACATGGCTTGGCAGTTCGGGCTGGACTGTTCCCATGAGGCACAGGGTCAAGACTGATTTGCATATGGCCATGTCTGAACTGGGGTGGCTTGGTGAGCAAAATAATGATCGATTAAACCCAGATCTGTGACTGGGGGTGAATGTTTTGCCATTGTGCAACATTCCGTCCATCATCTTGTGTGTTTTGCTGTTCACCCTTTGTGGGAAGGGTATGCCCAGACGTGGGTCCCGTGCTCACTAAGCCACTGGAGTCAAGCTATCCTGGCTGAAGACGGCTGATAGCCAGAAACCGGTCCTAGGATGCTTGATTCTGGTCCACGGAAGACATGGCTTGGCAGTTCGGGCTGGACTGTTCCCATGAGGCACAGGGTCAAGACTGATTTGCATATGGCCATGTCTGAACTGGGGTGGCTTGGTGAGCAAAATAACGATGGATTAAACCCAGATCTGTGACTGGGGGTGAATGTTTTGCCATTGTGCAACATTCCGTCCATCATCTTGTGTGTTTTGCTGCACACTTCACCACAGCAATTTGAGCAAGAGGTTTCTCACACTCTCTCCATTCCAGGTAGGGGACCCTGATAAGGTCATGACCCTTGCTGTGACCACAGTTGCCCGATGTCATGTACAATACCAAATCCATACTGACTGCTGGTGAAGACTGTGACTCGCAATTGGTCAGAGATGTTACAGGCTGGCATCAAGGCAACTAATTCAGCCACTTGAGCAGAAAACACACCTTGCAACAACAAAGCTTCAATCGCTCACACAACTGTACATACAGCATAAGCAGCTTTTAGATTTCCTTCTGCTTCACGCAAAGATCCGCCAACAAACAGCACATGATCTGATCCAGGCAAAGAGGTGTCAAGGATGTCTGGCCTCGGTTTTGTGTACAGCTCAGTCACATCCAAGCAATCCTGATCAGCATCATTAATCACAACCTTGTGTCCAGGAAGGGGCATTTAGGTTGCAGGATTTAAACTTGTGCATTGCATCAAAGTCATATTCTCAGCTCCTAGTATGATCGGCTCAAACCTGGTGAAGCCGCTGTTTGTGAGGTGTTGCGTTCGAGTCGAGCACGAGTAAGCAAGACCTCAACTGAATGAGGCACATACACCCTAAGCGGATGTCCCATCACATACTCTCACTCTGCTCCAAACTCACACGTTGCTTCAACAGATTTCAAACATCCAGGCAATGTGATGGCAACAGGATCAAGAGTTGCCGAAAAGTATGCTACAGGTCTGTGTGCCAGTACCATGCATCTGAATCAGTATTGATAATGCACAGTCCTCGCACTCACTGCAAAACAGAGTAAAGCTGTTGTTATAGTTGGGCATTTCCAAAGTTGGAGCTCGACAAAGACTCTCTCAGTTCAGTTAGAGAGCAAATGCAATCATCATTCCATGGTACCGGGTCTGATACTTCGTTATGTGTCAGTCTCTAGAGAGGTTGTCAAAGAGAAGTTGGGAATCCATTGTCGACAGTAGCCAACTATTCCCAGAAACATAAGGACTTATTTTTGAGTATTTGGCGGACTTGTGTTCAGAATCGCAGTGATCCTGTCTTGAGACACTTTATTATTTTATTTATTCATTTATCGGATTTATAATGCGCATAGCTGCCCCAGCGACGGGGCGTCCCAGCGCAGACCGCAGACTCCAGGACAAGAACCAGAGATCAGAAAGGCTTAAGCCGGAAAAAGCCAGGTCTTTATGGCCTTCCGGAACGCAAGATGGTTCTGGATCACTCTGATGGGCACAGGAAGTGAGTTCCAAAGTTGCGCGGCCAGGCTGCGAGAGGGAACGGCCACCCGCTCTGGTTTTCCAGACACGCGGGGTGCAAACCAGAGCTGAGGAGGCGGATCCGTGGCACGTAGAACTCTAGCACCCCCCCAACCCCACAGGTGCCTGAGGTGATAAGATCTTATGCGCCAAACAAAGCGCCTTGAATTGAATGCGCTTCTCCACCGGCAAACAGTGGAGTTTCTGAAGTACGTGGGAAACAGAGCAAGAGTTTAGAAGGGCCACCAGCATGCGGGCGGCTGCATTCTGTGCCCTTTGAAGACGCTTGACACTGGCCTTATTCGCGCCCAAATATAGGCAGTTACCGTAATCCAGTCTAAACAAAATTGTAGACTGAAGAATGATTTGGCATACTTTTAGAGGGAAAAACCCAACAGTGGCTTCAGGCCCCGCAGAAGCCCAAAACAAGCCCCAGCCATTGCCTTGGATTGGGCGTCAAATGTCAGGCCACTATCAAACCAGATTCCTAGGTTTTTCACTGTTTCACTGTCTCCTTGGGTGAGGGGGCAGGTTTCAGGCGGTCCGGCCAATAGTGCTCGGACCACAACCCCTGATCCTTCCCAAACAACAGGATCTCGGACTTACTGGCGTTAAGCTGTAAACAGTTTGTCGCCATCCAGTCCGCAATTTCAGACAGGTCCTCTTTGAACTTGATCAGATTAGTGCACCTTTTTTGGAAAATGCGATCACTAACTGGGTGTCGTCAGCATACGATACCAGTGACAAGCCCCTTCCCTTCGCCAACACAGCCAAAGGCTGGACGTAGATGTTAAACAGTAGGGGGCTTAACACTGAACCCTGCGGTACACCCTGGCGCAAGGCAAGCTCTTGAGAATGGAAAGGAGGGACATGAACTTGGAAGGACCTCCCCTCCAGAAAGACCGGAGCCACTCCAGAGCCGCGTCGCTGATGCCTATTTCCTGCAGGTGTCTTAAGAGTATCGCATGGGAGACGGTGTCAAAAGCGGCACTTAGGTCCAGAAGGACCAAGGCCGCTGAGTCTCCGACATCCAAGTTCGCCCGAATGGCCTCCGTAACTACCAGCAGAGCAGACTCAGTATTATGGCGGGCACGGAAACCATGCTGAGATGGATCGAAGATGGCATTCTGCTCGGAAAACTTGGAGAGGATGGAATTCACATATGATTATGCCACCTTTGCCAAGAACGGCAATTGGGAAATCGGGCGATAATTGGCTGGCTCTGCAGGGTCCAAAGAGGGTTTTTTGAGCAGAGGAATAACCTTAGCATGTTTCCAGGCCCTCGGTACGGACGCTGAGGCCAAAGAAAGATTGACCAGGTTGAAATTCAGCGGAGAGAGGAGAGTGTGGAACTGACGAAAATGAGCAGGAATCAGCGGATCCGCTGGCGAACCCGATTTGATCCTTGTTCCTTCCTCAATATGGTGTCCAGGATACAGAATGTCCCTCTTACAATATTGCAATTCGGACAGAGACACCTTATGTTTATTTACAGCCAATTGATTCAGTAAAGCGATGGTATCACGTGCGCAAGCTGCCTAAGTACTTGCCGCTACCAATAAGTCGTCAATGTACTGAACGAGGACAGAATAATTTGGCAGCTCCAAATTTTTTTCCAAGATCTGATTGAATATTGAGGGGCTTTCCATATACCCTTGTGGAACTTGCCACCATGCCAAAACAAGACTGCCAAACCAGAAATCGAAGAGATACTCACTGTCCTCATGCAATGGAATGGAAAAGAAGGCAGGACACCAATTAATGACAGAAAACTACTCAGCTGCACATAGAATCTGGAATAAAATCACTGCTGGATTCGGTACCACAGGACAACATGGGACAAAAATCTGATTAATTTTGCGCAAATCCTGACAATGCTGTATTTACCGTTGGGTTTCTGCAAACCCATAATAGGAGAGTTACATGCACTTCCCATCATTTTTTTCAGGATTCCTTGCTCAATCATGGATTCACTCAAAGGAGTAATCCCTACAATGGTTTCTGGACTCAAATTGTATTACAGGATTTGTGGAAATTTAGCATTAGGCTTCAAAGTCATGTTTACTGGAGCCACACCTTTGATCAGGCCAATGTTTTTTCCTGTAACATCCTATACCTCTGGAAATATGGTATCTCTCAATTCCCAAGGCAAGCCATCTCTCGTTAACACAGGAAACAATTCTGCGCTTTCTGACTTCTGGGTAACCAATTTGAAGACAACATCCTCATTGTTTGTGTGAAATTCAATTCCCTTTGGGGTACAATAGATTGAGCAATTGAGTTTCCACAACAGGTCTCATCTCAATAAATGTACTGGACTTTAATCACATACAACAAATTTGTGTACATCCTCGAAAGAACCTATTTTCACAGGTACAAGTTTTCTTACTTTGTTTGACATCTGTCGTTTTGCAACTCCTACAACTTGGATACTTTCTCCCGAGAGAGGTAGGTTTGGAACTTACACTGTTCTTACAGTGGAACGGGTAGCACTGGTATTGACAAGAAATGAATCCCATTTACATTGACATCCACATAGGAACCACTCTGGTCTAGCTCTAAGAATGCACAATGTACGCATTCCTCCTACCCTCTCAGGCACCATCATTGTGACAGGTCTGAGTCTGCATCATCTAACTGGATCAAAGAATATTGCTGGGACACATTCTGATTTGCATGGGATTCCATATCTGTATGAAATCCTTTAATCAAAATGTATCTCTGAACCTGACCATTAATTTTAGGCATCAGGCTTGGGGCACATTTTGAGTTTGATTTCTTTGTCTGTGAACCTGCTGAGTCTATGCCATGTCATCTCCCAGTGATTGTGCATTACCAACATTCTGAATCTGTCCCCCTTTTCTTTGATTAATTGGATTCAATTAGCATTCATGCTTCCAATTCCCCAACTTACCACAAATGTGAGACAGATTTGTCCTCTTCAACACATCAATTGGAACACCTCAACCTCCGCCTTGAGGCTGTATACCTTGCTGTTGTCCTCCACTTGTCTGATGAAAACCTCCCTGTGGAATAAACATGGGCTAAACATCTGTTCCATCCTGGCCTATATGAACCGCTTTCATCTGACAAATCATCAATTTTTCCTTGAGCTTCTTGTATTTTAAATCAATTTGATCTCCACATTAGTTTGCATAACGGAGAATTTCATCTATAGGCTTACTTTGCCAACATATTAAATGCTGCGGAATCATGCTGCTAATCTCAGGTCTCCGTTCATTCACAAACCGATAAAAAAATGTCTCTTATCCTTTCCGGACACATTCTCCACCCAACTGTACTGCTTGAATGCCTGCAATAACCTCTCGTAGTAAGCATGAACTGTTTCCTTTAATTCTTTAGTCGTCCTGTCAATTTTTAACCAATCAATTTGTTTAGGAGAAATGTCTCCCTTCAAATAGGAGATGGCTTGATTACATTTCTTCATCACTCAGGAGATGGTGCAACTGTGCGAGCATTTTTAGCGGGTTTTGTTTCAGGCCAATCAACAGCAATTTTACATTCCGCCCAAAAATCACTTGGGACCAAAATGTCAAATAAGGTATCTAAATCCTTCAGCAAAACCGATGAAACATTCACAAACTGTTCAACTTGTTTCTACCATTCAACAAGAATGTTTCTCAAGTTTGGAAAATTATTTGTTTTTTTGTTTTTTTAAAATTTTATTTATGAAGTTTCAAACATAAACAAAAGTGCAGCTGGTCATTATGAAAATATTTTGTACCCTATACACGACTGTAATTATTAAAAACAGTACATAGACATATTATACCATGAGATCAGAGAATCAGAACAATCTATCAATATCAACTTTGTTTACATAAAGAAGATCAACAGTCGGCAGAATGATTTAACATGTAGGTTGTAAATGGACCCCACACATCACGTTGTCTAGAGGCAGTTGGTAGCTCCTCTGCATAACAAGTGAGTTGATCACGGTAATAGGCAATATCATTTAACCACTGTGCTAGTTAGGGCGCCAGTCTACCATCCCAGTTCAATGCATCTCTACGCTTGGCCAGCTGTAGAGTCTTGCCACCTTATTTCGAGCACTAGACAAAAATTTCAGAACGTTACCCAACAGACACAGCTTCATATCACATACAATTGCTTCATCCACCATTTCAGTTAATGCTGTCACTACATCTCCCCAAAAAGCAGCCACCTTCGGACACATCCATGCTAGATGTAGAAAATCAGCATTGTCAACACCACACCTTCTACAACAATTCGATTCTCTCAACCCATATTTATATAGTTGCGCTGGTGTATAATACATCTGATGAATGTATTTATAATGAATACGTTTCAGATTACCATTAATCGCGAAACGACCAGTCATCCCACAACTTTCTTCCACTCGTCATCCGTAAGTGGCTGCGGAAGAACAGCATTCCATTTATCCCTAGAACTCTTTGCATCTGCACCTTCATTGAGCTGCGAGGCAGAATATAAACAGGAGACTAATTTAGTTTTGGTCTGCGCTGTGTAAATTAGTTGCAGAGCACCCAATGCTGAGGGCTCCTCCAGGAAACATAGGTACAGGGCCCCATGGCAGATCGAAGCCTAGTGTAAACAAACGTTGACATAGCAACATTCACCTCATCTTTTATGAAATCTTGTAATGTGATAAACGTCCCACCGGGAAACACATCTCCAACAGTTCGCATCCCAGCATTGTGCAATACCTTAAGGGGGCCAGTCTCACTTGTCACAGAGAGTGCTGTATGATGCAGTAAAGGCATAGCTGGAGCGTACAACGGAAGTCGTTGAGCCCTCTTCCCCAAAGTGTACCACGCAGGGCTGTGCACTGTACTGTGTCTATCACATTCCGTTCAAACACCGTATGCGCATTAACAATCATTGCTTTCAAATGTATTGGGTGGACGGCGCCAGCTTCGACCGCAACATGTGGCGTAAATGGCGGTGCGTTTTGCCAATAATAGGCGTATTGCGCCTGCGCACATAGATAGTATAGGTGCAAGTCAGGCACTGTGAAGCCGTCCATCCCATTAGGATTCCTTAAGGTCTCCCAGCTAACCCGCAATTTCTTATTCCCCCCCCCCTATGCTAGAGTAATCAGCAAGGACCGTAATGTGGCAATAAAATGCAGCGTAATAATAATAGGCACATTTACAAACGGATACAAAAAGTTCGGCAGCACTACCATCTTAATCAGCGCGACCCTGTCAGCGAACATCAGAGGTAGCCTTATCTACCGAGCCACCTGGTCTTCAAGTTTAGATATCACTGTACCATGATTGGATCTGATAACTCCTTGTGGATCCCTGTGAATCCAAACTCCCAGGTACTTAACAGGGTCATTAGTCCACTCTAGGGGATAATTAAGTTAAAATTGCTCAGTGCATTCTGTAAGTGAGAAAACTATGGACTTGTTCCAATTAATGGCTAAGCCAGAATACCACTCAAATCGGATATACTCACGAATTACTTGTTCCAAATGTTGCGCTGGTTGCCTCACATACAAGGCCATGTCATCTGCATACATGGATATTGCTAACGGTCATTGTAAAAAACACAGTGCCGTCCCCGCATGTCTTTGTCTCAGCACACAGGCCAGAGGTTCTAACACAACCGCAAATAACATGGGCGATAGGTGGCAACCCTGCCGGGTGCCTCGCCTGATTGGAAATACGTCAGATGTATGTCCATTTACACGCCCTCGGGCTACCGGGTCCGTGTAAAGCAATTTAATCCAATTAGTGAAAAAGTACGGCACACCCATGCCATGCAACACTGCAAATATATAAGTCCAGGCGATTGAATCAAACGCCTTTGCGGCATCTAACAGAACAGCAGCCGCTGGTAATTTAGGATTTAAAAGAAGCATGACAGCAAACAATGTGTGCAAATTGTGCGCCATAGAACGAGTGGGGATGAACCCAGACTGGTCTGGTAGCACCATCACTGGCAGCAATAGACGTAACCTCGTCGCCAAGACTTTCGCTAGAATCTTTACATCAGTATTCATGAGCGACAGTGGTCTATACGAATCACAGCGGTCTGGCGACTTACCCGGGTTAAATAACGTGACAATTAATGCCTCTCTAAGCGTGCCAGAAAGCCTCTGTTGCTCAAAAGCCTCATCATACATGGCCGTTAAATGGGGCAACAAAACATACATGTACTCCTAATAGAACTCAGATGGGAGCCCGTCAGTGCCTGCTGCTTTACCATTATGCAGGGCGGTGATGGCATCTCTAATTGCATTGGCTGTCAGCGAGTGCATAAAGAAATCCTGCTGACCCCTTGACAGTCAGACCAAAGCTACATCTTCCAAACATTGTGCTATCTCTTCTTCACTAGCTGTGGGCTTGCTCCCATAGATATCTTTGTAATGTTTGACGAACTGACCAAGAATACTAGCAATATCAGAATAAGAGGTGTCCCCCTCTGAAATCGCCTGTACCGTACAATGTCTAGCCCGGAAAATCATTTGAACGGGCAAAATGTCTGGTCTGGTTCAAGGGACATGTACATAACCTCCTCCAGGCACCTCCTTCATTGGAAGCATCCTCACTCCTATCATCTTCATTAAACGCATATATATGCACAGTAACCTTCTTTGTTTGCTGCTGCTTGACCCATCAACCTTCTTATTATTCTAGCTCTCCCCATTTCCTGAGGATAGCCAGAAACTCTTTAATCTGTAGTCTCATTCCTGATTGTTTGAAGTTTGAAGTTTAAAATATTTATAGAGCGCTCTGTGGCCAAGTGCCTTCCTGGCGCTAGGAGATTAAGACGGTTGCCAAAAGACGGGACACCAGGGAGTGATTAAGACGGGAAAGCTTGGGAAAACAGATGTGTTTTAAGTGCCTTGCGAAAGTGCAGGTAAACAGGAATGGATCTGATGGTCAGGGGGAGGCTGTTCCAGAAGCGGGGGGCAAGGGTGGAAAATCAAGTCCCACCTACTCTGGACTTGCTGAAGTGGGGGACAATTAAGAGTGCCTGGGTGGAAGAACGAAGGTTGCGGGAGGGAAGGTAGTGGGTGATCATGGAATTGATGAAGATAGGGGCCGTGCGGGCACGGGCCATAAAGACTATGCAACCCATCTTGAAGAGAGTCCTCTGTAGGATGGGAAGCCAGTGGAGGGATCTAAGTAAGGGGGTAGTGTGGTGGAATTTTGGAAGCCTGTGAATAAGGCGGGAGGCCTGATTATGGATGGACTGGAGACGCCGCAACTCATAGGCAGGAATGCCCACATAGAGGCAATTCCCATAGTCCACCCGTGAAAGGATCATGGCCAAAACAATAATTTTCAGGGCATCGAAAGAGAAGAAACGGGAAATCTTTCTAATAATCCTGAGGGACAGAAAACAGGATGAAACAACAGCGCTGACCTGGGGACGGAGGGAGAGGTCCTGACTGATTTTAATTCCCAGGGTTCTAACTGAGGTAGAAGGAACCGGGGGTGGGCCGAGGGTGGAAGGCCAAAAGGCAGAGGTCCAGGGGCTAGAAGAGCCACCAGACAGGACCAACTCCGTCTTGTCCGGATTGAGCTTTAGATGGTTTTGATTCATCCAGTCAGCAATGAAGTTTAGTGTGGTGTGGAGTTGTAGGATGGAGTCAGAGTTATGAGAAAGATCGAACACCAGCTGAAGGTCGTCAGCGTAATTCTATACGGAGACCTCCATGTTTAACAAAGAAACAATAAGCGGATGGATGTAAAGGTTGAAAAGAAGAGGGGAAAGGGAGGAACCTTGGGGAACCCCACAGTGCACCGGACGGGGGGGGCCAGAGAAACTGGAGAGACGAACGGCCTGCGTCCGACCCTGGAGGAATGAGGCGAGCCAAGAGAAGGCAGAGCCCCGGATGTCCGCTGCCATGTCACGGTCGAGGAGGCTGGAATGGTCGACCGTGTCAAAAGCAGCAGACAAATCAAGAAGCACCAAGGCTTGGGGGGAGTTGGAGTCAGCCTTACTCATCAGCTCGTCCAGAACAGCAAGGACCATGGATTCAGTCGAGTGGACTGGGCGAAAGCCAGCTTGATGGGAGGCCAGAAGATGGTTGTCCTCGATGTAGGTCGAGAGGCAGGAAGTGATGTGGCTCTCCAGGATCTTCCCTAGATAAGGGAGCAGGGGGATGGGTCTAAAATGAGTAGGGAGAGTAGGATCAGAGCCAGGTTTCTTCAAAATAGGGACCACTGTGGCAGATTTAAAGAAGGCCGGAACTGTACCCTGGGAAATGGAGGCATTAAGAAGGGAAAGAGGAGGATCGGGGAAACTGGAGAGCAACTCCCTTAAGATGCGAGCTGGTCCATAGTCGGCAGGAGAGCCTGACTTGATTTTTCTGAGCAAGATAAGGAAGGATTCCTTAGAGATAGGTGGAAACTGAATAAGAGAGGAAAGTGGAGGGGGAAGGGAGGGGAAGGGGAGGGGAGAAGAAGACGGAGGGATATTCCGTTTGATGTTAGCAATCTTCTCAAGAAAAAAATAATTCAAGGAGAGGCAGAGGGCTTGGGATGGGACAGGGTAGGGATTAACTCTGTCAGATGCAGCCAGGGATTGAACGATGGAAAAAACCTCCTTAGGTTTATTTGCCGCTGACAGAATCTTGCCAGAAAAATAGTCTAATTTGGCTGAGCGGATAGCTCTTTTGTAGTTATTAAGGAGGCTAGCCGGGAAGACGAACAGAAGCACGCAGGACGTCCGTGACCAAAGCGCCCAAGGGCTCACAAAGAGGATTTCCCTCGTACAGCGGGTATCTTTGGATTACAACTCCCTGAACCCATGCTGTTACTAAATCGTGTAAAAGCCTGATCAAAAGAGACTGAAGTTGGAACTGAATACATCATTACTGCGTGTTTACGTACTAGCTTTTTAACTATTTCTACCAGCCACTTAGCTGGAGATCTCCATGAGTCTGAAAGACGTATTTACGCCTCATACTACTAACTTTTGACTAGTGTCTGTACATATAGAAAAAAGAATTCGCTGGACGAATATCTTGATTTGACGATAAGGAGGCTGAATACCCCTTACAATATCTGTCAGACATATCTCTTGTCAGAGAAATTATTTGGGAAATGTTATTATTGTCCTGATGAAGGCGGATTAAAATGAATACACCGCCGAAACGCGTCGACGCCTAAGGAGCGAATCTGGGAATACAAACTAAGGAGGAATTCAAAATCGTTGTCTTTTGATTGAGTTCTATCCTTTTTCCCTGTATACTCCTTTTTACTTGAATGTTGTTTTTATTGATTATTGCACCGTCCTTGTGTGTTTCCCAATTTCTGTTTTTATTTAATGTAATGTATCCTGAATAAATTGTTTTTATAATTTGAAATATTTTTAGAGTGTTTTCACATACATTGTCTGTTTCATCTGTCTACATTGCTTCCGTGTGGTATGTGGGTTGCTTAAATGGTTGTTTGTATGCCTGTAAGTACTTATGTACTATTGTTACTTTACCCAAAGGGAATTTCTTTCTGACTGACGTTATTAAGGAGAGACCTGTATCGATCTCTCAGGGAGGGGCAGTAATTGCGCCTCCACTGGCGTTCTGATTGTCTGAGAGCCAATTTCAAGGTCTTAAGATCATCTGTAAACCACTTATTGGCTTCGTAAAGGCGGCATGCCTTGACTCTCCTAAGAGGTGCCACTGGGTCACATGAGGTGGACAACCAGCCGTTAATGGCATCAACTTGTTAATCAAGAGAGAGATCCGATAGGTCAGGGGAAAAGACCGCCAAAGACGAGCAAAGAGTGTTGAAATCTACCCGATTCCAGTTGCGAGCTAAGATGTTCTTGGGCAGGACTGGCTTATGAGTGGCACCAAGGTCAATAGTGAAGGAAATGAGTGAGTGATCAGACCAAGTGCAGGGGAGAATAGTGGTGGAAGAGATAACCCGACTAGCCGACCATAACTGATCAAGGATGTGACCCTGCGAGTGGGTAGGGGAATGAATATGAGAAATGAAATTGAGACCACACATGGTGTCAGTAAAATCTTTGGAAGCCCTATATTCCCTGGAGTCACTAGACCAGTAGTTAAGGTCCCCCAATAGGAGAACAGAGGAGTTGTTGACCACAAGAGTGGCCAGCAGCTCCTGTAGGGCAGGTACAAAATAGGGCATGGTCTGGGGGGGCGATATATAAGGATCATCGTGAGGGGGACCAAAAGGTTTAGCGAGCGGGCCACAAGAAAATCAACGTTAGGTATGAGGGGATGGGGAAGCAGTTGGAACTGAAGATTGGATCTGATGATCATCGCCACTCCCCCGCCGACTTTCCCATCGGGGCGATCGGCCCGAAGGGTATAGTAGGAATCAGGGAGCGCGGATAAGACATTCGGCAGGGATTCTGCGGAAAACCATGTTTCCGTGAGGAACAGAAAGTCAGGGGCCTCTGTATCCAGTAGATTATAGAGTTCCAACTGATGCCTGCCAACCGAGCGGGTGTTGAGAAGGAAGGCCGAAGCCATAGCGGGCAGGCAGGGAGAGCGAAAGGGGGGAGCAGGGGGGGCGATCGACTGGGATCTAAGCAGGGGAGCTGCGGGAAGGGAGGGGAAGGGAGCAAGGATTCCAAGGGCAGTGATAAGTTTGAGCGTAGAGGAACTGAGAGATGCATTACCCTGATATGCACGGAGCTGTACGGAGGTGTAAGTAAAAAAAAGAGCAGAGTTTGTGGCCCCAGGTCCCGACCGGTCACGGACGGGTGCAGACGGGCTTGCCTTTGTCGCGCCGCCGGCACGCCCGCTGCGCCCGCCCGCTGCAAGGGCAATTGGCCATGGAGATTTATAGGGGCGGGAGGAGGGTGGTAGGCTGCTGACAACTAGTCCGCAAGCCTGAGCGTCCCCCCAAGATGGCGGATCCCCATGGCAACGACCGCGTCAGCGCCCAATCGGCTGCGCGTGTGCCCGGGAGTTCAGGGAGTGGAGAGAGCAGGTAAAAAGATGCCTGCGCTATGTTTCCAAAAGGTTTCAAAATTTACAAAAGATACTAGTGCCCAAATCGCAACTAGCAGAATTTAATAATATCAAGCGACCTACTCCTCCGGCTTTCCGCCTCAGAGGAGAGATTGTCCAGCAAAAAAGTCTAGAATAGACAATAGGAACATAAGATGTAAGTGCAGTTTTCAAAGTGCATTAGCGTCCAACACCCCCGGCTTTCTGCCTCAGGGGAACGTCAAATCTGAGCGCAAAAGAACTTCCTGCGCTTTAAATCGCTTGGAGGGCGGTAGGCTGCTGACAACTAGTCCGCAAGCCTGAGCGTCCTCCCAAGATGGCGGATCCCCGTGGCAACGACCGCGTCAGCGCCCAATCGGCTGCGCGTGTGCCCGGGAGTTCAGGGAGTGGAGAGAGCAGGTAAAAAGATGCCTGCGCTATGTTTCCAAAAGGTTTCAAAATTTACAAAAGATACTAGTGCCCAAATCGCAACTAGCAGAATTTAAAAATATCGCGCGACCTACTCTTCCAGCTTTCTGCCTCAGAGGAGAGATTGTCCAGCATAAAAGTCTAGAATAGACAATAGGAACATAGGATGTAAGTGCAGTTTTCAAAGTGCATTAGCGTCCAACACCCCCGGCTTTCCGCCTCAGGGGAATGTCAAATTGTCTCATGTCTTCAACAGTCTTGTCACTAAAATCTACTCTACAGGACCTTTGCAATGTTTTTGACCGCTGTACCTCCAATCCGTATTTCTGTGCCATTTCAGATTACTTTTCATGTGTATTTTGAGCATGTCTTGTCATTTCTTTGCAGATGTACAATTATTCATCATCCTGATAAGCAACTATCCTAGCAGGGCTTATAGTTCCTATAATCATTACGTCCCATTCCACCTTAAGCCTCATGACATCCCAGGACCTATCTTTTTTTGTTCCTGGGGCATTTGTCCCATTAATTCCAACACCTGTGTCTTTTGCAGGAGTAGCTATACCGTAATTCTTGAGAGGTTTGTCCTTCTATTGTATAACTTACTAAATTCTCTTGCTGACCTTCCGTTCTTGCAACAGGTGTAAAATGTAAAAGGGACATGTCAGAGTCTGGCATTCCCTCGAAAGAGTGGTTCTTGTAGTGTTCTGTGTTACCCTTGGTGGAGTTACCATACCAATCTCAGGTACAAAGAAAGTGTGGGCCTGTCCTGTCCTTCCACTGGAAGAATTAAATTGTGGAATTTACACTCAAACCAGTTCTAGCTCCTCAAGGAATATCAGCTGGAGTTGGAATTAAAGGCAACTGGGTAGGCTGTCTCGATCTCAAATCTGCAGGGGTAAAGGTTTAACCATTTATCCCAGTAGGAACAGTCAATGTATGCACATTTTTCTGAGACTGATTTTTTTGTTGTTGATTTTTTTCTTAAAAGTGCCCACCCACATTTTTCTCAGACTGATATAAAGTAACTACAATACCTATAGTCATTGAGACAGTCAAAGCATTTGGTGCATTTAAAACAGTCTGATTATTCACAACAGATATCCCTATATTCCCACCCACTGGTGTGAAGGGAGTATGTGGGGCTGAATCTGTGGGCACAGCAGGTACATCAGGAATTATCCCCGAATAAGAGTTTGTTAAACTCTGGGGTTGGTCTTCGTTTTAAGGTGGTGGATAGTTCAGTAACAATTCATTAAAAAATGTATCGTCAAATTCATGATCACTATCTCCAGCCAGATCTAGTATTTGTGACTCTTCAATATGCTTTTTCTTTCCCTTACACTTCTCTCCATGTCTCTTTTCTGCAACTATTACAGGATACATTCTAGTCCTCTGTTATATCTGCTCTCCAGGACTCTGTTCAGCACCCCATCTAGCCTCAACATATCAGTTTAAAGTATTCTTTTACCTTCCCTGGCATTTCTGCTTCTCCTTTTTATGAGCTATATGTTCCCTTTCACTAAGCGCTTCCAACTGCATTGGTCTAGGACAGAGGTCTTCAAACTTTTTTAGGTTGAGCCCCCCCAGCTGAATTTATTTAGATGTCAGGCCCCCCCACCACTTGACAAACAATTCTGGAACCTGGTATTTTACATAATCGACCATCATCCTCATTTCCCAGTCCATATCTGGCTAATATTGTTAAACACAGTAAGAGTGTTTAGAAAACTGCAGGTTTGCGAGTTGGTGAAATTACAGAGGCTTACTACACAGTCCAAAACTACATTTTTCAAGATAAAATATGTGCAAATTGTTACTGGTTCTCCACTTAATTCTTGCAAAGCCTCCTCAAAGAAATTTCTGTGGTCAATAAAATGAGTACCGTTCAAAGACCATGCTCTCCACAGAGAAGCACTGTCCAATGGCATTAAAAAAAACAATTTCAACTCTGGCCATCCTAAGCAGCACTGCCCAATTCTCACCTCCCAGAAAAAACTCCCCATTCCTGCACTGCTCATCCTATCACAGCTTCTCTTTCCATGAAAAAAAGCGGTTGACTCCCTCTGCCAGGCATTGCGGTAAGCAGTTTATTTGATACACAGGTTGTAGCAGGTGTCTTCCCTGGCAGAGACATTTTAAGACATAGGCAACGTGGGCTCTGGCCCAGGGCCCCAGCCTTTAAGGGGGACCCCTGATGGAGCCAGCTCTGTTCTGGAGAGAGTCTTACCCTGACTATCTTGAATCATTCTTAAACAGATTATTTTAAATGGTGATGTGTGAGAGTCTACTAAAGACATGTTGCAGACAAATGTGTTTAAGAAATGGGAGGGTGTTACAGAGATTATTTGCAGTAATATTAGTGAGCTGCCGCTGTGTTACAATATTGAATACACACGTTACTATCCCTGAATATGAAATGTCAACACATTTAGAATTTGGACCAGTGTGCCAGTGCACGGTCAGTGACCAGATCGAAGAGGGCATGAAAGAGCTGAAACTGGATCATAAATTCAAAGCTGTTCTGAATATGCCCCCCCCCCCAAAATCCTTAAGATGTCCCTGTTACCTGAACCTGGGAGTGAGGCAGGTGTCTTCTTTGGGACAATGGTAGTGGCCAGGATTTCTGGGATCAGGTGAAGCAGGTCGCTTCTCTGGGGTAGTGATTGGTACAACTTTATTTTTTTTTTTATGTTTGAAAGCTTTATTAATATAAATAAAGCTTTCAAACATAAAAAAATAAAATAAATTTATTTTATTTTATTTATGCATTTTTATGTAGCGCGGACTTAACCCGAAGGCGTCAGAGTGCTTCACAATAGGAACAGAAAATTACAGGTGAACAACTTACAAAAGCAGACGTTAAGTTACATGAGGTAAAAGTGACAATTGTGAGCAAACAAAATACATAAGGTAGCCAACAGTGCATTACAGGAGGAAAAAGTGACATGTGTGCAGGTTACAAGAGAAAACAAAGTACAATTAGAGGTAAAATACTGCAATATATGCTAGACACTCAGGCACAAGAACAAATGTTACTTAGGCAATGGTGGCACTTGTGCAAGTATCAAAGGCAAACAACATGTGAGAGGTAGCAAACAGTGTGTTAAAAGAGAAAAGTGGCATGTGCATGTTACAAAAGAGTACTAAACACAGGTACAAGGATAATACTGCAATAAATGACCAACACTCCAACCACAAGAAAACACTGGGAAGGCACTTCCATAGTCATGGAGAATAGAGTTTTCAGTAATGGGAGGTCTTCCTTCAGATAATAGAGAGGGTGTGAATTACTTTTGGAGGTACCTTTGGAGGAGGAGAACTTTGAGGTCCGTTTTGAAGGCCTGGGAGGAGGTGGTGGTCCGGAGCTGAGGCGGAAGTGAGTTCCAGATTCTCACCGCGTTGCCTGAAAAAGCAACGCGGTGAAGTCTGAAGGCTTTCTCCTTTACAGCCGATGAAAAGGAACTTCCTACTTCTGTAGTGCTCTAGACCCTGCATTTTTATCATAATGCTAGTGATTTGCTTCTGAAGGGTGCAAGTTTGAAAATATAACCATAGGCCAAAGGATACCCAGTGTCTGGGATGTGTGACCTAGGAGGTTAATGTCCCAGCTGCTGTGCCTAAAAATGGCAGGTGTATACCACATGTAGAAGGGTGCCCTGTGGGGTACATTTTAGTATGTTGCTGTATTTTTGGGTGCTCCGTCGCAAGATGCCAAGACTGTCCCAGGAGTGTGAAGATTGGAGAAAGGGGCTGTATTTGGAGGTGCCTCTCTGAAAAGGACAACCCTGCACCATATCTAGGATGCTGAGGTTAGAGGAGGGTGCTAAACCTGAAGATGCAAAGCCTCTGCCTATCGTGCAATGGATGTTGTAGGGGGCTTTAATTAGGGTGTTTTATGCCTGAGGGTGCCAGGCTTAAATCAAAATTGCCCAGTGAAGTAATCAAATGTTTACTTGCAGGGGGTTATAGAACTCCCAAATAAATAAACAATAGAACTAAAGAAAGAGGCAGACATTAAATGGACATCTGGGCCAAACCAAAACCTGGAAAATGCTATTTAGCCACTTTTAATGGCCCCAGATGTCAAGGAGTTTGTCAACTCCTGTGTCACTTGGTAAGCCAGAGGCGATACAGGTGGCCACCCAAAGGCCCCTTTGATTCCACTACCAGTGGTTGGGGTTCCCTTTGAAAGGGTAAGTGTGGACGTAGTGGGCCCCTTTAAACTTTCCACAGCATTAGGAAATACATTCATTCTAGTGGTAGTGGATCATGCCACTAGGTATCCGGAGGCAATTCCCCTTAGGATTACAATAACCCTGGGCGTCACTTGCATAGTAGGTACGCGAAGTGCACTTCGCAATACGCATGCTACGCGTAGCTACGCAAACTGCGTAGTGTGGAAAGGAAAATGCTGTTCGCACTAACGGCACAGTGCCGGGTGCTTGTCCGCACTGTGCAATCATTGCAAACGGCATCTTGCACAGTGCAAGCGGTCATTTTTTGCCGCACAAGTAGATTTGAACTCGAGCGGCAGCTTTCTCACTGTGGACTGGTAGTTTCTCATCACAAGCGGTGGCGAGCATACGCAACCACCTGCAATGAGAAACCTGACCTCTCCGCGTTGAGAATCTCGCTGGGAGGTTTATCTTCCACGCTTGCAATCGGCAACTTGATGTTGCTGATAATGAACGAGGAAAAAGTCTCGCCGGGATGTTGATTTTGCTCGCTTGCGGTCGCCAACTTGACGTTGAGGACCGCGAGCAAGCAAAAAATGCCCGCTATGTGTTTTTGCACTGTGCTACGTGCAATTCGCGTAGTGCATAGTAGCGCAAACTATGCACGCTCCGCGAGCGTAGGTTAGTAGTACGACGCCCAGGGTTAGACTACAGCAGCTCCTGCAGTAGCCAAGGCCCTCCTTGGTGTCTTCGCCAGGGTAGGGTTTCCTAAGGAGGTGGTTTCAGACAGAGGTTCAAACTTCATGTTTGCTTACCTAAAGCACATGTGGAAAGAGTGTGAAGTGCTGTACAAGTTTGCTACACCCTATCACCTACAAACCAATGGTCTTGTTGAGAGGTTCAACAAGACACTGAAAGGCATGCTCATGGGGCTCCCTGAAAAACTCAAAAGGAGATGGGATGTCCTCTTGCCATGCTTGCTTTTCGCCTACAGAGAGGTGCTTCAAAAGGGAGTGGGGTTTTCCCCCTTTGGACTTCTGTTTGGCCATCCTATCAGGGGACCACTCTGTCTTGTAAAAGAAGGTTGGGATAAGCCTCTCCAAGAACCAAAACAAGTCATTGTGGACTATGTGCTTGGCCTAAGGTCCAGAATGCCTGAGCACAGGGAAAAGGTATGTTTATGTTTATGTTTTTGGGATTTTTTATTGCGCACAAATACCCTGGGGTGTCTCGGCGCATATCGGACTACCTGGGACAGTAAGCTGCCAGAAGAATCATTGATTAAATAACCAGGTTTTCAGGAGTTTACGGAAGATGATAAGAGTGGGACTGGTTTTGATGGACAAAGGGAGAGAATTCCACAGCCTGGTGGTTGCTACTAAGAAACGTCTGTCTCCCCAGCTGGTGGTTCTAGTACGTGGGACAGAGAGGAGGTGGGTGCAGGAGATCCGAAAAGCATCCTTAAGGAACCTGGGTCCTGAGTCATGGATGGCCTTGTAGGCGATACAGAGTGCCTTAAACTTTATCCGACTCTTGACTCTTAGCCAATGCAGGTGACGTATGGCCGAAGAGGTGGGGCGGCGACTGGGGATGCCGAGCAGGATTCTGGCTGCAGCATTTTGCAACGATTGTAGTTTGGTTAAGACCTGTTCTTGCGTGCTGGGGAAAAGTGCGTTGCCATAATCCATTTTAGAGAAAACGAGAGGGGTGATCAATGTTTTCCCTGCAGCTGGAGGGAGATATGGCAACAGCTTCTTGATCTTCCTCAGAGTATAGAAGGAGGATGAGACCACTGCATTCACATGGTGCTTAAACAACAGCTTGTCATCGAACATGACACCGAGGTTTCTGACCTTGGCAACCGGAGTGGGGGGTGGACCCATTTAACTGGGCCAGCAGATGGAGGACCATTCCGGTGAAAGGTTGCCAAAGGTCATCACCTCGGTCTTGTCCGAATTTAATTTTTAAGCAGTTGCTTGACATCCATGAGCTAATGGCCAACATCCCCTCCTGGAATCTTGCAGCAACGGCTGGTCCATCCTTATGTACCGCCAACACCAATTGGGTCCGCGTAGGTGGTTAAGCGCAGCCCGTGTGCTTTTATGACCCTCGCCAAATCCGCCACATATATATTAAATAATGTGGGGCTTAGCGAGGAGCCCTGGGGCACCCCGCACGGAAGGGTGAAGGTGGGCGAATAGAAAGTGCCCAGTTTCACCGCCTGCGTGCGGTTAGCCAGAAACGAAGCAATGAGGTCCCTGGCAAGATGGGTCACCCCCAGTGATGTGACACGGTCGATCAAGATGGAATGATCGACCGTGTCAAAGGCAGCGGACAGATCTAGGAGTACAAGGACCGCTGCCCCACCCTGGTCCATTATAGTCCTGATCTCGTCCGAGGCCTTTATCAAAGCTGTTTCTGTGCTGTGGCCCTTCCTAAACCCGAACTGGGTATCATCTAAAAGTTGGTGACAATCGATGAAGCCCGAAAGCTGTTTATTCATGATTGCTTCAAATATTTTGGCCGGGAATGGGAGGCAGGCAATAGGTCTATAATTAGCTGAGTCAGCGGGGTCCAGGGACGTTTTTTTTAACAGGGGATTGATGACTGCCTTTTTCCAAATTTCAGGATAAATGCCTGTCTGGAAGATGGAATTACATAAGTCCGTGAGCGGGGAAGTAATGACCTCAGTTAGAGCGCTCAGTATAGAGGGGGGGCAGGGGTCTAACGGAGACCCAGATTTAATAGAAGTGATTAGCTTGCTGATCTGGTCCGTTGAGACCATGTGAAAGTTGGAAAAGGTAGGTGTGAGTGAGGGGGACAAAGGAAGAGGGTCAGGACAGTCCGAGCATTTAGGGTAGGAGAAAGATGAGTAAATATTCATGACCTTGGTGGAGAAGAAGGTTGCTACCGCATTACACAGGTCTTGAGATGGCTCAATGGGAGGCCCAGTCGGAGGGTTGGAGAGAGAATCGACTACTTGAAATAGCTTCCAAGAATCTTGAGGCCAGCCAGGAACTTCAGAAGCACTGGAATAACCAAAAGGCTGCACTAGTAGAATTTCAACCAGGGCAAAAGGTGTAGGTTTTGGAGCCAGTTGCACTAAAGGGCTCTCCAGGACAGATGGAGTGGCCCTTACCCTATCTTAGAGAAGAAAAGTTAGGTCACCTACTTGGTTGACCTGGGCACAGAAAGTACACCCAATAGGGTGATCCATATGAACAGCCTTAAGCTATTCCATGACAGGGATGACATCACCATGCTGATGGTGACTGATGAGGATCAGGAGACAGAGAGTGAAACTTTCCCTGACCTCCTCACATACAGCCCCAAAGATGGGTCAGACATCCTACCTGCCCAACAGCAGACTGATTGCAAGTTTTGCAGCAGTATGCAAAGCTCTTTTCCTTAACCTCTGGTCAGACAAACTGGTGTACCCGTGATGTGGACAGTTCACCTGTCAAAAACAAAATCTATCGACAGTCTGGTCAAGTCAAGGAAAGTTTCAGAGCTGAAGTCAGCAATATGCTGGAGTTAAGGGTTATTGAACCCTTTTAGAGCCCCTGGGCCAGCCCAGTGGTTCTAGTCCCCAAACCTCATCCACAGGGTGGAAAGAGAGAAATGGGATTCTGTGTGGACTATATTTATTTATGTATTTGCTTATATAGCGCAGGACTCGACCCCCTGAGGGGTATCTCCGCGCTTATGTTCTTCTAAGGTGCCTAAGCCAAAATCATAAGGTGCGCAAATTTTATGATGTCAAGAACAGGTATGTCTTTAGAGATTTCCTGAAGGCCTGGAGGTTGGTGTTTTGTCTCAAGGTAAGGGGCAGCGTGTTCCAAAGGGTGGGGCCCTTATATGACAGTGCTCGACCACCCTGTCTTGCCTTCTTGACATGTGGGATCTGGAGCAACAGTTGGTTACTAGAGCGCAGGAGACGGCCAGGCTTATAAAGGTTACATTTTTCTGTCAAGTATTTGGGACCCGAGCCAAAGAGGCTTTTATGTATCACGCAGCAGATTTTAAATTTAACCCGCTGACGAATGGGCAGCCAGTGAAGTTTGTCTAGGAGGGGGCGTGAAGGAGCCCTGGCTGGAGCGTTAAGAACCAGTCTGGCAGCCGTATTTTGAGCTACCTGCAGTCTGCTAAGCTGCTCTTCATTGGCAGATATAAAAAGGCTGTTGCAGTAGTCTAACCTACTGACCACAAGCGTCTGAACCAACGTTTTTCTGTGGCTGTCGGCCAAAAACGGGAACACGCGCCTCAGGAGTCTGATAACCCGAAGGCAGGAACCAGTTACCTGATTTGCGTGCTCCTTTAGTAGCAACGCCTGGTCAAGTCGTACCCCTAGGTTCTTCACTACCTGTTTAGGGCAGGGAGCTGGTCCTAAGTCAGGTGGCCACCATTCAGGGCTCAACTCTGCCACCAAGACAGATGTTCACCCTGTCCCAAGAGCAGATGAGTTGATAGACAAATTGGGTGCAGCCGAATTTCTAAGTACCTTTGACTTTACTGCAGGGTACTGGCAAATTGGCATGGCCCCAGGAGCAAACAAAAGACATAATTCTCCACACCTAAAGGGCATTATCAGTTTACTATTATGCTCTTTGGTTTAAAGAATGCCCCTGCCAACTTCCAGAGGTTGGTGAACCAAGTCCTTGCTGGGTTGGAATCCTTTAGTGCAGCTTATCTTGATAATATTGCTGTCTTTAATTCCACCTGGCAGGATTACCTGGTCCACCTTGGGAAGGTTTTAAATGACCTGTAAACGGCAGGCCTAACTATCCAGGCATCCAAATGCCAGATAGGGCAGGGAACTGTGGTGTACCTAGGTCACCTTGTTGGTGGAGGCCAAGTACAACACTTACAGCCCAGGCTATCCTGGACTAGGAAGCTCCAACAACTCAGACCCAAGTCAGGGCATTCCTTGGCTTGACAGGGTACTACAGGAGGTTTGTGAAGGGATATGGGTCAATTGTGGATCCCCTCACAGAACTCACCTCCAAGAAGATGCCCAAAACGTTTATCTGGACAGTTAGCTGTCAAAAGACTTTTGACACCCTCAAAGAGGCAATGTGCTGAGCACCAATTCTCATAGCTCCAGACTATGCCAAGCAATTCATTGTGCAGACTGATGCCTCTGAGCTACGGGTAGGAGCGGTCCTATCCCACACCAATGATGACGGCCAAGACCAACTTGTTGCTTTTATAAGCAGAAGGCTTCGCCCCAGTGAGAATCGTTGTAGTGCCATTGAGAGGGAGGCCTTTGCTGTGGTTTGGTCCCTGAAGAAGCTGAGACCATGCCTATTTGGTACTCACTTCCTAGTTCAAATTAATCACAGACCTCTAAGGCGGCTAACACAGATGAAAAGTGAAAATTCTAAGCTGTTGAGGTGGTCCATCTTCCTACAGGGAATGGATGTTGCAGTGGAACACTGACCAGGGACTGCCCATGCCAATGCAGATGGACTTTCCGGGTTCTTTCACTTAGAAAATGAAGACTCTCTAGGGATACTGAGTGTGCCCTTGGCTCCTGCTAATCAGGTATCCAGGGCTTATGTCCTTTCCCTAAAACTGCATTGAAATACAAACCCAATTGGCATCTCTGGCCACTGGTCAGCCCCCGGTAAATAGTACCAGAGGTACCCAGGTCACTGTGACCAGATAAGGCCTCTAAGGGTTGCAGCACTTATTGCGCACACCCTTAGAGGTACCTCTACACTCACACACTGCCTTTGCAGGCTGTGTGTTTTGGTGCAGAACAAAGTGAAGAGTCGACCCAAACATACATCTGCAATGATCACATCAATCAACAGAGGTTTCATAATATAAAATAGTACATTTCCCAATGATTAGTTTAACTTACATTTATCTTTTATTTAAGGTGTTAATTATTTTATATGGCATTACCTGATCGCGAAAGATCAATAAAATAGTCACTGAATATTTTGTTCTGTTTAGCAATACCTATGATTCCGTCTCCACGCTCACTGACCCTGTCCCAAATGCACTCAGGATCACAGTATTCATACTTATTTATAATGCACTTCCACTGCTGCACTGACTAGTTATGTAAAGTCTGAGAAAGCCAATGATGTTAGTATATGGTTTCCTGTGGTCCTTCACCTTCACTATGTACCTTTTTAGAGATAGATAGTGTGTCAAATTTACCTATGATCTGTATTTACTTAACACAGTCGACTATTCATCTGACAGAAGTGCACAAAGCCACTGTCATATGGTGCTAAAGGAGATCAAGAAAAATAAACAAATATAGTCAGTTGCTTAAATACACTATGGGGAATCTTTAATATAGTTTCACGCAGCGCAACTCAGCAAGTCCGCTTGTTGCACTGTGTGAAAGGGAAAGAACAGGAATGTGTAGTATTTAAAATCATATGGTTCATTCCTGTCCTTTCCATACGCTGGCAAACTTTTGGCTGCCTAGCGCCAATGCAGGCACCCTCGCACTATGATGCAAGGGTGCCTGCGTTGTCAGCAGGATTTTATGTGCAGGAAGAGACAGCTTCCTGCACAAAAACAATCCTGAGAGACATTTTCCTCTTTCAAAGTGTGCAAACCATCAGGTCTACAACTAATGGTAAATCTGGGAATGCACCAAAATCCACAGGTGGATGCTCAGGAACAAACACACTCCACCCATGGAACGCCCCCCCCAGAGGGTACAGTAATGGAAGACAGCAATTTGCGCTGCCTTGCTTTACTCCAGATTTATCAAGACGTGCAAGGTGGACTTGCATGGCATGATAAATCTAAGTTTAGCGTTGTGTCAACCTTACATTGAGCAAGGGCGACGCAACACAATAATAAATATGCCCCAATGTGTGACCAGGCAACCTGGGTTCAAATCCCAGCTCACCCACATGACTATATTGTGTGATTTAAGTCATATCAACTTACTCCATTTGAGAGCACTTTCAAGTAATGCAGTTCAAAATGAATTTTATACAAAAATCTCACTTGTACATGCTTAAATGGTCTGCAACGTTCCACCAGCTATAAAAATATTATTGGCCATGACATAAAGGACACCAGACAATTGGTTCACTTTGTTCACTCATGGTTTTGTCAGAAGGAAGGATTAATAAATATTTTAAAGTTCATGTTTATATACTTTCATTTCAAATAAATATTAATGCAATATTCTGATCTAATATACTAAATTGAAACACTTCCATGTGTTAAAGAAACACTTTCTACATTTTAAAGTCTTTATCATGTCCTCATATTTTGTTTGTTGTGAAATTTGCATCCAAAATATTCTGAAGATTCTCATGTTCTTTGGCACTTAGTGGTGAGACAGACCATTTATTGGGGGTTGGCTCAACTACACAGCCATTACAAGACATGGACAGAGTGGACAATTGCTCAGGGCCACTTTTCCAAGGGGTCCAGCTTCTGCCTGTCCTCTAGAAGCACCACCAATGGACCATTGCACAGGCAGCGTTTGACAGGGTGAGTGGAAGGTGTTTATTCTCCCACTTGACAGTGCTTCTACTGTTTCTGGTCTCTCTGCTGAAACTACTCCCCGTGTAAGCAATAATTTCCAATACTCATGGAGGGCCCACCTAATTTTAACAATCGTTCTGTCTTGCTCTTCTTTCCCTTATTGCCAGCTCTTAACAATGACCCTTTGAATCCGTTGCTATGGATCTCCCATCTGATCTTGATTTTATCATGCTCTTTAATTCTTTGTCTAGTGATCAGACTCCCAGTTCTGAGATAAAAGTACGCACACTCTATTGTATCAGTCGGATCTTTTTGGTGCTGTGAGAGTACAGTGTGGACAAAAAAGGAGGCTGGGCTGTTCCTAAAGGAAGAAAAGACCGGTCACTGGGGTGAGAGGGGTAGTACTCAATGGAGGGCTAACCCTGGGTATACATTGTGTTGGATATAATGGCCTCACACACCCTTGCGGGTGTCATGCTTCATCATAGGCAATGCTCCTCTTTGGGTAGGCGGTGCAATTCCCAACGGGCACACCTCAAAGAGGGGCTCTTTATCGGAGATCTTTTATCCAACTGCCTATGGGTGAAGTGTGGGTGAGGGGCCAGAACAGAGTAGATGGTGTGGGTGAGGATAAAATGAGGCACAAGGTACCGGAAAGCAATTTTATTCTGGTGGTCCTCTGCTGCAAATAAAATCAAGAATAGTCTGTACTTGCTGGAACTTTAGTTTCCAAAAGCGGTACAGTACTAAGATGTGAAAAGTGTGGTCAACATGTTTCTCGCTTAGAGTTCATTAACTGCGATTCTTCAGGACCTAATTTATCAAAACTACTATCTACAGGAACATGACCTATAAAAGTGTCAGTTTACAAAAAGCACACAAGTTGTACTACCTGTTTAACACCTGCTCTTGCCTAATAGTTAGAGTAAATAGGTGTCAACAGTGCCCAGCAGGTCTGACATCAGGGGAGAACCATTGTAAATGAGGTTCGTATCGCCAGTGTCAGTGTTGATTACGCCTACCCTTCGCTGCCGGGCCCGGATCTGTGAGAGTACAGACAAGTTGTGGATACGTCACATCCTGAATTTAGGTGTGAGACTGTCACCCACACCATCTGCTCTGCCTCATTATTTTTTTCAGGTTTAATACCTTGTGGAGGGTGAGGTGAGCAATACCAAAAAAGTCACCTACCTTAATGTTTCTCAAACTTTTTGCCATGGGTATTGAAATATATAGAAACGTAACCAAACGCTTGCCGTTGCTTGCTCTCCAAGAAAGACTAGATAGAATTGGGTTGGGGTGATGCCCTTGACACCATGCTTAAGGTTATCAATTTACTGTTGTGCAAGGACATAATACACCATCTGAATGCAGCATAGATAAAGGCACTTTCAAACAGCACAGTGCATAAATATTGTAAATAAATGCAGTATAAAAAATAGTAAATAAATGATTTGACCTCTGACCCTGCTCGCAGGCAGGTCGCTCCCCACGCTGCTGCACGCCTCTGCCTGCATTGTTTTTGCCTAATCTTGTATTTTTCCCCTGTGCCTAACTTGCTTTCTTGCCCAGACTTTTTTTTATTCCCCTGTGCCTGTACTTGCTTTCTTGCCCAGACTTGTTTTTTTCCCGTGCCTGTACTTGCTTTCTTGCCCAGACTTGTTTTTATTCCCCTGTGGCTAACTTGCTTTCTTGACCAGACTTGTTTTTATCCCCCTGTGCCTGTACTTGCTTTCTTGCCCAGACTTGTTTTTATTCCCCTGTGCCTAACTTGCTTTCTTGCCCAAGCTTGTTTTTATTCCCCTGTGCCTGTACTTGCTTTCTTGCCCAGACTTGTTTTTATTCCCCTGTGCCTGTACTTGCTTTCTTTAACCCTGGGCAAAGCACTACGCTACGCACGCGTAGTTTGCGAAGTTTGCGCAACTTCGCACTACGCAAACTGCAAGTAGCACAGTGCAAACATTCGTAGGGTAGTGCAGCGGTCATTTTTTGCTTGCTCGCGGTCCTCAACGTCAAGTTGGCGACCGCGAGCAAGCAAAATGACATCCTCGCAAGACTTTTTCCTTGTTCGCGATCAGCAATATCAAGTTGACGATCGCGAGCATGGAAAATAAACCTCCTGGCGAGATTCTCAACGTGAGGAGGTCAGGTTTCTCATTGCGAGTGGTCGTGCATGCTCGCGACCGCTCGTGATGAGAAACTACCAGTCCGCGTTGAGAAAGCTGCAGCTCGAGTAAAAATCTACTCGAGCGGCAGAAAAGTACAGCTTGCACTGTGCAAGATGCCATTTTCAATGATTGCACATTGCCGGATGCTTGTCCGCACTGTGCAATCATTGAAAACGACATCTTGCACAGTGCGAACATGCTACTATGCAGTTCGCGTAGTGCTACGCGTAGCTCGCAAAGTGCACTTTGCGTAGCTACGCGTAGTGCTACTTCGCGAACTACGCCCACCCTTAGCTTTCTTGCCCAGACTTAGTTTTTTTCCCCTGTGCCTGTACTGGCTTTCTTGCCCAGACTTGTTTTCATTCCCCTGTGCCTAACTTGCTTTCTTGCCCAGATTTATTTTTATTGCCCTGTGCCTGTACTTGCTTTCTTGCCCAGACTTGTTTTTATTCCCCCGTGCCTGTACTTGCTTTCTTGCCCAGATTTGTTTTTATTCCTCTATGCCTGTAATTGTTTTCTTGCCTAAACTTGTTTTTCCTTCCTGTGCCCAACTCTCCCGCGGCCCCCGCCCGTTTTTCCCGCCGCTGCGTCCCTGCGGCCCCGCACCCCCTCAAATTCCATTTGCCGCCCCGCTCCTGCCTCACAGCTGCTCCTCCCTCCCACATCCCCTCATTTGGAGGCCGTGCAGTGGCCGTGCCGCTGGCGCGCCGAAGGCAAGCCCGTCGGCGCCTGTCTGCACCTGGACCGCACCCAGCACCAGGACTCCGCGAATACCACAACGCCCGACACCGCTACGATGCCAGAACTCTCCACACACTCAACATCAGACGATCACACACCTGCTTCCTGGCCGCCCCAAAGTGCACCCACGGAGCATTCACCTGCCGGAACTGCAGCTTCACAAGCATCCGCCCCACCAGGCTGCCGACCAGGAAAGAACCCAACCACCTCAGATGCATCCTTCTCAACACCCGCTCCGCCCGCAAACATGCCGTTGAACTCTGGGACCTACTCGACTCCACCTCCCCAGACGTCGCCTTCCTGATGGAGACCTGGCTAAACCCCGCTTCGGCACCAGACATAGCCATAGCCATTCCAGAAGGCTACATGATCACCTGCAGGGACCATACCATCAGAGCAGGAGGAGGAATCGCCATTGTCCACAGGAACACTCTCAGAGTTCGACCAACACCGACGACACCCTCAGCACCGCCGAACACCTGCACTTCCAGGTCCACACTGACCCCAACACCACCCTCAGAGGAACCCTCATCCTCAGACCCCCCCAGACCCCGACTACAGTTCAGCGACTCCATCACCGACTTCGTCAGTACACACGCCCTCGCCTCCACGGACTACATCCTCCTCGGGGACCTGAACTTCCACCTCGAGAACAACAACGGCACCAACTCCACCACCCTGATCGACAACCTAGCCAACCTCGGACTCAGACAACTCGTCACAACACCCACCCACTCCGCTGGTCACACGCTTGACACCATCTTCTCCGCAAGCCCCCACGTCTCCTGCAACCACACCACCGAACTCCTCTGGACCGACCATCGCTGCATCCACTTCACCTTCATGAAACCCACCACGCACCACCCTACCCAACATGTGCCTCACAGCTGCTGGAGCAAAGTCACCGAAGACCAGCTAACCACCACCCTCACCTAGAGCCCACCCGCCGACCCCGACACCGCCGCTTGCAACCTCAGATAGTGGATCAACGACTGCGCCAACACCCTCGCCCCGATCAAGACACCCTCCAACAGTCACACCAACAAGAAAGCCAGCTGGTTCACTGAAGCCCTCCGGGCCTCCAAACAAACCTGCCAAAACCTGGTGAAGATCTGGCTCCCTGAACGAACACCGGACAGCCACGCAGCCCACAAGAACGCCACCCGCAGACACCATCACCTCATCAGATCTGCCAAAAGGGCCTCCTTCAAAGACCGCCTAGACAACAACGTGCACAACAGCAAAGAGCTCTTCAACATCGTGAAGGAACTCTCCAACTCAAGCTCCAACACCAACCATGTCCCACTCTCACAAGACCTGTGCAAATCGCTGGCCACCTTCTTCCATGGCAAGATCGCAAACATCCACGACAGCTTCAACGCCACGACCGCCCGGACAAACACTTAGACCTCTGCCCCCATGACCACCATCCGCACCAACCGTCTGCTCTCCTGGACCAACATCAACAACGACAACACCATCAAGATCATGAACACCCTCCACTCCGGATCTCCGTCAGACCTATGCCCACACCACATCTTCAACAAAGCCAGCACATCCATCGCACCCCGTCTCCGGAAAGTCATCAACACCTCCTTCGAGACAGCAACCTTCCCGGAGAGCTGGAAGCACGTCGAGATCAACGCCTTACTCAAGAAACCCAAGGTGGACCCCAAGGACCTCAAGAACTTCCGGCCCATATCCCTACTTCCCTTCCTGGCAAATGTCATCGAGAAGACCGTCAACGAACAACTGATCCGCTACCTCGAGGAGAACAACATTCAGGACCCTCCCCAGTCCGGGTTCCGCAGCAACCACAGCACCGAGACTGCCCTCACCGCCGCCACCAATGACATCAAGTCCCTGCCTGACAACGGAGAAACGGCTGCCCTCATCCTCCTGGACCTGTCAGCCGCCTTCGACGCGGTCTGCCACCACACACTACGAACACACCTCCACAACGCCGGGATCCAAGAGAAGGCCCTGGACTGGACCACCTCCTTCCTCTCCGGCAGAACACAGAGCGTCCGCCTTCCCCCTTCCGCTCCAAAGTCATCTGTGGCGTACCCCAAGACTCATCCCTCAGCCCAACTCTGTTTAACATCTACATGGCACCGATCGCCCACGTAGCCCGTGTGCACGACCTCAACATCATCTCCTACGCCGATGACACTCAGCTGATCCTCGCCCTCACCGAGGACCCCCATGCCGCCAAAACCAAGCTTCATGAAGGAATGCAAGCCATCGCTGAATGGATGAGGAACAGCCAACGGAAGCTGAACTCGGAGAAGACGGAGGTCCTCATCTTTGGATCCACCCCTTCGGCCTGGGACGACTCCTGGTGGCCGACTGCACTGGGAACCACTCCAACACCCACCGACCACACACGCAACCACGAGTCCACCCTCTCCATGACTAAACAGGTCAACGCCGTCTCCTCCTCCTGCTTCAACTCCATCCGCATGCTTCGCAGGATCTACAAGTGGATCCCCACTGAAACGAGATGAACGGTCACCCAGGCCCACGTCAGCAGCAGGTTGGACTACGGAATCGCCCTCTACGCAGGAGCCTCGGCCAAACTCCTGAGACGGCTCCAACGCATCCAGAACGCCACTGCACGCCTGATCCTCGACATCCCTCGCCACAGCCACATCACACCCCACCTGAGAGACCTGCACTGGCTCCCGGTCAACAAGATGATAACCTTCAAGCTCCTCACGCACGCACACAAGGCACTTAACAACACCGGACCAACGTACCTAAACAGACGACTCAGCTTCTACACACCCACCCGCCAGCTCCGCTCCGCCAACCTCGCTCTCACCACAGTCCCCCGCTTCAGAAGAGCAATCTCCGGCGGCAGATCGTTCTCCCACCTCGCCGCCAAGACCTGGAACACCCTCTGCTGACCTTCAGAAAACTCCTCAAGACCTGGCTTTTCGAGCAGTAGCAGCATTCCCCACCCCAGCGCCTTGAGGCCCTCACGGGTGAGTAGTGCACTTTACAAATGATATGATTGATTGATTTGATAAAGTAGTGGGGTATGGCTGCATCTCAGATGTGTCTGTCAAATTGATCTTTTGTCCTGAATTCTGACCCTTAGTTCTGAATTTTTTACAGTCCTGTCCTGAATTCTACCCCCCTCCTCTCTTTTGAAGGTTCGGGTCTGGTACGCCCCTGGTCACAACCACCGATTGTTGGTCAGTTCTGCGCTTTCTCGGCGCTACTTATGATAGCGCTTTTGTGGTGTTACTTCTGGTGTTGTCGAATGTTTGAAAGATCTTACCTTATCCTCATACCCTTTTTTCCTCCATTCTTCGTTCTCTGCCACAACGGAAAAATGTGTTTACGAGTATGATTGACATCGCAGGGCAAAATGTAGTCCTGCACTGTAAATCACACTTTCAGAGTTATGCTGGCCGACTTGTCCATCACTTGTTAGTAACTTGTGCAAAGTCTAAGCCTCCTCCACCCTCCTTCTGCATGGGCCTATGGGGTACGGGTAGGCCTCGCTTCTTGTTGCCATGTCAACTAAAAGTTCGCCCGCGGGCTGTGCAGAGGAAATGACGACATATTGACAAAAGATGTTGTTGAGGCACGTGACCTGCTGTACGAACCCTTCCCAGTGTATTGATGAGCGGGCAGAAAACAAATAGAGCCCTTCAACTGGTGGGACAAAGTAGTGCTGCTCTGCACCTTCAAACCATCCTGAAGACTTGGTCTGGGAATCGCGCCATATCTTACAAGTGAAGACTCTGCAAGATATTTGACTTTTACTATGACTAATGTAATAACGTGTTTTAATAAAATATGTATTTTTCTTTAGCTTACGGGATTTAAGGTAACTTTCATGATCTAGTATTAACAAGTAATTCAGAATTATTTACATTAATTTTAGGTTCATCGCATAACTTTTTGTTGTACTTTTGTTTTCTTCCGGTATCGACCAACTCTAACATGGCCACTGTATGCGCAGGACGCTAGCTCTAGAGAATTCAGTGATTTTCAGCCTGTCCTTCTTCTGTTTCTAGTGCAGTACCTTGTTATGACAGAAGTGCGAATCAGCGGGGCGATACGTGCTTTAACAGCTGGAGCTCTTTAGTCACCTGAGGCAGAGTCGAGGAGGCGCTGGGGGTCTCTAGGGTTGGGGCGCACCACATCGCTCGGCTTCTTGGGGCTTTGTTAAGTGCCGTTGGAACTAAGGTGTCGGTGAGATTATTTACTAGCAGCAAATGTTCGGGAAAGGCGGAGCGGTGGAATTGCCAGTCCCTGGCCGGACTGAGTCGTTTACGCAGATGGGAGACTGTGGGCAGCGAGCGCCGTGAGTGGAGCATGAACCCTTCACAATCTGGGA
Organism: Lissotriton helveticus; assembly: GCF_964261635.1. Classification (NCBI taxonomy): domain Eukaryota; kingdom Metazoa; phylum Chordata; class Amphibia; order Caudata; family Salamandridae; genus Lissotriton; species Lissotriton helveticus. The sequence goes on along the minus strand of NC_136062.1, from coordinate 88,600,523 downwards.
AGGGGACAGCGAGGAGTGGGGTTGTCATGCGTCGGTCAACGTGTATGTGGAAGGTGGCTACAGCAGAATCTGGTTATCTCTGAGTCTGTTTACAGGGGTTGTTGGGCTCTCCTTGCTTCATGAAGCTGTGCAGCCTGGACAAAGGTAAGGGAATTTCGAAGCGGGGGGTTGTGGGGGCATCGCTGGAGAGGCGTAGGTATGACTTGGTGCTGGCTCAAGAGGAAACATCCAGACTACTAGTGCAGCTAGGGCGGAGTGGCAGGGCGACACTTTGTACAGCTCCTGCTGTGCTCCAAGGAGGCGTCTGTGGACAGGCAAGTTGCCCTCGTCCGGATTGGTTCCAGAAGGTGGTGGTTTCTCCAGATAGCGTGTTTGCTGGACCAGGTTTCTGTTGTTCCAATGACAGGTAAGCACCATTGAGCACTGCGCTGGTGCAACCAGGACAGAGTGGCTGTTTTAGGGAAGTTGCTGGTGCGTCAAAAGGCAGAAGTTGGGTAACATACATGGTGGACAGGGACGTTTCTATGAGTTGCTGTTTACGTATTTGAAATGTGGATGTAACGTTCGGTTGAGTGTTAGCACTGCATAAACAGTCAGTACCATTGCTGGGTAAGCCACAGTGGTTCCTTATTTCTCTTCTGCTTTATAGACTTCAAATTGGCGAAGTAGAGGTGCAGCCGTACGAGAGTATGACCAGCGTAACACATTTTCTAGTAGAAACTCCTCGCAATAGTGGCCTGTCTTTCTCTGTATTGCTCTGATCACGATGTCTAGAGGAGTTGGTCATTTCTCCCAAACCCAGTGGAGATTTTAGTGGGTGTTGATAAGCATTAAGATGTGTGTTATAAGTCCGTCTTTTCTCCCACTCGCCGCGGCCATGGCGAGTCCCGATAGTATTCAGGATCGTTTTTGAGTGCTAGTGGTTGGCCTCTAAAAGGCAAATCATTTATTATGTGGGGTGCTGAAAGTTCTCGAGGTGGACAAAGTTGTTGTTTAGTTCTCACAGACACATTGCTGTAAATGTTGCAAGTTGACTGTCTTTAGGGTGAGTGCTGGTGGTTGTATTTTTCTTCCGATGCATCATGGTTGCTATCTTGGGTCCCTGGCATGGGTGTTAGAGTTTGCTTCCTGGTGGATATCACTGATTGTGAGGGGGGTCCAGCAGTCCTTTTCCTGAACGCTAGTAGTTGGTCCCTATCCCAGATCTCTATACAGTGCTTACTTCAGTGGTTGGTGATTGCCATTCTTCCACCTAGACTGTTCTACTGTGGCTGCTTGCTGCAGGGCGTTTGAAAGTCCTGCAGGCTGCAGCAACAGTGCTGATTGTGGTGGCACGCTGGAGGGACAGTCTCCCACATATATATAGTGTCGATTGGAGTAAGTGGAGGTTGGCTTGCCTACTTCCTGGGTATATTGCTAACTGCGATTGATGCTAGGAGCCGGGATGGCTTCTCCCCCACGTTCTGTGCTGAGAGCGGGCGGAGCTTCTGGCCTTTACCCGAGTGCTAGAGGTTAGCCCCTCCCCGACATATCTAGACACAGCTGATTGAGGTGGGCGCTAGTGGATCGGTCTCCTCCCCTAGGTAGTACAGTATTGGTAATGCACAGACTGTTCGCCGCTCTGCACAGCTCGTCGTGATTATGCGGAGGCTGCTTTACTGTGCCACTCGGTTATAAATAGACTGCAGGAGTCGTCGTGTCAGGAGAGGACACCGTGCCAGCCTCTGCTGCTGCGAGGACTGTGTAGTTGTTGCTGGCGAGTCTGAAACAACATGTCCCTGTAAGGATCCCCGCAAGCCCCCTCTCTTTCTTTCCTTCGTCAGTAAATAAGGCTTTCCGAGGCAGTCTGCTGGAATGAGACCTAGCGAAACCATGAAGCCAGAGCGAGGTAAGTTTCACAGTTTCCTCTCTTTTTGTTATCTTACCTGCCGAGCGCTTCTCTTTCGAGGACACACGAATCTGTCATTTGGCATACATACTGAGACTCGTTGCAGACTCGGATTTTTGAAGCAAGGGAAAGATTAATGGTGAAAAATCCGAGGCGTCTGCGTGGGTGGGTGTCATTTACAAGGCTATATTTTTTTAAACATTTTATTTAAAATGGATTTTTCTACCTGATGTTCGCGTGTCTTTAAATAGTTATCCCGAACGGTAGTATTTTCACACGTACAACGTGCAATTTCTCAGTAGTTTAACCATCAGAAGGTAAGTATTTCATTGTTTACACAGGGACAACATCAAATGTAACTAAGTTTTTGGAGAAAGTTTTACAGTGGTCGTCAAAACTAACTGATTAAGAAATTTAAAGGTTACTAGGATAAATCAATGAACGAGAGCTAATTTCGACCCATCTTGAAAAATAATGTAGCTTCAGATTGGCGTGTAGCTGGGCTCATCTTTCGCTTTGTTGTTTTGTATATTAGTTGCGCGACCCTAGTGGTCGTGTTATTGTGTCTGACTTCATGAGATTGAGAACAACAGATACCCAGGACGGTGGGAGAGAAGGCTCAGTGCGAGCCAGCTGAGCTGGCAGGTTGTGTTTGGTTAGGAGATTACAGCTGATCCGCACAAAAGCAGGTTTGTCCTTAAGTACCTATGACGTTGCTGGAGTGAGAAAGCAAAGTATATAAACAGAGGTATTCACTGACAGAAATAACCAAGCAGAACAGGTAGTAGGTAGACTTGTTTCTATAAACTTTTTTTCAATTTCACTGAGAAGGTAAGGTTGGAAATCGGATGTATTCCTCTTGAAAGGCAGCTGGACATGGCCATTTGTATATCTTTAACGTCAACGATGCCGTCCCTTTCCAAAAACGCGTTTTGCTCGTTTGGTGATATACGTTCGTGGTCCTTTTCCCATTTCTTTTTAAAGCCTTTGTATGCAAGCAACCATTCTTACTCTGCGAGGTTTCTGACATTGCTATCTGTACTTAACAATCTTTGTTGCCTGAAATCTCACAATTTGGCTCATTTTGTTACTGCTTTGGACGTGGTGTTTGTGTCCTGTTGTGTCACTATACTCTAGTACAACAGTATGCTCTGTAAAGCTGTTTGAACGTATATCGGATTTGTAGTTTGTTATGGTAATCATTCAGTTTGTTTTGTAGACGTGTTCAGTCGTTTTAATGTAATTTTATCTCTCGTGCTGTATTTGGGCGCACTGTTTCAAGTGGGCTGCCGTCACTGTTATTGTGTTGAGGGTAGGGGTGTTGGGCTGGTGCAAAAGGTTTGCATGGTTGTACTACGATTGCTTAGCGGTGGAAGACTGGATCGCATGGTGTTAGTAGTGTGCTAATGAACTCCCTAGTATTGGAAATGAAGAAGTTTGCCATCACCATCTACTAGCGCGCCATGATTTCTTCTTTGGAGGGAACTTATACAACTTCAATATTTTAACGAAAATGAACGAGCACATTTTCCTGTTGGCAGCCACTGAGCTACAAGCCTACTTGTTAATCAAAGTGCTGGTGCCGCGCTACAATTAGAGGAGTGAGGAGATTTTGAAGTGCTGGATAGTAATGGGACGACAAAAGCAAAAGGAACAAATGATGGACGGAATGCTGAACAATGCAAACATTCACCCCCAGTCACAAAGATCTGGGTTTAATCCTTCGTTCTTTTGCTTACCACTCCACTGTGGATATGGTGGCACAGAGCATTTGAAAATTTATTTAGTTTCCATTGATGACAAGGGTTTTCATCCAGAAAGTGTTTTTCCATTCATTTGGATCTGACGAGCAAAAAATCATCGTTCATTTGCAGGTGATACTATCAACAAAATGACACTTTGGAAGATGTTGAGTTAATTAAAGCTCTGAAGAGACTAGAATTTTGTTTCACTGATGAACTGAGCGTCATAGTTGAAAGGTCATCTCTTCTGCTCATGGAAGCAGGGTAAGTTTGGATCCAGCTATTTATGCTAATCAGTCTTGACTCTGTTCCTCATTGGAACAGTCCTGCCCGAACTGCCAAGCCAGGTACTCCCTGGACTGGAAACCAGCATCCTGTGAATGGTTATGGGGCATCACTCTTCAAGCCACTTGAGTCAAGCTAGCCTGGCTGATGAGGAATGAAACCCCGAAACCGGTCATGGGATGCTTGTTTTCAGTCCAAGAGGACCTGGCCTGGCAGTTCGTGCTGGACTGTTCCCATAGTTTGCATATGGCAGGGTGTAAACAGGAATGGCATGGTGAGTAAAAAACCCAATGGATTTAGGCCCAGATCTCTTGTACTGGGGTGAATGTTTGACATTGTTCAACATTCTGTCCATCAATTGTTCTTTTTCCATTGGTCAGTAATGAGAGTCGTATGTTCCAGTGTAGATCGATATTTCGACTAGGACAGCATGGAAAGGGAGATGTCCAAAACTTGATGATGCGAAAGTTAGGCCTTCAGGCAGCGCTAGATTGTCAGTTTCACACTTCATAGCTTTGCAGCGTAGACAACGTTGGTGCTATTTTGAAATGACAGTGCAGCTTAAAACCGTGCTGAGGAATCAACGCACTCATTTTATGGTAATCACCACAGTCTTGCACACAAAATCTCTTGAACCTAAGAGAAAATTGAACTTTGTGTGAAAATAGCATCGCCGCAAAGTGCAATAGCGATGTGCAGGTATTTTTAATAACAACTTTTAAAAACTGTGCAATAAACAAAGGTTCACTACTTCTTGAAATACAGTGACAGAACTGCAATTACTGAAATTCCAGAGCAATATCTACTTATACTTTAGAATTTGAGTAGTCAAGTTAAACTAAATTCTGGGATAGTCATTATGCGCTATAAACACCATGGCTACATCTCAAGGAATTTTACCACCAACATTAGTCTTATGAAATCCAGGAAAACCTGTCTTAAAGTGGATATGGTGGCACAGAGCATTTGAAAATTATTTAGATTCCATTGATGATAAGGGGTTTTCATCCAGAAAGAAAAATAGTGTTGTTTTTCCATTCATTTGGGTCTGACGAGCAAAAAATCGTTCATTTGCAGGTGATACTACCAACAAAATGAGACTTTGGAAGATGTTGAGTTAATTAAAGCTCTGAAGAGACTAGAATTTTGTTCCACTGAAGAACAGAGCGTCATAGTTGAAAGGTCATCTCTTCTGCTCATCGAAGCAGGTAAGTCCTGACTAGGCTCAGGTGGAATTACAATTCCACTTGCAGAATTGGCATAAACCGTATCAAATTTGGGCAGTAGACAGTCAAGACCAGGGATTTTGCCGAGCGAGTCTCCGTATGGCTTCCTTAATCTCGAAGATCGTTATGTCCCCATTAAGTTTCTCCCTGTGCCCGAGTGGTACCTGAGGTTAGGCAACATTGGTTAGAAAGGACCTGATCTCCCCCACCGCTTATGTATGTAATAAAGCATAATGGCATGTGAATGCAGCATGTAACTTCCTTTGCATGTGTAATAGGACCTTCGTGTAGAAATGAATGGACAATATAGGTCGCTGTGGTTGTTCCTGGTGTAGCAACCATGCTAACAGTGCTCCCGGTTTGTCGGCCTCAGCGTGTGTGTTTTCAGTGTGAGCTGCGTAATCGCGTCAATGCAACCTCTCCAATAGTGAAGCATGGTTGCACTGAGCCTTACCTAGTCGTGCACGGTCTGCTTTGGAGGACTGGACCTGCTCCTCAAGTCTCAACAGCTGCTGTTCCACCCGGGGCACCACGCTGTCAATCTCACGGCAAATGCTAAGTGTGTTACCCAAGCAGTGTCCTGTAATTCCCACCTTGAAGATGACCCATTCTATCAGCCTGGAGGTAGTGATATCCGTGTTTATATCGCCATTGCCTGTTCAGTATTAGGCGCATTAATTGATCCAAGCAGCACCTGGCAGTCATCTAATCGCACCTTCCAACACCACTACTAACACATATTGACCTTCTGGGTCTATGACTGTTTTCTCTGCAGTGATGGGGGGCCCCTGCCTTAATACACCCCAATACCCCCCAGGCGTAAGTAAGAGTAGTTAGTGGAATATACTTTTCTCCTCCATCCCTTCTGCAAACTCAGGGCCTCTATCTCAGTAAGGTGAGATTCTTGCAGAAACCTTATGTCAAAAGTCAAAAGATTTTTATTTGTATTGGTACTCAACAGAGGACCACAAATATAACATTGAACAATCAATAAAAGAAAATTTACATCACTAATCAATATAAAAATAACAGAGATTTTTAAAAATGTATAAAAATTATAACATACAAGTTCATTTGGTGGCTGTTTACACACTGTTAATAGTTCTTTTACCGTTGTAATTCTGCAGGTACGGTATATAGGATCAAGATATCTTGCACGTGCTATTGTTACGTTAGAACTAGGACATACAAATAATAAGTGCTCGATGGTCTGGTCACCCCCTTGGCAAAGAGAACATAGTGGGGATCCTCCGGGTGACCATCTTGATTTAAAAGATTGCACAGGTAAGATGCCTAGTCGTAACATTGTAATCGCCCTCCTTGCGCTATGCGTAAGGGAAAACCCAATGTATGGCTGGATATGTTTGTACTCCAGTGATTCTATGAAAGGTTTGTAGGTAGATAGTTTATTACAATGTGCAAGATCGAGTTCATAGCTCAATTTTGGGGTAAAACATTTTAGAAAAAGTTTCAATTGTGATACAGACCAGGAGAGCAAAATGTCCGGACAAATTTTGGCCATTCGAAATACAACAGTCATATTCCCTAGAAAAGTTTGCTTTGCGGCTTCTAAATCGAAAGTTTCGTTTTTCAGCAGGAATCTTAATGTTCCCTCTTTTGCATGGAGGAGGTTGTAAGCCCACCTAATAACGTTAGCCACGGCCGTAGCATAAGAACTTGTAATGGAAAATTCTAATCTTAAAGCTTGAGCTGGTATGGAGTCTGAGACCTTCATAATTCTTTTTAGGATTTTTCCTTCTTTACGATCCATGTAATCCCACTGCTTTATAGGGATATATTCCGTCGCATAGGATAAGACAGGGGGGATCTTTACTCTGTATATTTTTAACAGTGAGGAGAAATGCCTGTTACCAGTAGCACTATAGAGTCTAGAAAGTGCTCCAGCATGTAGATCGGATTTCTTTATTAAGTTATTTATCTGTTTTGTATTTTTTAAGTTCTTTGAGAGAATCCTGCCAAGGTATATATATTCGTCAACTTCGTCTATTTTTTCTCTGCCAAGCCTCCAGTTGTATTTAGCACTTTGTTTCCTCCCAGAAAAGGCTACAACTTTTGTTTTCCTTATATTTGGGATCAAAAAATTTTCTTTTGAATATTTATGCAGGATGTCTAGTAGTTTTTGCAGTCCAAAAGGAGTGAGATCTAACATCACTATATCATCAGCATAAAGCAACGCATGAATACTTTGTTTGTCGATTTTAGGAGGCAAACTTGAACCCTGTTGTAACTGATGTGGTAAGTCACTGAGATATAGGGAAAATAGTATCGGGGCTAAAAGACACCCTTGTTTAAGACCGTTAGCTGTTTTTATTATTTTCGTTAAACCTTTTTCGCCCCCCATTTGTACTTGACACTAGGTATTGGTATGGAGGCTTACTATGACCTGTAGCAATTGTTCTGGTATACCAAGACTCCTTAATTTATTCCATAGTGTTGGTCGATCGACACGGTCAAACGCGGTAGAATAGTCTATGAATGCTGCATATACAGCCTGAGTTTTCCGTGTTACGTATTTATCTAGAATAACCTGGATGGTTGCAATATTGTCAGTAACGGAGTGTTTAGGTCTAAAGCCAGCTTGAAACATAGGTATTAGACCCAACGAGAAGGCCCAATCTTTCAATCGTTCTAGTACCTCTGCGGCAAAGATTTTTCCGGTGGCATCCATCAGTGCTATTTGACGGTAATTTCCTGCTATGATTTTACTCCCCTTTTTATGTATGGGGATGATGATACTCCCCTGCCATGATTTTGGTACTTGTCCAGTGTTGAAGATGTAATTAAAGAGTGGTGATAGCATCTGGCTCCATTCCTTGGGGTCGGCATGCAAGACCTTGATGGATATTTGGTCTGGGCCTGAGGCACCAGTGTTTCTTGCTTTTCGAATATATGTTTCTACAGATATTGCCGTGGTTTTAGAAATTGATGAATTATGTTTTTCCATAATGTTATCAGCCCTTTTTTCATCTAATATAGTCAGATTTGCTTTATAAAGATCAGTCAAATAAGTTTCCCAATCGTTCGGTGGAACCGGTATGGCTTGTAGTTTCTTTTTTGTTCCAGTTATTTTAGCGATTAGGGACCAATATTTGCGCTGGTTATATTTTTTTGCAGCTATTTGGATGTCAACCCAATTGCGATCTTGTAATATTTTTTTATAGCTAAGTTTCTCTCTTCTCAATTGATTTTTTAGTTTATTAATTTCTTTCTTATTTGAAGGAGAAAAGTACGCATATTGAGCACGTATCAGTTTATTGAGCTTTTTCTTAGTTATTGAATTCCGGGTATTTTATTTTTATTTTTCTTCTTTTTATTTCCTATTGTACCCTGTTGTAACTTATTTAATAGTACGTCTTTAAGTTCCTTGATTATGTACTCGAAGTTTGCTATTGGATCATCTGAATATGTTTTCTTTAGAAATTGAGTATATTTGATCAGAGCGGATATATTGTCCATAGTTGATGAGTTCCAGAAGATGCGTCTCTGTTCACTTTTTACCAAGATTGTATTTCTATAAAAGATGATCTGACCTGCAGCTGTAGGGTTAGCCAACCAGCCGGTGGTTAAATGCATCAGTGCATGATCACTATCTACTGTAAAATTAGAGTGCAAATACGTAACTGTTTCCAATAAATCCATACCACAGATGATGTAGTCTATAATAGAAAAGGTCCAGTTTCCCCGTCTAGTGTACGATGCCGGAGTATCTCCTTCGACATTACCATTCAAGATTACCCCATTTATATTAGGCAGTGCTGATAGTAACAGTTTACCTCTTTTATCTGAATGAATACCTTTAGGGAACTGTGGAGTTGAAATTTCCAGTGTTTCTTCTTTATATATACTTTCCCACTTTCTTATTTCGGAGTTGGACATTTTTCCGTTAAGGTCACCCATAATTATATAAGACAGATAAAGTTGGTCTTCTATTATCTGCGTAATGGTTTCCATGATATCTACGAATAGGGTATCTTGCTTTTTACCAGGAGGGGCATATATGTTGAAAAGCAGAATTGCATTTTGTGAGGCAGTATTATGTGTTTTTAAGGAAATCTTAATGCACTGTAAGTTATCGAGGTTGGTCTCAACAATCTCCTGGGCCCACAAATATTCTTCCCTCAGTAGAATAGCCAAACCACCTTTAGCATGGCCCCGGTTAGTTGCTTTTGCTGGTATATCATAAACATAGTAGCCTTTCTGGGAGAAGGGTTCAGTTGCCCAAGTTTCTTGCAGAGTCAGGATGTCAGGCTGGTTATTCGTGGCTTCAATCATTTTATTTTTAGTTTTCCCAGCCATATTCCACGATGTTATCTTTAATCCATTGTTAAACAGGGTGTTGCAAGCAAGTGAAGGTTTTATTGCTATTCAGTGTCTCCGAGACCCAAGACCAGGACGTTACACTGTCAGTGACTTCCTTCTCTTTTGAATCTTGGTACCAGACTGCCCTTTCCCCATTGTTCACTTGAATTTTCAAAGTGTCCTCCCCATGATATATAGATCCTGAGTAACTTGATCCTGGGTCTTCTGGTGCAGAAGAGATTTTAAGAGAATTTTTGGATTGCGTACTAGAAATTGATCGCGTATGATCATTAAACATTTTATAGGTTTTGTTTTCCTTGGGTTCAGATTTTTCAATTACATCATATCCGCATTTATGAAGTATCTCTTTTTCATTAAGAATGATCCCAGGAAGAACTGATGACCAGAATGTTACCATCGCTATTTTGATATTATCTTTTTTGGGGAAAGTCACTAAATCTATTTCGTTACCGGTCAATGTTTGTAGAGGCCGTATATGTTGCAGAAGATTGATTATCCTACCTCTATTGAGTGGAATATTAGCAGTTGGAAAAAGTTCTTCGAATTGTAATAGTTTAGACTGTGTCTTTTCACCACATTGAGAATACTTGTCATCGCCTTCTCCGACCCCTATATTTCTGTGTCCTGTCTTTATAAGTATCCTGGATGGAAGGTATTCATCTGCTCTTGGGTTCAATGATTGTGTTTTCTCTACAATGCTTCTGTCAATGGTTTCCACTTTTTTTGTAGTGTGAGGCTTTATAGTTTCATCTTCTTGTTCCTCTCGAAGTTTTTGAGGTGTGATAGATTTTTGAAATTTAAGCTTGCGGGTTTTCTTTTTGTGAATCCTTCTTAATGGTTTTTTCCTCCTTCTTCTTTTTTTTTTTTTTTTTTTTTTTTTTTTTTTTTCTTCCTTCTTGCTCAGTTTCCATATTTTTATTAGTTATTTCTCCTTTTGCAGTTTCAGGTATATTTTTAGTACTAATGTCCTGGTCGTCTTGGACAGAATCGTTTTTATGCATATCAGTTTTAGTCGGTTTTGAAAAAATTGGATATTGTTTTACATTTTTTAGAGGTTTTTCTCTAAATAATTTTTTTAAGGAGTATAGTGTAGATTCATTTTGAGTTTCCAACTTTTCCCTTTTTTGTGTTTTCTGTTTGTACTGTTTCTGGTGTCTGAGTACTAGAATCACGTTTTATTTGCTTTTGTACGTTATTGATAGATTTATTCTTTTGCAATTGCTTAGTGTTAGCGGTTAGTTGATTTTCCGCTGCTTCGAAGGACTCTTTTTTTCCTTTTTTCTTCTACTAGAAACTTTAGTATACCAATTTGGACATCTAAAGTTTGATCAGAATTTTCTAGAATATTTCTTAAAAAGGAGAGAACCGATTCCAATATTTCTTGTAGAGAAAATAGAGCCTTTGACATTGGAGTTGCGGTGTTAGCAAAATTATTGTTTTTGAGTATGAAAGGATCCAAAGAAGAATCCAATTCAAGAACTTGTTCTGATGATTTTTTCGAAAAACTATTAGAAAACTTTAATTCAGAATTGTTTTCTATTGGCTTCAAATTATTTGCACTTAAATCCTCAGTTTTGTGTAGGCTCCCAAAACCTCTTATGGGAGTTGAGGATTTTAAGAGAGTCGCCTCGTGGACCAAGGGTTGTAGGTCATATAAGGAATAGTTGAGCTTGTTATCAGGAACCAAATCGCTTACATTTTGATTTAGTTGAGGTTTCAATGTTGAGCACATTTGTTCCCCTATACTTGTGTGTGGATTAAGGTTATTTTCTGTTTCCGGGATATTCGTATCTAGTTCCCTTTTAGATGTTAAGGCAGAAAAGTAGTTGCTAATTGCCGGGGTCCGAGTTATCCGGCCGTGTTTTATTGCTTTATCTGAGGATTTCCTGACTGCTTCCTCGGTGCCCATTCGCTTCATGAATATAGTGCGAGAACGTAATTTTTTAAATCCCATTTCACTTTCCTGTCGGAGACCTAGTGATGTTAGTGATGCTGATTTCCCCAAGGGATCGCTTTATTGTTGCTATTAGAGATTCAGCACGATTCTCTATCACCCGTCACCTTACTGGCGATTGCTTTGTTGTACACTTACCACATTTATATTTGGTTAGGGGTCCTTGTCACAAGACTACACTGTAGGTGTGGATTTTGGACGCAGATGTTAATAGGGTGGCCCGTCCCGTCCTTGTACGTCCCCGGATGGCCACAGACGGCCCGCCCGGGCTTCGCCCGGCGTCCCGCGAGACGAAACTTGCTATTTTTATACACAGAAGTGCGGCCATGGGCCGGGCAGGCAGGGGGCGCTGACCAGATGACGTCAGGTCTCGCAGGGACTCCTGGAACAGTGAGTCCCTGCCGCGCAACACCCCTGCAGCCTCTCCACGCCGCGGCAGCTAGTCCGACAGTTTCTTCTCTAGCAGGTGAGAGTCCTGCAACGCGCAGCGGCTCCCGTGCAGCGGGAGTGGCAAGCTGTGAAGATATTGCCGATGAAGTTGCTGACAGGGCAGGCAGGCAAAGCTACGATTCTCCAATCACTTCCAATCACTTCAGACTCTCAGCAGGGTTGTCCTTATGTGTCTTCCTGCGGCCTAAGTATGAATAGACAGCATATCAACTGGAAGGGGTGTGCATTCCCCTGATATTCCATGTTATGATGTTAGTGTCATTCATAATAATGGCGTTCGAGTGGGTAGGCTCGGCCCACACCGATAGGACAGGGCCAGCCCCACCCTAAATAGAGTAATCTAGGCGAGTGCAGGCTATGGCGGCAAATCAAAAAGGAACAATCATAAAAACATAGTACATGTAATACCATCGAGAGCAGGGATACAACGGGTACCCGCCCAACCTTGTATAAATGGTGCCATTGTTGAGAAACTGGTTTCGGGGTGGGCAATGGTGGAGGTCACTTGAATAGTGCCCATATCTCATGTGAACCTGAGTTTTGCTCGACCCCAGTGGCCACCACTCTCCTCATGTGATGGCTTAGCAGACGGGATAAAGTCCACATTTGTAAAGCGCACAATCACCCGTAAGGGTCTCTAGGCGCTGGGGGCCGTCGGGAAGATTAAGCGAGCTATTGCCCAGAGTCACATGGTGCTGGGCTAACCTGCCGCCGGAGCCGGGGATCGAACCGTGGTCCCCAGATTCCAGCGTCAGTCGCCCTGGCCGCGGCGCCACACCTCTCCCAATAGACACCAGAATATGTCAGGAGGTAGCACTCTGGCGCCTCAACAAAATCACAGTTAGGGAAGGAAAAGGGCATCAGAACGTGCCCGCTCCGCCCAACCAGATGGTGCAGCCCCACCTCCTGTGTGCCCTAGAGGCTCTAAGTGATACATCCATGAGTAACCACAAAACGCTATAGTGGCGTAGGGTCAGCACACGTGAGCGTTTGGGGCAGTGTTGTAGCGCAAGCAGTCATTGTTGCACTAGTGGGAGTCCAGAGAAGTTGGTGTAATTAAGGTCCATTAGGCCTCCCCATCCCACAGGGAGCCATCGGTGCTGCAACCTGGGCATCTAAGCATGGTCCATGAACCGGGTGCAGATCAGGCCTCCTGTGCCACCTGTCACCCCAGGAGGGTTTAGCAGGTCTGCTATAGGGAAAACAGGGTAGGGAGTCGCCATATATGGAAGGTTTAACTATGACCCCCACATAATCAGCATAACACTGGCTTGTTTTAAACATATTAAACGTAGTTTGTGGGGTCACTGTGGGCAGCGTGTCGAAACCTGGAATCAGAGGCCAGAGAGTCCTCATCTCCAGAGGATTTGGAGTCCTTGACATCTGTGTCAGAGGGTGGAATGGGATCGCATAACTCCTCAGCCATCAGCAGTCCCCTCCATCTCTCCTGTATGACCTCCTCTAAGTTTGGGGGACAGGGCATATGTGGACCAGCCAGCGATTTCCCCCTCCTCCTCTACAGGAGTGGGCACTGGCTATTGGAGTCTCTTAGCCTGCGTTTGACCACAAGAAGAGGCTGTTGTTTGCTCTGGACTTCTAACATGTACTCTGGAAAAATTTCTGCTTTAGCATTGTTGACTGTCAGGTTGTTCAATTCGCGGACCTCATGCGGTATTGTGTCTGTTTTTATAGTGCATGAGGCATGCTACCAGGGGTTTAGGTGGAGAGCCTAGAGATAGTCTCTACAACGGAACCCTGTGTGCTTGCTCCACTGAGAAGAAGGGCGAGAGGGCTTCTGTGAGAATAAAACTCCAAATCCAGGACTCGAGATAAGATTATACATCCCGGCCCTCTACGATTTTAGGCAGATCCACCAACTGAATGTTGTTGCACTGTGATCAGCCCTCAGCATCTTCCGTCTGCTCCTCAAGAGTGCAGACCCTCTCCCTTAGTGTATAGAACAGAGACTGCGAGTCCTGAGTTTGCGGTTGGGTAGGTGCTAGCGATTGCTCTAATATGTGAATCCTGTTGGATATTTTACGGTGGTTGTCTCTCAGTAGCGTAAGATCCGTTGCAACTGCATCTGTTTTATTTTCCAGCGACACGCGGGACCATTCTATTGCTGCAAGTACCAGGTCAAGTTTACCTTCACCTGAGGTAGGGCCAGTACGGTGATTAACAGAGTCCACAGCCTGTTGATTACCCATTGGCAGAGTTAAGGGTCTCGGCTGTGCTGGCTGGGTTCCATTTCTGAGGCTCCCCAATATGAATGCAGTGAGTCCAATGGCGTCCACAGGGTGCAGTGGTCGACTCCAGGTGCAGGCCCGCTTGTAGTTTGAGCAGCCCAGTGCAGCAGGGGGCCTCTGGTATAGACAGACAGTTGGTACACAGGGATGCCCAGTGACAGCACAAGGTTATGCCCTCCAAGGGCAGCATCTCCACACAAGGCTCCCACGAGGTGTAGTGGGGAGGGCTTGAGGCCTTAAGAGAAGTCTCTGTGTACGGGTGTTGTTGCTCAGAAGGCGCCTCTAGTACATCTTCACAGAAAGGTATCAGTGGGGGTATCACCAGCGTGTCCTGCAGGGCTCAAACGAACGCCCCAACATCCTCCCAGGCAGGCGCCCAGATGCAGAGAGCCCTGTTTCAGGTTGCACCTGTCCCCAGTTTAGTGCTCCAAGTCCAGCTCAGGTGTGGGGTTTTATATGCTGTCCCCCAATGCGAGGACCAAAATGGCTGATGATGCACGGCAACCACAGACCTCTGTGTGCCTACGTCTCCTCTAATGAAGCTGTCCTTCTGCCTGCTTCGTGAGCCCATATTGCGTGTTGTGATCTCCTGGGGGAGCAGCACACACGTAATCACCCCCGTTGCCCCCATCAATCTAGGCTGAGCCTTGACGAGAGCTGACAAGCGGGGAAGGCCCCCGCCGTACACTGGTCTACCCCCCAGTCTGAGCGGCCCTGCCTCAAGGGCTAAGGCTGCCTGCTGCTGCACAGGCCCCGTATGGCTCGAGCCAGATGAATGAAAGCACCCACCTTTCACCTTTCGATCCTGAGTAGTACACTGGTGGTCTGGAGAGGCAGTCAGTGTCCACATGCTCCATTCAATCACAGTGTCGGGGCAGGTAGGAGCATCTGGGACTCTTCCGTGTATTGGGCCTCATAGGCCAGGCATCGGGTGCCATTCCACTGGGGGTTATGGGCCCATATTACTGTTCTGCTGTCCCCCCTCCTTCCTCCTCCCAGATAAGCTGTGAAGAATGAGGGAGGGGTTAAAGGGGAAAGAGAGGAGGGCGACCTACACCCGATGGCGAGTTCCAGGCCGCGTACTCCCCATGGACCCCGACAGGCTGTTGGGAGTCTGGGCAGGCTGTGAGTCAAATCCTTCCGCCAGCGAGGCCCTTGCATGCCTCAATGGCATCCCCACTTCCTCCAGCAGATCCCACAGGTGGACAAGGAAGCAGTGGGCTTGTATATACAGTGGATAACAGTCTCTCGGCGCAGGGCTCCATTATAACGTCTTCCATCTTGGCCTTGGCCACGCCTCCTTAAAAGTGTTCACCTTATGGCCTGTGACTGCATCTTTATGGGTTACAGAGCAACGCATAACGTCATTTACAAACTTGTAAACTCATTTACAAGTGTGTGTGTGTGTAGAAATGCAACAATATCTCATCGTCTATCAACAAATAGGAACTGGATCCTGATTGCACATTGGGATATCGCTGTTCATCCTGGCTCGTTTGGAAAACTATGATTTAGGAAAAAGATCAAAATGGTTTGGGCAAAACATGCCTTTTGGTGACCACCTCCTGTGCATATTCACTTTTATTATCTTCATTTTTAGTCTGATAAGCTTAAGTTTAGAAACAGTAACTTAGTGAGACCCTTTTCTCACTGACCCCCACCATTCCCTCTTTCTCAGTTTTCCATTTATCTTTCTTGTTCTTTGGCTCTCATAGGCTATATCTTTCCTTCTCTGCCCTCTCGCCTTTTTCTGATTTGTTACCTCCTTTTTGGTTTCTGTCTGACCCTTTTACCGCCCCCCTTTTGCTGACCATCTTGTCTCACCGACACTTTCTTCTTAAATTGCTCTTTGGTTCCTCTTCTTTCCCTAATACCCTTGACTCAATGACCTCTTCCTACTGATTATTGATCTTGGTGCTCATTGACTCCAATTCTCTCACTTGAATTATGTTTGCCACTGCTTTCTTTGATTTCCTGCTCCAACTATCACCCCTTTCTGTTACTAATTACCTTCTCCGTAATGCAACCATCTGCTTTTAAATCCAGCCTCTCTGTGCCACACTTCTTTTCATATCTTCTTCTATTTCCGTTCCGTTTTAATTCCTGACAGCTATTGCCCTTATCACCTACTGAGGCAGTCACTTACTTTTACATACATGGTTGTTTTTAGGTCTCGCCTACCCAGTGCGCATGCGCTGCATAGGAGGAGACCTCTTGAAATCGATTAGCTTTTTAGGCCAAAAACGTGCACGCATTGCTTTGCTTTCAATGGCAATGGATGCACGTTTGGTGACCGAGCTTTGGTGACATCTGGTTGTAATTAACTTGCAAACAGATGGTGCCCCTGCTCGCTCCCGCATGGGAAACACTGTGTGTGCTCTCGGCCGCACTCCCCCCCCCCCCCACCCCCACCCCTCCCACTTGTTGATCTTGCATGGATAGCGAGCGCTTTGAAAATCGATGCGCGCCGTGAGATTCACGGAGATGTATCTGTTATCGCGCCGCGAAAGATGTCATACAGGACAGTCCTGCTAAGGGGTTTTATCAGAAGATTTATCACCGCTGGAG